>NC_134139.1:133261500-133944500 GCF_033958435.1 Carettochelys insculpta | reverse complement strand
GAAAAATGTTGGACTTAATAACAGAGCCCTCCTCATACAAAGCACGTGATTCGGAATTAGAAGTGTGAAACTGAATTTATGAAATAACATTGGCAGTAAATAATAGCCTATCTCAAACTAGGATTCATCTCACACCTGTGTCGTGAGGAGCAGAAGTCAGCTTCATCACTCACAGGGCATCAATCACCCATGAGATGCAAATTCAGTGAGATACACAAAGATTACTTTTCATAACCTATGGAAAGTAGTTGAATCAATGTAATAAAAACTTCAGTGCAGCATTGTACAATCTGCAAGTATCCTTAAGAGTGCACTTTTTCTTTATTTACATGAACAGAAGTATGGTACTAGAGGGATATACCAGCTCGTGGCTGTGGAAGTACAAAGCATTACTGAAAGGTTTTTCAAAGGTTTTAGTCACAAGTTTTGACTCTTTCTCTTTAGTCTCAAGGTAAAACACCCATTCCATTCAAGTCAATAAAAAAATTCCCATTGACTCCATGGGGGCCACAATTTTACCCTAGGATGTCTTTTTTGCTTTGCTTTTGGTTTTTTGTGATTTTTCATGACTTTATTTCCTTCAGGCAGTCTGAAGTTTTCCATAGCACTGCCTGAAAGAGGCTGGAGTGCTGAGACAATGGATAGATAGGGCTTTTGACCTCCAGAATGGTGGTTCTCAACCAAATGTCCAGGACCCTACAGGTTTCAGGAGGTTCTCCAAACAGGGCTGGCCTCAGACTGGTTAGGCCTCAGGTCAGAAAGCCAAGGACCCAGCTGAAGCCTGGGGTTCAAAGCCCCACCACTGAGGTCTGGAGCTGACACCTGAGCAAATTAGCTTTTTGGAAGCCCTGGACAATTGCCCTTCTTGCTATCCGCTAATGCTGGTCCCAGATTTTACATGCAGAAAAGTGGATTTTGTAGACCATGTTGGCTGTGGAGTTTTTGCTAACCTATTGGATGGGGCCTCAGAAAGAAAGAATGTGAGAACTCCTGCTCTAATTCACTCATCTCACTCCAGCAGAAAGTTTTGTAGACAAAAACTAAGGGTTTGTCAACAAAACTCGTGGAGCATCTATACACAAATGCGTTTTGTAGACAGAAGCTATCAACAAAAATGCTGCATAGACAGTCTGGGGGCCCTTTTGTCGACAGGGTGGGTCAAAAGATTGATCCTTTTTTATGTGTAGACACGATCTGCCCACAGAAGTTTTGTTGGAACATCTCTTCTGACAGTAACTTCTGTAGTCAGAGGCTTCTAGTGTGTACACAGCCATTGTGTTGCTGAACTGTCTTTATTCTGGAGCTTCAAAACAAAAACGCAGTCCAGTAACACTTTAAAGACTAACAAAATAATTTATTAGGTGATGAGCTTTCTTGGGACAGACCCACTTCTTCAGACCGTAGACATACCAGAACAGACTCAATATTTAAGGCCCGGAGAACCAAACTTAAATATTGTGCCTTAAATATTGAGTCTGTTCTGGTCTGGCTGTGGTCTGAAGAAGTGGGTCTGTCCCACAAAAGCTCACCGAATAAATTATTTTGTTAGTCTTTAAAGTGCTACTGGACTGCTTTTTTGTTTTGATAGTATATAGACTAGCACGGCTTCCTCTCTGTTAATATTCTACAGCTTTCAAGTGATCATCTTTTCATTACATACAGTGGGCCAGATTTTCAGAAGAGACAAATTTCCACTTAAGCATATAAATGAAGTTGCCACATTTTCAAAACAGCACCAGAGGTCCACGGAAAATATGGCTGCTTATTTAGGTGTATATGTGGTTATAGGCTTATATAGAAAATCTGGCCTCAATGGGACATGACAACCCTTTCAGAAAATTCTGTCCAGTACAGAAATACAAACTACAGTATTCTCAAAAAGAGAGAGTCTGTCCAAATAAAGTCAAGCCAAACTCCAGCAGAGTAAATACTCTCTATAGTCAATGGAAAAAAAAATATTTAACCATTTAATTAAGGCATGTAAATGTCACTGCCAGAACTAGATGGACTCAGCCTTATTTTTTAAGTGATGTGTAGATTTAATTTAGTCTTCTGTCATTTAATAAAGTTCATATTTATCCCAGAAGCCACTGTAGCATATACATTACATGAGTTTTACACTGAAGAGTTTCATAAATGAACATATATAAACAATATATTAGGGGAAGGAAAATGATAATAGCATTTTGTAATTTTTTGTGTATTTTACAATTGTTGAAGGGAAAATATATGTACATAAACAGGCAACACTGTTAAATCTTAGAGCTCGTTTTATAAGCTTTTTTTATTTGTTGAAGACAAACATTTTCCTTCAGTATCATACTTTATCTTTTTAAAAATTGGATTCATATAAAATAGTTTTAAAATGAAAAGTTACTTTGGCAGCTCTTTTCCATTAAACCATTTTATTGCTTATTTGAGACTGTGGGAAAGCAAGAAGAAGCAAATAAAACATTCCTTTATTCCATAAAGCATCTGGGTCAGACTAAGCTGTCAGCCCTGTGATCAGTCGTTTTCTTGTAATTTTGGCAGTGGATCAGTGTACCCTATGGTCATATTAGATTTTGGTATGTAATCCTCATTCACCCAAACCCCATCCATATCTGTCAACATAACACTTCAATTTTTTTTTGATTCACACATACAATACACACACTGACTGATGCATAAAACATTGCAGTAAAAAATAGCAAACATGTTTTGCCCACATAAGCATTTTTTAAGTGAACTGATTTTTATTTTTAAAGGGGAAAGTTTTACCTAAGTGAGGGAGAGAGAGAGAGAGAGAGATGGAAACAGCCACAATGTAATGATTTATGCTGAAACTTCCTACAATATTTGGCTTTTTTACAGTTTCTAATGCTACATTGCATGCTAAGAAGTTACTGGAGAAGAACAAGAACTTCTCCAATAAGTTGGACTCTGAACTTCATATGATGTTGTATAATAGTTCAAGGTTTTGGCATTTCTTGTGAGACACAAAGCCAATCAATGTCAATGTTAGACTCAACATAACATTACTTTAGATCTCAACCCAGCAAAGACCTACAAAGGGGCTTAATTTTAAGCAAATACATAATTTCAGTGAGTACAATGGAATGATAGATATGCTTATTACGCACATACATATACCTTTGCAGAATCAGGACCTTCACATTTTAGTCTACTTTTCTTAGGCTGTGTCTGCACTAGAATCTTACTTCAAAATTAACTCTGAAGGGGCTACATTGAAGTAGTCTGCAGAGTGTCTACATAGGCTTTCCCTTACTTTGAAGTTAGTAAGGGAGGCTAACTTTGAACTCACTACGCCATTCCTGGTAATGGAGTAGTGCCCTACTCTGAAGTTTAACTTTGACATAGGAGCTATGTCTACACGTGAAGCCTACATCGAAGTAGCTTATTTCGATGTAGTGACATCAAAATAGGCTATTTCGATGAATAACATCTACACGTCCTCCAGGGCTGGCAAAGTCGACGTTCAACATCGACGTTGAGCAGCACCACATCGAAATAGGCGCTGCGAGGAAACGTCTACACGCCAAAGTAGCACACATCAAAATAAGGGTGCCAGGCACAGCTGCAGACAGGGTCACAGGGCGGACTCAACAGCAAGCTGCTCCCTTAAAGGGCCCCTCCCAGATACAGTTGCACTAAACAACACAAGATCCACACAGCCGACAACTGGTTGCAGACCCTGTGCATGCAGCATGGATCCCCAGCTGCAGCAGCAGCAGCCAGAAGCCCTGGGCTAAGGGCTGCTGCACACGATGACCATAGAGCACCGCAGGGGCTGAAGAGAGAGCGTCTCTCAACCCCTCAGCTGATGGCCGCCATGGTGGACCCAGCTATTTCGATGGTGCAGGACGCAGATCGTCTACACGTGCCCTACTTCGACGTTCAACTTCAAAGTAGGGCGCTATTCCCATCCCCTCATGGGGTTAGCGGCTTCGACATCTCACCACCTAACGTCGATTTCAACTTCGAAATAGCACCCAACACGTGTAGCCGTGACGGGCGCTATTTCGAAGTTGGCGCCGCTACTTCAAAGTAGCATGCACGTGTAGACACGGCCAGGGTGTGTTTAGACATTCTGCACTCAGTACTTTGTAGTAAGGGGTCTTCCATGGCAGCAGACCCCCCAGAGCATGAAGACATTCTGGCCAGCCCAGGCAGGGCTCTATGGTCCATGCTGGCTGCCTGACAAGAACCAGCTCCCTGGCAACCCCGGGCGGGAAGCTGAGAGTGTGCCACAATAGGGGCAGCACAAGCTCCCACTAAGACTGCCCCTGCTTGATGCCCTAGCCAGCATCCGCACCTCCCATCCACTATGGCAGCACAGCAGGACCCCCCTCTGCCCCTCCCCAGAGTCCCCAGATGATGAGTCCCAGGGCTCACAGCACCCTGGCAAGGATCGTGCCAGGATGGGGCACTCCTGGACTGAGGGGGAGCTGAAGGACATCCTCGCTCTATGGCGGAAATAGGAGGTCCTTCAGCACACCAGTGCCCGGTAGCAAAATGCCAAGGCCTACAAGCAGCTGGCCACATTGGGATAAGTGTCCGGATAAAAGGAAAGTAGCTGAGGAAGGCCAACTGCAAAGCCTACGATGTTGCCACTGAGTCAGGGGCATGGGCTGCACACTGCCCCACCACAGGAAGCTGCACAGGCTCCTAGGGCTGAGGGAAGTGGCAGCCCTGGACCCCTGGTGGACACCACCAATCTTCCCACCTCCATGGACACTGACTAGGAGGCAGACCCACCTGGCACCACCAGCCCCATGCATGGGGACCAGTCCACCAAGACCAAGGGCAATGACGAGGGGTCCAATGACAGGGCCCTTCTCATCACCCTCCCCTGTGGGACACCCAGCTGCACCTCATCCATCTGAGCCTCACCCAAGCCTCTGGAGATCACAGCCAGTAGGTATGGGGTGATCAGGATGCAACAAAGCCTGGGGACGGGGGCCTCCAGAACAACCCCACAGCCCACACACCCGGGGGGCACCAAACATGGCCCAACCCTCATCAGGTGGGAGCTCCTCAGCACCCAGGATCCCACAGGGCCCTCAGACCATTGAACGGCAGGGGAGCAGGGTGGGGGCCAGTGGAGCGGGGTTCCAGCCCCTTGGAGTTGAGACCCAGCGCTCACAGGCCATCCCCCTGTCCCCTTCTGTCTCCAAAGGTCCATCATCGGGGAAGCCATCCCAGCCCATCAGAGAGGGCCACAGCCTCAGGGGATCATGAGGCTGCTCCCATCGCCCCAGCCTGCAACCCCATGCGGCTGAGCCACACAGCGATGGCACTGGTGGGAGGAGGAGGCAGCTGTCAACTGGGTGGTCATGAAGAAAATGATGGGCGTGCTCTGGAACTGGCTGGCAATGGAGCAAGAGATGTGGGGTGAGGCTTGGCCTCCCACCTCACCCAACCTCCTGCTCCCTCGCCAGCCCAGCCTGCAGCTACCACCCCTGCAGCCGCCCCTCTTCAGCTGCCCCACACACGCACAGCCAGATCCCCTGCGGCACCTCCACCCCACCCTTACCTCCCCATGGTCCCAGCCCCATAATAGCCCCAAGGGGGGGCACTAGAATCGAGGCAGTAGAGACATCTGTGGCCACCATGGCTCCCAGCCCTCCATGCCGCTGGGTAACTGAGCCCTCGCCCAACCCAGCCCAGTCCCCTCCGGGTTCAGTCCCCCAGCCCAGCCCCCTTCCAAGTTCGGTCGCCCAGCCCAGCTCCCCTACTCCACTCTATAGAGTGCTCCCGCTGCACACTGTACATGGTATGAGATGTTCGGTTTTGTTTTGCCGAACACATTTATTCCCCAACAGTAAAATGTTATGTTCCCACCCTAGCCCCAACCTACCTACTGGGTCATTCTGAACTTCCTCAAGCACCACTCGTCATCCCAGCCCCCCAGCACTAGCCGGTCCCACCACTCAGGGGGCTCCAGGGGAGGCGCAGCAAGATGGGGCCCATGCGAGCGACCCAGCCGTACTGCTTGAAGAGCATGGCAAGCAGCATAGCCAGCAGAAAGGCCACATTGGAGAGGAGACTGTCCTCAGGGAGAGTCTGCCCAGGCGGGTTCTCCAGCTCTCCTCCCCAGCACGCAGCAGCCTTGAGCATGTGTGAGGTTGGGAGGGGACCTTTCAGGGTGCAGCTGGAGGGCTCGTCAGCCATGCGACCCCTGCCTCCATCATTTCCTGGCCCCTTACTTGGAAATAGGGGCTACTGGTGGGTAGACACTTCACTTCAAAGGAGAGGGACCCTATTTCAAAGTAAAGGAGGGCTGCTTTTTATATGCAGATGCTCTACTTCCAACTAAGCAACTTTGAAGTCATTTTGTAGTGTAGACATAGCTAATGATCAAATTTTATGTGCCAAAGCATACCTGAATTGTTTGTAAAATCTCTTTTTAGCTTTCTGTGTGTCCATGGGATGTACTAAAAAACCTTGTTCCTGACAACACTTTCCCCTAAAAGCAGTGCTTTTAAAAAAAAAGGATGCCAGTACTTAGCTAGCACCTCCCCCCACACACACACTCCGCCAGGGTACCCAGGGATGGGGCTGCCAGCAGGGCAGTGAGGGCTCCTGCTCCCAGCCCTGTGGTGCTGTGGGATAAGTGGGGGCTCCAGCTCCTGCCCCCATGCTGCTGCTGGGCCAGCTGAGGCTCTGGCAGCTCCCTGGCTGGAAGCCACCTGGGCGCGGGGCCTCACCAGCAGCCCCAGCCATGAGACAGGGATGGGGACCCCACAGCCACCTGGGACACTGAGCCTCACCAGCAGCCCCAGGCATGGGAACTTCAGCTGGGGGAACTTGAGTAGGGGGAACTTCAGCTCCCTGTGGCTGGGAGCTGGACGGGACACGGAGGTCCACCGGCAGCCCTAGATGTATGATCCCCAGCTGGGGAGAACATTGGTGGGGAGGTGCTGGTAGTCAGGTGCCACAAAGAACCCCTGCCTAAAAGTAATTGTATTGTGCATAATGTAAGGAGTGTCAATATAAAGCTTCCAGCAGAGTTCCTCGACAGAAAGGTATAGTAGAGCCTCAGAGCTGTGAACACAAGAGTTATGAACTGGCTGATCAGTTTCACACCTCAAGGCAGCAGCAGAGAACAAAAAAAAGCACCTGAAGTCTCGTACTATGCTAAATGTAAACTACTGAAAAAGTAGGAAAGTTTAAAAAATCCTGCTTGACAAGGTTAGGGATCTGTTTCTGTGCTTGTTTCATTTAAATTAAGATGGTTAAAAACAGCATTTTTCTTCTGCATAGCAATGTTTCAAAACTATATGAAGTCAATGTTCAGTTGTAAACTTGTGAAACAACAAACGTAACAGTTTTTTTCAGAGTTATGACTGTTTTTGAGTTATGAACAGTGTTGGTGTTCGTAACTGAGGTTCTACTATAATTCTTGTCTCTGTCATCTTTCAAAAGCCACCTCAGGTCTGACAAGTAAAATCAGCAATGCCTCTCCCACAATCCCAAAATGCCTAGAGCATATGTTGAATGGATTTGATATAATATTAACCAGGATATGGGCCAATTACTTCATTAGTAAATATTAAATGACAAATGCATGTGTTTGGCACTGTGATGGAAAGAGAGAGACAGAGAAGGAAAAAGCAAGAACTTATTTTTTTTCTCAGAGGGAATGGTTGCAAAGCAAATACTATACACACTAATTGGGATGTCCTCCCACCGCATCTAAGGGACAAGTCTGTGATAAGCAGCTGGAATCATAACCTGCCTCTCTGTTGTGATGGAGGAAATATAGATTCTTCAGATGCTAACACTGCATCAGAAGGGAAACAGACATGCAATAGATCCAGGTTAGGTAATACTTCAGCATGGAAATTGACATTAGGAGGCGAGACATCGAAATCGCTATTCCTATCAGAAGACGGGAGTAGCGAGCTACTTTGAAGTTAAACGTCAAAGTAGGGCATGTGTAGACGATCCATGTCTCGCTACTTCGAAATAGTGGGGTCCTCCATGGCAGCAATTAGATGAGGGGTTGAGACATTCTGTGCAGCCCATGTGGGGCTCTATGACCACTGTGCACAACAGCCCTTAAAGCACCACATGCCCAGATTTCCTATGGCAGGAAGCTGAGAGCATGCAGGCAACAGCACACGCATGTGGCAGCCCTGTACGCCCTCTACAGACCCCAACACAACCACCCAGCACCATGGCATCCAGCCAGCCCCCACAGCGCCCCCCAGGGCTTCCCCCTCAAGGGGACCCAGGCATCTCCGGCAGCCAAATGGAGGGCCAAAAAGTGGTGGGGCCTCCCCAGGTCGGAGGCTGAGCTCCGAGACCTGCTGGGGCTCTGGGGTGAGGAGAAGGTGCGCCACATGATTGGGAGCAGGAGGAGGAATGCAGAAGCATTCGCCCAACTGGCCAAGGGCCTGGCCGCCCGGGGTCACCCTGCCTGCACTCCAGATCACATCCAGAGCCAGGTGAAGAAGCTGCGGCAGGGTTACGCCTGGACCTGGGACTCGGTCAGACAGTCTGGGGCCACCCCCACCACTTGCCCCTATTACAGGGAGCTCAGGGCCATCCTGGACCCCGGGACACCTCCTCCCCCTGGCAACACTGGACAGTGCAGCCAAGGAGTCCCAGTGTCCTCAGAGCCGGAGCCCAGCCCAGAAGTTAGCCCTGCACCCCAGGGCCCACACGAGGAGCCATCCCTCGGGACCACCGGGGAGAGGTCCAGCAGTGGGGGGGGGCCTCCTCATTGACCTCCCCTCCTGGAGCCTACTGGGTTTCCCCCGACCGCAACAGTGGACGGTCAGATACGTACCCCACAGGGCACACACCCCCGGGCCATGCAGCAGGGGCAACAAACATAACCAGGGACCCCATACACCCCCAGCGGACCCTAACCCACAACTGCCCAGCCATCAGCACCTGTCAGTACCCACACCTACGGACAGTGCCATGCCCTAATCCCGGGGGGAGGAGTGGACCATGCAATGAGGCCACCAACAGGGACACCACACCTATGGAGAGGGGACGGTGACCCAGCACCCAAGGGGGGATGGAGGGCATAGGCCACAGGCCAGGGCACAGTACTAACAGCCTTTCCCTCCCTCTCTCCCGCTTTCCGCAGCTGCACCATCCAAGGCCCCAGGCAGCCAAGCACTCATTTTCCCGGACAGCCCGCCGGAGGTCAGGCACTGCCAGCGCACGGGGACACTGCCAAGGCCAGGACAGGTGCACCACCACTGGAACCAGGGTACAGCCCCCATGGACTTCCAGCTCCAGGTAGTTCTCCGGTGGCAGGTGGAGGTGGCCGAGAAGAGGCTGAGCTTTGACTGAGAGGAGTCTACCTGGCACCAGGCAGGGTGGCAGGAGATTATGGTGGTTGTCTGGGACATAGCTGAGTCATTCCAGGAGATTGTGGCCTGGCTCCAGTCCCCTGCTGTCCTCCCGCCGCCCTCTCTGCTGCTCCACCTGATGCCCTGCCTTCCGCCCCGCCTGCCACCCTCCCTGCTGTTCTACCTGATGCCCCACCTGCTGCCCACCTGCCAGTCCCCCAGGACTGGAGCCCACTGGGGCTGAAGACAAGCTGGGGGAGGCATCCCGGCCCTACCTGCCAGTCCTCCCGGCTCCCAGCCTGCTACGCTGGGGACCATGGACAACACAACCCAATGCTCACGACACAAACCTGATGGGGGTTCCACCCCCCTAGCCCCACCCCAGAGTGATAGGCCAATGGCCAAGCCATCCGCTGGCCTCCCATGTATATAGTTGTCCCCCCAGTTGTATATAGTTGTCCTCCCAGTTATATTATTAGTTCCAGTTTGTTGTGCACATACCATACTAGACTAGTTATTCAATAATCCACAGTTTTATTTTTCAAAGGACCCTGTGGAATGTGTGCTTGTTGGGGGGATAGTGTGCAGGTGGTGGGGGCAGTGTGCAGGTGGTGGGGACGGTGTGCAAGTAGTGGGAGCTGTGTGCAGGAGGCCTGCTGGGGATGGCCAGAGAGGAGCTCAGGGGCCTGTTATCAAAATGGGCCCACATGACCTCACGGACCCATAGTCCCTCCTGGTGGGCCTCGCAATTGGGTGTGGCAGCCAGCTGGGGGAAGCCCATGCTGGCATCAACTGTCCACCCCAGACGATGGTCTCCCTCTTTCTCTCGACAATGTTGTGGAGCGTGCAGCATGTGCCCACAACCTGGGGGATGTTCTGGAGGCAGATGTCCAGTTGGGTGAGGAGGCACTGCCACCAGCCCTTCAAGCAGCCGAAGGTCCTCTCCACCACCCGGCAGGCATGGCTCAGGTGACTGTTGAACCGCTCTTGGCTGGCATTGAGGTGGCTGGTGTACGTGCCCATGAGCCAGGGCTGGAGGGGGTAGGCCGCATCTGCAACGAGGCAGAGGGGCACTGTGGTGTCCTCCATGGGGGATGTAGGTCCCTGCCTCCAGCCAGCAGCACAGGCCCGAGTTCCGGAAGAAGCGGGCATCATGTGTACAGCCAGGCCAGCCCACGTAGACATCCTGGAAGCGGCCCTGGCTGTCCACCATGGCCTGCAGGACCACAGAGTGGTAGCCCCTCCAGTTTATGTATTGTCCCCTGCTGTGGGTCCTGGGCGTGGATGAGGATATGGGGTCCCTTCTAGGGCACCGAAGCAGTTCGAGAATCCTGTGGCAGCAAATCCTGAAACGGCCGCATCCAGCTCCCCAACTCAGATGACCCTCTAGAGCAGCAAGGTATTGAGCACACAGACCACCTTTGGGAAGGGGACACAAGCACACATGAGAGTATGCAGGGTGCCCCCGGGCCCCCCAGGCACCTCCCTCAAGCACCGTCCCACCCAGCACCTCTGGCCCCAGCCCCACACCCAGGCCCCCCTCCGTGGCCCCCACTGCCCAGTGGGAGCATGCCCAGGCCTCCTTACCTCCATGATGATGGCCCCGACCATGGCCCTTCCCACTCCAAACTGGTGTCCCATGGAGCGGTAGTAGTCTGGAGCGGCCAGCTTCCAGACAGCTATTACGACCCTCTCCTCCACAGGAAGGGTGCGCCATATCCAAGGGTCCTGGTGCCTCAGTGTGGGGCTGAGCCACTGGCAGAGCTCCAGGAAGGTCTGCCAGCGCATGCGGAAGTTCCACAGCCACATGTTGTCGTCCCACTCCTCCATTACCAGCTGCTCCCACCACTCTGAGTTGGTGGGGTAGCTCCAGAGGTGGTGAAGCACCTGGCAGGGAAAGAAAAGGGGAACCTGGTGGTCAGGGGCATCCCCGTCTTCCCCCGAGGAGGGGTCCCCTGCCAGGAGCTGCTGGGCAGCCTCCCATGCAGCTCCTAGCAGGGCGCTTGCTCCCTGTGTGAGTACCTGGAAGGCTTCCAGGTGCTGCTGCTGCTGCTGCTGCTTATTTGTGACTGCTCAGTGCAACCAACCTGTTATCCTTACCACATCACCTGTTGCGTGCCACAGCCTGGTTGATATAGCACTGTTATAAAGGAAATAAATGTTAGATGTAGCTCATGCTTTTCATTTCTGTGTTTTGATGGCAAAAAACAGTGTAATCACTACTTCTGTCTTATAGAACCTAACCTCTGGATGACAATAAATATAACCTGATACAAGGCCAGTGACAGAGTTAATTTTTCAGAAAACATTACCTGTACCATAGAGCAGTGTTCCATTCCAAGTGACACTGGACATCCATTATTAACATTAATGATGTTCAGATCATCACCAGTCCCTTTTGGGACATGTAACACACAAAAAACTACAGGAAAAGAACGTAACTAAAATTGAAAAGTCAAGCACTCAAAAGTTAGAAAATTCCAAGAATGAAGGTTGCCTGTGCCTCATCAGAGCTGTCTATTTCTGTCCATTTCTCCTGACTGGTCCTAGTAACAGTCTTCTAGTTCAGCAAGTTCTCATCACCTCTTCCCAGCCCTCCTAGCTCCTCATAAGAACAGACATATTGAGTCAGACCAATGGTTCATCCAGCCTAGCATTTCTCAACCTTTTTCTTAATAAAGTATCCCTTTTAAAAAAAATTATTAATATTCCCATACTCCTCTTGCATGGTTCTAAAGGCACGTGTACAACCAGTTGAGAAACATAGTCCTAAGGCAGTCTGAGCTCTTGAAACAAATGCCCTTCAACCTTTCCAGATTACTGTACCTTTTTCAGGAGTCAGATTTGTTTTGCATACCACCAAGTTACACCTCACTGAAAAATTTCACAGATGATGACTACTGAAAACTTGCTGAATTTCTATCATCGTATCAAATAAATGAATTGGAATAGAAATATTGTACTTGCATTTCAGCCTAAGGTGTATGAAGCAGTAGAAACAAGTCATTGTCTGAATGACCTTTTAGGTTATATTGACTTTACTAGCGTTTTTTATGTAGCCTGTTGTAAAATTAGGCAAATATTTAGATGAGTGGATGTGCCCCTGGAAGACCTTGATGTACCCACAAGAATATGCGTACTCCCAGTTGACAAAAACTGGTCTAACCCACTGTCCTATCTTAAAACACTGGCCAAAGCCTGGTGTCCCAGAGTGAATTAGTAGAATAGCACAAATATCCAGTGATCCATCCCTGTTGTTCACTCTCAGCCTCCAGAAGTTGGAAGCTAGGCATACCCAGGGCATCCCCAACCATCTTGCTTAATAGCCATGCATGGACCTACCCTCCAGAAACGTATCTAGCTCTTTTTTGGACCCAGTTATAAACGTTTTGGCATTCACAGCATCCCCTAGCAATGCGTTGAGGGTGTCTTGTGTGAAGAAATACTTCCTTTTCTTTATTTTAAACATGATACCTATTAATTTCATTGGGTGGCCCCTGGTTTTTGCATTATGATATGGGATAGATAACAAAACGCTCACCGAGCCAGAGTAACCAGCAAGCGCTTAGAGAGGCCAGAAGAACAGTACAGCAGACAGCCAGGCGCTGTGCCAACAACCACTCGCTCCAGCTATGCAGCAGCATTCAGACCGGTGCCGACTTTGGTAATCTCAGAGGAATATACGAGGGTATGAAGAAGGTATTAGGACCCACCCAGAACAAGATGGCACCTCTGAAATCCAAATCTGGTGAAGTCATCGCTGACAAAGCCAAACAGATGGAGCGCTGGGTTGAGCACTACTCCAAGCTGTACTCACGCGAGAATGTTATGGTTGATGCAGCCCTTGATGCCGTCGAGCTCCTACCAGTAATGGATGAACTGGACCAAGAGCTGACTGTGGATGAACTGAAGACAGCCATCGACAGCATTGCAGCTGGAAAGGCCCCTGGTCAGGATGGTATACCACCAGAGGTAATCAAATGTGTCACGGACACACTCCTGGAACCCCTGCATGAGCTACTGTGCCTGTGTTGGAAAGAGGGTGAGGTTCCACAGGATATGCGTGGCGCTAACATTGTAACGTTGTATAAGAACAAAGGAAACAGAAGCAACTGCAACAACTACCGTGGAATCTCCCTCCTAAGCGTCACTGGTAAACTGTTCGCTCGCGTCATCCTTGGCAGACTCCAGAAGATTGCTGAGAGGGTGTACCCCGAATCACAGTGAGGATTCCGCGCAGAGAGGTCTACCGTTGACGTGGTCTTCTCTCTAAGGCAGCTGCAGGAGAAGTGCAGGGAGCAGAGAAAGCCACTCTACATAACCTTCATCGACTTGACCAAGGCTTTTGACTTGGTCAGCAGGGATGGTCTGTTCAAACTGCTCCACAAGATAGGCTGTCCTCCACGGTTACTCAAGATGATCCAGTCGTTCCACGAAAACATGAGAGGAACCATTCAATATGATGGCGCATTATCGGATGCTTTCAGAATCAGGAGTGGCGTCAAACAAGGATGCGTGCTTGCTCCGACATTGTTCGGGATCTTCTTCGCACTCCTCCTGAAGCATGCCTTTGGATCTTCAACAGAGGGCATCTTGCTGCACACAAGATCCGATGGGAAACTGTTTAACCTTGCAAGGCTGAAAGCTAAGTCTAAGGTGCGAGAAGTCCTCATCAGAGACATGCTGTTCGCAGACGATGCTGCTGTAGTGTCTCACACAGAAGACCAGCTTCAAAAACTGCTGGATCGGTTCTCCAAAGCATGCAAGGACTTTGGTCTTACCATCAGCCTAAAGAAGACAAACGTACTCGGTCAGGATGTTACTGAATCCCCATCAATTAGCATTGACAACTATACGTTAGAGGTTGTCCACGAGTTCGTTTACCTCGGGTCCACCATCACTGACACCCTGACACTGAGCTAAATAGGAGGATCAGAAAAGCGGCCACAACTCTGTCCAGACTCAGCAAGAGAGTGTGGAATAACAATAAGCTGTACACTCACACCAAAATGCAAGTCTACAGAGCCTGTATCCTCAGCACCCTCCTTTATGGCAGCGAGACTTGGACCCTGTATGCCCGCCAGGAAAAGAGGCTGAAAGTCTTCCACTTGCACTGCCTCAGGCGCATCCTTGGAATATCATGGAAGGACAGAGTGACCAACACTGCCGTCCTCGAGCAAGCTGGAATCCCAACCATGCACACCCTCCTCAGGCAGCGTCAGCTCTGCTGGCTTGGCCACGTCCACAGGATGAACGATGGAAGGATTCCAAAAGACATCCTGTATGGTGAGCTAGCCTCTGGCAAAAGATCTCCCGGACGCCCCCAGTTGCATTACAAAGATGTCTGCAAGAGAGACCTCAGAGAGGTAGACATCGAGCTGGACAACTGGGAAGATCTAGCAGACGACCGCAGAAGATGGAGGCAGGGGTTATACAAGGGCCTTCAGAAGGGCGAGATGAAGATCAGACAGCTAGCAGAGGAGAAGCGAGCGCACAGAAAGCACAATAAGGACTTGCCAGACACCCACTACATCTGCAAGAGATGCAGCAAGGACTGTCACTCTCATGTGGGTCTTTATAGTCACAACAGACACTGTAAATGAAGTCCTCAACTGAAACTTTAAAGGGCACGATCCATAGTCTATGCAGACTGAAGGATGCCTACTACTATTCACTTTCTATGCACCTTTATCATATCCCCTTCTAGACATCTCTTGCAAGCTGAAAAGTCCCAATCTTTTTAATCTTCACATGGAAGCTATTCTGTTCACTTAATCATTTTTACTGCTCTTCTCTGTATCTTTTCTGATTCTAATATGTATTTTGAGATAGAATGAATAGAACTACACGCAATATTCAAGCAGAGAGCGTACCACAAATTTATAATATCGCATTTTGATATTTACTGACTTATTATCTATCACTTTTCTAATAGTTCTTAACATTGTGTTCGCTTTTTTGACTGCTGCTGCAAACTGACTGGATGTTTTCAGAGAACTATCTATGACTCCAATATCTCCTTAACAGTTTATTTAGATTTCCTCCTTTTGTACAGATAGTTGGAATTACCTTTTCCAGTGTGCATTGCTTTACATCTGAGCACCTTGTGTTCTCCTCCCTCAGTGAACACTAGTCTTTTTCACCACCATCATTTCCGTCAGCAGTTCCCAGTCCCAGTACCCTCACTCTGGAATCCAGGCTTAGTTTCCTTACCCAGCCAGTCCCAGAATCCCTTTCACCACCACCACTACCCAGCCACAACTCCCAGCCCCAGGATTCTTGCATTTCTAACACCATGGTCCTCACTTAAAGTCCAAGTTACAGCTTCTCTTTCTTCTCACTCCAGTCCCTGTTGCAAGAGGATCCCAGTCTTAATTTATTCCTTTCTTTCCCCTTAAACTGGCTTTTGTCCTACCAGCATTCAAATCATCTGATGTCTACTGTTCTGTTGATTCCCTCTGAAGCACCCAGTGTTGGCCACTGTTGGTGTGACCTAGAGGTGTGCATGGAAGATGGGATAAGCAGGGGCACAAACACATTCCCCCCACCACACACACACACACACACACACATATTCCATCAGAGGGCACAGAAACTCTCAGACAAAAGTGAACTCCTGCCCAGGCAGGGTTGGGTGGTGGCAAGGAAGAGTGAATTCCTGTCAGGGCTGTGGAAAGAACAAAAAACCTCCTTCTGGGCCAGAGAGGTAGGGAAAGGGGCAATAAACTTCTTGAAGTCAGGTGGGGAATGAGTAGAGCAAGCTTGTGCTGTGGGGGGACACAGAGTGTGCCCCTCCAAAAAGAGTCAAATTTACATTCCTGTACATGCTCGTGCTCTGACCCAGTATGGCAGTTCTTAGAGCAGACAGTTCTCTTCCCCATGTTGCCTGGGCACCAACGGGGGTAGGTTACTGACAGCACACAAGACACAGGCTCCCTGCTTGCTTACAGTGCCCAGTTCCACCCACATCCAGAGCAGCCATTACAGCAGAAAACTCAGCTGCACCCCCTAGCTTTGGTCCGAATGGAGCACGCTCAGTTGCTGTGGTGAGCCATGTGCAGTGTCATCAGCAGTAGGAGCTGTGAAAGAATGGAGCAGTGCCCAGTGTACATACATTCTTTGGCAATTTCAGCTGCTAAAATAGAAGTGTCTACTGAAAATGTGCAATCTGTGATTTTTCAAAGGCTCATAACTTTGGGCAAATTTACATCACAACAGCAAACAGCACATTTCTGACACAAAAGCCACATGCCTGCCAAAATTAAATTCCTTACACCAAGGGCACTAGAGCCTTTCACAGAAAATAGCTCCAGAATATTATTAAATTGCAAAACAATGTAATTTCCTCTCATCGTTGACACAAATGGCAGAGCTATTTTGGATGACACCTTCCAAAAAAAATAATAACATTCAGCCTCAAGCAGACACTTGGCATGAAAAATTGCAGCCCAAACAATTGCAGCCCAAAGTTTAGCAAAGTTATAAACAGAAAATAGGGTCTTATAACAGAATGTTTCAAGCAACCTTAATTATAGGTTGTGCTACCAGCCTGCCTGTGATAATATTCAGGTGAGAAGTGAATGAAGAAGGGAAGTCTTTGCCAGTTAAACTACAGCTCTCAAAGCTAAGTATGTGTGTTTAAATATGAAAGCATCATGCTTCAATGCATAAACTAACTGTAATGGGCTCGGAGCTGCTCTGTATTAATGTATTAATACTATTTGTTGATAGTGTTGTTAGGATGTTTACTACAGGAAACATTGGTTTGGTTTGATAGAAGCTGTAAGGAAAAGCAGGCCAGAAGGAATCAATTGTTCTGTGTAAGCTATCCCTCTGTAAACACTTGAGGGTCATTATGAAACAATGCCAGATGGGATCTGAGAAGTTTTGGGCTCCATCTTCAGCAGAACTGACTGAACTGCTTTGGACAAGCAATATCAAAATCTAGGAACTTCAACTGGCTGAGTAAAAAGAGATTCTCCTTTTCAAAAAGGCAACATCTGTTGGGGAAAGCAGAGAGACACAGGATGAGGTGTTGGACCCAAATATAAAAAAAAAAAACTATGGTGAGCCACGCTACAGCTTAAAAAACATGTTGAAACAAACAAAAACAGATGTTTTATAGGCTTTCCATTTGACATGCATGCCACATAGCCCCAAATGTGCCACATGGCACCAAATATTGCAGTTGGTCTTGCCATTCTTTGGGAATCTAATACAAGTTGACAAAGAGTCTATCATGAGAATTACATGATCTTTGACCTTTTTGTGATATAAGACATTGGAAAGCAGTGTCTGGAATAGTCTATCATGGACTAGGCCGGTGACATTATGGAATATGTGTTATGACCTTGTCTTTCTAACACATGCAGAAATGTGTTTTGTGATAATGTTATTCTCAGTTAGGAAGCTATTTTGTATACCTTCAGGTTACAGAATAACTAAGGAGCCAATTCTCTGTGCCTGGCAGTTGGAACAAGGAACCTTGAATCAATTTATGCTGAAGTACAGTCTCAGTGGTGAGTCTGGCTATTGATTAGACACTGGCCGCATGTACGCGTAGTGAAGAACTGGAAATTCTCCCACAGCCAGATTCACACGATGTGATGGGCACTGCAGAAGAGAAGGTTTCAAAGAGATTTTTGCTGCTCAGCTCAGGTATAGAGACCCATATGCCTTCAGCCAGGCAATCTAAATACCACTGTCTCCAGCAATAGAGTTTACTTCTAAATGTGTACCATTTTATTACAAAGGTTATGTTTATATTACTGTTTTTAGTATATGACTTCTTTGTGATGTGCAATTATTTATCCTTGAAGAATTGACTATTCTGTGTCACTGTAATGTTGCTATTTAATTATTATGGTGCATGAATTATTTGAGCTCTCACTTGCAGACTGATTGCCTTTCAGGGTTTCTGTGAGGAAGAAGTAAAGGAACCCCAACTGTTCTAGCCAAAATCAAGCCCTCTGGCAATTCACATACAACTGAAAAAGTCCAGCCATCTATCACTGCATTTACAGTGACTCTGAAGCCAAAGTTATTAGTGTCGACCTTATTCTCCCACACACACACACAAAAATGTATTTAGCTCCATAAAGACCAAGGAGGATTAGGGTCTTGGTGACATTCAGTGAGTGTCAGTCAGGTTTAATTTAAAATTATAACAACTTAAAAACTCTATCCACCTCTCACAACAGCCATATACAATGTTGCACCATACTGAAAGCAAGGGAAACCAGCATTCTCAGGGCATCTGCAAGGATCTCCCACCTCCTGAACCAGATTTAGATTAGACTGTTTTTTGGCCTTATCTTTTTGTCCTGGTTGTCACTTTCTCAAGGAATATTGTTTGTAAACTATGTGTGGGAAGACTCTAGGGCTGTTGTTGGGGAGAAAGTTTGGAAAGGCTGACCTGCCAGTGAAGTTTATAGACATCTTGAATTTGATATTGTATCCACTAATCTAGTGCCTTTCCCCCTCTCTTTCATCCCCTCATTTACTAACTACATTCTGTTCATATTTATTATCCTCCTTTAAAGACAAGGCATCTGTCTTTTGCCTGAGAGAGGGTGACCAACTCTTGAGAGATTGTGTTGTGTATCAGCCATCAACTTCAGGGCACAGAGAAGGGGTGACAGACAAATTCAGTACAAGGTCTCAGAGGGGAATGCACGGAGTTGATCACAGAGCCCACAGTGAAACAGTGCATAGAGTCATTGTCTGGTCAGCTCCCACGTTCTTGACTTTGGAACACTGTCATTTAACGTAGGAGTAAACCTCATTTGTTATCAGTTCTCAGAGAGAGATAGAGACAATAACAGGCAAAAAGTTGATGTTTTAGAGAAATTCTGAAGCTCTTGGAAAGAACAATAACGGACATACAAACTCTGGTTAAACTGAATCTAAAAGCCAATGATCAGGTGACACAAAGTGGGGAAAGCCCACATTAAAGTGATTCTGTGTTTCCTTCTTTGGCTACCACCCTTATACTGAATTGCAAGATGACTATGCAGGGTGAAACTGACCTGTGGCTCTGTTTCTCATTTCCCTTTATGGCTGGCATCTACTTAATGGTATTGCTTTAATTGTATTTATTCCATGGCTTCCCTTAACTTTTGCGTTAAAGTTCCTGTCTAAATGGAAACTCACTGGAGGGCCTAGCCTACCAATCTTTATTCATTCGGATAATCCCAGCTCCTGGGAATAGTTTCATTTAAGACAAAGGGAAGTAATTCTGGTCAGGAATATTCAGGAGAGGATTTAGCTATAAAATGCAACAGGAAGTGTACCGATGTTGATCTGAGCTACTCTATTCAGCTGCTGTTGAACCAACTGGGACCTGCTGCACAGGCTCCAAAACTTTTGAGAAGGATTGTCCCCATTAATTCAAGTGCCCCATCGCACCTTCAGAATGTATCTAGGTCACTACTGGGATGAGCATCAATGGACTACCCCAGAGGTTCCCACCCTGGGGTCTCCAGACCCCTGAAAGTCTGTGAGGACAGTGCAGGGGCTCCATAAAAAAAATAAAAGATAAATAAAAATGATCACAGACATTAAGTTTTAAATAAATTGGGACGTTACATCAATTATTATTTTAAATTAAATATCATATGTTAATGGTTGTGTGGAAATCTATGTTGCAGTTTCCTGTTTCCTTTACTGAAGTATATCTAGCATTTAGAATGGGCTGTGATGGGGGTTCACAAAAGGTTGGGGGAGTGATCAGGGTTCCCTGAGTGGTTTGGGGGGTTGATTGGAGGTCTGCTCTACTGAAAAGCTTGGGAAGCACTGAACTAGGCATGTGATCAGTGAAACCAGGGTGAAAGTTGAGGCGAGGGTGGTGCAGTCCTCAGCTCTGCCAGGGCCAGGCCAGGGGAGACAAGGATGGGTTGGAGTGCCTCTCCCACTGCTGGGACCCCAACCGAGTAAATAGGCAACGTGCAGTGCGGATGAGAGAGGGAGTGTTTCTGTAAGGATTCGGGGAGACCGCGGGGGCACCAGCGACCAGGGAGGGGTCAGACAGGCACCGATCGTCCAGTACTTGGGGGGAATCCGGCTTCCTCGGGGCCTATGCGGTCGAGTTAAGTCTGGAAGGAGTCCGGCCGAAGAGCCAGTGCGCGGGAGGCACACGGCTCCTAGGACAGGCGCTGCAGAAGCGGAGCCCAAGTCCTCCGAGGCCGGGGAAATCCTGAGGCCCCTTCCCTGCCTCGGCTTTCCCGCGCCCATCTCCGCAGCCTCGGCCGCCCGTGGCTGGGAGCGACGCTGGTGTGCTCCCGGTCCCCAGTGCGGGGTCTGCGCAGCAGCCCAGCCCCTGCACGGCCCCGCGCAGCCCAGCGAGTCCGCACTCGCCCCGCTTCCCCGAGCGCAGCGCCCGCCCCCACCCTGCCGAGCCGCTCCCACCCGCGCCACTCGCGCCCGGCCCGCACAGACCCAAGCTCTCATCCGCTCCGCCCATGGACCCCGCACCGAGCTCCCTACCGCCCCTCGGCGCCCCCCGCCCCGCGCGCTCTGCCGGCAAGCACCGCACCCTGCCCCTCTCCCGCACCCACACCTCACCCTGACCCACCTCCGCACCCGCACCGCACCCTGCCCCTCTCCCGCACCCACACCGCACCCTGCCCCTCTCCTGCACCTCACCCTGTCCCTCTCCCGCACCCACACCGCACTCTGCCCCTCTCCCGCACCCACACCGCACTCTGCCCCTCTCCTGCACCGCACCCTGACCCTCTCCCACACGCACACCGCACCCCGATCTTACTTCGCACCCTCATCGCACCTGCCCCTCTCCCGAACCGACACCGCACCCTGACCCACCCCCGCACACACACCGCACCCTGCCCCCCACCCACGTCACTCCGCCCCTCCCCCTCGCGCCCACACATCCCTCTGCCCCTCCCCCCGCCACACGTCACTCCGCCCCGCCCCTTCCCGCCTGCACCGCTCTGTGTCCCCTGTCAGGAGCACGGGCACCCTCACTCGCGCTTCCTCTCTGCACAGCCACGTGCTGGGCTCCTCTGCCGCGCGCACACATGGAAACCTGCACCCCCCGCCCCAGCCCCGCCCCGCCGCACACAGCGTCCCTTCCCCGGGCACGCAGGCACCCGCCCCCCTCCCCCCTCAGCGCCGCTTTCCTGGGGGGAGAACACGGTCCGTGTCGCTCTCCCGGGGGGGGGGGGGGGGCTGGGAACCTGCCAGGCTAGCCCCACCCCCACCCCCCTTACTGACTGGAGCCCCGACACCCTCTAATCCAGCCCCCTGCTCCGCCCGGCTGATGGCACTGCCCGCGCCAGTGGCGGGGTGGCTCAGCTGGGGGTGGCGCTGCTCTGGGCAGCGGGCCGGACTGGAGCCCCCCGAGCTCTGCTCCCAGGAGGCGGCGCGCGGAAGGGGTCGGGGAGCCCGCTGGCGGCCAGGGCGGGTGCCTGGGGATAGAGCGGAGCGGGAAGTGCAGGGGCGCTGCCGCTAGGGGCTTTGGCGCGGGGGGCGGGAGGCGGGAGGCGGCGCCCTGCTGCTGGAGGTGGTCATTGCAAAGAAAAGCTTCTCCCCCCCCACCCCCCACCCCAGTGCCCTGCAGCTCCGGGCCGAGAGCGCGAGCTCAGCCCCCCTTTCGCTCGCATCTCTCCGGCCGGGCGAACGGGGGGTGGGGCCGGTGAACACCGGCGGCCGGCTGCCAAAAGACCCCGCTGGAGAGGCGGCTGCTGAAACTTCTGCAGTGGCAGCAGGGCCCGGGGTCCCGGAGCCGCTCCGCCCGGCCCGTTCCCGAGCTCCTGCGGGAGGCGCCTGCGGCGGAATTAGTTAAAGAAATTCGAGCGGAAGAACACGCCGACCCCGCCTGAGCTCCTGGCCTCGCGTTCCCCCTCGCAAAACCAGGAGCGGGCTGGCACCCCAGGTCGCTCTTACGGGCTGCAGCTGAGACGGGCGAAGAGAAAACAACCCTGGCCTCCCCAGTCTGCATGTTAATACTGAAATCTGGACATGAAATTGTTTGATGTATGAGGGGCCGTTATCTAATTAGGGCGTAAGAAATTTAATCTTTCCAGCAGGCAGGTCATATAATTAATGTTAATTTAACGCTCAAATTCTCAGTCATTAATTTTTATTCTCTTAAATGTAGTTTGGCAGGGGCCCCTGATCCATGGCAATGGATTTCACTGGATGTAAGAGCACACTTGGTCGTTGGAGTGAATTACTGCAGACCTTCCTATCCCAATAACAAGATCTCATCATGTATGCATTATTAAACCATGTAATTGAATGGTCCATAGTTTGCATATCAGACTATTAAAATAATGTGTTTTGCTTTTCTTCCAACACGTAATGTTAAAGCCTTTGCGAATATTTGGCGATTCTGACAATTATCACCAAATTACTACAAATGTTCTCTTCATTAGCGTGATTTCTTTCAAGCATTTTTTAAAAAATGTGAATAATGCATTAAGTGATTGCTTGTAAAGCTGGTTTTCAATAAAAACTTCTCAAGCACAAAGTCGAAAACGGGATAAAAATAACCAGCGGACAAGAAGAGAACAATTCTCCTACGCGATTGCAAAGAAAACTTTTATTTTTTCCCCTTGTTTCAGATGACTCTGCAAAGTTTCACTTCGTGGGGAGCAAAAGTGCATGCAAGCTACAGAACTGGCTACTTCGGATGATGCGGAACAGATGAAGGAACGAAGTTGGACAGTTTCCCTTTCGGGAAATATACGGGTACAGAGCAGACAGATTGATTTGAAAAGATACTGACCTCTCTCTTCAGCTGCAAAATAACTTGTCCTGGAAAAAAAAAAAAAAACACCTGAAAATTTCCCTCACCCCAGTTCCAGCCGCATTTTCAGAAACGGCTCTGACGATCTCAGCAGGTGAATAATTCTCAATTAACTTAGTAACTAACTTTCTCCTGGCCATCTTGAGGCATGCACTTAACTACATCCTGAGCCTGGGAGACCTTTCATTGTGGCCTTCCCTCGCCGCACTGTTTGCAAAGTTCAACAGCAAGGCAACAAAAACAACACTGCTGCAAAATAAGAGTCTCTTTTAAAATTAAAGAGCGGGTCATTTGCATCCGAGAAGTAGCGTTCTCCTCCCCCCACCCCTACCCCCCGCTTAATTATTGAACTAAAGAGAAGCTCGTCTCAGGCTCGGTGGCAGGGAGGGGTCGCAGGAGGGCCAGCGGCTGCGATCGGATGAATGGGGGACGTATCAGGTGTAATGTTCCTCCCTGTGAAACTGACGCGCCGCACAGTAGCGCGCTCGGGCTCCCCGGGCAGAAGCTGGCGGGGCCCACGGGGCGCAGGGAAGGGGCGTTCTGCTTCTCGCTGCAGCGCTGGGAGCCGGGCCGGGGAGCAAGGGGCGGTGAGGGGTCGCTGTGCTTGCAGCCTAGCGCCGCTGGTGCCCCCAGCTGTGCTAGGGGAGCATCTCCCGCTCCACCTAGCTGACAGCGCGCCCTCACCTCCAACCCCGGCGCGCTAGGCCCGGCCCCAGGGAGGGGGCTGGCGTGCGGGGGAGGGGCGCTTTTATTGTGCCTGAGGGTGGGGAGGGAGCCGCACTGCGCTTCTCTGTGCGGGGTTTTTCTTCTTTCCCCTCCTCACTATAGCAACCAACGGCAGCCCGACAAAAATGCACCCTCTGCGGACAATGGCCCAGCCTCCTCCTTCCTCCTCTCCCATCCCGGCCCGGGGAAACTTTCTAAGCGTTCAGCGGCCTCGGCTGAGGGAGCAGACTGAGTGCCCGGCTCCTCTGCAGCGCACGGGAAGCAGCTCTGCCCCCCACACACACACCCTCCGCCCCCGGCCAAGCCAATCCCCGTCACACTCACCCACCGCATGCCAGGGTCGCCGCTCCTATCCCTACCTTACAGGGGGTCTCGGAGCCGCGGGGAAGTACGCGGGGGAGGGAAGGGGAAGGGGCGTCTTGTCTCTGCCTTGCTAAAGAAAATAACGGGTGGAAAGCACCAGGCAGGTTTCCCTCCTGAAACCAGCACTCCCTAGCCTGCTGCCATTGCAAAAGAATCAGGATCGGGCCCGTTTTCAACAGCTCTGAGCTCCTAAGAGGTCAGTGGGGTTCCGAGCCAAGACTGGAAGGTGTCCTCTGTTCGCTGTTCCTCGGCTAGCCCCCAGCAGCGGGGCACGGGGCCTGGCAGCTCCAGTCCGGTTTTCCTCAGTGCCGTTTGGCTGCAGGTGACAATGTAAAACGGAGAGAAAAGGACCCAGGGGTCAGCATTGCGCTGATCCTATCTGTGGCAGGGTTTCCTTCTCTCCCCACTCATCCCAGATGCTTTCACAGCTACCCCAGTCAGCGACCATTTCTTCCCCCAGCCCAACTTTGTATCAGGGCGAAAGATGGCGACATGGATGAGTGCCATCATCTGCAGTTCCTGGGCTCTGGAAGGGCAGGGTATGCTCAGGGGCCAACGGGCTGCTTGTTATCTCAGAAACGACAGGCTAACGGGGCCACCGCTCCCAGACAGGTTTTCTAGAGGGACTGGATGTTTTGCCTGGAAGAACATGCACCACCAACAGGCAACCTCCCGCCCCCGGGAAAGTTAGCATGGCATTGAGATCGCTCTAGCACTGCACTCCAGAATAGATGCTCTAACAGTGTTCTTCTTTCCTCTGCCTTAAAAACATCATTTCCCTGAGTTAAGTAGAATAATATCTTATTTGGGCCCTTCCCACTGTACCCTGGTGTCTAACCAGAGGTGTATTCTCTGTAACCTTATTTGATCCTTGCCGGGGAGAAAGGCGCTAGTTTACTCGCCAGTGAAACAGACAGTTCCCTCTCTGTAAATCTCCAAGTTTGGTTCTGAAAAGTCCCAGAAGAAAACACTTTAATATAGCAAAGATGTTGGAGCCTCTCCTGCCTGATAGCAAACCACCTGCTTTGCCTCCAGAAGCAACCTCCTTAAAGTGGCAAGAGGTCGTTTAACAGCGAGCCTTCCTGAAAACTAAACTGCAGGAAGGCAAACTCTTCCCCACCCATCGCCTCTTGCTGGAGGTTTGAAACTGCAGCATAAACCCGCTGTACGGTATTAACTCGGGATAGTATTTATCTCACAGACTGATGGAATCTGTCCTCTTTTTCCCCCGTTTTTCCCCCTCCAGGCCTCAACTGCACCACTCCAAAGTTAGCAGCGTGCCTTTGATAAATTACTCAAAGTAATCCCTGCAACAGCTAAGCCTGACTGGTTGACGTTGTGTTAGAAGTCTTCATAGAGGTGTCTGTCTATGAAACATTCACTTGCGGACTACAAAGGGTGGATTATTTTTAATGACAAAGATTCAGCACCGGAGGAGGAAGGGGAAAGATTAATATCCGGGAATTCAAATCATTTAATTTCAAATACTGAATTTACATTATATCGGAGCGGTGTAAACAGCGGTGCAGATGAAATACAGTGACCACGTCTGAATGAAATGGCCAGAAGAATAGAGATGCAGGGCATGTTGGAAATGAACATTAATACAAACTTTTCAGAAACTTTTTTATTATGAGGATTCTTCGCCTTTCTATCTTCTAGGCGAATCGATAGGCTAGCAGGAAAAATACATATATTCTTTCGTCTGCGGCAGCTGTGGGGAGAAATCAATTTAAACTCTGGGTTTTAATTTCAGTGGGTAATGTGATCCCGGGCAATCAAAGTGATCAGCTTCTGCCCATTTGGTTTAGATATCTTAGTCAAATACTTTTGTTAGACCTACCCTGAGGAGAAGCAACTTGAAAGAGTAGCTTTGGAGTCATCTTAGAAAGACATCCCCGAGGCTGCAGATCTTGCAGCTTGAAGGCAGTTTTCATTAAAGCAGCCAGCTGCCTCTTTGTGTGGGTTGGATTTTTTTAAAGCAATCACCCGGCCTCAGTTTTGTCCCCGAGAAGGCCCTTAGAGCTGAAGTCCCATTCATGTGGTGAGTCCCTCCACGAGATCGGGCTGCTTCGAGCCAGGCTGGAAAGAGCTCTGCAGAGCGCCGGACTGAATGGTTCCTACAGAAAGGTTAAAAAGGGAACAAGAGATCAAAACAGTCTCATCTCACAATAGTTACATTAAACGCGTCCTGGCAATGAGCGCCAAGCTCCCGATTTGGCCTTTGAAAGAGGCGGCAGACTCAGTTGGACGGATTTCTATTTACTGCACCACACAAGGACGTTAGCAAATCGCGCGGCGCATTTCTGCTGCTTCATTAGCCTACACTAAAACCGGCTGTAAATTAGGAGTGGGGGGGCGTGAAGTTTAGGAGAGAGTTTTTTTCTGGAGCTGCGTGAGGCACTGAGCGCCTGGTTTCAAACAGGAGCCTTCTTTTAAGAACAAGAGCCCCCCTAAAGCCCCGAGCGTGAAGGGAGCGCTAGAAAGAAGCCCTGGCTGGAACGGGTCGGCGTGGCTGCGTTGGCCGAGGGAGGCAGCTTCCCCCAGCCAGGGTTGGAGTCTGCTACCGGTGTGCGCGTTACAACGTTTTGGAGGCCAAAGGATATGTGGTGGGGGGGGAGACAACAGGAGCCCCTGAACCAGGAAGGGCTGGAGTCCACCGAGCGGAGCCAGAGGAAAGGCGGCGGCTCGCCTTGGATTTGAAACGTCCCAGCAGAGCCCAGGCTTTGAACCCCGCAGCGCCCCTTCAGCCACGCACCTCGCGAGTGCGCAGCGGCTCACCTCGCAGGCGGGGGGAAGCCCGGGCTAGGGAGCCTCGGTGTGTCGCACAGAGGCTATTTTCGGGTAGCTGGGTTGGAACGAAGGAGATATGAAGGAGGCCTGTCAGTTCAAAGCTTTTTAGGGTTGTTTGAAAATCCTCTTCACGCCCAAGCCAGGAGTCCCACTATTGGAACAGCTGCTTTGAACAGTGAAAAGGGGCCGAGCTGAATCGAAACACCGCGGTGCCTGCCCAAGACGCCGCGTCACCTTCAACCTGCTTTTCTAGGGGCCGAGAAAGGAAAGAAAGGCTCCAGAGCCCTCTAATCCAGCAGGGTCAGCTCCCAAAGAAAGGGGACGCATGACTGTCTCTTTCACATCCCGAGCTCCCAGCACCTCGACCAGCCCCAGTCACACAGGAACCGCCCCATCGAGAGCTCTCCCCTTCCTGCGCTCGCCGGCAGCGGTTTCCTCCCCAGGGGGAGCTGGGAGTTAAGGATGCTTAAGAACCAGTATTAGTGGCAGGGCTAACAATGATGATGATGATGATGATGATGGGGACGAGGAGGCGGAGTTTGCAGCGCCTCTGATTTCCCCGTTTGCACGCCTCGCTCCTTCCAGCTGTGGAGGTATAGATGTTAATTTCACCGGGGGAGGCAGTAGGGGGACAAGGGGGTGCCACCGTCTTCATACTTTTGCAGTTGCGTGATTGCCAGCAGCCTTTGATGTCTGCCAGTGATTTATTAGGGGCATTAAACACGCGGAAGAGCGATTGTATACACCGTCCCTGGCTCTTCCTCTGGGTCTCACTGGAGAGGGGAGGGAGAGAGACTCAGGGAAGTTTAAGCGGCGTGCTTCTCAGGTCAGAGTGCTTCACCGCACCCAGAAACTCTCATGCAGGGCACTGCTGTCTGCTCGGGGTCTTGTGTGGCTGGGCCAGCGGAAAGGTAAGTTTCACCGCACAGAAATCTGAGCTGGGGATAAATACGTGAGCTACCCCCGCCTGCGGTAGGACAGGAGTGGCTTTCTCATTGACTTTCTCCCATAAAACAGGGAGCCCTCCCGAGGTAGGGGCATGCACCTTAAACACTGGCCTTGCAAACCAGCCCTTCCCTAGCCTGGGCTGAGACCTGAAGTACTTTCATTTGAGGAAAAGTCCGCCCAAATTCCTCCTGGCCCCCATAGGGCAGCCGAGAGCAGCCTCTCTCCGGGGCACGGGCTGATGGGACCCCAGCCCGACGTGCTTGGCCCTTCAGGGAAGTTCTGGTGCAGGTTTGGCTTGTTCTCCTACCCACGCAGTGGGTTATACCCGCTCAGGACAAAGCACTGCCGGGAATGTCCCCCACGCAGGATCAGAAAAGCACGGACCCCCCAGCGGACACAATTCCCAGGCGCAAAGCGGCCGCTGACTTTGCATAGCAGGGCGGGGTAGCTCTCTGCTTACCTCCCTCATCCTGCAGGAGAGGGGAAAACTCAAGCAGAACCTCCCCCTTCCCCGCGGCTCGAAGGGTAATTTTCGCACGGGCCAAGTTGACTTCTGGACGAGCCACCTCTTCACGTGCCGCTAAAGTAACTAAGCCGGGTACCCCTGCGCGGGCCCTGGGCTCCTCACACAAGGTAGCCGGCCGAGGTGGTCCCCGCGCGTATGTCTGAGGGCAGCAGCCCGTCCACACGCTCACGCAGCCCAGTTGCCTTTCTCCCAGGCTGGACGCTAAGTGTGATGACTGATAAACAAGGCGCGGAAGAAAGCTGCTGCGCGGTAGTGGGAAGGAAGTCTCCAGCCCGCCCTAGTGTAAGATACTATGAGCCTACAGGACCGCCCTGCTGCTCCCAGGAGTTTGTTTTCCAGGCGAAGCCGCGCGGTCTCCATTTAAACATGGGCACTGAAGTCCCCACCACGGCTAACCCGAGTACCGCTCCTTCCTAAGAGATCCGCATCCAGTTCCAGAACGTCCTTCTCGCCCGTTCGGCCAGCAACTTGTTTATCACGTTGTTCGCTCTCAGAGGACCGCCTCGCTGGAGCTGAGCCGTAATCACCCCTGTAGCCCCGCGCCCGGGGAAGCCCAACAATGCCGGACTGCCGCGGTTGCGGGATTTGCAAGGTGCAAGCCCTCCACCAACTCTTTGCTGGGTGTTTGGTCCCGGGTAGCACCGGCCGCTGGGGCCCTTTTGGGAATTGCAAGAGCCCCTTGTCCTCCCCAGAGCCCGCGTCACCAGCACTCTCTTGCATTGGAGCTGGGGGGGGGCACTTCGCCCGGGGCTGCTGGGTGCAAAGCCCCTTACGGTATCTCCCACCCGCTCGGAGATTTCCAGCGCCTCCCTTCTAGCTACACAGCGGCAGGACTGCGAACAAAGTTGCACATTTAAAAGAAAAACAAAAACCGAAACCCACAGAAATCGCAGGGAGCCGGCGCGTGGATGGAGAAGGGGGGGCGGAATTCTCCACGAGTCAACAGAGCAGCATTGATGCAGCTCCCGTGTGACTTACAGAGCGAGCAAGTGACTGTGGCAAAGTGACCTCACTCTTGTACCCGTGCCATCCTTGCGATCCGGCCCGCTCCTAGCGATATTCCACTCGGCCGCTCGCGCTCCCCGGGGCTCCTCTGCGGAGCGTGCGCGCGCGCCGCCGCCGCCGCCGCCAACCGCCTGCCAGGCATGCACCCAGCCGGCCGGCCTTGCAACGCTGCAAGCAACAGGAGGACGACAGGCAGCTCCTCCCGGGCTCGCATTGTGCACGGGCAGAGGGGAGCACGCTCGCCTCTCCTGCGCGCAGCCCCGCCCCCACCCCCTTCCCCGCTCCATGTGGTTGCGAGCCGCCCGGCTCCCGGTCCCCCTCGGAGTTTGCTTACAAAAGGGGTGGGGGGCGAGCAGCTGCGGGGCGGGGCGGGGTGTCGGCGCCTCGGCTGGGGCCAATCGGCGGCTCCCCCGGAGCCGGTTGCTAGAGGTCTCCACGTAAATCAAAGCGGCGGGAGCCAATGGGTGGGCGCGGGGGGGAGGAGCCGGGACGCGTGCCTTTGCAGTGGGCTCTGCCAAGAGGAGTTGGGGAGGGGGGTGGGGGAGCGAGCGGAGCGAGGAGCCCGAGGCGAAAAAGTAGCTGTCAAATGCGCGGCTCCTTTAACCACCGCGATCAGTCCGGCTCGGAGAGTCATGGCGACCACAGCGTCTAACCACTACAGCCTGCTCACCTCCAGCTCCTCCATGGTGCACGCGGAGCCGCCGGGGAGCATGCAGCCGGGCGCCGGCTACAGGGATGCGCAGACGCTGGTGCAGGCGGACTACACGCTGCAGAGCAACGGGCACCCGCTCAGCCACGCTCACCAGTGGATCACGGCGCTGTCCCACGGCGGGGGAGGCGGCGGCGGCGGCGGCGGGGACTCGCCCTGGTCCACCAGCCCCCTGGGCCAGCAGGACATCAAGCCCTCGGTGGTGCAGTCCGGGGGCCGGGGGGACGAGCTGCAGCCGCACCCGCAGCAGCAGCAGCCGCCGCACCCGCAGCAGCAGGGGAGACCGCCCCACCTGGTGCACCACGCCGGCAGCCACCACGCAGCCGCCGGGGCATGGAGGACGGGCGCCTCGGCTCACCTGCCGCCCAGCATGGCCTCCTCCAACGGGGGGCAAGCGGGGCTGCTCTACTCCCAGCCGCCGGGCTTCACGGTCAACGGGATGCTCAGCGCCGGCCAGCCGGGGATGCACCACCACGGCCTGCGGGATGCCCACGAGGAGCAGCAGCAGCAGCAGCACCACGGCGGGGAGCACCCCGGGGCGCACGGGCCGCAGCACCCGCCGCACCCGCAGCAGCAGCCGCACCCCGGCGGCGGGGGGCACCACGACCCCCACTCGGACGAGGACACGCCGACCTCGGACGACCTGGAGCAGTTCGCCAAGCAGTTCAAGCAGCGCCGGATCAAACTGGGATTTACCCAAGCGGACGTGGGCTTGGCCCTGGGCACCCTCTACGGGAACGTCTTCTCGCAGACCACCATCTGCAGGTTCGAGGCCCTGCAGCTCAGCTTCAAGAACATGTGCAAGCTCAAGCCTTTGTTGAACAAGTGGCTGGAGGAGGCGGACTCGTCCTCGGGCAGCCCCACCAGCATAGACAAGATCGCGGCCCAGGGGCGCAAGAGGAAAAAGCGCACCTCCATCGAGGTGAGCGTCAAGGGCGCCCTGGAGAGCCACTTTCTCAAGTGCCCCAAGCCCTCAGCCCAGGAGATCACCTCGCTGGCGGACAGCCTACAGCTGGAGAAAGAGGTGGTGCGGGTGTGGTTTTGTAACAGGAGACAGAAAGAGAAACGCATGACTCCCCCGGGAGGGACTCTGCCCGGAGCCGAGGATGTATATGGGGCAAGTAGGGACACGCCACCACACCACGGGGTCCAGACGCCCGTGCAGTGAACTCCCGGGGGGGCGGCGGGGGTACGGCCCCTTCTCCCCCTCCAACTTTGGAGCTTTTCTTTTCTTTTCTTTTCTTTTTTTTTTTAAGTTTCCTCCTCTCTGAAAAGCAGAACAAAAAAGAAAAAAAAAAAAACTGCGCTGGACTGTCCCGTACGCGGGAGCAGGTGAAATGACGTGTTTTGATCTTTACAGGCGAGTGCCCAGGCAATGGAGGGGAGTGAGTATCCCACACAGACACCAGCCAGACAGGCACACACGCCCAGTGCCCGGCACAGGGAGAAATATTTCTCTACCAAACAAGCCAACCAACACCCCCCCCCCCCGAATTCCGAAAAACGAGCGGAATCGACTCTGGGCCCCGCTGAACACAAAGGGCAGCTTTAATCTCGGGCTGATGCTCAGCAGAGGCACAGGTAGCGGTGTTTCTTTTAGGTGGCTCCCCGTTAGCCATGTCAAACAGATCCCCTTTGTCGCAGACAGTATTTAACCGTTTGAATTTGCACTGCAAGAAAATTGAAGTTTACATTAACAAATACGTTGGTTTTGCCTACCTTGAGTTTGGAAATGACTTGCGTTTCCCACGGGGCGCGTCAGGCAAGCATTGGCCAGTCTGCAAATGTGACTTGCTTTCCTTATGTGTATGTGTGAACTTTTCTTATAAACAAGTCTTCTTACAGATGTGTAATGTTTATTTTCTCCTTTTGCCATAACAAACACACACGCGCGCACACACACACGCACACACCTGCCACTAGCAGGAGCGCTGCCTCTCACAAACGCTTTCAGACGTGCCTTCAGAGGCGAGAGCCCACTTTGGAGGCCGATCATGAAACCCAGGGACGTAAACTTCATTTTCAGGCAGTGTTTTGGGGTTAGGGCGGTAAAACAGAAATTGGGAAGGACGGATGGCTTCACTAGGCCCGCTGGGAAAGAGCTCGGAGGAAATGATGTGGAGGTTTGAATGTGTCCAGAGTTTTCCAGCCGAAAGAAAGTGGCGATTTGAAGAGATCTGGGGGTGGGGATGGAGGGGGCACTGCAGAACCCCTAGAGGTAAACTTCTCTGCGTGGCTTTTAGTATTGGGAGCAGCACCCCATTGGAATTTGTGCTCTGATATCACCCTCTAAACTTTGGCTTATTGAGCAGTTGCAGCGTAGAGATGCAAACAGAGAACTTGCTTTATGCATTTATTTTTGCTTTACTTGCCAGATTGATTTGACGCTCCGATGTAACAACCCCCCGCCCTTTGCTCAGCTCGCTACTTAATTTTCTGGCACAAAAGGACTGATTTCAGCTGGACCGCCTGGTCTCTTTCACTGGGGCAACCGAATGAATTGGGAAAAGGCCATTTTCAATCCCTCGTTTTTGTCCCCCTGCGTGGATGGATTTAAAGTGCATTTCTTGACCGTAACTTGACGGGAGGCGGTTAACTTTCCGAACCCATAAAAAAACAAAGGGATCTGGGGGATCGGAGGAGAGAAAATTGGAAGCAGTGTATGTGGCCGAGATGCGGGGTGTGGGGGGGGAGAACTTAAGCTGAGCGAGCTGCAAATTCACAGATGATGTGGTCAGCACAAAAGGGCACTGTGATAGAAAAAAAAGCTCTTTCAGAATCCGGAAAGTTTGCTTAGTTGACCGTTTGGCATTTAGGGAGAAAAATGTGAAACATTCTCTCGATAAACGATCAGCTCAACACTGAATTCAGTCCGTCCGGCTCTAGAATGTGGTTCTCATTGTGTCTAAGCGCCTGTCACCTCTGGTCGTCTCTTAGTTTCATGGCGTGTTCTCATAGGCATATTTATTTGCCTTTATTTCAGCGATTGGCATAAAGATACAGGCACTGAGCTTTTGTGGACGTATTCAGCCGCTTGCTATTTAAAGTGTTGAGGACTAGCTCCCAGGGAAATGATACAGACCAGGGCAGATCCGGTGGTAAAGGGAGGAAATGAACTTTCAGACACATTCATGTGTGAGTAAGGTCAGAAAAAGAGAGGCCAGAGGATGTTTGTGAAAAATCCTCCAACTCTAAATAGGTTTACTTAAAATAATAATTAATAAAAAAGTTACCACAAAACCTTACCACTATGTATATATGTTTAATATTTGTCCTTTGAAATGCAGAAATAGTTTAAATGTTTTCTTTGTCTATTTTTCTTTGTTTCTTTTTTTAAAATGCTACCCAGGGAAATATTTTCATATCATTTTAAGTGGCCTGCCTCAATGTATATTTATTTCTTTTAAAGCGAACAGGTTCTGGAAACTGTTTTTTTTTTTCTTTCTCTTTTTTTTCCTGTAGCTTTAAATGAGTAGGTAAACAAAATCTATATGGGATGTAATTTTTTTAATTATTATTTTGTTTCCGTCTCTAAAAATACTTTGTTTTGGTACGTTTGGATGTGCTTGTGGGGAAAAATAAAAACGCAGAGATCCTTATATATTTATGTTAAAGTAATATTTTATTATCTACATAAAACAGAAATGCACAATACCTTCAGAGTTTGTTCTAATTATTGAAATATCTGTAATTTGGGGTTTTTTTTTAAAAGATAGAAACTGATTTGCGTAGTTTTTAAAATCCGGAGGGGAGGCGACCACCCTTGTACCTGTGCTTGGTTGGGCCACCTTTGTACTTCATGGGATTTTGGAGTGTCATGGCTGTGCCCCCGTTTATAAAGTCTAGAGTCTTGTAACTTAGCAGAGGAGGTCGCTTTCATTTTCTCTTGCCGCACGGCCCCGCGGCGGTATATTGTTCAGCACCGCATCTCGTGCTTGCGGGAGGGTCCGATAATTCTGCTTTCCAAGCTGGTCCCGGGGCGGATATTTACTTCTCGCCCCTCAGCGCTTCATTGAAGATCTGACTCTTAAACAAAGGCGGAGCTGAATTCTAAGGAGTCCTGTTTAAAGCAAAACAACTCGATTTAGGCAAGAGGGCTGCCCGGTGATTTGCGGGGAGGTCCTCACGCCTCGCGCTCCCAGCGCTGTCTCTCCGGCCCGGGAAAGAGATTGCGGGGTGAATCGCTTTAGGAAGCGGAGTGGCTCCGCTCGGCTTGAGTGGCGAGAGTGGAGAGGAAGGACGCGGGGTGAGACAGTAAGAAGTTGGCTGCTAAAGGCGGGCTGCGAGGGGGTTAGACACAGCTGCGGGGTTTGTACCAAATCGGTCACTTTCACGTGGCACAGCTCGGGTCAAAGGATCCCCTACTGGAGCCGCGCTCGCTGGTGGGCGAGATCAACCCGAGCCGTGTAAACACGTGCTCAGGGGTCATAAATCCTGTTGGTTAATCAGTGCCGGATCCTCCGCTTTCAGCGCCGGGGGCCCAGGCTCGGTGGATTGCTCTAGTCAGTATCGCCCCGGTCCCGCACAGGTTCGGCTAAAGGACCTTAGCGCTAGCTGGGGAGCCAGGTGGCAGGAGGAAGGGCTGCGTGGCCGCCGACGTGCTGATGGGGCAAGCGTTTGAGCCGGGGAGAGATGTAAAGTCCCCGGTCAATGCGCCGCAGATCCCTCTGCAGAAAGCGAGCAGCATCTGCCCTCTGCAGGACATTTCGGTGGGCTTGGAGGAAAGATCTGCGTCTGACAACGGGGCCTTGTTAACTCCAAACTCTCACGTGGCACCTGGGCCAGACGGGACTTTGATGGATACCTGCCTCCCAGGCCGGCCGGCCCCGTCGCCTCTAGTTCCAGCAGCTCCGGGTTAAGCGGAGGCGGACGCGGCTGACGGAGGTTTTCCTCCCCCCAGCTCAGAGCAGAGTAGCGCCGGAGGGAGACGAGCATCTTCTCAGACTTTCCCCCCTCTAGTCACAGCGAGCGAGGTTTTGCCGCCCGCCCGTGGCAAAGCCACGCAGCGTAGGAGCCGGGGATCGTGAGTGTGCTTCGGAGCAAGGAGAAACATCTCGCGGGTCAGAGGGAGAGGAAACACAGCGCCTTGCCCGCCGTGCGCCCTGCAGAGCTGGGCTCCGTCGCCTTGTGGCTACCCGAGCCCCGGCTTCATAGATCTGATGTTGCCAAGAGCCGGTCCCCTGCTCACTCCCTCCGGAGGAGGCCGAAGCGTGTAGGCAGAATTAGATGTGATATCATCAAGGCCTTTGGGTTTCCGGTTCTGTTGACTCTCCGAGTAGCTGAGAAGCAGCAAATAGCCCCGGAGCAGCCAGGCCAAATATTTTGTTGCAATCAGCCCCCGAGGGTTGCGTTGCCCTGCTGCGTGGGGACGGGCCTGGCCCTGGTCACAGCCCCCGATCTTCTGCTTTGTGTCGGGGCCACAGAAGTCTAGTCTGAGTCCCAGGCACTAATAACTGAAGAGGCGGTAAGGGAAGAACTACCGGCGTTGTAGGTGGAAAGAGCGAAACAGAGTATCCCGCATTTCGCCAGTGGCTGCAGGGCCCTGGGTGGAATCCAGAGCAGGAGCGTGTGGGTGTGGGTGTGGGTGTGGGTGTGTTGCAATAGAGAGTAAGTGTGTGTGTGTGTTGCAATACAGAGCAGAAGTGTGTGTGTGTGTTGCAATACAGAGCAGGAGTGTGTGTGCTGCAATACAGAACAGGAGCGCTCGTGTGTGTGTTGCAATACAGAACAGAAGTGTGTGTATGTGTTGCAATACAGAGCAGGTGTGTGTGTGTGTGTGTTTGTGTTGCGACAGGCTGTTGCAGTACTTGCTCCTGAATTTCTTTCTCACAAACAGATCTAGGGACAGACTTTCTTTCCCAAGCCCAAACCCTGTCTCCAGCTGCGGTTTATTTTTTAGCTAAAACAGGAAAGGGCGCTACCGTACGGTCGTCGGAGATCTGCAGATTGGCCCGTTTTTGTGGCCCAAACCCAGCAGAACGGGAACCTGCAGAAAAGCTCGAATTTCTTAACCTCCTTGTTAGCCCGCTGTTATGAGCAAGTCGGTAGCTGCTTTGTTCTGCCGAATGTGTATCATTTCTTAAAGTTTGCGCAATTTTATGTTTACGTTCTGTTTGCCCCATGTGACCAGCGACTATGGACATCACACTGATTTAAACTGGTCCTCCATCTCCAAGGCCGTGTGCGTGTGCCAGCAGATCCCTGCCTGCCTCTGGACGGCTGTGGCTACGGACACACGCGTTGATGTTAGCTCTCTCCCTTCTCCTCCAGATTGGTTTGAGCAGCGCCAGAGTTCACATTCGTTGAATTAACAACGCGGTAATTTCTTTTACGCCGCTATAAACTCCAAAACAAAGCGCGCCCCAACAAAAATCCAGTCGCTGCCCGTGTCGCTCTTTTCTTCCCTGCTGTCTATGGCGTGTCGGCTTGTGATGCAATTAAAATGGGGTATTTGCAAATCCAGGACCGATCCTCTCTACCGAGAGACCCATTAACTGAGGAGCAGGAAGCCACCTTGTTCTTAAAGTTTATTCCACCCACGTCTGTCTGGGCCTTTATAGCTCTTTGTTCTGGCGGCACAGAAAAACGCGCAGATTCCGCTCTGGGGGCGGGGGAGAGAGAAAGATCTCGGTACAGCTGCACCCGGCCGGGGAGCAGAATCAGCTCTGCGTGGGAAACATGGAAAGTTAGCGCCTTAAAAAGTATCCCACCAAATACCGGCCCCCGTAGGGCTAGGGCCCCGATTGCCTCCCACAGGAAGAGGAGGGAGCTTTAGCTTCCCCCATTGACTCTCTGAGCACAACCTTGCTGTAGCTGGCGGCCTGAGATCTTACCGCAAATATTTTAAATGAAAATAAATGGCAGGTTACACACAAATCTCCCCTCCCTTTTCAGAATATAGGTGTCCCGTCCCCCTCGCCCCGGCCCTGTTTCGAGCTCCTTGAAAGCCTCGCAGAAAGAGGGAAAAGTTGCCTCCGGTTTTCTTTGCGGATCTTCTCAACGATCGCGTTTTGAGCCGCAGGCGAAGTCAGCCGAGGCGGTGTGAAGCGCCCTAGAAAACCCCTGCTGGGCCCAGCGCTCTGCTGGGACACGCGCCCCGGGACGCGGCTGTGGAAGGGCCTGGCCCCTCTTTCCTGCGAAAGTTTCTTTTCGAAACTATAACTGGGAAAGCAAAACGCTGGCCAAGTTCTCGGCGATCCGTGGGGAGCGTGAGTGTCCGGGCAGCGGCCTCCCGGGGCTAACTCCACTCTGCCTGCAGCGCGGCCCACGCGCGTCGGGGAACCGCAGCGGCCTCCCGCCTAGCCGGAGATGCACTTCGGTGTAGGTGGCCGGGAGGGGTGGCGGGGGAGAGATCATGGCAGGGGGGAGCGCAGGGAGCAGGAAAGCAAAGCGCCGCTCTCTTCCCCAGCCTCCGCCTCTCCTTAACAACGCTCCCGCGGCTCCCAAGGAGCCGGAGTGCTTGGCGCGGTGTCCTGCCCTGCCCTGGCACAGCTTGGTTAACCTCAGCTCCCGATCCCCCTCGCGGAGCCGCAAAGCTCCTGCCGAGACAGGCCGTATGGCGCTTCGGGCACGGGGGAGGCTTGGATGTGCCCTACGCAACCGGGAGTCCGGGGCACTGAGCAGGTTGCTCAGGCACAAGCTCCCCGGGCGGCAGCCCCGGTCCCCAGCGCGCGGTGGAAGAGAAGGGAGCCACGCGAGTTGCGCTCAGCCAGGCTGATGCCAAGGCAAAAGCCTTCGGTGCCACTGGCCTCCTGGCGGGGTTCGCTGAAACTGACTCAGGCGGTTCCCTCGCGGCGGCCCGTGCAGCCCAGCCGGTGGGAGAGGCTGCGCTCCCCGCCGGGCAGGAGCCTGTGGCTAGCGGCCCAGCCTGCGGCCCACGCGAGTTCCGGGCCCCCCCTGTCTGGGGGGGATCAAGCGGGTACAGCAAGGCAGGGCCTGGGGCTAAGCGCCCGGCGGGGGCGAGGGTTTTGCTGGCGGCGGCACCGGGGGCAATAGCTACCCCGCGCGCCAAGTAAAACCCAGGCAGGACAGGGGCGGCAAAGCGATCGCAATGCCTAGGCGCTTTGGAGCAGCCGCCGAGCCGTGTGCACCTCCCGATGGCGTGGGCCGGGGGTGGCAGCGGCCCCCGCGCCAGCCCGGCAACGGGACACCGCAGCGACGCGTCCCTTGGCAAAAGGAAGGGGGCTGCCCCCAGCTCAGGCCGCCTTTCACCTGAAGGGGGAAGCCCTGTGCGCCCGCCTGTGCCTGCAGATCCCAGCCCGGCTGCTCCGGCACACGCAAGGTGAAGCGCCGCTAACCTGCGGTGAAAGTCGCCGCGGCGCCCCGCGGGCTTTCCAGGGGCCCCGCCGGCCGCGCAGAAGCTGAGCAAGGCGACTGCCTGAGCCCCCACCGGAGGCTGCTGGCTTCGGGGCGCGGGGCAGAGGGGCCGCTGGAAAGAGGCGGGGGTCGCCCAGCCTGGCTATGGGGCAAGGCTATTGAAAAGCCAGAAGAAGGGGGCGACAAGGCCCGCAGGCCGCAGTGGCTGGCAGCAGCGGTGCCTTGGCTAGTGCGCCCCGTGGCCAAGGGGGGGAACTCGGGCAGAGCCCCCGGGCGCCAGCCTGCAAACCCCCCGGCTCTCGCAGGGACACCCGCGAAAGTTGCCCTCGGCCGCCTGACTCATTCATTAATGCGCTCGCCCTCCTCGGTTCATTCATGGCTACAGTCATTCATTGCCAAGTCCGCGGAGGCAGCGGCGCCTCGGCCAGTAGGGGAGACACACAAACAAGGATGGTGCTATTTATTTCCCTCCGCCAGCGGATTTGTACGACAGTCAAGCAGGCACAATCATTAAACTAATTTGTATTTGATTGTTTGGGCGGACGGGGGTTAGTTTTATTGCACCGAGCATTCAAGCACGCACGCACCGCTGATTACCAGTATACATTAAATAAAGTTGTTTGTACACATTGTCTTACCACATATAGGCAGTCTTATTATTCTAATTACTCTAATTAGTGCATTGAAATGTTTTCTACTTGATGCGAGGAGACAGTGATTAGGTCTGTTACTTCTTTTAACTCGGATTTCGTGGAAAACTCTTGCGACCTGCTCCGTCACTGGCTTTTTTCTTTCGCGCGCAGGGCTGAGGAAAAGCGTAACCGGCACTAGCGGGTGGGAACTTGGAAGAACTTTCTTTTCTATAGCTTTTTTGGCCCCGTCCCTAAAGATACGCTTTAAAAGCGGGGGTGCAAACGTCCTTAAATCATCCTTGCAGCCCGGCCGAGCTCTCTTGGCACAATGCACTGGCCTATAATGGTCGTCGAATTTACTTTTTTCAAAGCTACCTCGGGTATATTTTCGGGAAATCCATTTCATAAGCTTTAAATTAATGTTACTATTAACTGATAAGATCAGTTCATCAAACACGTTACTTCGATAGGGAATTGTAATTAAACCCTTAATCCCGCTAGAAACGCCGCCCCCCCAAGCACTTTTTAAAAAGAATAGCAGGGGTTCAAAGTTGAGCATGGCAAGTCCAAGGGGGGATTAATTCGTTATCTAAATAACCATCTTGCCCATTGATCCAATATGCTTTTTTGTTTTTCCCCTCGGTGTCTATCTGCGAGGCCCTCGGAAGGTGGCTATGACAAAGCGAGCTATTTGGATCCAGCCTTCCCCGCTCTAGGTTTGCAAGAAGTACAGACGCTGCGGCTAGAAAAAGGCCGCATTGGTAGGCGGGTTTCCTCCCCTTGCTGTAGCTTGGTATGTAAATAGGAAAAAGAGACCAGTAAATGCTGCGGCTGTGCAGGGGAAAGGTAGGGTTTCAGAAGGGAATCTCCAGCCAGACCTGCTCAGAGTTACAACAGGATCAGCCGGGCTGTGAAGAAGGGTAGGGCAGAAGGAACCTCAGGAGGTCATCAAATCCACCCCACAGCTCAAGCAGGACCAATCCCAACTAAATCATCCCAGCCAGGACTTTGTCAAGCTGGGACTTGAAAACCTCAAGGGATGGAGAGTCTATCACCTCCCTAGGCAAACCACCCTCCTGCTGAAGGAGTTTTTCCTAATATCCAACCTAGACCGCCCCACTGCAACTTCAGACCTTTGCTCCTCCTTCTGTCATCCACCACCCCTGAGAACCGCCTCTCTCCATCCTCTTTGCAGCCCTGCCAGGCCTTAAGAACTGTCCCACAAAGGGAAACCCTCCAAGCGCCTTCTCCAAACAGCCCCCAAGCCCTGCCAAGGGCTGGCTGCGTTGGTGAAACCGCTGCCTCTGCGGCTAGTGCCGGGCGCTGGGGGCAGGCGGGGACGCCTAGGTGCGGGGCTGCAGGACGAGAACCCGGGCCGCATCTCCCCGAGAGGCCCGGCTGGCTGGCTCCCGAGCCCAGGCCAGGGCACCCTGAAGGCACCGCGGCTGCTGCTTTGGGGGTCCGCCTCCCCACCCAGCTAAACTCCCGCCCCCCGCAGTGTACCCCGGGGGAGGAGGGGAGAGTCCTGCTGTGAATGGGGGCGGGGCAAGCCGGGAGGCTCAGTCCCAGGACGGGGAGCTGCTTTCCCCTTCCCTTGGGGATCCGCGGCCTCGGGCGTCCCCAAGGCGCACTCCCCAGGCCTCGGCCCTGGAGGCGGAGCGGGCCCGGCTTGCTTCGATCCCGTCCCGAGTGGTACAACGCCCCCGCCCGGCTCTGTTATGTAACAAAGCCGCCCCCGCCCCCGCCCCCGCCCCGCCGCGTGCTGGGGAATAACCCCCCATCCCCCCCTTCAGCTGCCGCCCGCTGCACCTGCCCTGGAGAGGGAGAGGGAGAGCAGCCAGTGGAGCTTGGGCGCCCCACAGCGGCCACCGCTGCAACTGGCGCTGCCACTTCGCCGCGGCTCCCCGGCTCCGATCAAGGCAGGGCGCCTGGCGCTGGCTCCGCTGCTGCCGATCCGGACCGGCGCAGGCTCCGGGAAGCGGCTGCAGGTTAAAGGCCCGCAGCGGGACTGAAGAGCCGGGAGCGGATTGAGAAGCAAAGCCTCGCTGAGCCCCAGGGGCGCGATCCCAGCGGACCCCGCCGCGCAGCAGAGCGCGCCCGGCCGGCTCGGGCTGCGGGGAGTCAGCACAGGCGTCCGCCCCGGGCACTGCCCTGCCGGCTAGCGCGCGGGCCTGGGCTGCAGCGACTGCCTGCCGGGGGGCAGCGTATAACCAGCGGCCCCCTCGCCCACTGCGCCAGCCCCGGGGCTCCCCAATGCGCCTTATCCGCCGAGAGCTGCGGTGGGGTCAGCAAACTACCCCTCCCCCCCGCCAGGCGGCAGCCTCGGGCTGCACGAGGCAAAACCCTGGCCGCCTTCATCTGCGCGCCTTGGCTCCTGCTCCGTCCCTGCCCCGTCGGAGCCAGAAGCCCGTGGTGGCTCCTGGCGGAGGCAGCGCTGCCTCCCAGCGCAGGCGGCTCCGCGGTTATTGCACTTAACCAGCCTTTGGGCTGGTCCGGACATGACCCAGCTCGGCTGCCGAGCGAGTCCCTCGCATCGTATCCATAACCGCAGTGGCGCCCCTGCGTCGCACTGGCCAGCAGGGGGATTAACCCCCAGCCAGCTGCTGCCGGCTGCACAGCGCTGCCAGGTCATTAGCCCGCAAGCCCAGCCTCGCTTGCGTGTAGCTGGGGGCAGAAATCCATCTGCAAGCCTGAACTTCCCCAGCCCCTAGGTTGGGAGCCGGGCGGAGGCGGGGAAGTGTTCGCTTAGCTGAGCTGCTGATCCCCTGGCTCCGCATCAGCCTTCCATGCCCTAGTGCTGGTCACAGCCCCCAACTCAAACCCCTGCAACGCACTATTAAAGACCTACAACCTATCCTTCATCAGGATGCCACACTCCGGAAGGCCCTAGGTGACAGGCCTGTTCTCTCCTACAGACAACCTCCCAACCTTATGAGGATTCTCACCCACAGTCTATAATTTTCCTTGCAACAAAGCCCACTGTCAGCTTTGTCCACATATCTATTCTGGAGATACCATCATTGGACCTAACCAGGTTATTCACAGAATCACAGGCACATTCTCATGTTCCTCAATTAACATCATATATGCCATCATGTGCCAACAACAACCAGATGCTTTGTACATTGGACAGACTTCAAACCCTCTTAGACAAAGAGTTAATGGGCACAAAACGGACATAAAAACACTCCTGATCCACCAACCTGTCAGCCAGCATTTTAATGGAGTGGGCCATTCTGTTCATGACTTAAAAGTTTGCATCTTACTGAAGAGGAATTTTCACAACAGTCTGGAAATAGAGGTTGCTGAACTCTCTTTTATATTCAAATTCAACACATTAACATGGTTAGAACCGGGATGGGAATTTTCTGGGTCATTATAGGGGCTTCTTTGCATACTTGGCTTAATCTAATTCTTGACTCCCCACTTTCTGCCCCTCTACCCTCTGATTTGCTCACCTTGATCATTTTTTTTTTCTGAATTGTCCACCTTGATTACTATTTTTGGTTCTCGGTACCTTAAGTATTGAGTCTGTTCTGGTATGGCTATGATCTGAAGAAGTGGGTCTGTCCCACAAAAGCTCGCCTAATAAATAATTTTGTTAGTCTTTAAAGTGCTGCTTGGCTGCTTTTTTGTTTTGACAGTATATAGACTAGCACAGCTTTCTCTCTGTTGCTGGTCAAATGGTGCGTCCTGTCATGGGCCAGGCCTAGAATAAACCCCCAGCAAGATCCCTGCCCTGGGCCAGGTCTGGAATAACACCCCCCCCCACCCCCCCAGTGAGAGCCCCATCTTGGGCCGGTCCTGGAATAATCCTTGAGCAAAATTCTTGCCGTGGACCAAGCCTGGAATAATGCCCCAGCACGTTGCCTGCCCTGCGCCTAGCTTGGAATAACCCCCAAGGGAGATCCTCACCCTGAGTCAGGCCTGGGATAACCCTCCCAACCTGTGAGATCCCTGCCCTGGGCCAGGCCTGGGATAGTAACCCCCCCCCACCCCCCGTCTCCCAGTGAGATCCCCGTCCTGGGCCAGTCCTGGAATAATCCCTAAGCAAAATTCTTGCCCTGGACCAAGTCTGGAATAATGCTCCAGCAAGATCCCTGCCCTGGGCCAAGCCTGGAATAACCCCCAGGGAGATCCTCACCCTGAGTCAGGCCTAGGATAACCCTCCCCACCCATAAGATCCCTGCCCTGCGCCAGGCCTGGGATAGTAACCCCACCCCCACCCCCACAGCAAGATCCCAGCCCTGGGCCAGGTCTGGGATAGCCTCCCAGGGAGATCCCTGCCTGTCCACCGGCCCTAGTGAGTTTCACCTCCTCTTAGCCCCTGTCAGGGATCTCACTTAAGCAGTCTCTCACAGCTTGGCTCTAGTTTTCGGTATTTGGTGATGTGAAGTTTTCTCTAAGGGCTCATTCTAGAGCAAACTACTTCTGCGCAAAGCGCACTCACAGAGCCCACTGCACAGAAAATAAAATAACACCCCCCCTCATTGCTTTTATTTCTGCATTCCTGCCCTCCCTTTGGCCCCAGTGCCCTGCAATATCCTGTGCTGCCAGAGAGGAAGAAGTAAGGCAAGGAGCAATGGTTCAGTGGTTAGCGCATTGGTCTGCTGAATCCAAGGTTGTGAGCTTGAGCCTGGAAGACAGTGCTTAGGTGTCTGGGGCCAAAATATTTCAAAACAATCCTGCTGGGCTGGTGGTAGGCCTGGTGGGCCCTTCCATCTCTGTGAGCTAAGTATGGCTCTATGTATTACGCAAGGGCTAAGGTATGGCCCCTCAGAAGATCTGTGGACACACAGCCACAGCAGTGAGCTGGGCCCACCACAGGCTGCCTAGTACCTGAGCAGGAGGAGCCTGGCTGTGAGCAGGGCAGACTGCAGCCTGCTACCCCAGCAGGTTGGTGAAGGCTGTGATCTGTGTCTACTGGGGTGAGGCACCAGATGCAGCTGGCCGGTTTGCAGGGTGCACGTGGAGTGGTGCAGGAGCTGCAGCACCATGCCCAGGGAGGTGCTTTGGCCAGTGCCCAAGGTGGTAAAAGACATAAGTGTGTGCAGAGCTGTCTGCCTGGGTCAGCCCTCCTGCCCCACAGGGCAGGCTTCTCTGTGCACAGCCAGAGCAGCTCCATCCCCCAGGTCACACCCTGAAACATGTGAGAAGCAAAGGGGCTGAATTAGTAATTCCCCCTAGTAATCTGTCTGAAGAGCAGTGGGCACAGGTAGCACAACAGGGTGCACCCCCTCTTGCTGCCCCCGGTGCCTCTCCTGGAGCAGAACAGGCAGGAGCTCCCTGGGAGCGGTTGATACACCTTTGGGGTGTAATATACACAGCCGTAGCATCCTCCTCAGTGAGGGATAAGTGAGCAGACTTGGCTGGAGCATGAAAGAAGCCAGCTGCAGCTGCTCAGGTAGAGGCTATCCGGTGCAAGAGAAGAGCATCCCTTTGGCTAGCTAAGGCCTTGTTCTGGTCTCCCATCCCCACAGCGCCTGAGCGCTTCAGAGCCAGCTGTCCCTGGCAGGATGCACACATTTATAAACAGCATAAGCCTGAACACAGAAGAGGGGAATTAAGTATTTTCTTGCAAGTAACAGACATACCCCCAGGATTCCTAGAATGAGGGGCATTTCTGAGAGTCATTCCTTCACTGCAGTTCATTTACAGCTGGGCCACGTGCAAGCCAGGTCCACCAGAATCCTTTCCAGGAGTCCTGCAATAATGAAGTTCACCTTCTTGCAAAAAGCCTGAGAGCCTGTTTTCTGGCAGAGAGTAAAGCCAGTGATTCACTGCCAAGCTTAGCATAAGTTGGCAGGCCCCATGGAACAAGCCCCCTCTGGTCTAAAGCCTTCTCCTTAAGAAACAACACAACCAACTGTGCACAGGACTAACTTAAGAACTGTGGGAGGGAGCAATAAGAGGATTCTTAGAGACCTCCTGTCAATGTGACTGACTCACGTTTCACATCAAATTGGTGTGTGTGTAATTTCTCAGGTGCAGAAATGCAACCCAGCTGCTTATGCTGTTCAACTCCCATTAGTTATACAGATGACTCCTTTCAAACTGATCACTCCTCAGAAACTGACTAAAAATTTTAAACACACACAGTGTCGTTTACATTTCTCTTCATTCACAGTTTTTCTACAATAGCCATCACTTCATTACCATCTAAGTCCTATCTGAATTAAGGGAACACATGACTGAAGACCCCAGCAGGCTTAGAGGCTAGCTCCCTGTGGTTTATTTCCTTGTTGGGAGAGAAATGAGTAGAAAAAGATGCAAGACAGCAGTCCAATTTTATTGGCAAGAATCTATGCACTGCAAGAGGGATTTTGAGACAATTTTGATAATTCACAAATACAGCACAACAGGACTTCAGGTCAGCAGCTCTCTTCAAGTTCTGAGCCAGGCTGCTGTCTTAACTCTTCTCCAAATGTATCAGACTCTCCTGACAACCATATGTTCCTGGCTGCTCAAGAAAATCACCCTGTTTCCAGCTGGGTGCCATTTGCTGAACCCCTCTGCACTCGAACTCTGTAAGTGAAATTTTTAAATTTACTGATGACTGGCCTACCTCTCTGTCCCTACTGAAGTCCATTTATCAAGTTCAGTGGAAGGAGTTGAGTGAAATTCCTGCCCCACTATATCTAATGGCAAAACTCCCATTGAATTCAATAGGACCATGATTCCATCCAGTGTCTACTGGTGCTGGAACAAGTAAATTGTCCTGTTCTGGCCAAGTACTCTGCAGTATGAAGGAAACATACAAAGACTTAGAATTTAATAAACCCCCCTTAAAGCACAAATGCCCTTCAATGTTTTCATCTCATTTGTATTTATGGCAAGTGACTTTAGAGTTACCAGTTCATCAGTGTATCTGCAGTGGCTTTCTACAGACTCCCATTCAGATATTTTTGTCAATAATCCCATTGGTTTCTTATCTTTGCTGCTTTTGTTTTAGTACCTAAAGTGCTTATTTTACTCCCATTATAACTATTAAAAAATTTCAAACATGCTATGACAGAACTTGATTAACTCAAAGCAGGTAGAAAACAATTACTGTTTGCACTCTACACCCTCTGTCAGTGATATTTAGGCTCCCACTAATCCAACCAGCAAACGGAGGCACAAAGAATAAAAAAAATAAGTAGTTGAGACAGAAAATGAAAGAATAAACAAATAAAGTAATTGAATCAAATGGAGACACGCTATAATATTAAATAACATGGGGTGGAAATATAGTTAATCAATATAGTGTGTGCATAAATTACACATATATATATACACACACACACATGCATTGGATAAAAGACAGGTTAAAGAGTGTGTAAATCATTGATTTGTACAATAAGACTATAGTTTAGGTCTACCTGAGACCTAAGCTAAATGTGGTCTGTAAATATATATCGGTCCAGAATGGAAAGGATACCCCCATGATTATACGCCACTTGGCAGCAAAAGAGCCTAAAAAGGAGTTTCAGGAACACATAGGCTAATAAAAGTAGTCTAGGATTCCTAAACTACCTTTCCCCTTGTATTTCCATAGTCTGAAGAACTGGATGCGGTTGAGCTTTCCTGCCCTACATTTTTGTTAAATATTGTTAGTGTTTATCCATATCTGTGCAATGTATGTATAGGTCCAGTCACAGTAATTTTGTTTGTATGTCTGATTTCAGCTGCCCAATCCAGACCAGAACTATTAATAACTTTTTAAAAACTAAATAACATAAGAACAAAGCATGTTTCATTGGTTAGAGCTATTTGATCCTGGGCAAATCACAGACTTTTTCAAATGTAAAACACCTACCTCAAAAATTTTAGATCTTGGCCTTAATGATTAAAAATCAAATTCAACCAAATGCTTAAACACGGGTAACTTATTATTTATTATTTGTATTATCATAGCATGTAGGAGCCCCAGTCATGGACCAGGGCTCCACTGTGCTACGTGCTGTACTAAAAGATGGCCCCTGCTTAAAGAGACAGCAATATTAGTTTAAGACAAGAGACAGCCAGTGGCTATAGATGGATATGGACAGCACGTTTTTAATCAATGAAATTAAAGTATGTTCTTAAAGTTAAGCGTAAGCTTACTTGCTGTACTTAATCAGGATCTCAATGACTGTAAAGTTCTTAGAGATCCTAACAGCACTACAGAGTCAGTATCATTATAGTAAAACATGACTCTGAGGCATTTTCTACCCTATGGGGAACAAACAATCCAGGACCTCAACACCTTAGCCAACACAGCAAGAATAATTTTTGTACCTAGATTGTGTTTGTCTCGTTCTCTTTCCTGTTACAATCACAAAACACATACCTAACCAACAGACACCACAGTACTCTTTCTATAACAGTTTACACTCTGCTGTGGTCTATAAGAATGTACCCACCTCTTAATTCAGCAACACAACAGGTATTGGGAGAGAGATGCAGCCAATAGCCTCAAAATGGTCAATTTAGTGCTAGAGTTGCTTGACTCTGTCAGATTTACAGGGCCATCCCCAGAGAGGCTTCTCAGGAAACTGCTGCCCTGAGGAAAGTTAGTAGGGTGTTCTGTTTGCCTTTTTTAGATCAGAAGAGATGGCACAATGTCACAGTCTCTCGCAAACCTCTATATTCTCAAACACTTAAGTAAAGCACATGCTATTTTCAGTTTTTATTGATTGGCAACTTTCATTAAAATACATCTGGATGATTTGATACTACATTAAAAATACAGATAAAATATATGTCAAGGACAAACTGCATCAACAAATGAATATTCATTAAGGTCCCTACATTTGTGAATTTAATGTTTGCAAATTCAATTACTCGTGAGTGGCTGCTTAAGGCTGGTGCTTCCTGGGGCGCTGCCTGGGAGTGCCAGCGGCTGCCCCTTCCCTGGGGCCCTGGGCAGGAGCGCTTGCAGCTGCCACTTTCCTGTGGCTCCCAGGTCCCCCCCAAACCCTGTGTTCACAAAAATAATATTCGTGAGGATTCTAAACACAGAACCCTCACAAATCTTGAGACCCTACTCTAATCAATTTGTGCCTGGGCCTAAACTCCTCCATGCAGTGGCCATACATCCATTTGATGTTTCTGGCTCAGGGACTCTGTATTTGAACTCTGGTGTTGAAAGATGTCTGAAAATGCTTGTAGCTGAGCAGTTCCCAATGATGACCTCTCTGAAAAGACTCAAAGAGGTTTTTATTTCACTGTAAGATTGCCTTCTTGCTATCAGGTGTCAGAATATGAAGAAGCAGTCATTCCTTTGACAGATTATTTATTATTTTCAAATTGTGCCCCTTTTCTGGATATCTGTCATCTTGAACAAGTATGACACAGGAGTGTTAGTGCCTGTGTTTATTTGAGAAAAGCAGAATGCCTGGGGTTAAAGTTTACCTTGAAGTCTGATGTTGGCCCCTCTAGAGATTAAATCATTCAAAAGTAAAAGGGGCAAAAGCAAAGGAACAAACAGATAACTGCAACGCAGCTCTGAAGATTTAATCAGCACCTAAATGTATGGTGTCTTAAATCCCTGTTTTCCTGGATCATTTCAGATAATAAAATAACTATTATGCTGTATCCTGGTGTACAATATTCAACCTGAGAACTTCACAATTAAGCCTAATGACACTACCAGAAGATATAATCTGTATTTCCCCTTTCACAGACAGGAATCTGAGTCACAGAGATTTAGACGTTTGCCCAGAGGTTAAACAGCAAAGCTGGGAGCACAGTCCACAACAGAACACTTCAGATCTTCCAGTGCCCAGTCTCCAATTCTATCTACTAAACTAGTCATGCAAAAGCAACGAGGGGTCCTGTTGCACCTTAGAGACTAAGAAAAATGTATGAGCATAAGCTTTCATGGGCAAAGGCCCACTTCGCCAGATGCAGGCCCATGAAAGCTTATGCTCATACATTTCTGTTAGTCTATAAGGTGCCACAGGACCCCTTGTTGCTTTTGCAGATACAGACTAACACAGCTCCCCCTCTGATACTAAACTAGTCATATAATTTTGGTTATGTAATCCATAGAAAACAAATTGGCCTGTGCTTTGTGTATGCTTTGTGCTGTATACCTAACAGAAGGTATGGCTGTTAGGTATTTGAAAGTCATCCTAAATAATTTACCACTGTGTCAGAAACAATTACATCTATAGAAAAGAAAACTATGCAAATATTACAATCAGCACATGTTGATCCTAAATTATCCCACTAGACACATCAGGAAACTTTGTACACAAACATTACATGAATACCTGAGGGAATTTATTAACAAAACCAAAACAATATTGACATTTATTTAGCTCAGCTAGGAATATTGTATCAAAAAGTTTTCTATACTATTATTTACTTGGGTGAAATGTTAATTTTCCCCATTTGCACAATGCCACATTCCACAGTTTAGCTCGCTAGTAAGACAAGGTGGGTGAGGTAATACCTCTTATTGGATCAACTTATGTTGGTGAAAGAGACAAGTTTCTGAGCCAGCCAGAGCTCTAGGACTCAAATGGCTACAAATACAGTTTAGCTCTCTGACATTTCACTTCATGTAGGCTAAGAAATGGAACTGCTTTCAGCAAAAGATCCCTTTCAACAGGTGTTGAAATATGATAGTGTAAACCAGACAGCTATTTTCAGAACTGTTTCGTGAAGCAAGACTGTCAGTTGCTTACACCAATCACCCTTTCTGAAACTATTAAGAGCTGGTGTAGAGAACACAGTCATTTTCAGTACTGAGTCAGGGCACAGTCACGGAAATCAATTTTCAACAACCATTCCATTTCTTAAAGTAGACAAGGGGCTCAGTCCACAAAAGGAGTTAGGCAGGACAAAGCTGAGTGTTGTAGCACTCCGCTTTGTAAGTGCTCTGTCACCCAGTGGAATCCACAGTCCCCATTACATTCCTAGCCTTCCTGTACAGTTCTACTCCTGGGGCATTCTGCACCAAACAGTAAAAATTCTGCACAGGGGATTTTAAAATTTCGCAAATGCGATATGTCAAAACAACCAGAAGCAGCTTTCATTATATCGAGAACGTATTTCAAAACACCTCTCAGCTAGTACATTTGTAACAACATAGACAACAAAATAGATTTCCCAGGTGTAGAGTTCAAGGAATGCCTAGGATGCCCAGTTCCTGTTTCTATTATGGTTTTTTGGGTGCCTCAGCCTGGGTGTGTCATGTGTCAGCTAGGCACATCTTCAGGGGAAAGTCTGTGACCCTCTGGTCCGAAACACCCACAACCCTTCCCCCATATAGTCCAGCTGTGGGGGGCCCCTCAGCCCTTACACCCACTGCCCCATGCATCTTAAAGCCCAGCCCCAAGACATCCCCCTAGGACAGATACTTGCACCTCTCCCTCTAAGACCCTAGCTGTTGGGCACCCCACAAGCCGACTCCCATCCTCCCTCAACCCCAGCTCAGCCACCCCATCAGCTGTCCCCCAGAGCCCAGTCATGGGGCAACATACACTGCCTAGACACCAACTCTATCTTCAGGACATACTGGGAACTGCAACTGCTGGTAATCCTCCAGCTCCTTCTGCTCCTTCACCATCTTGTATTTGTTAGCAGGAGAGCTCCAATCACTCCTGGCAGCCACCAGTAGCTCTGTGGCAACACTTCTGTGGGAGGTGGAGAATGAAATTTTGTACACAATATTAATTGTGCACAATTTCTGCATTGCACAGAGGTCCCCCAAGAATATTCAATGTACCGAGAGCTTTAAGTACCTTGAACAGGATCCACAAATTCTGGCAAACTGAGTTGGGAGTGGTCTAAGAACCAGAAGGAAATGTTAAAAGAGCAGTGTAGCTTACAACCTGCCCACTTGGAGAGACTCTCTCTTAAGTCTGGGCTGGAGGGAGCATTTATCTCTGCTTGGGATTCTCGGCTGCAAACAGTCTCCTAGAGTTAGACACCAAAGCTGGTGTGGGGTGGTTTTGTTTTATTGTTTTTTTTCCATAAGAAATACTGGTGGGATGGCTCACTTTATACAGTTTAATTCAGTGGTTAGAGCACTCCATGGATACAGGAAACCTGGACTCAATTACTCTCCCTTAAATTGATGTAAAGAAAAGATCTGGACTCTCAAGTGAGGACCTCAGCAACTGGGTTTGGTGTATTCTTGCATGGATCTCTCTCAGTCTTCTTATTGTAGCTACTCAATATGTACAGATAGTTAAATATGGTTTGAGACAGAGAAAGAATGAATCTACAGCCCTGTAGTTAGGGCATTTTCCCACAGATCATCATCATCATCAGTAACCATGGACTCAGTGCCCGTTGGTGTCTGATGCCTCTCTCACTATTTCCTTCCATCTTTCCCTGTCCAGTGCAGAGTGACAGTTTGTGTAGGCTAACTCTGCACCAATCTACTATATCATTTATCCATTCTCTGTGGGGTCTGCTTCTCCTATTCAAACAGTCCATTATGCTGGATGCCGGGGTCTTGATTTTTCGTTCATCGTTCATTCTGCAAATACGCCCAGATAGTTGTAGCTTCCATTTTATAACCTTCTGCAGCAGGTTCTCTTTCGGCTGTATCTTTCTATATAATTACGCATTGGTGACCTTCTGCATCCATTCTATTTGCAGAATCTTTCCATAACAACTCCCTTCGAATGCCAATATTCTCTTCAAATCTTTTGTTATCACCCATGTCTCACATCTGCACAACATGCTGCTGAGTACACACGTTTTCAAGATGCTCAGCTTTGTTCTTAAGCTAATTGCTTTGCTTTCCCAGATCTTATCCATCACCCTCAAACTCACTCTTGCTTTTGCTATTCTAGTCACTATTTCCTTCTTACAGTCTAGATCATACGTTATGTTGCTCCCCAGATATGTGGGAAACCTAAATTCTAAAACCCTGACTCAAAAGGGGAGGGAAGTGAAGTCCAGTCTTCTAAATTAAATATGGGCTTGGGGGGAAATACCCCACTGGGCTGAAGAGTACATAAGGCACATTACTGCCTCCTCTTTTCTTTCCTGACCTATTTTGCACAGGTAAGGCCCTGCATGCAAAGTGATAAGAGGAGAAATGCCTACTTGAGGATCTCAGTCGAGTTTAGGTGTGACATAGAAGCCTGGGTGCCTAAACTGAGGGAGCTGTGCATGTGCTTACTGGGTGAAACTCAGTCATTAGGAATTTTAAGTATCTAGACAGCAGAGTTATGAGTATCTCAGGGTTGCAAAAACATTGAATTTAGGTGTCTAAAGCAGCAGATTGATGCTCAGGTTCCTTTGTTGCATCTAGTCAAAGATATTTTTCCATCTTTTAGAAATAGGGCCTATGTTAAAATGCAACCTCAAAAATAATAAATTAAATTGCCAATGGAGACAAATGTCAGAAAAACAAAATTTATTTTCCAGAATACTGACTGCCTCTTTGCCAAGTTAGTGTTCTCTTCAATATGGACAATTTATTTAAATTAGGGCTTGTTTGCAATACAGCTTTTAAATTAGACCAGGAGCCAAGTCCCTGAAAGTCACGAAGTCTTCTATTGACTGGTGGGGGCCTTGAATTGGGCCCCTTAGCACCTCAGCAGTTAGTGGCATGGTTATTTCTAAATACATTTCACTCCACACACAATATGGTTAAAATTCACTTAGCAAATATGAAAGTTAACAGTGTTTTGACTTTACGAAAGGCCTAAGAAGGCAGACTGGTGCTTCTCTGCTAGTAACAAATAAAAAAAGAGATAGGACTTCCTGAGTTGCCTGTGTACATAACATGGTTGCTTATCCATTATCCCAACATTCTTATGCATGGCTTCCCAAACTGGGGGGTGTGCCCTGCCAGGGGGCCATGAAGAAATTCCGGGGGTGGTTTGAGGCAACCCAGACACACCCCCAGGTCATTCCTCCAACTCCAAGAAAGAGCTGGCCCTTGCTTCCGGCTCTCAGCCCCTGCCATTTCACATGGACGCCCTGGCACAGCCACTATAAAAAGCAGGCAGCCGATGAAGGCCCACATGGAGCTAACTGCCTCTTGCAAAGGTGAGTGTGTGTGGTTTAGGGGTTGGGAGGAGGATGTGTTTAGATGAGGGGCTGGCAGTGCCTGGCTTTGGAGGAGGGAAGGGGTTCAGGCAGGCAGCTGACAGGCAGCTGGGGTGGCTGGCCCATGGTGAAAAAAAGAGGTGCAGGGGGCATGAGGGTTTCTCAAAAATCAAAAGGGGGAGTGTTATGCCAAAAAGTTTGGGAACCTCTGTTCTAAGGTGTAACACTGAGTATGCATTGCTGCATATATTGCTGGTATTATTCAGAAGGCCTGAAGAAGTACACAATCTTCACCTGTGGCAGTAGGGGGCTACCTTTTCTCAGAAAGCACCAGTGAAAGTGTGGTAGGTATGGATGCACAAATATAGCTGATTCATTACTGAGAGACAAAAAAAGCCAAAGCATAAAAACAGCACACATTGCGTTTGTACAACTGCATGAGGTGAGAAAGTCACAACCTCATTATAAAACTATGGTGGTACTTGCAATGTGAGCAAAACCTTATTTATTTGATTCCTGCAGAATTCTGGCAGCTTAAAACTGCCTGGCCATTTCATACATCACAACGTTCTAATGTTAAATAATTCTGAATGCCTACTTCTTATGCAATGTGGAAAATTACATTATATTAAACATATTTAAAATAGAAATTGCTTGATAGTCTGTGATGGCATGTTTGATATTTTACTTACCAACAGCTACAATGTGCATTGTATCAAATCCATTGTTTTTTCTGACTTATAAAACGAGTTCAAATAAGGTTCCCAATTTCATATAAAAGTACCAAGGGGAATTAACATTGTTTCAAATTCATTCATCCATCCTGCCAGATTGATAGCTGTAAAGGACCCAGCAAAGAGATACCCTTTTACCTTACTTTCACATTCATATTAAGTATTTCAGGAATGGTGCTCCATCCCATCAGGCATTACATTGTTTTAAATAGGCTAGTCTGGCTCTGCTGCTGTCACAGTTTCTGTCACAGTTTCTGCTACTACTCACACCATATAAAGGTATCAACAATCTTCATGTACATGTGCCCACTTCCAGCCATGGCAGGTGCTGGGAGGCACCTCCCCAGGCACTGGGGCTCATTCAGCCTCCCAGGAGGCTGGCAGCGGGATGCTGCCTGTGCCAGGGGATGTCTGCTGGGTCCTGGTGGTGCACACTACCTTGCACATGGCTCCACATTAGGACTGCAGTGCAAGGTCCCGCCTGAGCTGGCTGGGAGATGCTCACAGCTTGCCCTATATCTATGCCCTGGGATGCGTGATGCATGGGGTACTCACTGGAAGGATCCTCGCCCAGCTCCGACGACACCCTGGATGTGGCCTGGCTACCAGGCCACCAGGTCCAGGATGATGTAGAGGCTGCTGTTGTCCTCTGACTCTTGTCTCCAGTGGGGTGGGGGTTGGGGCTCGGAGGCCACCTCCTCCTTCTCCTCCTCCTCCAGGGGCTCCTGCTGCAATGGTGGTGGGAGCGGGGGACTTGAGTGCCATGTCTACGGTGTGGTGCAGCAGGGATGTCCCCCCTCCCAGGATGCCATGCCATGGAGCGTCAAGCAGAGTCCTGGTACAGTTCTTTTATCTTTGCCTAGACCTGATCCATGCTTCACAGGGGGTGGTCCCACTCAGCCAAGCAAGTGGCTATCTGGGTATATATGGAGGCATTGTGGCACTTCGCTTTGGAGTCTTGGAGGGTCGTCTCTTCCCACCACAGGCCCAACGGGGCCTGGACCTTGGCCCTGGTCCAGGATGGGGTTCTGACTCTTGCTGCCTGGGGTGGCTCCTTAGACCTCTCAGGCTGGTCTCTCAAGGGCCCAGGAGGTCACGCTCCCTGCTGGTGTGCATGGGGACTGCTGGCTGGTAAGGAGTGGCTGTGAGACCATGGGACACAGCTGTGCATTGCTCTGCTGTTTGCATGCTCTCAGCTTCTGGCTACAGGGTTTCCCAGGCTCCTTGCAGGTTTAAGAAGGGCTGGAGGTAAGAACCGTACAGCGCTGATTGCTGTGGACAGGGTGTCCCCTGGGGCACTTGCATGGCACCTTGGAGCCTTTTCTATCAACAGAAGGCCCCGTGGAACATCCAGACCTGCATTTTGTCAACAGATCTCTGTCGACAGAGGTGTTCTTCCTTATGGTGAGTGGGGTGTGGCTGACAACAAAAGCGGTGGGTTCTGTTGACTTATTGTCAACAACACACCTGGGAATCTGGATGCTCCATAGGTTTTATCAACAAAACCGCCAATTTGCCAACAAAACCCTCTAGCCTAGACATAGCCTCACTGGAGTAAGCATGGAGCATCACTCACCTATTCACAACAGTATTTTATAAATTGTCGACAAATCACCACTCTGGGATGAAAACAATAAAAGCATGTCTGTATGTACTTTTTTGGGCATAGGGTTCTGTGAAGATGTGGGGTATTTTGGAAAAACTCATACAAGATCTAGAACATGTCATTTTAAAGTATTTTTAAACTTCTGAATCCTAAAAGTGGAAAAGTCACATGCAATCCACTGGCTTGTGCTTTACATATTGCAAAGAAAACACTAAAATATAATGTTTAGAATAGAGAGGTTACTCACCGTAGTAACGGTGGTTCTTCGAGATGTGTCCCCGTGGGTGCTCCACGTTACATTAGGTGTCAGGCTCGGCCCGGCGCCGCAGGTCGGATCTTCCAAGCAGTTTCTGCCGGACCGCGCATGCGCCGGTGCGCGCCGCTCCCTTGCACGCTCCTGGCCACGTGCACGATCCGGTCCCCGCCAGTTCCTTGACCAACCGCCTCAGATGCTCCTGCAAAACACTAAACATATCCGAAGCGGGGAGGATGGGCGGGTAGTGGAGCACCCACGGGGACACATCTCGAAGAACCACCGTTACTACGGTGAGTAACCTCTCTTTCTTCTTCGAGTGTCCCCGTGGGTGCTCCACGTTAGGTGACTACCCAGCAGTAACCCAAAATAGGAGATGGGTAATCGGATTATGTGCAGCTTGTCCCCGAGAGGACCGCTGTCGAGAGCTGGGTATCCTCTTGGAATACCCTGTGAAGGGCGTAATGTTTGGCGAAGGTGTCATAGGATGACCAGGTCGCCGCTCTGCAAATGTCTTTTAGCGCAACGCCCTTGAAAAAGGCTGTTGATGCCACCACCGCCCTAGTGGAGTGAGCCCTGGGCGTGGCCAGTAAAGGAGTCTTTTTGAGTTCGTAGCACATTTTTATGCAGGATACGATGTGCTTCGAGATTCTCTGTGAAGAGAGACCTTCTCCTTTTGATTTGGGAGCGAGAGAGACTAGGAGTCTATCCGTTTTCCGGAAGGACTTGGTCCTGTCTATATAGAAGGCTAGCGCCCTCCTCACGTCCAGGAGGTGTAGGTGCGCCTCTTCGTTGGAGTTATGAGGCTTTGGATAAAACGAGGGTAAAACAATAGGTTCATTAATATGAAACTCAGAAGAAACTTTAGGAACAAAGGCTGGATGCAGCCGTATGGTTACCGCCTCCTTGGAAAATACTGTGCAGGGTGGCATTGCCATAACTGCCGCAAGCTCGCTCACCCTGCGAGCTGATATGATTGCGAGAAGGAAGGTCGTCTTTATCGTAAGGAGGCGAAGGGAAACCGTGGCTAAAGGCTCGAACGGTGGTCCCGTTAACGCACTAAGCACCAGGTCCAAGTTCCACGAAGGTGGAAGCGGTTTCTGAGGGGGGTATAGGTTTACCAACCCTTTGAGGAACCTGGTAACCATGGGATGGGCGAACACCGTGTGCCCTTCCTCTTCGTGTCTGAACGCTGAAATGGCGGCAAGGTGGACCTTTAACGAGGATAGTGAGAGTCCTCCTCTCTTGAGGTCCAGTAAATACTCTAATATTACAGGTATAGGCACCGAAAGGGGGGCTAACTGTCTGGTAGAACACCATGCCGTGAAGCGAGTCCACTTCTGCTTGTAGGTCTTCCTGGTGGAAGCCCTCCTGTTACTTTCTAGGACTTGTTGCACTTCCTCCGTACATGTGCTCTCCAGGGAGCTGAGCCATGGATTAACCACGCTTGTAGTCGCAGGCCTTGGGGGTGTGGATGCACTATGGACCCCTGGGCTTGCGTGAGCAGATCCGGCGCCACCGGGAGGGGCATCGGTGGACGGTCCGACATGCAAAGGAGTAGGGGGAACCATTGCTGTCGATCCCACGTTGGGACTATCAGGATCATTCGGGCTCCTTCTCTCCTGGCTTTCTGCAAGACTTTGTAGATCAGCACTGTGGGAGGAAAAGCGTAAAGCAGGGGGCCCCTCCAGGAGATCGCGAATACGTCCCCCAGGGACCCCCGTCCCAGTCCTGCCCTGGAGCAGAATTGTGGGCACTTCTTGTTGTGTTGAGTGGCAAACAGGTCTATCTGGGGAAAGCCCCATGCGTGAAAAGTCGGTCGTAGCAGATCGGGACGGATCTGCCACTCGTGCGTGAGTGCGAAACGCCTGCTCAGCTGGTCTGCCTTCACATGGTGAGCGCCTGGTAAGTACGAGGCTTTCAAGGTTATATTGTTGGCGATGCACCAGTTCCACAACCGGACTGCTTCCGCACATAAGGCACAGGACCGAGCTCCTCCTTGCCGATTTATATAAAACATGGTGGAGGTATTGTCTGTACTGATCCCGACTACTTTGCCTTGTATATGGTCTCAAAAGTGTCTGCAGGCGTTGAACACCGCTCTGAGCTCCAGTATATTTATGTGCAGTGACTGTTCCGTGGAGGACCACAGTCCTTGCATCACCTCTTCGCCCATGTGTGCTCCCCACCCTATGTGGGAGGCATCTATAGTAAAAAAAACCGATACTTGTGGTTGGTGGAAGGGTACCCCTGTTAGCATGTTCTTGGGGTTTACCCACCATTGCAGGGATTTGCGCACCTCTGTCGTGGGTGACACCACCCTGTGAACGGCGTGTGCTGCCGGTTTGTATACGCTCGCCAGCCAGTGCTGCATGCTGCGCATGTGTAACCTGGTGTTCTGTACTACGAATGTCGCTGCTGCCATGTGGCCCAGCAGCTGTAAGCACATCAGAACCAGCACTGTAGGGCTGAAGGTGATGACTTGCACAAGGGAGCCGATGGCCCGAAAGCGTGTCTCTGGTAGATACACTCTCGCTGTAATAGAATTTATGTGTGCCCCTATGAACTCTATGTCTTGTGTGGGGTCTATCTTTGATTTTGCCAGATTGATAACCAGGCCGAGCGAAGAGAACGTGCCTGCTGTGACGCGTATCATGCGTAGTACCTCCTCCTTCGAGGCCCCTTTGAGTAGGCACTCGTCCAGATATGGGAATATAAATACTCCCTGTCTGTGCAGGTAGGCTGACACCACTGCCAAGGTCTTGGTGAAGACTCTGGGGGCCGAGGAGAGGCTGAACGGTAGGACCTTGTATTGAAAATGTTCTTTGCCTACCATGAACTGGAGAAATCGTCGGTGAGCCAGATGGATAGTTATGTGAAAATACGCGTCTTGTAAGTCAAGGGCTGCGAACCAATCTCCATCGTCCAGTGCCGTAAGGATGGAGGCGACTGTGATCATCCGAAAGCGTTGCTTGCGCAGGTACTGGTTGAGGCCTCAAAGATCTAAGATGGGCCTCCAGCCTCCTGTCTTTTTCTCCGTGAGGAAGTATCTGGAGTAGAACCCTTTCCCTTGCAGTTGCTCCGGCACTCTTTCCACTGCCCCTATGAGCATAAGATGGTCTACCTCCTGCTTGAGTCTCGCTTCGTAGGAGGCATCCTGCAGGTGGGGCCTGGGTGGAGTTCATGGTGGTGGGAGCGACTGGAAGGGGATCGCGTAGCCCATGGCTATGATCTCCAGCACCCATTTGTCTGTGGTGATCCTTTGCCCCTGGTCGTAGAATGGTCGGAGGTGATGGTGGAATAACAGCTTCGGATGACATTGTGCGATGGTAGTGATGGCGCAGCCCTGGATCTGTGTGTCAAACTTGTGGCCTTTGGCCCCGCCCCGAGGACGCACGGCTCTGTTGGGAACGTCGCCTGGGAGTTCTATATTGTTGATGCTGTTGATGTCGCCCTTGCTCATAACCCCTGTGGTACTGGGGACGCTGTGGCTGATACTGGTACCGTCTTTGCTGAGGGTAGTACTTTTTCTTTCTGTATGGAGGGGTGTAGATCCCTAAGGTCCTAAGAGTGGCTCTTGAGTCTTTACTGGAATGAAGGACCGAGTCAGTTGATTCAGCAAACAGCTTCTGCGTGTCGAAGGGGAGATCGACGATCTTCGCCTGCAGATCCCTCGGTATACCCGATGTTTGGAGCCAGGACTCCCTTCGCATTACCACTGCCATAGCTGTTGAGCGTGCTGCTGTGTCCGCAACATCCAAGGCGATCTGAACTCCCATTCTCAAGGCCGCATAGCCTTCTTGCACGATAGCCCTGAGCACCGGCTTCTTGTCCTCTGGAAGCGAGTCCATGAGCGAGGTTAACCTAGGGTAGTTGTCGAAATTGTGGTTCGCTAGATGCACTGCGTAATTCGCCATTCTCAACAGTAGGGTGGAGGAGGCGTAGACCTTTCTGCCAAACAGCTCTAGTTTCTTGGCATCTTTGTCCGTTCCCCCTGTTTTGAACTGAGACATTTTTGATCTCTGTTGAGACGATTCTACCACCAGAGAATTTGGTTGCGGGTGGCTGAATAGGAACTCCATGCCGTTCGCCGGCACGAAGTACTTCTTGTCCGCTCTCTTGTGGACAGGCGGAATAGTCGCAGGGGACTGCCATATCGTGGTGGCGGACTCCAAGATTGCTTCGTCAAGCAGTATGGCTATTTTAGAGGAGGCCGGAGGTCTCAGATTTTTAAGGAGCTTATGGTGCTTCTCTTGCACCTCTGCTGTCTGGATGCCTTGCGTGAAGGCCACCCTTTTAAACAGCTCTTGGAACTGTTTGAGATCATCCGGAGGATGGCCGTCCCCCGGGGCCATAGCCTCATCCGGGGAGGACAGCGAGGAACCGCTAGGGTACGCCTCTCTGGACCCCTCCGGGTCCTGTTGACGGTGGTACATCCGCTCGCTAGAAGCTTGCAAGGGAAAATCCTGGGGTTCCAGAACCAACTCCCCCTGAGATATCTGAGTCTCTGTCCCCGTTCGCGATTGCCCTCAGGGATACGGAACCGTCTGTGGGGATCTGTCCCTGGTAGTATGCCTATGGTGTCTATGCCCCGCATGATAGGGGCGACCATGGCAACACGGGCACTGCTCCTGGGATGGTGACCTGGACCACTCCCTTGGTGCATACCCCCTACGTCCGGGGGGGGCGAGATCTTCTGGAGACATGGGACGGTGGAGAGACCGATTTGTGATAGTACTCAAGTGGCTCGAAGCCCAAGAAGGGCGAAGGTGGTCCAAGCCATGGGGAGGCTGGTTGTAGAAATGGAGATGGGGGCTCCGGATAGGCTAGGGGTGACCCCTGTCTTCTTGTTGGAGTCTGCAGCACGAGTGGAGGGCTCAGAGAAAGCAGCTCTGCAGCCCTGTCTGGAGAGGGACTGCGGTGCTGTGTTTTCTGTGCTGCCTTTCCCCTCCCCTGTGGGGGTGGCTCCGCCCCCTGACGCGTCGGGGATCTCGGCCCCGTAGTCTGCACTGCGCTTGGCACGCTCCTCAGCGGTGCCGTGCGGGCGGTCTCCCCCGGTGCCTGCAGGCTGCGTGCCTGCGCACTCTGCGCCGCCGGTTCCCCGGGGGTCGGTGCCCCTGTTTGCAGAGCCGCCGGTTCCGGCGCTTGCTTAGCCGCCGCCCTGCCCACGGTGTGGGGCGGCTGTTTGATCATCGGAGGCTGAACCTCCGCCACGTGCGTCTCCGCGCCGCTGCCGATCAGCTGTAACTGCGGCTGGGGGCTGTGCGCTCCACCCGTCCCGCTCGCTGTTGCTGCTGGCAGGGATCGGGTTGGGGAGATTTTCCTCCGTTTTTGTGCTGATGGGGTTAGGGATGCGGCTTTCCTTTTATGGGCCCCAGAGGGTCCCTCCTGCTGCAGCCGCTCCGGCACGTCTGGCTGGAGGGCCTTGTCGAACAGCAGCATTTTCAGCCACATTTCCCTGTCCTTCCTTGCTCTGGCTGTTAACTTGGCGCAGAAGGAACATTTCTGAGTGACATGGGATTCCCCCAAGCACCTTATACACTGACTGTGCCCATCAGACGCTGGCATCGCCTCGCGGCACGACTCACACTTCTTGAATCCTGAAGAGGACATTGTGGTGAGTCTTTGATTTGTTAATAGGGTACTTAGCACCTTCTCTGTGCTTGTTCCCCTCTCGGATAAAGCCTGCCACGGCAGGAGGGCTAATGGCCCTAGGCTCCTGGCCTCCGGTGCTCCGCTTGTTACTAGGATTGGAAGCTTTGAATTCCTTCCCTTTCTTTGTTTTTTTTTTGAAAACAACAACTGACTAACTTAATCTAAGACTGAAGAAACTTTAAAACAATTAAAACGTTAAATACGCTAACTCTGGCCGTAGCCTGAGCGGATTCCGTCTGCAGCCGATGGCGGTTAAAGAGGAACTGGCGGGGACCGGATCGCGCATGTGGCCAGGAGTGCGCAAGGGAGCAGCGCGCACCAGCGCATGTGCGGTCCGGCAGAAACTGCTTGGAAGATCCGACCTGCGGCACCGGGGCGAGCCCAACACCTAACGTAACATGGAGCACCCACAGGGACACTCGAAGAAGAACCAGTCTCTCTATTTCTGACTTTCCTGTTCTCCTTCCCTTGCTTATTACAAACACATTTTTATTTGCCTCTCTTGCTTGATGGCACTGCTGCGTATAAAAGAGCTTTTAGCAGAGCTAGCTGTCTTATCTATGGACTGTTCTGCGTTGCTGTTTTTCCCCTTTCTGTATAAATTAGTGCACTAAAAACAGTAACCCAGTAGCATGCTATAACATTATTTAAATATTAATGCTGCTCAAGGAAATAGAACAGGTCACATTAAATTACACATTTTAAACTTTCCTTTTTTAAAATTCATTAGTTTAGATTCTGATTTTGAAAAGCCTGAAGTTATAATTCTTTATCCACACAGCAGGATAAACATGGGCAGCAAGCTTTCCCATGCCACCCAGGCAACTGGGTGTGCCTCAACTGTGCTCTGGAAGGACCATTAAGGGTGAGTTTAATCTTGGTGTCCATATATTCCTTGATCTTTCTCTCAACGATGCCAGTGAAAGGAGCCAAAGAGCCTCAGACCCTCACAGATATGCAGGTCCTAATTCCGACTGAAATCAATGGGAGTTTTGTGGACCTTATCCTAATACCATGTATAACAGTGGTTTTCTCATGTGGGCAACTTCATCTATAGCAACTAGACTGAGACTGTCTACCATTTTACATAGATGTAGACAGTAAACCTTTGGTAATAATTTGCAATCACAATCATAAAGCTATTGTTTTGAATTTAGTTCAGTTCAGTAGAAAAATCTGTCTTACTAAGTTGAAAGAACTAAACTGGGGAGGCAGAACAGTTTGCAGAAGATAATATCTACCAAAGGAAGAGGAAATGGACAAGTAGCTGTCCCTGTGAATTAGCCCTGACCTATCTTTGGCTCACAGCTCTACTCACAGCACCTCCCCGAAAAGAGACTACTAGAACCAAAAATTGCAGCCCAAACACCTCACGTCTTTTTCTTAGTTTCCTATCTGAACTCACATTCACAGTCTGATACCCCTTTCAGCTCGTTGACAAGGAATGTAACTAATGTTTCTAATGTAACAGTTGACTGTGATTACTGGCTAGGTTAAGCACCAAGGAAGTTGCTTTGGAGCAATGGTTACACTATTTTATACAAATGTCCCAAAAATAAAGAGAAAGAAATACAGAAACTATATTGTCTCAAAATTCAAAACTTTTCATAATACTCAATGAAACAGTGGGTTTTTAACAGTAGTATACAAAGACACTTCTATATTAAATCCTGGGCCTAAGTTTCATATTTTAGAGAGTCAATATGACCCCCTATTGCATAACTGTGGTAATTTTTAGCACATTACAGCGCAATACACTCAAAATATGTAGGCTACGTCTACACTAGCCCTTTCCTTTTGGGAGTGGCATGGTAATGAGCAAGTTGGGGAGATGCTAATGAGGGACTGCTGTGAATATGTAGTGCCTCATTAGCACAATGGCGGCTGTGTGAGATTCGAGGCGGGCAAATAGGAAGAAAGGGCTTTCAAAAGGCCCGTTTATATGGGCAGTGTGCGATTCAAAAGTGGCACTTTTGATCACATGCAGCCACCATTACACTAATGAAGCGCTGCATATCATGGTGGCACCTCATTAGCATATTCCCAATTTGCTCATTACCATGCCCCTTCTGAAAGGAGGGGGCTAGTGCAGATGCGGCCGTAATCTTTCGCCAAACTGTTTTATGTATAATACTATCAGAAAATATCTACCTGTGCTAACCTATACCAGTAGGCTGCTGCTCACCACAAAACCAAATCTTTAAACAAACTTCTGTAGGTTCAACAAGAGTCTGATTTTTGGGGTCTGTCAGACTGCAAATCTCTCACGGCAGGAATCATTGCCATCTATGCCTTGTTCAGCATGGCATCCATTGCTCTAGATAACAGATTTGGTGTTCTCATTACAGTCTTTAAGGTGCATGTTTTCTGATGCTCAGTAGAAGTAAAAGCCTCCTGCTTGACCACAAGGGGTAGAGAGAATAGCACGGCTTCCTGGACCTTTGCTTGCACGCTCTGGGTTAAAGGGGGTAGGAAACTCAAAGTCTACAAAAATATATAGGTGGCATCTTCACCAATTGCTGGCTTTAATCCCTGTGTTTGCTTCTGAGACAGGAACAAATTGGGTGAAGGGAGAACTCCTCATGTCCCAGAAAACCTCTCAGAAGGCAGAGCTCAGCAGGCTGATAGATAAGTTTAGTTGGGGTGAAAAGGGAGTTCTCAGCCCCACAGTGTGCACCCTCCCCTCCTATTTTGGTCCTGTGAATTTTACCCTGGTGAGTTTGCCTGTTTAGAGATGGCAGTCACAACAAAAGACAGACACTTTAGGATAGGTGTTGACTTCAGACAACAGGTAGATCAAAAGAAGCCAGTCAGGAAAGAGACTACACCAAATCCACAGGTCGTGTGTCACTTGTCTCTCCCACAGGGTGTTGTTATGATGATCTACATAGTAGCAGAGATTTCTTCCACCCATTAGGTGGGGATAGACTGGTGCTGGGGAACAGAGTGCATAGGACCAATGTAGACAAAAATAGGTAAAAAATATCCTCTCTCTTCACTCTCAGTGACATAATCAACATGAAGTCTTATTTTAATAAAAAATTGCAAGCTTAATTTTTTTAATTTTACTAGCAAATTTACCCAGCATTGCTCATGTCTTTAACTCAATAATAATGTGTTGGGGTGTTTGGGGGTGGGGTGGGGAAGAAAAGGAAACTGTTCGTGCTGTATTTAAAGGATTGTATTTTCCAAAATCTGCATTCACACATCCACCCCACTGTCCTGAGTGTCTCCTCACCCCTAAACCCTGACTATTGTATCTCCCTTGAACTATCTCCTACCCTGAGCCTCTCCTCAACCTCACCCTGACTCTTGCACCTCCCCAACCTTCTCCCCTGAGATCCAGACCCCACTTCACCCCACCCTCCTGGCCTGATCCTCTCACACTTCAGCCCCCTGCCCTGAGTCCTTCCTCACCCACAACTGCTTGCTGTTCCCATTCTGGAGAGGGAGCAAGAGCAAAGTGCACAGCTCACCTTCCCCCTGCCTTCCCCTGACAGAATGAGGAAGGCAGAAAACTGCACTTTTCCTTCTCTCCCTGACAGTGAGGAAGGGAAACAGCAAGCAGTGAGTCTGTGGGTAGGGGAGATTCAGCCCCTGCCCATCACAACTGAACCTTTACCTTGTTTTAAGTTACAGTAAGAGGAAGCTGTACACTGAATTGGGTGATCCTATCTCTTACTGTTTAGGAGGAGTTCTTTAAACAAACAGACATAAAGACACAGACTCACAGATAAACTCTTTCATACATATAGTAGATAGCACAACAGGATGGCAGCATTTCAGATAAGATGTATATGTAAAGAAAAATGTAAATAGCTCAAAAACCCAAGAGTAGTTCAATTAACTAAAGAACCTTAGAAAGATCAAATGGCTGTACTATTTCTCTTAAAATTGAAGTATAGATGGCAGATTTGAGGTGTCTTTATTGACTCCCACTTCATAAAAAAAGCATATGATGCACATGCTCTCATGACAACTAACACAGTATACAGATGGCTTCAACATATTCAACTCAGTGGTAAAGTTACTGAGGTCCCAAAACCAACTGCCTTCGTTTTGAAAATGTTTAATGTAATTAATATAGTAGTGGCATGTGCATTACAATATGAATACTTTTTGCATGACAATATGGAACTGGAGTAAATCTGAAAGAAAAATATTTGGAAAAGAGAAGAAACAACTATACATACACCAAAACTGCAAACCTATGTATTAGCAGCAAGTGCCATGCCTCCTCCTATTTTATTAGATTTACAAGCCCTGCAAAGTGATCAGAATGTTATCAGCTTTACCATAGTGAATGTTTCTGATAGTAGGGACAGAATTAACTTAATCACATCTCTGCTATTGTTCAAATCACAGGTGCCAAACTGACAGATCAGAGGACACACATAATCTTTTCGCTGTTTTCTAGTTTGTTTAATTTGATCATTTGATAAAAGTTTGCATAGTCACTTGGCTACATGGATCTTTAACATAGCTGTCAAGTCAGAAATACATTCTGGAATATTTTGAAATATCTTTTCATCTTTAAATAAACACCCCAATTCATTACAGAACAGTAACCATGTAGACAGGTCCTGAAGCACATTGGCAAAGCAGTATGCAAGTCTGCAGAACTGTTGACTAGGCTGATTCCAATCTGTAGACAAAGAAAAATTGCAGGTGTATTCCAGCTCCCAGGTGTACTGAAATAACGTTTTACAATGCTGACTGTGTTAACTATTATGATGCAAGTATGACAATATATCAGCAATTCCTAGATGGTTGTCAGTAGCTAGTTAGTTGAAAAGCTTTACCAGGCTGTATACCAAATTTCAATGTTTCAGAAATACTCTAAAATAAAAGTCTGATGAACAACTCTGAATAAAATGATCAACAATAAAATCCTAAGAGCTAACTTCAATTAAAATTGAAACTAGCCTATTTTTGTTTCTTTATGATGTATAAGGAAAGCCTGAGAGTGTTTTTTTCTGTTTTTACCTTAGAACTATCAGGAATGCCAAGTCTGGCCGGCCCTCTTTTTGCTGGAAGACTTCTAGGAGACACACATTTCTGCTTCAGCCATTAACTGAAGAGCAAGGTTATCAAATTCTAAACAAAGAGGTCCCATTTACCAGGTATTTCTTAATCATTTAAGTTAAATGCATATTAAGAAACACACATTTTAAACATCTGAAAAAAAGCCCACTTTTTTAATTAATTAGATTTCACTTAATTAGAAAACGTGATTGTATAATCCAGTGAGATCTCTAGTCACCAGAGTGTTCCAGACAAAAACCGAAATTTGACTGTAAGGGACAAATAGAAATGCATCCTATAGATAGGACAAAATAAACAACAACAACAACAAAAAATGAAATCAGACTTTTGTTATAATGCAGGCGAAAAAAAAAAAAAAGATTGGCTCTCTACCCTGAGCCTTAACATATTATATTTTAAACGATTCTTAAGTGCAGAACAAAGACTATACTATTCACCTACTTTAACACTTTGGAAGGCATAAAATATACCACTACATCTATATCAAAACAAATCCAATTCTATTTACAATTATAAACATAAGTGAAGAATCATTTTAAAGAAAAATAAAGTTAAAAATTTTATGCACCCTGAGGACTGAAATTTTCACAACAAAAACACTACTTAATTTTAAATCTTCAATATCTGTAAACATCCATATTATGAACTTGAGTTCTCCTGTGACAGGGACAAAAATATTAAGTTCTCATTTACAATGAACGGACTGTGGACACTTTTCATTAAAATAAGTGTATATTATATTTTGGACATGATACAATACATTGTAAATATATTAAAGCAAGTTTAAAGTAAAACCTTTATTGAAAGAAGTGAACACTCCCAAAATAAAATGAGATCTTGCACAGATTGACTCTAGGGCAGATATCTGTCAGCTGAAGAGATGTCTGTCTATGTGTATTACCCTGAAAGACAAATGAAATGGAGGCACCTAGCTGGAAATTACATGGTGATATCTGTATGTGAATGACAGACATCTGTGTACTTTTCTTTGGATTTGGGATTTTCTACAAGATTCTGTAAAATTTAAATTAGAACAGCAGTGTATAAAAGTAAAAGCAGAGAAATTCTCTTTAGTTGTTACACAAAATGACTTTAAAACATTGGCATTTGTATGAAGAGTTCAGAAACACTAATTTAGGTCCATGGACATCACTAGCTCATTGTAGCTCTGAGGCACTTCTCTTCCAGTGGACCGCATCAGTTTCAAGTTCTTTGCTGATGATCTTCTGTATAATGATTGCTGTCTGCCACCCAAAGTGTTATTCCTCACTTTGTGGTGGACAAGAATCAAAACCGGACAGCATCTGCTATAAAGGTAGCAATAATGGAGACGATCCCAAATGAGAAATCATGTGTGGTGATCGGAGCTTACTAGTAGTGCTGAAGAGGCAGAGATTACGAAAATAGGAGTACATACCAATCCACAATATGGAGGAATGAATGTCTCATTCAGATAAGTGCAAAAAAGTAGAAGAAAACTGTTCACCATTGACATCATCATCTCTCCCCTCTGAAGACTTAACCGCCGCTAAGAGTGTTTAGATTAACAAAGATAGTCTCTTCTGGTTAAAAAAAATCTCCAAATAACTTAAATATGTCACCAAATCACACTGCCTTTGGTTTATAAATCCAACAGTATCATCATGATTTTACTGAACATCAAATACTTGTTTATAAACTTGATAGCAGGAATGTATCCAACTAAGGAAGAGATTCTAATCCGTTAACCTGAGTAACATTATTATTGTACTTCACATGAAAGGCAGATATGCCACATGTCAACACACCTTAACATAATAGAAATATGAAAAGAAAGTTACTTTTGGGTTTTCTAAGTATTATCAGTTTTGACAATAAGTAAATGGCACAAATTTTATATCCAGTACAAGAGGAAGTTTACTTTTTTTATTTTTTTTTTTTAAAGTTTCTGCTATAAACTCGTGTGGTTGTATTTTTGTATTAATCTGTTGTGTCATTTAAGGTGGGCTGTAAAACAGTGCCACATTTCAACCATTTGAAGAGGGGGAAAAAAACCTCTCAGCACACACATCAGAGTTGTAAAATAGGTACTAGTCACTGTCAATAAAAGGAGAGGGGAAAAGTGTCTTTTCAGTCTAATCTGATCTCACACTAGTTTAAACAATTTTTCAAACAGCATATTACAGGCCAGATCATAAGGTCATATGCCACAGGCCAAAACTAAAACACTACAACCTATAAAACAGAAACTCCCATCATTTCTCTATTGCTAAAATTAAAACTTTCACCTTCACAAAGATTTTAATGTAGCTTACACAAAATTTCTTTAAAAGGGCATTATATTCACTAATTTAGGCCACATATCTGGCTATTTAAACACATGCAGTGCCATCAATTAACCAAGGGAAGACAATTACTTGGTACAGGATAATAAGAGTTTCCTACAAAATACATCGCTATATTCATGAAAGGAATACATATTAACATCTTTCCTCAATTTTATATTCTTTTGCAAAGAAAAAACGTAATCACAAATTCACAGGAAACAACAATGTCAAATGAATTCCATAGCAGCATATGTAGTGAGTCACTGAGTGAAACTCTTTTTTATGAACACATTAGGAAAGCTGGCATTCAGTTCCAGGACAACTCTATTATCAATTTGTGAACAGAAGGACACATCAAGTAAAGAAAGATCTTTACAAGACTCCAGCAATTTTCTTAAAGATGCAGGGCTTACCATCCTTGTCCCTGTTTCAAAACAAAAGAGAAAACTTTAAAATGTGACTATGAAATGAGCCTTTGTTAAAGCTGCCAATGTATGTTGTAGCAAGAAATCTTGTACAGCTTGCTCCTCATTTCAAATTTATTTAACTATATTTATTCTGGCTACCTTTCAAATGAAAAGCTCTTTTCGGGGATTGTTTTTGAACATCTTTGACCAAAGAAAATCTGTGGGAATGTCATGGCTTAAACTTAAAAACAATGAGCAGTCTTGTGGGATCTTAGAGACTAACAAATTTATTTGATGAGTAAAACCTATGCACAATAAAATAAAATAAAAAAAATCCAGATTTCTTTTTGAAAATTCCAACAGTCCACTGGAAGCTTCTCCTGAGTACTGACTGCAGGATTTGACCCTACGTTGCAAAAGTTAGGCAGCTTTCCCTCCACAATCTGGGTGCTAGAACTGTGCGCTCTGATAACACCACTTGCCAATGAGTTTGGCAAAAGGTCACGCCAAATTCATGTCTTCCACAGAACCCTTTCACTGACTGTGATATAATGCTGCAACAAATGCACACTATTTAGGGCCCATCTAATGCTAAGTGAAGTCAGTGGAATTTATTGATTTTAGTGGGAGATGGATTAGGATCATAGAAAATATGGAGTTCAACACACATCAGGATTCTTAAAGAACTTTGAACTTTTCCTACAAGTAATGAACTGCAATAAAAATACATTTCTTATAGTTAAAAAGTCATTTTAATGACAAAGCAACACCAAAAGTTGACTGCGGGATAAGAGATATGACATCTGTATTTTCAACATTATCTGTGCTGTGTATAGTTAGGACTACTACTCAAAGATTAAACATGTTAAAAGGATATGTAATGTAGGAATGTTAATGGTTAAATGGATGATGCTCACTGATTACCGTTAACCAGTAGGGGCTGGCGCAAGCCCCTGCTCACTGTGAGCTGGGGGTTACTCCAGCCCTGTGGGGCTGCTGAGGGTGGAGGCGCTCAAGCCCAGGCCAGAGCAGTCCTTGTTCACGGTGGCAGGGGAGGAGCTGCTCCAGCCAGGCTGGAGCAGCTCTCCTGCCGTGGGCAGGGACATCTCTGGCTAGGCTGGAGTGCCCCTGCCCATGGCAGTGCTCCAGCTGCGCCAGAGCAGCCTGGGTCCCTGGTGCACTGTGGGTGGGGGTACTGCAGCCCAGCTGGAACAGCCGTGGTCCCTGGCATGCCACAGGTAGGGTGGGGGTGACTGAGGAGGCTGCTCCTCCCCACCTTTAACCTACCTTTCAACCAGTTAACCAATTAAAGAGGATTTTACATCCTTAATGTAAAGCACACTTTTTCTCCTTTGTCTCTAATAGAAAGGGTGTCTTTTGATGTATATCTTCACAGGTCAGTCCACGTTGTGAGAGCTGAGGGGTGGGGAAGGCAGGTTTGAATGTGGAATTTTAATTTGGGCCCATCTCTATTTACTAGAGTTTTGTTACTTCCATTAAGTGCCTGTTGCTCAGTACAAATGCACAGCAGGTATCTTAAAGTCTGTCATTTTACTTTGTTGTTCAATGTGTTCCCTGGTAAAATTCTCTGACACCTGCTCAACAGAGCGCCTGAGAGCAGTAGTTGTTCACTGGGACAATATTTTCCTTAGCTGTAAATAAGTATTCCCATATACGTGTTCATATATCCAATCCACCTATCCCGACACCATATGGTAGTTGTCTAAGAGGTAACTTAAGAAAATTCTCGAAGATCAAAATTCTATGGAAGGGGACACTTCAACATATATTGCTTCAAAACCTTGAATGAAAATATTCTACCTTTATTTAATACAAAAATAGCACATAATTTGAGAGAGAGTATACATGAGAAGACCAGTTAATGTACAAAGAGCCCTATGTGCTATGCAACATACTGCACGTCAGTCAAGTAGTGGAGACCCTGGAATTATCTGGCACTACTCCCATACACGATCTCACCTCACTCTCTAGTCCAGACCAATTTGCACAGCGCTCTTTGTTATTTAGCATCAATTCAATGTATTTCCCACTGCTCTTCCATTTAAATTTGCAGAGGATTTCTGTATTTCAAGTGATCGAGTATCTGTTGAAGCTGTCAGAGGAAAGCTGAAGATTTTGACAGCTGGGAAGAGGACAGTTGGGGCTTTTGGCACAAATGAAGGTGTGGGAGGTGTTTTGTTATCTAGGAGGGAGTTGATTATTTTGGCATTAAAAAGGGTATTCAGTATTTATTACTCTTTCTGTGCAGCAGAAAGGTGGCTGTAAGTTCTGAGGAGCAGGGTTTGCCAAGAAACATAGTAAGGAGCTGCTCTAGTGAAACCTGCTTCAATATCTGACAATACATACAACAATGAAAAATAAACACACTAGTTTGAGGCATCTGTCAAACTGTTGACTGATTTCAGAGTTAAAGAGATGAATGAGAGCAATTCACATCTCTCAGGCTCTGTCTACACTACAAAAATAACTTCGAAGTTGCTTACTTTGAAGTACAACTTCGAAGTAAGCAGCTTTGAAGCTGAGTGTTTATACACAACTTACTTTGAAGTTAAATTTTGAAGTAGGTCACTACTCCATTCCTGGGAATGGAGTAAGGACTGTGAAGCTGGGCTCCCTACTTCGAAGTTAACTTCAAAGTAAGGGAAAACGTGTGTAGACACTCTGCCGGCTACTTCGATGCAGTGCATATCTTTGAAGTTAACTTCGAAGATAGTTCCTAGTGTATATGTACCCTCAGTGTTGTAATTTTCAGCTTTTGGCAGACTCAGATTGCATTGCTGCAACCAAATGTAGCCCTGTATTCACTCTCTACTCACCAGTGTTATAATCAGCTTACAAGCCTCGCTTGTAACGTTTCATCTGAAAACTATGAAAGGGGTAGCCATGTTAGCCTGTGTCCACAAAATCAATGAGAAGTCCTGTGGCATCTTATAGACTAACAGACATTTTAGAACATATGCTTTTGTAGGCAAAGATCCGCTTCTTCAGATGCAAAGTTGTGGAGATTCCAGAGGCAGGTCTAATTATACAGCCTCATGAAAAGGAGGCAGTCCCAGTCAAGAGGAAGGCCAGAGCTGACAAGGTCAATTCAGTAAGTGAGGATGTGGCCCATTTCCAGCAGCCAATGAGGAGGTGTGAACACCAAGAGAAATGGCTTTTGTGGTTGGCCAGCCACTCCCAGTCTCTGTTCAGTCCTTGACAGATGGTGTCAAATTTGCAAATGAATTGTAGCACTGCAGTTTCTCTTTGGAGTCTGGCTTTTTTTTTTTGTTGTTGTTGCAGGATCTAGGCCTCGAGGCTGGAAAATAGTTTGACGAGGAGGGTAGAGATTGGTTACACCTTTGAGAAAATGTTTAGTGATTGAGTGGGCAAATACTGATAAGTTCCCAATGGCATGTCTAAGGCTGATATTGCTGCAGCTTGAATGATGCTAATGCCAATCCTTGTTTCAGATATAACAAGAAATCGAGGATGGTGTGCAACGAGGCCTCGAGCGGAACCGGGTGCCTGCACGAGCACCAAGGTACAAACCTCTTCCACTTCAAGATGAAAGTACTTTGTGTGTTTTGATGTCTGCACCACTATTACCCAACCAGATCTTGTGAGAGATCCACCAACACCTACTGGTCCCCAAGGCATTCACCTGTCCCTTCAGCTCCCTCACTGGAACCCCAACCTCCGTCTCCTCCACCTCATCACTCCAAAATGGAGGAGGGTCCAATGTCAGAAGCTGAGGACATTCTACCTGAGACCTTCCCCATGGATTTATCCTCATCTTCACCAGATGAAGCGGTTATCCCAGGAGATGTCTCTCCCTCATATGATCTGAGACAATTTCAAGAACTGTTCAAGAGAGGAGTGGCTAGCCAGGACATTCAGATTGTGGAAGTCAAAGAGAAGCAGCAAAGACTGCTTAAGAACTTGAGACCAGACACCTCTTCAAAAATTGCTACCCCCCTGGATGATGCAATAACTGAAGCTGCGGATAACATCTGGCAAATGCCTGCTTTGGCTCCAACTACCAACAAAAGGGCAGACAAAAAAATATTTTGTCTCCACCAAGGGCATGGAGTTATTTATGCACCCTCAGCCCAACTCTCTAGTAGCTGAGGTGGCACAACACGAATCCAAGGCACTGAGATGCTGGCTGAGCACGTGTGGGCCTGCCAATTACCACTGTAAAAATCTCCAATCTGCAGTGCCAGGGCAAGCCCAATATCTGATGTGGAGCACCCATGGGGACCAGTCAGAAGAATTTGTTTTATTTTTAATCTAAACTAATCCAGTGTTTTTTTTCCCCCAAACTAAACTGCTTGGTAACACCAGTTAATGTTGCAAACTGTTGAATATTGATTCTTTACAAGAGCAACAAACTTTTAATATCTGACTTTGCCTATGAGAGGACTGGACCACGCAGAATACACATTTGTTGGAAAATCTGGGACTGGGAATACATTGAGGTCACCCAACAGGTAGTTATCAAAGCCAAGGTGTGTCTGGAATGTTTCTGATGTGCCTGAAGCTTTTCGGCACCCCTGTGAGCTCGGTCTCCCATAATCGCCCCTTTGTACTGCTCTTATTCTGGGGAACTAGCCCCAACACACAGCTTGCTGAGGCACCAATGGTAGGTTTTAGCCACCATTATGTATCACAACCCCCTCCCAAACTGGGCTGTGAAACTAGGTCACAGACAAGGATCAGGGCCTTAATACTGCTTTTAAATGTAGATTTATTTTCTGGAGCACATGTTTTGCACCTATTTAAACATAATCCCCAGTTAAACAGTAATTTACATGGTCATATAATTGCAAGATACATGGGGCCCTGCAAGGAAGGAACAAAACTGCATGCTCCAGCAACTGAAAACAGCATCCAGTTTGGACAGGATATTCATTTTATAATGCTTAGTAAATGAATGACTCAAGCTGGTTGTAGCCAAGCAAATCTTCTCATAAGAAACTTCATTTTTGTCAGCCCATGAAGCTACCACAGAGATAAATGCTGTAATTGGAACAGGAGGAGTTTTCCCTGGTGAGTTTACAGGCTTAAATAATGTCAGAATGAAACCAGGTCCAAGCTGCCATCTCCTGTGAATTTGTTATGAGAAATACCATTTTGGTCTCCACTTATACAGTCTCAACATAATGTGAAATCTGTAGTCTTTCCACAATTCTGGGGGAGTGAGAAAGATTTTTTCACACAATGCCCAATTTCCACTGCTGTCACACAAATATCGATGTAATTCACTGGCAATGTGTGTGTTGTGACTCTTTGTATTAGCTACTCCATAGAAGATAACCATATGTTCTACTACCAGGCACATTATAGATGAAATAAAAGAGATCCGTGATCTGGCTCTGAAGGTTTTGGATATAACACTTACAGATGATCCGGGAAAAAAGAAAAAGTTACACATATATGTATAAAAGTTAGTGTAAAGACCCTGGAATAATTGTTGGCATGGTTTTAAATAGCAAAACGCCAATTTAGAAGTTAATTGAGTGTTGTGCTATTATATGTTTTAATGCTGCATTTTTTTTATTTGGTTTTGCTTAATGGGAAGTTTTCCCTTTAAAAAGAAGAGCTGTGTTTGAGATTAAGAGGAATGCGTGGGAGCTCATGCCTGAGTGTCAGAGAAGACCACAGCTGAGTTGAACTTCAAAAAGGTCAGAGCTGAAATTAATAAACTTATCTTTCCAGAAAACATGTTCTTGAACGTGGAACATGAGCACTTGTGGGAGATTAGGTAATGCAGAGCGCATTGCTAGTGCCCTGTGGCACCTTCACCAGTAAGTCATTAGTTTGAATGCAGCCCAGGTCAGAAAAGATTAAAAGTCTTCCCATCTAATTGTAGCTTATATATGAGATAAATGAGTTCTACCTCCCATCTCACAAATTCACTACTATGCTTTACGTTATACTGTAAATGCTTCAGTGAAGAAACCACCCTTGATTATTAACAAAGAGGAAGCTGTGCTAGTCTATACACTATCAAAACAAAAAACAGTCAAGTAGCACTTCAAAGACTAGCAAAATGGTTTATTAGGTTAGCTTTCGTGGGACAGACCCACTTCTTCAGACCAGCTTCTTCTTCACCCTTGATTATGTGTGTGTCTAGCACCTGGCACAATGAAGCCCCAATCTCAGTTGGGATCTCCAGTGAGAACAACTGCCGCGCAACAAAAATTGCCTTATTATACATTCACTAGAGTTGGCAACACTGTATCGCCACAGAAGTTGGGAATCACCAAAGGAATTTAAGAAATTAGCCCCCAACACAATCTGATCATTAAAAAAGGAATCAGCATGATTTTGGTGGGGGGGGGGTCTGATTCATTACTTTTGAGTTGCCATCTTACTATATGACTAACATCCCTTGCTGCTGCAGGGAGTGGGAGATTGGACGAAGGAAACAACCAGATTCTCAGTACTGCCTGCAACACAGGGGGCTTTTTCACTGCTTTGACACACAGAGCTGATACAGTGTACTTGGGGAATGCTGAGGCATCCCCTGCCAGGTTATATAACCAGGCCACAAGACTCTCCTAGCAAGATGCCTCCAAAATAATGGCCATGAATAGGAAACAACAGCAGTTTCAGGATAGGTGGACTGGATATAGTAGGTGAACATATTTTAATTCTACATGTGATCTCATTCATCATGGAATGTCCTATATAATATATGCAATAATTCAATGACTTGTTAATACTAATAAACGTTCAAGAAAACAGTGACTTTCTTTTCACTGTTCAGATATTGTTTTGCAGGTGTCAGCACACTAACTTCAATATGCCGACAGAATATGTCAACAAACATTCGTGACTGGCAAAGAGGAAGTACAATCTGCAGACATTATATGTGGTAAACAACGAGACTATTCATCACTTGGTTTTTCTATTCTAGTGAAACGGTCAGATTGATTTTTGGGCAGGCACAATGCCATCATCATAGATCAGTATGAGAATGGGTGCCCAAAAGAAAGTGTCTGTTTATAAAACGCTTTATTCAGTAAGAGGTTTGGTTTGCATGATGAGGAAATATGTCTTCTTTAATCGCTGCAAAATAAATTAACTTAAAACATACCACAGAGCACATATGTTTGGGTTTCTATCAATTTGTATGGGTGGAGTGACCATTCGACCATTTTCCTTTCCTCCTAATACTAGTTAGATGTTGATCATATAGGTCATAATAGCATGAAACCATATTCTATGGTACTTATCTATGAGCTATAGAGGGTTGTTTAACAACTAGAAACCACGTTGTGAATTTTCTTGTACCTGTAAAGCTCAATTCTGTGAGAAAATGATAGCTTTAACCACCTATTGAAGACAATGTGAGTGGAGGTTCTCAGCCTCCTGCTGAATCAATTTTAATTTTTTTTTCTTCTCATGAGTCATGTGAATTAATTTAATTGCTTTCTTTTGGCTTCTATCTTTCTCTTTCAGCCAAACCCAGGAAAACAGCCATCAAATGTACATGAGCCTGTACTTAAAGAAAATCTGGGCTCATGACAACGTGTGCCGTCTCCCACCATTTTAAATAACAAAATCACATTGCAGCCTAACATATTCCTCATCCAAGAGTCCAAAGCATATTCTACTTCAGTTTGAAAAAGGTGCTGTCATCTGTAAGTGTTACAAAAGGTTAGAAATTTAAGTTTTGCAAAAAGTTACTTTTTTCCTTTCTGTCTCTGTGGAAAAAACAATTAAATTGCATTTAAAATACCTTTTTAACTTTAAAAGAGACATTATCTTCTAGTAAAAGTGACAAACAAAAGAGAATATTATTCAGTACCACCTGATGTGTATCATGCAAGGAAAGTCTGCTTATTTGGTCAAAGGACTCACACTTTATAAATATAGTCTCACATACTCCATTCAAATACCATAAAAAGGGAAAAAGACAGTTTAGGGAAACTGTAACTACAAGGATTTTTTTCAGCTACAAAAACATTAAGAATTTGTAATTCTTAGAAACCTGATAAAGAACATCTATTAAAATATTCAGTCACATTAATATTACCTTTATAAATCTGCTTACCAAACTAAGTCAAGCCACATGGCAAATTAAATGAAAAAGAAACAAAACTTTAGAACAATTGAATAATTTTATTGTAGTGGGACTTGTTTTTTTAAAGAATTTTTAAGAACTGCATCGTCTTACTTTACGCACTACTTCTCTCTTTCTACCAGGATACAACACACGAAAAACCAAGAATGCACATATTTATGTGTTTCCTTACCCAGAATATCCAACTGCTGAAGACGAGTACAATTAGCGGCAAGTTCTTCAATGTCAGTGTCACACACAGACCTGTTGGCTGTAAGGAAAAGCTTTTGCAAGTTTGGCAGCTTACGCGCAAGGCTTGTGAAGCAACCAGTACTGCTCTGCAGTGTAGGGCACCAACCAAGATCAAGCTCCTCCAAGAGCTGACACCCTGAAGCCAGTTCTGCTATTCCATTTTCAGTAATGTTTTTGCATCTCCACAAATCCAGAGTACGAAGCTTTTTGCACTTTGCTCCCATCATACTTGCTATCAGGTCATAGTCTTCAATCTGTAAAAGGAACAAGCACCACTTCTTTTATAACCTTATTCCCAGTCACACACAAACTGCTTTCTTTGCTGATCTACCTATTGATCAGTCCTCAGTATTTTTAATTTCTATGGAATTTGGAATGAAGTTCATCATATTCAACAAATCTCATTCTGCTTAAAAAAAAAAAGACAACAGCAAGGGAAATTTTAGCACTCTTTTTCAAGAGCTGTTTTTCTTCCATAAAGGATGATTAAGTTTAATTTACAGTTGTCTGTCCCGCTTATATAAAGTAGCAATTGGAGGACTAACAACTGAGCTATTGGTGGTTTGACGGCACTTAGTAAACAGCACACACATATCTTCATGTGGACAAAAGAATAAGCCTCATCCTTTTCAAGTCTGAACAAGGGCTGAACCTGGATCTAGCCTTCACGGAAGCACTGCTAATCCCCACTGAAGAGTTTAGGGAGAATGAAGAAGTGACCCACTGTGGCTGTTTCTACACAGGCCACTTTCTTTAAAAGTGGCATGGTAATACATGGCCTGAAATATGCTATTGAGGCGCGGATGCAAATTCCCCGCGCCTGATTAGCATACGGTCACATGATTTGGAGTCTGGAAGACCATTCTTCCGGACTCCAAAATGCCATTTAGAAGTGCGGCTCCCAGGGGGGCTTCCGGAAGGAAGTCCTTCTTCCAGAGGCCCCTTCTACCCGAAAATTTTCCGAACTCCAAATCACGTGACCGTATGCTAACGAGGTGTGGGGAATTTGCATCCACGCCTCATTAGCATATTTTGGGCCGTGTGTTACCATGCCACTTTCAAAGAAAGTGGCCTGTGTAGAAATGGCCTGTATGAGCAGTGGGACAGTATAGCCCACTACCACAGTAGTGAAAGGAAGTTTAGGCTTTTGGAGGAAGCAGTACCAGCATGATCATCCAACTTCTGCTGAGCTAATTGGGGAGACCTATCTATCTCCTCCTTTACCTATTGCTCGCTGAGTTGTTAGATAACCACACTTCTCATACTAACTACTCTGCTGTATTTATAGCTATAGACAGCTGCAAAATAAGGTCACCTCAATGGCTGCCTCTGGTTTATAATTTAGGAACTGCCCCTCCCCATCAGCAATTCTATTTTTAATTTTTTTAAAATAACAAAAAAAAACCCATAGCCTGTGACTGTAAATACCTTCATTAAAACTAACTCAGTATGCAGACACAGGGCATTACTACTGTAGGGCTGTTCATGAGTGCGGGTCTTCAAACAATGATTATTTGTTTTAAATAAAAATGAACATTAAACATTAGTTTTGGAAGCAAAACACTATACATATAAAGAATTACATTTCCTTTACAGTCAGGGGTAAGGAGGTGATGAGTTAAATGTTAGGCCTACAAAGTTTGTCAGCATATCTTTAAACACACACACATTAATTTTTCTCTTCTATGAAAACTGAGACTAATGTCAGATAAAGAAATGAACTAAAACTATATTTTAATACTTTTGTGAACAAAGAAAAGTAAGTTCAGTCTTAGTTCTCTCTCCCATGCCCACAACTTCAAGAACTTACCATCACACAGCTACCCAGGCTGAGGTGCTGAAGCTCTGAACAGAAGTTCAGAATGCTGAGTAGTGCTGTTTGCTGCCATTGGGGACCACATAAGAGGCAAAATATGGAAAGCGAATCAAAGAGAAGAGGTCAATTAGACATTAAAGGTTGTCACCGCTTTCCCTGAAATACAACTCAACACCTAGGTTACAGAGACCACAAATGCCATTTAATGAGTCCCTCAGCGCTCTCATAATTGATTGGCTTAGAGTCAAGGTAATCATTAGAAGCCTTTACGTAAGTCGTTTTGGACAAAATTTTGCATGGCCTGAAGATACCTATATTCCCATGACCTACCAGTTCATTTCCCATAGGGCAGCAGTTGGAAACTCTGGTAAGTTCAAACATCAAGCAAGGCCAAACCGAAAACACAGGGGACTGGTGACATCTCAGAACAACAACAACAGCTCTGACATTCACTGATCAGCTACTGCCTGATGGACCTGCCAATAGAGTCACACAGCATCAGGACTGAACTGGGGACTTTAATGTCAAAGGATTCTCTTTGCTGACAAGGATACTGACAACCATTGAGCACCTGTCACTAGCAACATGCAGACTGAACTGAATGTAACGTTACTTTACAGTCATGTTTCTGCCATTTTAACATGCCCAATCTGTTCAGAATATGGCTACAAAACTAAAAGAATCTGAAACTATATTAGAATCAGGTGCATCTTACAGAATGTTTATATTCTTAAATATTCAGTTTTATTTCCATAAGGTGAGGCTATGTGTTTTCATGAAAATTTGTACTACCATTCATAAATAAATAAATAAAAACCTCTCTTCCACGCTGTATAGCCCTATTTTATTTTGTAGTTGTGAAATGTACTCAGACTGAGAAGACAAAATAAACCAAATATGTCATCCGTTTGTGGATAAACAGAACTACAAATAATGGTTAGCTACATTTAAAACATTTAAGTAATAAAGATATGACAACTTGTATTCTGTAAACTCTGAAACCTATGAGAGATTATAAACAGAAGTAAATATGACAGTGTACTGAAACCATAACTTTTGGAAATTTATAGTACTTATACTAGTTCTTCACTGAGGAAAATAAAACAAGCCGAATACAAGAGACAAAACAACTTATTGATGAATAGAAGTGCTAAGGGAGAGCCAGTCTCTGTATATGCAATTTACACAAAATTAGTCTATTTTCTGCACTAATCTTTTAGAACGAAAATGTCCCAGTTCTTGTCCATCTTTGCTCCTGGTTGAATGTTAGGACTTAGGAAGGGACAGGAGCATCCTGTACATAAATGCTTGGGTGCACAGACTGCATCCAGGGAGAACTTCAGAATCCTCCACCATAGGGATGCTGTTCTGGGGAAGGTGATTTGCTGGAAAAAGATGAAGCCCACTTGACTAAGATGGAGAACATCATCTTCACAAACTGGCTTCCCAACCTAGTGAGGAAGGTTATAAACTATGCTCACTGGGGGCAGGTGAGAAAATCCCACAAGATGGTACAAACAAAATACAGCTTTAAAAGAGGGTTAAAAGGGTGGAGGCAAGGTAGGGTCATGGGAGAAATAAGAGAAAGGTGAAATGCAAGAGTAAGGTCATGGGAGAAATAAGGGAGAAAGCAGTGAGGAAGTATGCTTAACATCTTAAATGTCTATGCACAAACGCAAGAGTATGGGTAATAAACAAGAAGTGTTAGTGCATAAACTAAATTATCACACTGTCATCACTGAAACTTGGTAAGCCTCATGACTGGAATATTGCATAGCTTATGCAAGAAAAACAGGCAGTGACATAAAATGGTGGTATTGAATTATACATCAAGAACATATATATTCTTGTTCTGAGTTTCACAAGGAGGTTGGAGACAGACATGTTGAGCGTCTCTGAGTAAAGATATCAGGAATAAACAATATATGGGTAACTCCATGGTAGAGGTCTGCTACTGAATACAGTGCTAAATGAAACTAATGAAAATAACTATTTAAAAAAGGATTTCTGAGCAGACGTAATAGCAACAAGAAAGGTAATCTTTATAGGCAGATTATATAAAGAACAAGTTGACAGGGGTTGAAAAGGAAGTCTTTTAGCCTAGCTTACACTATTAGGACATTTCCAGTAAGGGAAGAAAAAACACTAAATAATCTAGCAACTTCAGAATGGGAAAATATTATGAGATACCGAATACGAGAGGATGCACTGATACCTCTCCTAAATGTACCCTTACAGATCTAAAAATAACCCCAAATGTTGTAGTGTTAGCAAATAATCCAAAATAGCAGAAACAGGGGACACCAAGGTGACATCATGCTGCACAAACAGAAAATCTCTTCAGTTTTGCTGTGTGTGGGGGGGGGGGTTTCTTTTTTTTTTTCTTTTTTTTTTTTTTTGCCGTGTACTAAGATGTTTTGGACTTCTGAATCTTTTTTCCACTGGCAGTCAGCTAGACAGCATCCAAGTTGTCAGATGCTGGATCTTGGCGTAAAATCTGATCTTCATTTTGCAAAATCACATTGGTTAGTACAGGTAATCTGATTGGAAATGATAATTCCAGATCACTGTAACAAAATCATCTAACACATTATCTTGGGGATACAATAATCATTAAGGCTTGCCTGAATTTCTCCAGAAACATTGGTATCAATAGAATGGAAGGGAAATGAGGAAAGCCCCTGACAGACCTGCTTGGCTCAAACCACATCTAGTACAGAACATGTGATGCCTCTTATTCTGGTTTGTGGCAAATAAAGCTATGTCTACACTAGACATAGCAGTTGACTGCTGATATTCAATTTTAACTGTGCCATTTGCGTAACTAAAATTGATTTATCAGCAGTCAACTTCAATGGCTGCCTACAAATTCAGAAGAAGGTTGATGGGAATGTCCCATTGACCTTCTTTAATCCTCGCTGCTCATGAGGCGTTCCAGGGTTGACTTTGACTACAGAAAGCACTGTTTCACACGTGCGCGAAACAAAACCCCGGAAGATTGACCCTGAGTGGGTCGATCTTCTGTGGCAGTATAGATGTAGGTTAAGTCTGTTTTTCACATCCCTACCAGTAATGATCTTTTTCAGAACTGAGTCTATTCTTGGCAACCTGGACAGTGTCCACTGTGTTATCTGTTAAGGGAGTTTGTAAGCCTGGAAGATGAAGAGTTATTGGTGTGAGCTGATGAATACACAAGGCATGCAGGTGAATGAGTGTTTGGCAGAGAGGGGAAAACTGTTCTCTGTCTGCTGACCAAATACACTGCAGTTGTAGTGTCCATCACCACAAGGATTATGAATTCCTGTAGCAAGGATAGAAATGCCTTACCATGCAGATGGCTCTGAACTCTAGGATGTGTAACTGGAGATGAGCTTCCTGATAGGACTACAGGCCCTGAGTTGGAAGGTGATCTGGATGAGCACCACATCCCTGGGTCGAGGCATCTTACCACCAGTGTTTTGGTAAGCAGAGTTGCAGCAAATGGCATTCCTGTTACAGACATAAAATGGGTTCTTCACTACTGTAATGAAGAGAGGTTGTTTTATTAGACCTTTACCTTCATGTGCATTTGGTGACTGTTTAGCAGTTGCAACCACTCCTGCATGTAGTATTGCATGCTGTGTGATAGCTGCAGAAGGCCATACGAACAAGGAGTCTGAGATGTCTCTGTGTGAGCTTTCAGAAGATCGGTACGGCTCCCTATGGAGCAGAACCTAGCCTATGGTAGGTAAGCTGCCGCTGAGCTTGACTTTAACACAGCTTTTGTGAATTCTATACTTTGAGTCAGCAATAGTTGGATTTTCCTCTCCTGAACTTGAATGTTAGTGTGGCAAAAAGATCTCTGATTTAATGAATCAAGTTTGTTATCTGTTTGAGTGCTCTTCCTTGGATAAGCCAACTGTTGAGGTATTGGTGTACCTGGACCCCTTGTCTACTGTTGAAAGGCCAAGCACATAGGAAATAACCTTGGTGCTGTGGAAGAAACAAAGGGCAGGACTGGTAGGGAGGCAACCCTATTTGGAAACTGAATAATTCTCTTCAGGTCAGATGAACAAATGTGAAAGTAGACATTCTGCAGGCTGAGAGCTTCAAGCCAGTCTTGAGGACCCAGGGCGGGAATTATGTGACCAGGCTCATCATCATGAATATGAAATGTCAGAGGAATCTGTTGGGATGACTCCAAGATACACATTCTGATCTAAGGTATCTGATCAGCATACAACCTGCTTCCGTGAAGTAGCCACTAAGTCAGCAAGAAAAGAGGCAGAGATCATTATCTGTTGAAATATCTTTTTTCCACAGAGGTTCTGATGTTTTTTGGGGGTTGAGGGTCTCTGTCTGTTTGAGTTTGAGAGTTGGCCTATACCTTCACTGTGGCTGGCGTGTTATAGTTGGTGATCAACAAATGACTCTCAAGTCTTTTAATGAATGAAAGGCTTTGCCAGTTAGTACATTAAGTAGTTAGTAACTTTCAAACAGGAGGTCCTCAATGTTTATTTAGAATTTCCAAAGCTTTCCAGAAGATCAGAAACATCGCAATGGAAGTGATATCAGACGCATCAACAGTAACCAGCCAAGATGTAGAAGCCATTAACTGCCCTTCAGACACTAAGTAATCTCAGCTCCACCTGTTCATTCTGAAGTTTATCTTTCATTAATGACCCCTTGTCTAAATTCAGATAATCAGTTCCACAGCACTGTAAAAATCTGACATGTATACCTAGATGCAAATTGAATAGTAGATCTTCCTGAGAATAAATAAAGTGTTTTTATGGTCTTTCTCTTTGTTATCATAATTGAGGACTTTGATGTTTATGTATCTTTCACATCCTACCACCAGTGATCCAGAGACTGGGTAAGTATAAAAATACTCTGAGTGCTTGATAACACTGGCTTCCTTGGACACAGGTGCCATGGGTGGTGGAGTCTGCCACAGATCCATAGGCAGTGCCATGAACTCATCAATAGGCTGGAACTGATAGGCTGGCAGCATTACCAGGCATGCAGAATGTCCAGTAATGTGAGGGTTGGCTCTTGTGTCACCTCCACAGGAATCTGCAAGACATCTGTCATGCACTGTAAATCTTAAAATCATCCAGCTGGCTAAAAGCCGCAAGGATGGGTCCCTCAGCAGGTGACAGTAAGTTTCTATGCTGATACTTTTGGAATCAACTAACCTTACCTGCTGTTTTAGCTTCTCCTCACTGCCATGCTTCCATTGGTGCTATCTGTGGGTTTGGGACAACAGACTCTTTTGAGTACATTTATAGTCTTGTAGGGGAGGGAGATCTAACTTTGGGAGTCGGTACAGGGAAGGCATCTCAGATATTTGCATACCCCAAGGAGCCCCAAATGGGCTATATTACATGCTATACAGGCATAGGACTGGATATTAGGAACACTCTGCATGAGATCCTTCAGTGTTTGATTGGGCAGTCACTGGACTGATCTTGATGCTCTTTTGTTTTCAATTTAAATGGGATTTGCAGTCTCACCCCCGACCCCCACGGTGAGTCACTATAAATATTCAAAGTTGAGAAAACTCCCTCCTGTTTCATGTTTTCATGACTGGGGATTTTCTCTCCTATTTCAAGCTGTTCTCATTTGCTTTGATGATTCCTCACTGGTTTCTCCTAGGTTGGACAGTGGATAGGTGGACTTTCTGCTTGGAGAGGCGGGCCTTCCCTGACTAATGACTTCACCGCCCTATTGTGAGATGATGCTGAAATAACAGTTTCAACTGTAATCACAATTTTCTACACAGAGTTTTCATATATGTACTTACAAAATAGGTTTTTTACAATGAAATAACATAGGACACAAACCGGTCATTTAATTGCTTTTTTGGAAAGTTAAAACTTCTCTTCTCCCCAGGGAGTATCTGGAGATTGTCAAAACAATGTTTTATGGAAAATGGGTTTTGTCAAATCTAATTTCTTTTTTGTAATGACTACAACTTTGGTTGATAAGAGTAACTACACAGATGTAACACGCTTAGGCTTTTATAAGGTATTTAGCAGTACCACTTGCCATTCTGATTAAAATATTAGCACCATAAAATGTCAATAACGCACAATATAAATGGATTAAGAACTGGCTAACTGGCAGATCTCAAAAAATAATTACCATTGGGAAATCATCACAAAATATGAGTTTCTGTAGTGGTCCATAAGGATTAGTAATAGGCTTAACACTTTTCCACATTGTCATCAATGATCTGCGAGTAAATATAAAATCCCTACTGATCAAATTGGTTGATGACAAAGACTGGTAGGATGGCAAAGAGCAAGAAGCACAGGGCAGTCATACAAAGCAGTCTGGATTGCCTGGGCTCATTCAAGTAAAATATGTTCTAATACAGCCAAATGCAAAGTTATGCACCTAGGTATGAGGAACACAGGCCATACCTACAGACTGGGGATTGCATCCTGGAAAGCAGCGACTCTGAAAGCCCTAGCCATACACCTGTCACTATGAAAAGAACAAGCAAAATTAATTACACCTTATATATTCAACCCACTGTTTCTTTCTCCATTGCCTTTTTGCCCCAGCTCTTGCCTCCTGGGGTACCAAAAATGATCTGCACTTTACCTGGAAACAAAATGGAAGACCTCTTTCCCTCCTTCAAACAGCCTTCTGAAGATACTACAATGCTCTCTAAGCCTGGCTTGAGCGGCTGGACTGATATCTGGGGGCAGGAGAGGAAGGGAAATTCACTGCTTTCAATAAAACCTGTTCTCTCAACCTTGTAAAGCTATAGTCTCAGTAAGGTCCTTCAAGTATGAAATGAACTGCTGCCAGTTGGATTTTATCAGCCCTGAATCATGTTTGGTGTTCAATACACTATATAAAACCCTTCCAGACACCAGTTTCAAGGCTCTGAGGGAAAAACAGTCAATCACCTCTTGTAACTATTGTTCTTTGAGATGTGTTGCTCATGTCTATTTCATTTTAGGTGTGTGTGTGCTCCAGAGGTGAGAATGGGCCACTGCAGTGCACCAGTAAGAACCATCCAACTGACTGGCTTCCACGGGCTCGACTTTTTGATTCCTTTTGCTGGCTGCCCTGCCAGACTCTACTGGGAGGACCCTAGTGGGAGAGCAAAAGTTGCAGCTGTCCTAGGGCCAGGCAATTTAAAGGGGTATGGGGCTCCTGACTACTGCTGCTAGGAATCCCAAACCCTTTTAAGTCATGTTGACAGCCCCTTGACCCAGCTTCCACTGCTGCAGTTCTGGGACTCCTAGCCGCTGCCTATGAAGGACTGGCGAGGTGGGGTCTGCCCCAGACCCAACTCTTCTGCCTGAGGCCTTTTTGGGGACATCAGCTGCCCTCTTGCTAAGGGCACCCGGCTTGGTGGTGGAAAGGGTGCTTTACAGTTTACAGAAGTAGCCTGTAAACTGCTTTTTAATTTTTTTTCCTGTTACCTTTTTGCTATAGAAATATCAGAAATTATCTGATCTTTCCTTCTGGTAGTCTTTAAGGTGCTACAGAACTGCATGATCTTTTCTACCACTCGATGTACACTGTAAATTCTTGCGGGTGACTGGAGGGCCTGAATCTTTAGTAACAGTTTTTATTCCAAATGGTTATTTAGAAATTTGAATAAATGCACATTGAGAAGCAACATTGTTTAAGCAGTTTGAATAAAAATCACCTTTCTTTTTATTTAATCAGGATTAAGTGTAACAATTCTCCAGTTGTCCATACAGTCTTCCAGTAAACACAAGGCAGACAAAACCTGAATTTCTAATGTAAAAAAAAAAGTGCTGGGGAATAGCTCTTTCAAAATAAAATCAGGATTTATATGCATTATAAACAGAAGACAAGGGCAAATAACAAGCTCCTTCCCCTTCTGGACTTGGAAACATAACTTTATCTTTTAAAAAAAACCCATTACTTCCATATTCAAATAGTAGTTGCCATTTGTTGCAAGTGAATAAGGAAATTTGAGACATTTTCCAACATGTGTGAATTGACCAAAATGATATGTATGGAAAAAATGGATTCTTATTCAGCTTTTGTTTGTGACATCAGTTGCTATAATTCCCTCTCCCTTTTGTAATAGAGAACTTATTTACCTGTAGGTCACAAAATGTACCTTGAAAAGCCCTGGGATAAAACAAAACATGATTTTATAAGGGCAAATCATACCTGACCAACCGGATCATCTTCTTTGAGAAGTTAACTGATTTTTTTAGACAAAGAACATTTGGTAGATTTAATCCACCTGGAATTCATTAAGGCATTTGATACAGTTCTCCATGGAAAATTATTAGTTAAACTGGGGATGATGGGGACTACTATGAGAATTAAAGAGAACAAGGAACTCGTTACAGGGAAGACTACAATGGGTAATACTAAAAAGTGAGCTGGAGACAGTTACTAGTGGAATTCCTTGATGGTTTTATAAGCTGTAAGAACAGAAGCCTGTGGGGTGGGGGCTTAAAAAAGCAAACAACCCTTACCTTCAACTGAATGCCATTGATTCTGGCCTGGTCTCAGTGAAGGGAGCATCTGCGGTAACTGCTCAGGGGGGAGATGCAGGGGCCCAGGGCAACCCCCCTGCAGTCCCACAAGCCCTAGGCCCCAAGCACCTTCCTGCGCTGCATGCCCCACCCCAGCAGCAAGGAGATGCTTGGGGCAACAGCAGCCACAGGGGGTACCTTCACCCTATCCTCCCTCCCCTTCCCCACATTCACCACACAGTGCTCCACCATGCCCTCCTGGCCCACTAAGTCCTGCTTCTCCGTGGATGGCTGGAAATGGAGGCCACCCAGTAGCCTGAGGAGAAGTGGGGCTTAGCTGGCTGGGAGGCAGTGTCGGACTAGACCAAGATGTACTTGTTCTGTGGAGTGAGCGTGGGGGGTGAGGCCAGGGAGAGACAAACCCCTGGGTCTAGGTAATGCCCCCTCATATCAATAGGACAGCTGAGGTGGCCGTCATAGGGCCCCCAGAAGCGTGGGGCCTTGGGCGGCCACCCCTCATCCTATAGATGGGATGGCTCTGCTCAGCAGGAATTTCACCCACATGCCAGCACAAACCAGGCTTTCCTGTAGCCTACTCTGCTGTCTCAGCACTGACCCTGACCACATGCTGGGTGGGAACTGGCTTGCTACTTGTTCTCCATTTCTGAAGAGGTTGAGAAAAAGAGGTGCCATTCTTCAGACCTCCTCAGAAAGCCAATTTTTTTTTTTTTTTTTTTAAGGTTAGTAGTTTGGAGAAGATTAAACCCTAATAAAGAAACCGACATTTAGTGCAGCATCCCTTACAAAAGCTCTGCTACAAGGTAAGCTTTGCCATCTGCCATGTGTCCTATGCTGAGGCACACAATCCTAAAGTATTTTTTTCTGAGGCCCAGGCTCAGAGCAAAGATTTTATGTGCCCCCATTTGCTATAGAGATGGGAAATGCCCCAGCTGTAAAGACAGTGATAGGGAGGGGACTGACAAGATTCCATTCAAGAGAACAGCACTGGCCCAGCTTATAAGGCATTCTAACCTCCACTCCTTATTGCAAATTTGTTACTTCTGCTATGCTACTGCAGAGAAGCAATAAATCAACTTCCAGCAAAACTCACCAAATCATAATTTTACGAGCATTAATTCAGCTTTTTAGACATCTAGCAACATCTTGCAGAATAACAACAGCTTTCCTTTTCCTGTGTTACGTTCAGCTCTCAGATGAGCAATCTGTGACGGCAGCAAGCTGATGCTTCATTTTTTTTTAAATATAATTCCTTATTCAATATAAATCCAAAATAGGTAATTTCAATAAGTAAAGCTGCATACAGGGAGTTCCTGATAAGATCACATGCAAATACCCCTTTCTGAACACTATACCACAATATTAAAAAAGAAGATAATTTCCATTCACCTATTTTGGATCCCAGTCGCAAAATTACTAAAAAAAAAAAACCCCACCAACCAACCAATCAGGAAAATCAGATAGCAAAACAGTAATCTGAAAAGAGACAATCATACTCTGTAATATTTTTACTAAGCTTTAAGATAAGTGAACTTTTATTTCCTAGGCTTAGTAAAGAACAGATTCTACCACTTTGCAAATGCCAATGTGCAGGAAATCAGGTCAGACAGTAAACAATTCTACCTCATGTTGAAAGTTGCTAGTATTATCAACATGAACAAATAATTAGATCACCTATAATTTTAAAAATGCTAACACTGAAATCTTAGGCAAGAAGAATCTGGATAATTATTCTAAAAATTAGACTTGGGATTATCTGAAGTCCTCCAGAATCTATTAATTTGAATAATCTAAGTAATTCAGAACTACATTTCTTCCACCTCTTTGGCACTGTGTAGTAATGAGTAAATAGCCAAAATTGGGGGAGGGCAGGACCTAGCAGAATTTATGAAATATCTTGTATGTTGAGATGATTTAGAGAAGGAATTATGGCTTTTTGTCTGAAGTCTTAGTTACTAATCAGGAGTAGCAAATACTGTGTAGTTTTCTTAAATTACTCTTATTTTAAAGTTACAATAACTAAATTTGTATAGTTATATCACATTATAACACTTGTTATATACAATAGGCATTTCTAAAGCAACTATCACCATTGTAACTCAGCTTCTAAGAGAACAATTTCAGTAGCACTAACAATATTCAAAAGGAAATTCCACTCTGATTGAAAGAATACAATATATTGACAGGTGTACAAATGATATTAAAGTTGAAATAAGGGTCTAGTTTAAAATCTCTCAAGCGAGGAATTTAAGATTTTCAGTCTGATCTTAAATTCATTGTACTGAATCCAAGATAATGTGGGATGCACAGATCAGTTTGAAGTTATATACTTGTGCATATTACAATACCAAGAAGCAACTAGTCTAGTTAAAGACTGAATAGGAGCATTTTATAAATGAAACATAGAACATTAATGATACTAGAATCACTAGGTTCCACTTTCTTTTTAAAGCAAGTCAGTAGTTCAGCATCAGAGGGGTAGCTGTGTTAGTCTGTATCCACAAAAACAAGGAGGAATCCTGTGGCAACTCATCGACTAACAGGTTTACTGGAGAATATTGGAGATGCATCTGATGAAGTGGGTCTTTGCCCATGAAAGCTTATGCTCCAATAAATCTGTTAGCCTATAAGATGCCACAGTACTCCTCATTGTTTTTTCAGTAATTCAGCACATTTTTTTTGAATTTCAGAAAAACTTGCATAGAGCTTGGCTGCCTAATAAAAAGTAGAGTAACATAAAGTAGATGAAACAGTGGTGCATGAATTCCACAGCTCAGGGCTTCTTACCCTCTAACAGCTCCATCTCTTCTAAATAAAGGGACTCTTGCTCATATACATCCACCCATCATAAATGTGGCAATAAGGTATGGTGATAGTGATGGTTTCTCAGACTGACAGTCCCAAGCCAATTAGAACTTTATAAATCAAAAATACCACTTTAAACTTCAACCAGAAACCACCATCAGCTAGTGTAGATCATGAGCTCAGAGCAAGAAATTTCACGTAATAAGTGAGCAATTGCATTCTGCACTATTTTCAGTTCCTGAGCTGATTCATGTTGCCGTCTCATATCCACTAAAATTAGATTATTGCAGCAGACTGACACCTAGAGTGGAGGACTCACAGAGACAGTACTCAAAGAAGAATATAAGCTTTCAAAAGAGTGACATTACCTTCGTTATGGGAAATAACATAAATTAAGCAGTGCTCGTATCACTTTGTCCTCACCCATAACTATTTCAGAGTTGGGGACAAATTATACCTTCAAATCAATGGCACTGCTATGGGCACCCGCATGGCCCCACAGTATGCCAACATTTTTATGTCTGACCTGGAACACTTTCTCAGTTCTCATCCCCTAATGTCCCTCCTCTACCTGCGCTACATTGATGACATCTTCATCATCTGGACCCATGGGAAGGAGGCTCTTGAAGAGTTCCACTGTGATTTCAACAGTTTCCACCCCACCATCAACCTTAGCCTGGACCAGTCCACACAAGAAATTCACTTCCTGGACACTACTGTGCAGATAAGTGACGGTCACATGAATATCACCCTATACCGAAAACCCACGGACCGCTGTGTTTATCTACACGCCTCCAGCTTCCATCCAGGGCATACTACACGATCCATTGTTTACAGCCAGGCACTAAGGTACAACCATATTTGCTCTGATCCATCAGACAGAGACAAATATCTACAAGACCTTTGCCAAGCTTTCCTCAAACTACAAAACCCACCTAAGAAAGTGAGGAAACAGATTGATAGAGACACACGGGTACCCAGAAGCCACCTGCTACAAGACAGGCCTCATAAGGAAAACAAGAGAACACCACTGACCGTCACGTACAACCCCCACCTAAGGCCTCTCCACTGCATCATCAGTGATCTGCAACCCATGCTGAACAATGATCTTTCACTCTCAAAGACCATGGGAGGCAGGCCTGTCCTCACCTATAGAGAGCCTGCCAACCTTAAACAAATTCTCACCAGCCACCACAAACCAGTGACTCTAGGCCTGGAACCAGCCCCTGCAACAGTCCTTGCTGCCAACTCTGCTCACATATCTACACCAGCGACATCATCACAGGACCTAACACCAACTACACCATCAGGGGCTCCTTCTCCTGAACATCTACTAATATAATATATGCCATCATGTGCCAGCCATGCCCCACTACAATTTTCATTGGCCAAACTGGACAGTCTCTCCCTAAAAGAATAAATGGACATAAATCAGACATCAGGAACGGTAATGTACAGAAACCTGTGGGGGAACACTTCAAATTCCCTGGACATTCCGTGGCAGATTTAAGGGTGACAGTTCTGAAACAAAAAAATTTTAAAAATCAAATGGAGAGAGAAATCTCTGAGCTGCAATTTATTTGCAAATTTGACTCCATTAACCATGCATTAAACAGAGACTGGGAGTGGCTTGCAGTTTGCAAAGGCAGTTTCTCTGTTCTGGGTGTTAGTATCTCCCCATTAGACTCTGACAAAAGCTCACATCCCCCCGTCTGATCTGACTTGTTTTTTCCTCTTTTGATAAGTACTGTTGATACTGGGCCATTTCCACCTTGCTGAATAGACCTTGTCAGCTCTGGCCCTCCCTCTTACTGGGACCCCACTCTTTAAATACCCCTCTGAAACCAACCCCCACTCATGCATCCGATGAAACAGGTCTTTGCCCATGAAAGCTTATGCTCCAAAATATCTGTTAGTCTATAAGGTGCCACAAGACTTCTTGTTGTTCTGGTATCACACAGTTGACTTTACAGAATTGTGCAACTGCAGTTGGGATTTTTGTACCTTATTTGAAAGCTTGGGAGGGGCTTCTAAAATTTAGCACATCTACTCTGCAACAAATTTTGGAAAAACCTCCTCTCTCAGGCCATCCCTTCTTCCTCATAGAATGAGGTATTTTATATCTGCCAACAGTATGGACCCACTTTTACGGAAGTGATCTCAGATGTGGCAGACCTTTTCTGGGAAACTCCGGTATCCCAGAAAAGGGCTGTAGTCTAGCCATGGCCTTGGGGTAGGGGATCTGTGTGCCAGAAAGCAAGTAATTTGGACTACGGCGGGTTTATTCTTTTCCTAATTTAGGGAGGCTGATGGGTTAGCTTGTATTTAGATTAGCAGTGAGTGAATTATTAACATTTAGCAAAGTGCACTGGATTTTGGATAGGTGCTCTTTAATGAATAGTGAATAAGTGTAGGTAAGAAGTTTTACCTCAGTGTGCGAAATCATGCCATAATTTAAAACTAACATTTTGGTTAGGTGCCAGACAAGGGCATACAATTGACAGTGAATCGGGAACCATGATTTGTGTTTTGGAGGTCCAGCTGAATATTTTTGCATCTCTATTACCAGCAACATGAGGTGATAAAGTAATCAAATCTTAGATGATTACCTAAGTAGATCTTCCTTAATTATGAACTAGCTCTCTTGCCATTAGCAGGAAGCACCACTTTATCTAGGTTTTCATGTCTAGGCCTTAAAGCCATGAAAGCTCATTACCTAATAAATGAATTATTTAGCCTTTAAGGTGGTACAGGATTTCTTTTTTTTTCTTTTTTTCTTTTTTTTTGTTGCCAAGTAGATGGGCCAAATTTCAGAAAAGCCCCTCCTGACAGAAAACCAGAAAAAATGTATGTAAATTGTGGTGTGTAATTTGCATATCTTTTTCAGATATTTTTCCATAGTCTAGGCATAGCACCAGATTACCACCTTCCTCTCCAAAAACTGTAAGGAAAAAAAATGACCTTTGAAGTATGTTCCAAAGGTCAGCAGCTTTTGGCTGTTCTGGAATAGATATTACCTATTTGAAAGCTCTGTCCAAAAATACTTCAGGTTCAATACCTAAAATACTGACATAATAAAAAAATACAACAGAACTTTACTAACTACGAACTCAGTCTAGATAAGTGATTTCTGGTAATTAGCAAATTTATTATGAAACAAACTTGGTACTGTACATAACAAAAAGCAATTTGCTCTTTTTTTTTAGTTGCAGTTTGTAATTAAAAGTCTGACATTTTTAAATGTACTACCAATGCTGCCATATAGTTTGTAACAACAGGGAGTTGTTACTCAGACATCAGTAGGGCACTATTTTTTTCGTATGGAAAAATCAGGAAAGACCAACTGTCTTGCATGTGGATTAGAAAGTGACCAAAAATTAAATTTCTCCTATTTTTTAAAAACACAATAACTATACTGGTAAATAATATACACATATTTACTTCACTCTTTGTACATTATTTATATGATAAAAATTAAACCATTTACAGGGAGTCAAAATACCTGTAAAGGTTAAAATAATTGTTCCTACCTCTACTTTGGTTCGATAAAGGATGAGACGCTTAAGATTGCACACTTTGGCAATGTGGTTGAAAGCGTGAGGTGGCAGCTTATCACAAGAAGAGAGATTTAATTCCTGAAGGTTTGGACACATCTCAGCAATGACCTCCAAACAAGTCTCGTTGAGGAAATGGCCACAAGCCAATTCAAGGCGCACTAGTTCAGAGCCACACACTTTCATGAACCTGTAAAAAGCATGTATTGTTTAAATTAGAAGGGAGGAAAATATAGTTTTCTGTGGAAATTTTAGAATACTGTAAAAATAAGTAGATACAGTTGAAGAATATTTTGAAGTACAGAAAATGGAAAACCTGCATCACTTACACAGTGTTAAATTAATCTGTAAACTAGCAATAATCATGGTTAGGCTAAAAAGTTGATTGTAACAGATTCAGGGGAATCTATTAATGGAAAAAAGTCTTAAAAATCACGGTTCATTTCACTGTCAAGCTGGAGATCAAGCATCCAAAATGAGGATATTCTGACAGTTACGTTTATTCCAACATTCACGCAACAATGTTGCATATCTTAGATACTTTTTGGTGTTTTGGTGTTCTCCAATGAAACCATACATTAGAGTTTACATTTGACAAAGTTAAGAAGAGCACAAAATATGCTGCAAAAAGGGCTACGTTAATTTTGCTAGTGCAGCCCTAAAGACAGATTCAAAAAAGCAATTTCAGGTACAATACTACAGCTGCCCTTATCTGTGTGGTATTTTAGTACATGAAACACAAAACAATGCTACACTAACAACTGAAAGCATAGCTCAATTTAGTGATTTTCATTGTTTAAGACACAAATTTAAGAAGTAAAGAGAGCATAAAGCCTTGCATGTAAATTAGATATTTCCATGGTTTTACTTTAATTATCTAACATCTCAAGATAAAGAAACCTATTTTCAAAATTTAATTTAATTTTTAGTTGATATTGTCCTTTTAATCCACTGGGATTTTTTTCCCTGTCACCTCAGAGAATTTGTACAGTTATGACATATTACACAGCATCACTTGACCGTTTGGCTTATATCCTAAGCCATTTACACTGACACTCCAGTTATGTGAATTACTCTAGCATGTCTCCAACATCATTTAATAATTTTGTTTATGCTACACTAGTCATTTTGGCATAAATACACCTAAGAACATTCAAATACTCATCTCACTTTTTAAATGCCTGCTGTGCCTTCTTTTTCCGTTTCAGTTCCCCCCCCCCCCTCTTTATTTCTATCCAAATTATAGGAGCTCAGTTATTGTCTGCAATACTCTGAAGCGAAACAGTTATGATATTCCTCTATAAGCCTCATGGATATTATCAAGAAGTTAAATTACCATTAGCATTGCCTCAGGACATTCATATGCCTGAATCGTTCTAACATCTCATGAAAATACAGTGTTTGCTTTAGGCAGATTTCTTAAATTATTCATTTTTCCATTTTACTTCCCTAAATTTTAAAATACAGATCTTCGGTTTACAGAAGCTATGGACAACCTAGGCTAGCAAGTGGGCCTCAAGACTGTTGTGATCAAGATGGTCTCCTGGGATAGGATAGTTTTGCTAAACTATGTATACTTAGAATTTGCTGGGCATTCAGATTGAACTATAACAGTGCTTTGATTGGATGCACAGGAAGTGCATGGCTCTTGATCAACGTGTGCAATTAGTACATACCTTGTTTCACATGCCCTTGATTTAAGTGAATGTCACTTGAGTAATACTAGTAGGAAAATACCTACGTGGACAGAATCTGACAAAATCTGACAACCCTGCAAGTGGTTGACAACAAACAAAATCTCCACCAGCCAAACACAGAATTCCAGTAGGTCTCATGTGGCCCTTGGGCCACACGTTGCCCACCATGGATTTACAGTGGAGTGCCCCGCTAGATACCATTTAACACATATGAGCAAAAAAGTGGGAAATGATACATGTTAGCAAGCCAGAAATGTGGTGGTTGCATTTTAGTTGTTTTCAATGAATTACTACATAGTCATTTTCCAGTTTCGGAGCAGGGTACATGTGCAAAATGCCTGTTTCCTACAGGACTATATGCTTAAATATTTTTTGATATTTTAATTTACACTAAACACCAATGATTAGTTAGGGTCCCTCTCCTGCAAACTGCTCCATGTGGGTCCACTCCTCCGCACACCCACAGACTCATTTACTTTTATGGGGCTCTTCATAAGGCTCAGGGACTCATCCCCAATATGAAGCAGTTTGCTGAATCCTGGCTTTAAGAATAATCTGAAAATATCCAATATGTTACTTACTAGCTCAGAACTAGTCACTAGAGTTCAGAGTTTATCAATTCACTGGAAATGGACCTTCAGTTATATATGTTTGTGCCGTGGTAACTTACATGGAATCACAGATCAGGGTTGGAAGAGTCCTCAAGTGGTTATCTATTCAAACCACCAACTAAATCATTCCAGTCAGAGCTTTATCAAGTCTGTCCTTAAAAAAAGCTGTTGGGCTGTTTTTGATAGTTCTTTCATACGGCATACAGTTAGAAATCTTCTCATTTCATTATCATCCATTATCCTTTATGTTCCAGAATACTGACATTTAATGGCTTCATTTATACCAAGTGGAATTCTGAATTGTGTTATTTGCGAAATACTTTTGTGGCACAATTTTAATAAGAGTCTCAATATCCCAGAAGAAAGTTAACATGAGTTCTTATTAAAAGAAATTTTTCTACATGTACTTATATATCTATCACATTAAACTGCCTTCTGTTGTTGTGTGCAAGCTTATTGTTTTACCTGAAGAATAGATGGGAAGATCCTTATATATCACATTTAACTGGCTTTTCTTGCTGCATGTAATCTTTTTGTTTTAACTGAAGAATACATTAAAGTGCATCATTTCCTGTACTGAAAAATCCTTCCCTTCATTTTCAAACACAAAGAAGCACATGGGTACCTTTTGATACAAGCATGAGGTTTAATGGCTTTTAAAAATTTAATGACAAAACTACTGAATGGCAGCTCAGAATGACACTGACCACTGACCTGCTAAATCCAGAAACAGAAATGGCTCCTCTGTTTCCTGTCCAAGATAAATTTAGCCACTGGACAAGAGTGCAGCGGGACAGTAGGTATTCCAGAGATGTATCGTTTATCTTTGTCCAGTAAGGTTGTAAACTGAGGTGAATGTATTGTAGAGGATCACAGCAATGCCGATACAAGAGCTTACAAGTCTGTGCTAGTCTACACAGGTCTGGTATTGTAAGGTGACTCAAAATCAACTGAATGAGCTGTTAAAAAAAACAGATCATAGAATCCAAACAAGCAGGAAGAAAATATACTGTAAATAAAATTATTAGCTTGTAATTAAAGTGGTGTCTCAAATAAACTATATATTAACAATTAAATAAGAATCCTCCATGTCATCAGTTTGATAACATGGAGCAACAGAGGGAAAGCACCCCAGCATATAAAAAGCAGAAGCTTTCTAACAATTAAGAAACTTTCTTATTCAAACTAATTTAAAAAGTAATATAAACGTAAACAGTATATTTACACAGCTTCCTTCGAAATCTGCTGTTTGAGTTAGTCCAACACTGAACTGACACCCTTTCTCTCCTTCCCTGCATTTGTTTGTCCATGAGCGGCTCATTTCCAACAGACATTTAGACCCTGCTCCACAGGTGCCAGAGCTAAGGTGCTGCCACATCCCCTGGCTTTAAATGGTTTCTATCACATGCAAGGTTTACAGTTGGTTCGGTGACTTTCAGCGCCCCCACTATACAAATAGTTCCAATCTCCCCAGTTACCTGATCTTCCTCTGATTTATCACCCTCTTCCCTGCTGTAAAATTCAACAATACTCAGTCTCAGCCCTACACCTCTCAGGCCTCATGGTTCTGGCTGAAGTCCAACTAAATAAAAGCAATCAGTGTACAACTCCCACTTTAACTCTTTTTTCCTAGACTAATCACACTCTTGCTTTGTGACTCCTCAGCTGTACTACCCACCAGGACTGCCAACAAAATTGCCAGGTCCCCGGTAAGGTGGGTGGGCAACTGGAAGCTAGCCCCTCCCAGCCAGCTCTTTAATGCTGCCCAGTCCAGGCCATACGGGGCTTCAGGAGTGATTTAAGTAGACTGGGGTTCTGGCTGCTGCAAGCTAGCAGTGACAGTGGCCAAGAGCCTGAGACCCCTTAAACTCATCAGAATCTGTGGCAGCTGTCCCTTTTGTCCCACCCCACCCCCACCCCCACCGATAGCTCTGCTACTCACCTTATAATACCCACATTCAGTTACTCTCACCTTCCCTATCCTGTTTCACTCGTAAACCTCTCTCTCTTTGGCTGAGTCTACACTACAAAAATAACTTCAATGTAGGGCACTATGCCATTCCTTGGAATGGAGTAACGACTTTGGAGTTGGGCTCTCTACTTCAAAGGTAACTTCGAAGTAAGGGAAAATGTGTGCAGACTCTCTGCTGGCTACTTCAATGTAGTGTTTAACTTCAAAGTTAACTTCGAAATTAGTTCATAGTGTAGAGCACCCTCTGTGTTTATATATATGGATAAATAGCCATTTAAAAGGACAAAAGCACACAAACAGCCACAACAACAACTTTGTGTGATTAAAGACTGATTGAATGCATTTTCTGTCAGTACACACTCTAACAATTAAAGAAATCTCCAGCTGACATTAACAGATACCAAACCCTAAAGGCAGATGATTTTAGAGATAACTGCAACATTTTCTAGTACACACACGTTTGCTGGAAGTGAAACATTTAAAACAATGTGCCAGTTTTGATTAAAGTTTGTTTAGAAACAAAAAATTGAAATAAGGGGTTTTGCTCCATTTAACCTTCAATGAACAATATGTTTTGATTTTTATTTCATTTTTTAAAATGTATAAAGAACACTACAATTTTGAAAGAAGTAAGGACATTTGTATAAACCCAAAATGAATTTTTCTCCTGAAATTTCCTGTTAAATGAAATTCTAACTTTTGTGTGTGTGCTGTTTTAAAATGGAAGACATTTCTAAGTCACAAATTCTCTGCAAAATGAAACATCTGGTTCTTGCCCACTATTAAGTTCAGTACTCAGGTATAACATGAAAGCTTACTTTCAGACTCCTTAGCTGCACAGCTGTCCTTTTATTTCTACCATAAAAACAATTAGCTTTGTACAAGCATTCAGTTCCTTACAACCACACATATATGCCATCATGCCAACAATGCCCAGATGCTTTGTATATTGGACAGACTTCTAACTCCCTTAGACAAAGGGTCAACGGGCACAAAACAGACATCAAAACACTCCAGATCCACAAACCAGTTAGTCAACATTTTAATAGAATGGGGCATTCTGTCAATGACCTCAAGGTATGTGTGTTACTGAAGAGACATTATCACACCGTTTTAGAGAGAGAAGTGGACGAGCTGACTTTTATATTCAAATTCGACACATTAACACGTGGTTTAAATCGTGATGGGAACTTTCTGAGTCACTATAGGGGCTCGTCTGCATACTTGGCTCAATCTCATTCTTGACCTTCCCCCCACCCCTCCGCTCTCTGATTTGCTCACCTTGATTATCTTTTTCTGATTTGTCCTCCTTGCTTACTGTTTTTGGTTCTCTGTGTCTTAAATATTGAGTCTGTTCTGGTCTGGCTATGGTCTGAAGAAGTGGGTCTGCCCCACGAAAGCTCACCTAATAAACTATTTTGCTAGTCTTTAAAGTGCTACTTGACTGCTTTTTGTTTTGCCAGTACATATATTTATGTATGTTACTATCTTCTTTTTGATACCCTTTCCCTACCAAAACCCTGATTCATCAAACTTTGTGACATTTTGAGTTGGATTTGGGGCTTAGAATCATAGAGCCGCTTTTCCGATCCTCCTATTTAGCTCAGTGTCCAACAACAGGGTGTCAGTGATGGTGGACCCGAGGTAAACGAACTCATGGACAACCTCTAACGTATAGTTGTCAATGCTGATTGATGGGGATTCAGCAACATCCTGACCGAGTACATTCGTCTTCTTTAGGTTGATGGTAAGCCCAAAGTCCTTGCACGCTTTGGAGAACTGATCCAGCAGTTTTTGAAGCTGGTCTTCTGTGTGAGACACTACAGCAGCATCGTCTGCGAACAGCATGTCTCTGATGAGGACTTCTCGCACCTTAGTCTTAGCTTTCAGCCTTGCAAGGTTAAACAGTTTCCCATCAGATCTTGTGTGCAGCAAGATGCCCTCTGTTGAAGATCCAAAGGCATGCTTCAGGAGGAGTGCAAAGAAGATCCCAAACAATGTCGGGGCAAGCACGCATCCTTGTTTGACGCCACTCCTGATTCTGAAAGCATCCGATAATGTGCTGTCATATTGGATGGTTCTTCTCATGTCTTCGTGGAATGACTGGATCATCTTGAGTAACCGTGGAGGACAGCCTATCTTGTGGAGCAGCTTGAACAGGCCACAACTCTGTCCAGACTCAGCAAGAGAGTGTGGAATAACAACAAGCTGTACACTCACACCAAAATGCAAGTCTACAGAGCCTGCATCCTCAGCACCCTCCTTTATGGCAGCGAGACTTGGACCCTGTATGCCCACCAGGAAAAGAGGCTGAACATCTTCCACTTACGCTGCCTCAGGCGCATCCTTGGAATATCATGGAAGGACTGAGTTACCGACACAGCCGGCCTTGAGCAAGCTGGAATCCCAACCATGCACACCCTCCTCAGGCAGCGTCAGCTCCGCTGGCTTGGCCACGTCCACAGGATGAACGATGGAAGGATTCCAAAAGACATCCTGTATGGTGAGCTAGCCTCTGGCAAAAGACCCCCCGGACGCCCCCAGCTGCGTTACAAAGATGTCTGCAAGAGAGACCTCAGAGAGGTAGACATCGAGCTGGACAACTGGGAAGAACTAGCAGACGACCGCAGAAGATGGAGGCAGGGGTTACACAAGGGCCTTCAGAAGGGCGAGTTGAAGATCAGACAGCTAGCAGAGGAGAAGCGAGCGCACAGAAAGCACAATAAGGACTTGCCAGACACCCACTACATCTGCAAGAGATGCAGCAAGGACTGTCACTCTCATGTGGGTCTTTATAGTCACAATAGACGCTGTAAATGAAGTCTTCAATTTAAACTTTTAAGGGCGTGATCCATAGTCTATGCAGACTGAAGGATGCCTACTACTACTACTACTACTACTACTACTACTACTACTAATCATAGAGCCATAGGGCTGGAAGGGACCTCAGGAGGTCTTCGAGTCCAGCCCCCTGCTTTAAGCAGGATCAACCCCCACGAAGTCATCACAGCCAGGACCTTGTCCAGCCGGGACTTAAAAACCTCGAGGGATGGAGAATCCACCACTTCTCTAGGTAATGCATTCCAGTGCTTCACCACCCTCCTTGTGAAGTAGTTTTTCCTAATATCCAACCTACACCTCTCCCTCTTTAACTTCAGACCATTATTCCTGGTTCTGCCATCTGACACCACTGAGAACAGTTTCTCACCCTCCTCTCTAGAGCTCTCCTTCAAGAATTTGAAGGCTGCTATTAAATCACCCCTAAGTCTTCTCTTCTGTAAACTAAATAAGCCCAAATCCCTCAGTCTAGCCTCATAGGGTTTGTGCCCTAGCCACTTAATTATTTTTGTTGCCCTCCACTGAACCTGCTCCAGCACATCCACACCCTTTTTATACTGGGGGCCCCAAAACTGGACACAATATTCCAGATGTGGCCTCACCAGTGCCAAACAGAAGGGAACAACTACTTCTCTAGATCTGCTTGAAATGCTCCTCCTGATGCACCCTAGTATGCCATTAGCCTTCTTGGCTACAAGAGCACACTGTCTACTCATATCCAGCCTTAGGTGGACGATCAAGTCACGTTAGTGTTAGTTGAACTCCCTGGAGCAGGTGAGACTCTACTAGTTCATACAGGTGAGAACTGATTTCCCATTACACTAATTTTTAGCTCTTCAATATGTGGAATATATCATCATAGCAATACTGTAAGCACTGTAAGTAAATTTAGTGGTTATCTAGAGTACATTTGTTCAGCAATAGCATTTTAAGATGAGAAAATGCAAATTACAACTTCATTTAACCAATAATTTCTTTTCTATGACTGAGTCAAGTTTGCATACACTCTGGGTTCTTCCCTTCTCCTGGGCCAGACAATTTGGTGTAGGGACCAATCAAATTTTTCAGGTTTCTTCCAATCTCCTCCAATTTCTCCAATCTGATTCCTTTCAACCTAAAAGAAAATGTGTATGCTTCTACATTAACATCTTATCGAGAAGGAAGTTCCTCTGGATGGGAGTTTGTGTTGCCAAAAAGAAATCAGATAAATGGAATTATAATGGTCCATTCCCATGACCAGGCCTGTCCCAGCAATACTTCGGCAAACTCTCAAGCTGTGAAAAAGGGAGCTATCAGGAAAAGTACTAGAATCACTAATGAAAAAGACAGGAAGGCCAGATAGTATATACCAGCTCCCTTATAGCAAATGGCTTCTTAAGAGGGAACACAAGAGCCCAAAGTACCATGTACCTAAAGGTTTTAGCTTTGAAGGTATGTGCATTTGCTAATAAATGCGTAGAGAAGAGTGTCAACTGATTGCTCTGCAGAATTTGTCCACTGATGCCTCTCTTTACTCAAGTTGCCCAAGCAATATCCATTATCCATGTGCCTCAGGATGCAGGCTTTGATCAATATGTAAATATATACTGCAAAATTTTCAGTGCCTTTTCTAAACCTAAAGAATGAAACATACAAAAGGAGGAGGGGGAGGGGACCTTTCTAAAGGAATCTTCCTGTCAGTGAGACAGAAATCAAATAATCAAGAGTCTTGAAAGGAAAGTCAGGGCCCTGTGACTTCTCTTATGACCCAGGAGCTTCCTGGTGTCAACAGGCAGAATGGAAGCACAGTTTTAAAGGGATCCCTGGATTGGATATCTGCATAATAGTTCAAAGGATGGCATGTGAGGTCTCTACTGAGGGCCAATATGCCACTGGTGGTCATAATCATTGTGAAATGTGTGTACCAATAATATTTAAAGTGTCGTGTATTTATATCGAAAATTATGTTTTTCAAGGTGTTGGAGTTAAGACACATTACCAGGAGGTGAAATACCACATAAACTTTCCTTTCAGGCAGAAGGCAACAGACATCTGTCTCCTTGTTTGATCATGTGTGTGCTATATATCTCATAATATGTCTATTTGCATATTAAGTTAGGTGACCGTAGAAATTATGAAATCTGAGAGTGGAAGTTTAGAAGAAGAAACACACACTGGGGGAGATCTGCATCTTCCTTATCTGGGAGAGGCAGAAGGTTGTTGGCTGTAGTGCCAACTTTTAATTGACATACTGTCAACAAAACACATTTCGTCTGCGGTTGTTCCACCAGTTTTGTCAGCAACACTGGGGTGTTGTCAGCAACACTGGGTTTTACTGGCAAAACTTGCTAATGTGGCTGTAGCCCCTGAGAAGCAGGAGGCCGGGACTGCCTGGGGCAGAAGTCCTGGACCTCCCTTTATCTGGTAAATTCTGTCATCCAGGACCTGTCAGGTCCCAACCACAACAGACCAGGGAGGTGCAACCCATATTTTCTTTAAATGACTAAACAAATAATCAATACAGTAAAACACGATAAGATTTTTTGGACAGATGGTGTCCCAGAGTACCCTCAAAACAATAAGATGTTTTGCCTTGGCTTTGTGCATTTGTGATATTAGGAGTAACAATATTTATATAAAATTCAACTGCTATATGTCTATTGCAAGAGCCTGAAAATGTTTATTGTTCTTTTAGACCAGGATAATATGCCAAAGGTTGGAGATCACTGCTTTAGTTTGTTTTGTGTTGTGTTTCCACACTGAATTGGATGGAAGATGTTGAGATTTTCCCCAACACACACAGGTTGTATGGCAATTATTTTAGGGACAAGAGCTCTGATGCCCAATGTGGACAGGGACAATGGGAAAGATGAAAGGTTTAAATTGTTTTTATTTCAGTAGCTTGATTTTTATTCTTCTCTTTTGTATAAAATTTGGAACTCTTATTTTTTCAAATGAAAGCATTAAAATAGATAAAAAAGATTTAAAAATATCTGAGTTAAAGAGGCAGAACTGATGGCTTGTAGAAGCCACATTGAAATGTACATGCTGTCAGTATCGTTAATGAGAAATAATTGTACCATCATTATGGAAATACCTAAACATTGATGGGCTAATCTCGGCAAATTAATTAACTATTTTTACAGCTACTGAGAAATAACTATACTATTGTTTTGTGAATCAGACATTCATAGCCAGAATGCAATGAACTTCATAACCAGTAAAGAAAAAACCCGTAGCTTTGGATCAGTAACTATATAGCATTCTGGTTAAGACAATTCCATTTTAGCATAATAAAAATTTTTCCCTTACCTCATAAGGCAGTTTATCAAAATACCCATTAGTTGTCCATTCCCTGAGGGCTGCAAGACTGAACTGTTTATTAAGATTGTCCATTTCAGAGCCATTCTTTTCTTCATCCTCCTCTTCATCCAAATCATTTATATGTATCATTGAAGTTTTAAGTGAAAGTACTGGTCTCTCTTTCACACCATGTAGCACTACTGCATCTAATTCAGTGTAATAATCCTGAAGTGAACTATTTACTTCCAATCTAATTAGATTTGTGGGAAAGTCGATCTGTTTAATACAAGGTGTGAATTGGCGAGCCTGAGGAGAATTCACCTTGGTAGGTGCATCTGACCAAAGGACTTCCCACCTACAAAAGAACAATCGCACATAATACAGCAATTGACACATTATTAACACAACTATTTGTAAGTTCTGAACTTACGTACAATATGCTACTTTGGCAAAAATATGTAGTAAGCTAGAAACATGGTTGAGAGGCCAGTTAAGCCTGCTTTACTTTCCAGACTTTTATTAAATATCTGAAAAAGAAAAACATTAATAGGCTCCTAAAATAGTATAATACATTTCCTGTACTTCTGTTGCACTACTGACTGAGGGAACTGGATATGTGTTCACGAACATACGTGTGTGCTCTAACACAAATATACAAATCCCTGTAACATATTACAATTTACACAAGTGTGGCAAAAAGGAGAATAAGCCTGTCAACTTCGTATACTAGTACGAATATACTCAGTAGAGAACAGATGGTAACATGAATCCATACAAATACTTGGACAAAACTTCTAATTCTCCTACCCACAAGCAACCTTAAAAAAACCCGACACGCCGCAGAAGATAGGAATAGGAACAGTTAATAATCCAGTTAGTAGTAGTAATTTTAAAGTCTTCAAATTCTATTTTGTTGACTTTCTGAACAGATAAGCAAGAAATTCTCTTCTAACTCATTCATTGGGAAATGCCTCTTTTGTCAGGCCCTACCAAATTAATGGCCCATTGTAGACAATTTCATGGTAACAGGATTTTAAAAATAGTAAATTTCAACATTTCAGATATTTAAATCTGCAATTTTATGGTGGTGTAGTTGTAGGGGATCCTGACCCAAAAACGTTTGTGGAGGATCATAAGACCATTTTAAGGAAGTCATGTATAGCACCTTTACTTCTGCACTGCTGTCTTTAAAGCTAGGAAGCCAAAGAACAGCAGACGGTGGCTGGAAGCCCAGCTCTGAACCCAATGCTTCCATCAGCAGTAGCACAGAAGTAAGGGTTTCATGGTATGGCATGGCCACCCTTACTTTTATTCTGCTGCTCACACAGCTGAGCCCTTGACCAACAGCCACTATCTCTGGCCATCCAGCTCTGAAGACAGCAACCCCCTTTTGGGTCAGGACCAGTGTTCCCTGAAAGCTGAGCTCTTGGGCATCCACCCAAGACAGATTCAGGTACTGCCCAGCCAATTGGCAGAGCACTCACAGCCACTCACAGTAGGCACCATGTGTTTCTATTGGTGATGCACGTTCACACATTCCTTGTTGCACACAACAAAATTTATTACACCCATGGACGGAAGAAAAAAAATAGAGGGAGATGGAAAAAAAAATGAGAGGCAACACCGGTCAGGGCCTCCAGTTTGAGAAACACTGGCCTCCCCTATTGAATGTATATCAAAATATCAGAATTCATGGTTTGTGGAAACTTTTTCACAGCCATGAATTTGGTAGAGTCCTCCTCATTGGTGCAATATTATGAAGAATTTAAAAATATAAACTTGAGGCCATCTTTGATAATTTGTAAATGTCTTGATTTTTTTCTTTTATGCAACAGGTATTTTTGAACATTTTTATCCATCCTTGCTACTACATTGACCCAACAGGTGGAATACCAGGATATGCATGAATTCCCATTCATACACCCACTCTCACGCTCTTCCTTCAATGATGGCAACATCATCAGCACCAAACCTAGTCCCATGAAGTAGTCTAGAGAAAGAAAAGAAACCTTATTCTTGACAAGCCTGCAGTGCTTCTCACCCTTGTCGACAGGCCTGGGAATGGAAGTTTGCTCTTTAAGAGTATTCCGCATACTCCATGCCACTTTCACTTTCAGCACCATTTCCTGTACAGCACTATCTCCAGATCTGAAGCAGTGGGTCTGCCCAAGGAAAGCTCATCACTTAATAAATTACTTCGTTAGTCTTTAAAGTGCCACAGGACTGCCTTTTTGTTTTGTTTTCCATGCTACAGGGAGGAGTTTTGTAAGTGCTACAGTCACAGCTGCAACCTCACACCACTCTTGCTCTTTCTGCTTGATTAAGCAAGTAGATTGATCACAGGGAAGGAATCCAACAACAGCTACTGCTGCTGTTTCCTACGGCACGATATCAGGAGCATTCTGAGCACCCTATATACAAACGCAGTGAACTTTTGCCTGTTGCAGCTCCCTCCCACCTATGATTATCCTGGTCCTGGTGTCAAAGGTCTTAAACACTTGAGTATCATTTGTCACAGTGGTCTCAGAGACTTGAAACTGACTCTGTAGTAACTGGGCTCCTTTTCTGATAGAAGCTAACAGCACTTAATGCATAACAAGTGTGTGCTGATAATTACTTCTGAATGTTTAGAAAATCAAAACACTGTTTACTCATACTAATACTTAAAAATTAACTTGTCTTGCTAAACTGAAAATAAAATGTAAGCAGGACTTCCACTAAAATAAAATTACTCAGTGCAAACAAGGCCTGGAAATTTTATTTTATAGAATTAAAATCCAGAATAGGAAGGCACATTTATCCAAATTTTCTTTAATCAATAATGAGCTCAATAGATATGTTACAATGGGTACTTAAGCCTGCTTTCAGCCTGGCAGCAGAACCACAACGGTCAGTCAGTGGCATTGGGGAACATACCCTACCTCCTGATGTTCCTTTCTCATTGACATTACAGTGTGAACCTCTCTAGGTACCCTCAGGACCTGACTGATGCCCAAATGAGAGAATCTGATGGACCACGGGAGGTTAATATTGTCTAGCACCATTACGAAAACTTCCACGCCTTACTGGGCAATTAGAAGACTTTAGGGGTAAATTACTGCTAAATAAGAGCACAGAACACTGACAGCCAGCACTGGTGGCTGTAAAACTTTATAGGTCTACAGGAAACTCCGCCACATCCATGATAAATGTTCATCTGGCTAACAAAATTTATGTCCAATTACAGATATTGCCAGACGAGAGAGTTCCAGATTAGAGAGGTTCAACCTGTACTTTACACAGGTTGATTCAAATCTACTATTTATAATTCTGGATTGTGTTAAACACAGAATCTCTCTTACTGCAAAAGAGCATAATAAAGTCTAATAACACTAAACTTAAATCCTTGGATGCCAATTTCCACCTGTATTCTGAATGATCCATTCGTCTTCAAGGCAAGCTGTGCCTATGGATTTTATTACTCAAAGAAAGGAAATTTTCAGATAAACATGGATAAATTCTTCTATTCTCCTTCAAGCTAATGTCCACAGAGCTGTTACAACACCTCAAGAATGGAAGGCAGCAGCATCTTTCAAATACGGACATCTAAAACCTGGTAGATTATTGTGACTGAATGCATCCACACCCTGCACACCTACTAATAATCTTTGTACAAAATATCCCTTGTAACTGTGTCATTTGAAAACAAATAACTTCACACGAGGTACAGCCAACCTGTGGAACTCCCTGCCAGAGGACGTTATGAAGGCAAGGACTTTTATACAGGCTAAAAAAGAACTAGATACATCCATGAAGGATAGGCCCATTAATGGCTATTAGCCAAGATGGACAGAGATGATGTCCCAAACCTCTGTTTGTCAGGACTGGGAATGACAAAGGATGGATCGTTTGATGATCACCTGTTCTGTTCACTCCAGCACTGGCTACTGCTAGAAGATGGGATACTAGACTAAGTGAACTTTGGTGTGACCCAGTATGGCCATTCTTATGTAACTTGCTAGTCATGATGAAACATATATAGCAACATTATGTGTAAAGGTATAAAGTAACCTCATAGAATGTTATTAACACATGCTCAATATTACAAAGCCTCAAATCAGGTGAAGTTGTTAAACAGATCTGTTTTAAAACAGAAATGTGTGCACATCTCAATTGTAAACAGACTCTTAAGACAAGAGACAAGAAAAATCTGCATTTTAGAAAACAGATGAGATGAAACAGCAGGCACTTTGTTTTACCACCAGACACCATGCTGTTTTCTTTATTGTTTGAGTAAACTTTAACTAGGAAACAGAGAGGTACCCATGTTAGTCTGTACTTGAACAAAACAAAACTGCAGAAATGTAGAACTTTAAAGAACAACAAAATGATTTATTCAGTGATGAGCTTTCGTGGGACAGACCCACTTCATCAGATCAATCTCATTTCCAATACACACCGACATTTGCAAGTACATAGGACCAAAAAAGAAAATTGCAATAAAAACCGACAAATCAAATACATAGGACTGAAGGAGGGGGACGAGGGGCGGGGGGATGTTAATCACCCTGCTTGAGATAATTACAAGCATCAAAAGAAGGGAAGCAGTTCCAGTAATGTGCGACGTAATTAATGTCTCTGTTCACACCGGCTACGTCTACACGTGTACGCTACATCGAAATAGGCTATTTCGATGAATAACATCTACACATCCTCCAGGGCTGGTGCCGTCGATGTTCAACGTCGACATTGGGCAACACCACATTGAAATAGGTGCTGCGAGGGAACGTCTACATGCCAAAGTAGCACACATCGAAACAAGGGTGCCAGGAACAGCTGCAGACAGAGTCACAGGGCAGACTAGCGCTTCCGGGGCAACAGTTAGCCACTCCCTTAAAGGGCCCCTCCCAGACACACTCAGCCTGTACAGCATGCGGTCTGCAGAGCCATAGGCACGCACACCTCGAGCGACGCAGTCATGGACCCCCAGCAGCAGCAGCCGCCAGAGGTCCATCCAGCCGTCCCTGTAGGAGCAGTGCTCGCCCTGCTCCATGCCATGCAGGAGGCAGCTGAGCACATCCTTGCCACAGAGGAGGAGCTGCCCTCAGGGGAGGAGGACGCAACCCCCAACCCTGCAGCACCCCGCCCCCCCCCCCCGCCCTCATACGCTGCCTGCTGTGGAGCTACCCCACCAGCACCGACTGGTGGGAGCGGCTGGTGCTCGGAGAGTGGGACGACGACCGCTGGCTCCAGAACTTTCGCATGAGCCGGCAGACATTTCTGGAGCTATGCCAGTGGCTCACCCTGCACTGAGGCACCAGGACACCTTCATGCGGCGTGCCCTCCGTGTGGAGAAATGGGTCGGCATCGCTGTCTGGAAGCTGGCCACTCCAGACAGCTACCGATCCGTGGGGCAGCAGTTTGGCATCGGCAAGGCCACCGTCGGGGCTGTCCTCATGGAGGTAAGAGGGCCCACGGGGGGAGGGGGAGGCAGCCCTGGCAGGTGCGGGGGGGGAGGGGAAGGGAGGGCAGCCCTGGCAGGGGTGGGGAGCCCTGGCAGGGGAGGGCCACACACACCCTGCACACCCCTCATTGGTGCTCTCCCATGTGCTTCCCCTGCAGGTCGTCTGCGCCATCAACACCCTGCTCCTCCACAGGCTCATGAGGCTTGGGGACCCGGATGCCGCCATTGCAGGCTTTGCCACCCTGGGCTTCCCCAATTGCTTCGGGGCTCTGGATGGGACCCACTCCCCCATCCGTGCCCCGGCGCACAGTGGGGGATGCTACTTAAACAGGAAGGGCTACCATTCTGTGGTCCTCCAGGCTTTGGTGGACAGCCGGGGCTGTTTCTTGGACATTTATGTGGGCTGGCCTGGCAGCACCCACGACGCCCGGGTATTCCGGAACTCGGGCCTGTGCCGCTGGCTGGAGGCGGGGACCTACATCCCCCAGCGGGAGATCCCTGTGGGGGACACCACCATGCCCCTCAGCGTCATCGCAGATGCGGCATACCCGCTCCGGCTCTGGCTCATGTACCCATACACGAGCCACCTGTCAGCCAGCCGGGAGCACTTCAACATGTGCCTGAACCACGCGTGCCAGGTGGTGGAGCGCACATTTGGCCGCCTCAAAGGGCGCTGGAGGTGTCTCCTCACCCGCCTTGATGCAGGCCCCACCAACATCCCCCAGATTGTGGGCGCGTGCAGTGCCCTCCACAACCTGGTGGAGAGCAAGGGGGAGGCATTCTTTCAGGGCTGGGCTGTGGAGGCCGGCAGGGCCGATGTGCAGCCACCCGCTGCCCCCAGTCGCCAGGTGGACCCCGAAGGGACCCGGGTCCGGGAGGCCCTACGGGTCCAGTTCGACGAGGCCGCGGGGTGAACGCTGGCAGATCCCCCCCACAGCACCCCCCCATCCTCCACAACACTCCCTGCCCCTACGCCCACACCACAGAGCACCCAAGAGCACCCCCCCCACTTTTCTTGTAAATAAAAGCAGACATTTGTTCGTCAAATCAAATATCTGTAGAACTCTTATTATTATTATCATGACTAACTATTTACAGGCAAAATCAAAATTATATATATGTATTATAAATAAGATAAGATGAAAGGGGAAGACAAGGAAGGGGAGAACTATGTACATGGGGGGGCAGGGATAAGCATAACAACAGGGGTCTAATATAGAAACTATTTACAAAAGAACATTAAACTGAGGGAAATATAGACAAGGGGGGGGGCCACGTCCTGGGCCCCACACCCCCTAATGTCCAGCGCTGGGGGTGGGCGGCCGCAACCCATGCCTCGGCCTCAGCCCTGGCCGGGGCTGGCTGGGGGCCGGGCAGACCGGTAGATATGGCCGGCGGGTGTCAGCTGGCCCCAGGTCCCCCTCGGTGGCGGTGCGATGGCAGATGGCGCAGTGGATGGCGCAGCGGGTGGAGCAGGCAGGGCGGGCACAGCGGCAGTCGGCACGGCATGGGGGGCCAGGTAGTCCGCGATATGGTCGAATGTCCACATAAAGGCCCCCCATGCCTCCTGGCGCCAGCCCAGCGTCCGCTCCTGGAGTTGGAGGTGCCGCTCCTCCACCTGCAGCCGCTGCTCGGCAACCTCCAGCTGCCGATGATGGATGGCCAGCAGCTGGGGGTCCGTTGCCGTCCGGTGGTCGTGCTGGGTCTGCCGTCGTCCCTGCCATGGGGCTGGTCGGTCCTCCACCGAGGGGCTGGCCTGGAGTGATGGCCCCGGTGGGCTGTCCGGGACCACTGACACCTCACCGGCGCTCTCCGGTCCTTCCGATGGTGCAGCTGCAGAACACAGGAGGGGGGAAAGAAGAGTGGAGACAGCCGTTAGTGTGGGCCCCGAGCCATGGCCCTTGTCCCCCACCCCTCTGCTGCTGGTTCCCCATCCCCATCACCGGGAGATGCTGCTGCTGATGATGATGGGTGTCCCTTCCGCTCCCCCCAGCCCCGGAGATGGGACATGGCACTGTCGTGCTGGGGGGCAGGGGCTGATGCACTCTTCTGAGGGACATGCCACTGCTGTCCTTGGGGCCATGGTCATCTGGGCATGTGGAGGGCCCTGGTCATATCTATTACCCCCGCCCCTCAACCCCAGGGGTACGCACCGGGGGGGTACATACCTGATGGTCCGCTCCCACGGTCGGGGGACACCCGGTGGGCGGATGCCCTGCTGGAGCTCTGGGATGGGATGTGGATCCAGAGCCCGGCGTCGCTGGAGGAGGACTCCCCCTCCTCCTCCTCCAGTGCCCCGGGGGTGGGCTCCTGGGGGGGCACCCGGGGTGCGGGGCTTGCCTCCGGGGCGGACTCCGCCTCTGGGGCCTGCTGGGGCTTGTCGGCCAAGGTATCAAGAGTGGCCAGAGGGGAGGAGGTGTGCCGGGGGCCCAGGATGGCCCTGAGCTCCCTGTAAAAGGGGCAAGTGACGGGGGCAGCCCCAGATCGGCCGGCCCCATCCCGGGCCCGGGCGTAACTCTGCCGCAGCTCCTTCACTTTACTGCATACATGATCCGGAGTGCGGGCAGAGTGACCCCAGGCAGCCAGGCCCTCAGCCAGCTGAGCGAACGTGTCCTTGTTCCGCCTCTTGCTCCCCATTACCTGGAGCACCTCCTCCTCACTCCAGAGCCCCAGCAGGTCCCAAAGCTCGGCCTCCGCCCAGGAGGGGCCCCGCTGCTGCTTCCCGGCCTGGCTGCCAGCCTGTGAGCCCTGGCTCCCCTTGGGGGAGTTGCCCTGGGGGCACTTAGGGGGCTGGGGGGCGGCCATCGCAGCGCTGGGGGGTTTGTCTGGCTGCAGAAGAGCGGGCAGGCTGGCCGCGTGGCTGTGCTGCCGCCTGCACGCTCTCTCAGCTTCCTGCACAGGAAGACAGGGGGCGGGGAGCTTTAAGGGGCTGCTGCACGCGGCGACCATCGAGCTCAGGGGCTGGGCAGAGCGTCTCTCAACCCCTCAGCTGATGGCCGCCATGGCGGACCCCACTATTTCGATGTTGCGGGACGCACAACGACTGCACATTCCCTACTTCGACGTTCAACGTCGAAGTAGGGCGCTATTCCCATCTCCTGAAGGGGGTAGCGACTTTGACGTCTCACCGCCTTACGTCGATGTTAACTTCAAAATAGCGCCCAACGCGTGTAGCCGTGACGGGCACTATTTCGAAGTAGGCGCCGATACTTCGAAGTAGCCGGAACGTGTAGACGCGGCCACCATGTGTTAATGTGTCGAATTTGAATATGAATTCCAAATCACAAATTTCTTGCTTTAATCTGTTTTTAAATTCTTTTTGCTCTAGGACACAAATTCTCAGGTCTTTAACAGAATGGCCCACTCCATTGAAGTGTTCACTGACCAGTTTATGTGTATTGAGTTTCTTGATGTCTGCTCTGTGTCCATTTATTCTTTGGTGAAGGTTTTGTCCAGTTTGTCCAATGTATATAGTGGTAGGATACTGTTGGCACATAATGGCACATACAATGTTGCTGGAAGTGCACGAGAATGTGCCTTTGATCTTGATCCTCTGTACTTATGTCAGTCTGTATTGGAAATGAGAATGATCTGATGAATTGGGTCTGTCCCACAGAAGCTCATCACCGAATAAATCATTTTGTTTAACTAGGAAAGTTAAATGCATTTCCAAGGGTGGGGAAATCTGGGACTTTACAGTATAAAGAAAAGCCCAAGTGTGACCGGTGCTTGCTGACAGGCTACTGGCGTAAGAGTTTCTGGACCAGGGTCTGTGGCTATACACAGACACGCACTGTGTAAATCTGCATGTTGTCTGGCTGTTTGAGAGGAAACCAGGTTGGGAGCCACAAGAGCAAAGCCTTGTGAGGAACCCCAGGTTGCAGGGCAAGGGTGACAGCCCCTTGCTGGTCTGAACTGCACCCTGGAATGTCATAATCACACACAAAATATCTTATCTTTCTTCCTCTGGACACTACAGCCTAGAAAAGACATCCGCCTAAAGAAAAGAAATGGCATTGTCTAAGACTGACATTCAGAATTTTATGAACTAATGACCACCTAGCAAATCTCACTACAGAAGACTGCTCTGTCAAGTGCTCTAAGGACCACAGTTTGATGTTTAACCAAAATCGGAATATTTATTTAATTTAGTTAAGGAATGAATGCTAGCAAGGACTACCTGTCTGAATTAAAAATACAATGCTAGATTTGATGAGGGAAAACTCCAAAACTCAAATGCTGGAGATAGCAGCTATTGGGATACTTGTTCTATGGTACAGAATGTATAACAATATCTCTTGCAGGGACCTGATATGGGTAGTGCTGTAAAGAGCAGAATGAATTCCAAGGTCATGCTCCATGACCTTACATGGTAGGAATAACACTGATGCTCTAAGGAAACATTTAATATTGAGATTTATACAAAACCTTTTCTTGGGAGTGCTGGGCATTTACTACAGAGACTTGACCTTTTTGCCTGAACACTCCCACAATAAAACCAACCTCCTATTTGCTGACTTCTCTTTTGGGTCCTTGAGAACAAGGGGTCAGCAACCAAAATATCAAGAGAAGATTTGTTTTTAACTCAATAAAAAAACCAATTCAAGAGCTGTAATGCACGTGAATATGAGACAGTCCTTTGCAAATAATATCAAACCATACTTTTTGTAACCCCCTATTTTAAGAACAGCGCACACATAATGTAATAAGATACATGTTCACTGCAGGATGTTCAACATTTATCGAAAATAATCAATTTTTTTTTGCACTTATAGTTTCACGAGCCACAAAGAAGTCTTTAAAGAGTGGCATGTGGCTCTGGAGCCGAAGGTTGCAGACTCCTGTTGAGACCAATAACCACTTTGTGCAAATACTCATTTTAAATGTTTGCTTTTGGATGATTACTTTTTCATTAGAGGCCTTCTCTGTGGCATAGAAATAGCTGAAGATCCAATACTAAGTTAATCAACCCCAAGATCCATAACCTCTTCAACCCAGAAAGGCATAAAGTGCCTCATTCATATTTTATGTGTTGTCTTGAGAAGCAGTAGGGACAGTCAAAAGTAGCGCCTTGCCCAGATTTGCAAGACATCATTCACCACCTCACATCCCAGGCTCTGACATTTAAGTGAAGTTGCAGAACACTTTACTTTTTCTTTTTAGGTGCAAAGAGACTGACCACCAGCCCACCAAACAGACTTGTGTTGACCAAAGTAGGCTAGCTAGCATGTAACCTATACACATTAGTAAGCATTAAGCACAAACATTAAACAATCATATAGCTTAACTGAATTGATCTATACCATAACCCTGTTCACTTACGCTAAGAATCCTATAACATTTTGCATTTGCAGAAGTATTTGATAAAAACAGATAAGAAACTTGTCAAAAATCAAGATACTCTTGTTCTACTTCTTAGTACAAGGTAGGGAAGTACCTTTATGTATCAGCACCTGGATTGCTAGCATCCACAACAAAGATAGGAATGAAGCAGAACAACAAGTTAGGAACTGGGACAAAATCCTGCATAAGCAGCAATTGGGTGGGACTCCATTCCTCAGGCATTATTTTCCCTCTCACTGATATGTCCTTTGGGTCTTGCAGTCATGCTTAATCTTATTTAAAAGAAAGCATGTGACAATCTGGTTGTTTACATCTGAAAAGCCAGGACCTCCTTATGCAAGAGACATAATGTAGAGAGAGAATTAAAAAACAGCAATCAGAGAAATAAAAAATATAAGGGAGGACATAAAGCAGATGCTTAGAGGAAAATGGAAAGGGTATAACAAGCTGAGGGGATGTGGGGAGAAAGATCAGAGGAAGAAAATGCTGAAAACAATGCAAAACATTGCAGTAAGTACATTGACTTCAGATATGAAATTCGCAGAGCTGAATTCACGTAGATTAGATCAATGATGGGGTTAGTGTCAACAAGGCCTTAGCTACCATAAAACTAGTTGTGCCAGATTCCGTGCCAACCATCTCCCAACGAAGCTATGCTCTTCCGGGGGCTGACATGATCTTTTTCAAGCTTACATGTGAAACAGTTTGGATAGCATTTTTCTTTTCATTCTTGCTATACAATATTTCCATATCCACTACTCAGCTTTGAGACAGCACTTTTCATTGACAGATATCAAAATGCTTTACAAAGGAGTTCAGTATCACCCGCACTTTACAGATGGGGAAACAAAAAGCACAGCAAATAAATGATTTAATCAAGACCACCAAATAGAGCAGTCAAATGGCTAAGAACAGAACATGAGTTTCCTGAGTCCCAGTCCAATGCCCCATCTAGTAAGCACAGTGAATGCTAAGGAATAAACAACTATAGCAATGTTAATGCAAGAGGGCTTCCAGAAATGCTTAACAAGACTAACACCACAGAGTCTGAACACAATACTTTGAAAGGTAAAGCAGCTATCAGGCCTTACTTAACATCCATAAATCACAGGCGTTATTTTGTCTACAGAGACCTCCCTGAACACAATATGATTACAGTACACAAGTTAGAGAGAATGATTAAAAACTGAATTGGGGCTATAGAATATAAATTAAGGGCCAAATACTGCCCTCACTTAGGGGCATGCAGTTTCCACTTAATTAATTACTCCAAGATCTTAAATATAAAGAAATGCATACAACGCTACAGAAGTTTTTAATGCCATAAGACATGAAAATATTGGGGGATCTTGTGTGCTAATTACTGTTTTTGGTCATAATTGTTTTGCATTTCCATTATAAACTATTTTCAGGAACATTTTACTCTAACCTAACCAGTCACACTAAGATAAACCATATCATACAAAGGTTCACCTCGCAAGCAAGCCTTTATTCTGTTGTACTCTAGTTTAAGTTGTTTTGGCAAATAAGGATTACATTCAAAAATTAAAAATAAATATTGAGCAATACGCATAATTTGTTTCACCACACAGTAAATCCAAACAGCTCATAATGGAACACTGTATAAACAATTTGCCCTCCATATTTGGGGAAAAGTAAAAAAATCCATAGAACCATCACTTAATTAATAAACTTCTATAAATGCATAATAACTATTATTTATCAAAAGTTCCTTATAGATTACTTACAGGATTAGCCTGTTCAAAGAACCATTATTATACAAATAAAACCTAAAAACAGCTTTGATCCTAAAATGGTCTCAGTAAATTATCTATAATATTGACATTAAAACAATGTTAGAAACCAAAATACGTACTTAAAACTGCTATAAACATATAGGGTGTGTCTACACTAGGAACTAACTTTGAAATTAACTTTGAAGTTAGGCACTACTTTGAAGTAGCCAGCAGAGAGTCTCGGAAATGGAGTAGTGCCCTACTTCTAAGTCGTGTGTATAGACTTCAAAGTTATTTCTTCATTGTAGACACAGCCATAATGAAGCAAACACAGTAATTTTGGGTCTGACAAAGTCCTCAAACGCTGACAGCAAAGACTGATAAAGCAATTTACGCTCTTTTGTGGTTGTAAGTTAGAGAGAAGTACTCAGTAAAGGTTTACCTTACTTCAGCTGGTGTATTTTGGGAATAGGGATTTGCAGAACAAGCCAAAATCCTAATTACAGCCCCAGGGTGATATGTTTCCAGAACATGCACTGCTGTGGGATAAACTGGCTCCTCAAAAGCAAGCTCTACATAGTCTTGGCTATAGAAGTTAGGCGGAGTCCTCTTGAATGGCAACTGGGCACTAGGACACTGATCCCACCACGTTCCATAAGTTCGAAACACAGCAGTTTGAGTAAAGTCACCAGAACTGGGGTACACATTTGGAATACCTGCCAAATTCCACATGGTGTAGGACATGCTGTTTTCACTGCCATAATGAGAACTGAAATCCAACACTTCTTTGGCATACTGGACTATTTCAACATTGATAGGTAAGGCTCGGCTGTTTGATTCAATAGCTCTCCGGCTATTCATCATTTCTCCCCTTGTTGCTGTCCTGGCTTGACGCCGAAGGCAGATATAGTAAAACATGCTGAGAACGGTTAACATGGGAAACACTGGTGACATCTAGATATGAATTATGAATCTGCAAAAGGTCAGGTATCTTATATAAGTGTATTAACTCCTTGGGGGATGTTTCAAAAAATAGCTAAATGATACAGAATGTTTAAGCAGAGTTAATACAGAAAAATTTTGCAGAAGAAAACCAATTTGCTTTAATGCATTCCAATTTGTCATCTTAAAGACACAGTTGTCATGAAAAATTTAAAATCAAGTGTTTTCTATAGTTCCACTGGAAAAAAGGCAGTTATCTGGAAATTAAGTTGAGCCAAAAACTAAATTAACTGTTTTTCATGTTAGGTCACCAGTCGGCAGTGGTAAAAATGTTTGGTTTCAGTATAAAACCTTCAGCACCATTCTTTCTTGTTGTCCATGGAAGCATGCAGCCCTGATATAAAAGTCAGTGGACTCCAAAAAGATGTTTGAGTCCATTAATAATATCAGAAAACATCCTGCTATATAGCAATGACAAAAGGTAGGTCTTCAAGATTCTCTGATGGTGCCAATAGCAGAAGCATGATGTTTTACATCTGAAAAAAGAAGACATTTTGGTTAATATTTTTCTGAATTAGATTCAAAATTTGCAAAACCTGGATACTGCAGCCACAAAAACTACTTCTGTTAACTAAAACTGACAAAAAAAAAAAAAGTACGATATCTACAGCAATAGCCTAATCAGTCAAAGCCACATTTCAGCAGTCATTCTGAGAGCATCCTTTATGTAACCTGTATTCTTATTCTGGATTACTTTCTGATCAAACAACACCCAAAACATATAACCTAGAAAACTTAGTTTTAACAAGACAACATGAGATGAAGAGAAATGTTTCTATGATTTTTTTTAAAAACTTAATATAGTAGAAAATTGTTTTACTGAACAAAAATTATTTCTTTGTAATCCAAACAATAAAACACTAAACTAGCACACAAGAATCAAAGTTAAGGTGACTAAAATCTGATAATACCTAAAAAAGTGGAGTATGTTTTCATTGCACCAGCGTACAAAAAGTAAATTTGTATAATTGGTACAAGAGTTAGCTTTTTTTAAAAACTTCAGTTTAAAGTATACTATCAACACAGGCAAAGACATTTGTTTTTAAAAAGTATTTTAAATCTGTCACTTTAAGGAAATGGGCATGTCCAGATTAAATTTCCTACGAATAAAGATTGTTTTACAAATCCCACTGCATACTTCGTAAACACAAAGCAACTATAAGGCAAAATAACAGTTAAATTTACTAATATAAGTACAGTCTTCAGCTTCTTAATAACAGAATTGAGAGACTAACAAAACATTTCCTTACATGTTAACAAGAAGAAAAACATACTACCAACATTAATTTCCCCACCCTGATAAATAATACAACTAACTTCACTGCTCCACTGAAATCTTGTTTTAACTGTTGCTCACTGGCTTCATGGATAAAGAGCAGTGCCTAAAACCTGCTGGACTCCAGAGCAAGGATGACTAAGCATCTCCTAAAATAAATGAAGTGTTTCTGCAGCAGATATTTACTGGGGCTGATGAATACTTTTTTCACAGGGCATGTACTGTATTAATCACTGGATAGACAGTGGCTGCACATCTACATCAGAATAAATACTAACAAATCATCATTTATCTAATGCCCGTGCTGGTCTATCAGGCCAACTGAACATTTACCATTTGAAACAGGTTGTATTTAGGAAAATACTTTTAGTTGTACACTGTGAACCTCCCAAAACTGGGATTACCTGGTCTGGCAACATCCATGCTCCAATAGGACCATGGATGTTCCAGGACCAAGGAGCCCTGGCAGGGAGGCTAGTAATAGGACGGCTGGCAGCTGGGCAAGAGCCCAATGACAGGGGGCTGGCGGCCCTAAGCATAGGAGCCCAGGAAAACTTGTGTCCCCAGGGCCACTGTCAGAGCTGGTGATCACAAGGCCAGCTTTGGCAGGGCCACGTCTAGCAGGTCGGCATCAGTCAAGCATCAGCCCAGCAGGGGCCAAGGCCATTAGTGGGAGGAAGCAGGGGGGCAAGCAGTAGCAGAAGCAAAGCTGGTGGCAGGGAGGAGCAACAAGCTGATGGCCCAGAAACAAGAGACCTCCCTGGGTCTGACAAATTCCCATGTTCTGGACTGATCAGGTCCCGGAGAGGGAGGGCAGACCAGGGAGGTACAGCCTGTACAATGTTTGTTTTCCTGGAGTTACTCACTTCTCCCATCTCTAAAACAACTCAAAAAACCCACCATCCATACATATATGGGTAACAGCCACTGGACTTTCTTATTGTCTGAATACTATTCGTAATTCCCATTGGTTTTGTAAGGTAAGAGCAGGCTGCAACCTCTGCACCTATTTTTGGCAGTGAGAAAATGTGTGTTGATGAACTGTTTGCTCTCTTTCTTCCCTCTTCTTCTTCCATTTTTTTTAAACTTAGTTTGTCCTTAAAAATCAGTTTTTATGCCAGTTTAGATTATGACAACTTGAAACAGCTAAGAAGTTGTCTTGGCTCAGCCCTGAGCTCTCTAGGGAAGCCAAAGCCAAACAAAAAACATGTTTCCCAAGACCCTCCATGGCCCTGGCTTTTGGTAGAAACTCAGGAAGTTTCTTTTTCACCTTGGGTGGCTTAAAACTTTAAACAGAGGACAAGGGCTACAAAAAATACACTTTTCTTTTGTATTCTTTTCTGTGGCCTCCTGATCTAGCATGCCGTACCTGAGGATTAAAAAAGGAAGTGTGTGCTAGACTAGACCTTCAGATATACACCCTTCCTCCACAAGCCTCACCTGTGAGGCCTAACAGAAAAGAAAGCACTTTACAAGATGCCTCCAATAAGAAAACTTCATGAAAAATGAAAATTTTTTTTAGTTTTAAAATCTTTACAATTCATTTGTGAACTCCAAAATTTGATTCTAACTAGTTTCATGTATTACTTCTAACAAATTGTTCCCTTCCCTCCCATCAGATATTTTGTTTTTAGTTTCAAATATGATGGAAGGAAGCAATTAGAATGAGAGGCAGCTAGCTGTGAGTGGAATACTACTCTGGGGGATCTGTGGCAGGATGGGGCCAGGAGGGGATTGGCATGAGTGAAAAACAGGGCTGACAATCAAAGTGGGAGCAGCTGAGGAGTCGTCTGCCCTAAATCAAGTTGGGACAGCTGAACCCACTCAGGGCTACCTTTATAAGCCCTCCTCCATGCAGGGCAAGGTGGGGTTAAGGGGAGTTTGGAAAGTGAGTGAGGAGAGAGAGAGAGAGCAGGAGACTGGGAGCAACACCAGAGACCACAAAAGAGGAGAGAAGCCTTGGCAACCCAGGTGGCTGGGCAACCCCAACCCAGGGGGCCTGAAACCCAACCACAGGCTGTGGGGAACTGGTCAGCAGGAAGAGCCAAACAAAGGAGGGTACTTGCTGCCACAGCTACAACTAGAAGAAGGAGGTACTAGGGAGAATTGAATGGAGAAGGGGCCCAAGGCGAAGAGCTGCAGGGGCAAGGGAACAGGGAGTCAGCCCTCCCTGACAGCAGCCATCCTACGTCCCTGGGCCAGAACCTGGAATAAGTGGGTGGGGACTGGGTTCCCCCCAGACCATCCCTGGCCCCAGAAAGGGTTATGGGTTTGTATGGTGGGGCCAGTGGACTGACAGGAGGACCTGGGGCCCAGGATTGAGACTGACCCTGCCACAGATTCCATAACATACCCAATTTCCCCAACAGTTTGCAAATGGTTACCATAGTTCTATATTTGCTCCTAGGAAAATCATAGACTGGGGACTGAGAGGAATATGAACCAGTGCCAACAAATTAGTTGGGGGAAAAAAAAAAAATCAGTGAATGTGAACACAACAGATAATGGCACACTCGTTTTAGACACTGGTATGAAAAAAAATTGGTTTGTTTTATATCTTTAAGTGCATATTTCCAAAAAATAAAACATATTTTAAAAGTATACATCTATTATTATCTATTAGTTGTAGCACCTAGCAGCCCTAGTCATGGACCACTGTTAGGCACTTTTACTGTTACGTACTAAAACACTGGCAATTTGATTGTCACTTTGCAGATTAAGGTTTAAGGGCCCATTATTTAGCTGCAAAATGGACAACTAATGTCTTTAAAAATCCATTTTTCCACTGGACAGCCCTAATTTAGACATTTAAATAATCATGAATGACAAATGATCAGTCCTTATCCCAACATGGTTTCATCAGTGAGGGATGCAGGTGGCTCCTCTCCCTCTCTCCAAGAGACAGCACACAGACCAAAGGCCAACATGAAAAGAAACACACATTTATTTCATTGAGCCACCAAAAATATGCAATTTAAAAGCTTTTATATATATTTTATAGCCAGATGCATGATTGCAGCATCAGCAGCCATATGGCAGCTAGCTTTAATGGAGACAGCGCAAGTACCAACAGCCACTGAAAACTCCTCAGCCTGAGTTTCAGCGGAAGCTGTACAAACCTGTCCTAGACCCTGGGTATTCACTCAGTAACTAACAAACACTTAAGTCCAGGATGATGTGGGTTCATGCTATTATTGGTACTTTTACTAGCTAGATAAAATCTAGCTTGGATATATATACCCAGGCTGCAATCACACCTTGGATTACAATATAGACATATCCTTCGTAAAGTGAAAACCAACCAAGTTATCAACTAATATGGGGAACAAATACTTACTAATAGACTTTTCAGTCTACCAGGAAAAGGTGTAATGTAATCCACTGATTGGCACTGGCAGCTAGACAAATTTGCACTGGAAATAAGGTAACTTTTTAAAAGCTATCAACCATTAAAATAATTTACGAGTTCATGGTGGATTCTCCCTCACTTGCAATTTTAAAATCAAGGCTGGTTATTTTTGTAAAAGATGTGTTCGAGGAATTTACCCAAGGAAGTTCTGTGGCCTGTGTGGTTAGACTATGCGAGCACAATGGTCCTATTTGGCCTCGGAATTCATGAAAAGGGCCCAAACCCTGAGTTTTGTACTGATTTAGTGGGCATTAGATTAGGCCCAAAATGCTTTTTCTGGCTTTAATGATAATATAGTTTTGGTCTAAAACAATTCTATAACTGCATGCTGGTGTCCCATCATTATTTTGAATCATTTACTTCTATTTCAAAATGCATGTTAATCACAAATTAAAGATTAAAAAAACCCTAATACTGTAGTTCTACCTGCTATCTTAAAAGGTTTCAAGATGTGAGGAAAAAAAATCCCTCACCTATAAGACTAATACTTTACGCTAATCTTTGAATATATAAAATGTGATTTTCAGCAGTTAGGTCTATTTTCGCCTTTTACACAACCTGGACAATTAAAATTAGGACTGTCAAGCAATTTAAAAAATTGAGACAATTAAACAAAAATAGAATACCATTTATTTAAATACTTTTGCCTGTTTTCTACATTTTCAAATATTTTTAATTTTGGTTATAACACAGTAGACTAAAGTGCTAATTATGTGCTTAAAATAAATAATTCCTGATTTTTTTTAAATGGAGGGGCCCCATTTCATAAAGATTTAGATTTTAGGTCCTTTGAATTTTAGATGTTTTAGATGGTTTCTCTCTCTCTCTTTTTTTTTTTTTTTTAAATAAATAAAGGCCTTTGAATCTAGGCTCTGGCTGAAAAGTTTACTCATCAGTTCTACTTTTCATTGTTGACCAATATATTTTGAGAGATATAATCATACTTGGCAAGGAGACAAATTGGGGCAAATGTTAGAGTAGGATCAACTGTAGCTAATATTTACATTATGGAAAGCCTGAGTACTATGCACACAAACCTGACTGATGGAGGCTAGATACAAACTAATCAGACTGATGGGAGCCAGGTGCACAGAAGCCTGATGGATTAACTGGAGGCCACACGTACTGGAGTCAGATTGGTTGATTATCTGGAAACAATCCCTAAAATGTGGTATGCTATGAAAAAATATTTCTTTAAAATGGCATTTTAGGATAGCTTTCTTTCCCCTCCCCTGATCAGGCCCACTTCAGTTTAAGTACAACCACACTTCTTAATTACTAGCTCTTCAAATTGAATCCATGATCTGAATGTGAACCTGTGCTCTTTCTGGCTAATCACCACTAAAGATTTTGCAAGTGGAACTTAATTAACAATTCTGTTATTATGTAAGCTAGAAAGAATCTAGCCACTCACTATTGGGTTATGGGGGTTCTCAAACTTCAGGTTGGGACCTCTCATGGGCTTGCGAGTTTACTACATTGGACACGAGGGGTGGGGAATTTGCAAATTATCAACCTCCACCCCAAATCCCACTTTGCCTCCAATGTATAAAGAGGTGTTTTTAAGTTATAAGGGGGACAAGGCTCAGGAGAGCTAACAGAAGTAAAAATGAGTAAGTATTATTAACAAAAGAAACAGGCATGAGTCCGAATATACAATAAAAATAGATCTGTTGAGTGAAAGTTAATTTCTTCAAAATACACTTTTCTGACTATAATTTAAAACCGGTTTAATGTACATACATAAACTGAAACTGTATGCACAACATCACAACTTTCTACTGAAGCAGTCTGTGGCTGCTGATAGATTTATTCATTTGGACCATCAAACAACCAAAAACAGGGCTACCAGGCAATCATTCAAGGGTGCTATCAACCCATCTACTAAGATGATTAGGGTCTCAACAAATTCATGGCCATGAAAAATGCATCAAGGACTGTGAAGTCTAACACCCCTTCCCTAGCAATGAAATATGATCTTCTTTGTGCTTTTACCCTCTACTATACAGATTTTATTGGCAAGATCAATATTTCTCACATTGGGAGTTCTGACCCAACAGGGAGTCGCAGGAGGGTTGCAAGGTTATTTTAGGGAAATCATAGTATTGCCAGACTTACTTCTGCACACTCTCAGAGCTGGGTAGCTAGAGTGTGGTGGCTGTTGCCTAGGCATCCAGTTCTGAAGAGAGTGCCCTGCCAGCAGCAGTGCAGAAGTAAGGGTGGCAATACCATACCATGTTACCCTTACTTCTACCCTGCTGCTTTCAGGCCTGTGTGATAGGAAAATGGTGGCTGTTGACTGAGGGCACAGCTCTGCAAGCAGCAACACAGAAGTAAGAGTAGCAATACCATAACCCTCCCATTTCCCCTCTCCATAACCTTACCACCTCTCCACCACTCCTTTTTGAGTCAGGCTCTCTAGAATTACAGCTCTGAAACTTCAAATTTAAATTTGCGATATCACAAAATTTCCTGTTTTTAAATTCTTATGACCATGAAAAGGAACTCTGAATTTGGAAGGGCCCTAAAGATGATTTAACAAAAAAGATCACTAACTGGAAGGACAACTCCTCAGAGAAAATAGGCCACTCAACCAATTCCTAAACCCATGGGCCCCAAACTGTGGGGCATGCCCCAACCCCCAGGGACATGGATGAATGTTTGGTGGGGGAGATGAGGCAGGGCTCAAGTCAGCCCCAAAGGGTGTGGGGAGGAGCACCACTCAGCCAATCTCTACCCCCAGCCTCAATCACAGCTCTGCTCCTGGTCATGGTGTCGAGAAAGTGAACAAAGAAAAATTTACTTGTTCAAATACCAGAACTAGAGAACACCAAACAAAATTAATGGGCAGCAAGTTTAAAACAAATAAAAGGAAGTTCTTCACACAGCACACAGTCAGCCTATGGAACTCCTTGCCAGATGAGGCTGTGAAAGCTAGGACTATAACAGGGTTTAAAAAAGAGCTAGATAAAATAATGGTTATTAGGCAGGATGAGTAAGGAATGGTGTCCCTAGCCTCTGTCACAAACTGGAGATGGATGGCAGGAGAGATTGCTTGATTGTTACCTGTTCAGTCCACTCCCTCTGGGGCACCTGGTAGACAGGATACAGGGCTGGATGCACCTTTGGTCTGACCCACTATGGCCATTCTTATTGTAACATCAACAGACCTAGGCTGCCAGCACCAGGGATTGAACCTGCGATCATAGAGGCTAAAGCCCTGTGCTCTACTGCATGAGCTAAAGGCCAGCTGGCTCTCAGACCAGGCTGTAGACCAGACACTTCACTCACCCTGGTATGAGGTCTCACTGCCTCTGGGTACTACACTATGGTCTTATGAAACTCAATTTGTCTGTGCCTTATCTCCCCATCTACAAAATGGGTTTAATAGCATTCCCTATCTCTGTCAGGTATTGAGATAAATACATTAATATTTGTGACAGTACTTAGATACTACAGTAATGAGACCAGAGAATTGATAAATTTCATAAAAAGTGTTAGTCTAGACTTTATTACACAAGGGGGAAAAATCCAAAAGAGGTTAAGCAAGAAATTTCATATTTAATATTAACTGAGAAAAAAGTGAGACAATGGATTAATCAGGTACTAGGACTATGAGAAGGCTGGAACTACTATTTGGGCTTCACTTTTACAAGGCTGAGAATCATATGGAGTTAAATATTAATGAAAATTTGGTCAGGGTGGTGTGAAGGACTGATAAGCAGCTAGTAAAAGAAAATATACTAACCATACATGAATCAGCAGGACCAGATGTTATGAAGTGATGAGTCCAGGAATAAAGCCAGGGTAGGGTTTATTTCCAATTAAAGTGTATGTGGCCTAAGGACTTGTCCATACTGGGTTGTTAACTTGGATTAAGGTAGGGTGTGATTTTAAACATTTATTCCTGAATCAACTCCATATGGAGACTTATCCAGAATAAGAGTACCTTATTTTGAAGTTGATTCAGCCAGCTCAGAATATGGCACAATCTGGAAATCAGAACTTCCACACAGAGATTTTGAGGAATAACTTCCCATGTAGACAAACCCTAACTTTGCAGGACAAGTGAGAACTGAGAAAGCAAAAGAAAATGCCAACTCAAGACAATGTAAACAATCATAATATACAGTTTATGAATTAAGGAAACACGTAAACAACCATGGTTCTTTTCAAACAGCACTGCCTCCAAATTTTCTATTGCAGCTTATACTCAACTCCCAATCTCTGTTGTTCTTCCCCATGTTTCTCTAGCACTTCATCAGCCAGTTGGATTGGGCCTGTGCAGCAAGTCCAACTGAAACTTAGAAAAAATATTAATAAAAGTAGTTTTGGAGCCCTCAGTGCAAAACATCAAACAATACATTCTACTAGTTTATCTGCTTATGTTAGAGGCAGAATACTGAAGATTTTGATAAGTTTCACTTTGCAGTTTTTCTGTGGAGATACAGATATGGGGACTGGAGTGGTGCTTTGGAGAAAGGCAGAATCCTAAACAGCAGAAGCAGGCTTCCAAGCAGGGCAAAATATTTCAATGAAAGGAATACAGATAAATTATGTATCTTAAAGATCTTAAAAATTAAAAATATTATTTCTAATATTAATATTAAATAACTTTGCCCACTCTCCATCCTTCAGATACCATCTCTACAAAAGATGGCTAAATTCCTAATCTTTCATCTCTTTTTTTCCAGTACAAAACCTTTTGCTACTCTTTGCATATCTAATTCTGGATATCCCACCAGATAAGTCAACTGCAGTTAACGTTGATTCCAGACATGAACTTGCCATAGCTGGAATTGTGTATCTATAATCGACTTTAAGATCTAGTGTTGACCTGGCCTGACAGCCAGGACTGATGGTTGTAAATGAACTTCATGAGATCACGGGCAACTTAACCAAGCCCATGATAAGTGGTCATCTGACTAACTAAAATCATGCCAAATTACGGATGTTGCCGAGTGTTCCAGATTAGAAAGGTTCAACCAGAAGTAGACAGAGCTGCTTCAAAGAAATACCTGACTCAATCACCCCTTTCTCCTCCTAACTGGAATAATCTGTAAGACCCCAAAAATTTGGCTAACTGCTTAGGTTAACAAAGGTAACAGTAAGTTACTATCTATTGATTTGACTGGTTCTCCTAATTTTACTCTTTCAACAATATATGAAATACAATTTCTATGCAAAATCCTTTATTTTCTAAGGCTATGTCTACAGTAGAAGTGTCTGTCCACAGAGTTGTGTGGACAGAAAGTTTGTCAACAGTGCATCTACAAACAAAAGCAGATCAACAGAGAGCAGCCAGACAGCCCTGCCCTCTGTCAACAGAGCAGCTTAATGGAATCTCTACAAACAGAGCTGCCCAGTAAACCGGAAGCCTGCTCTGTTGACTGACGTGTCTGCACTGCATTTCTGTTGGAAGAATCATTATTCCTCAAATTTTCGAGGGATAACACTGTTGAGACGAATGCAGAGTTTTGTCAACAGAACAGTGTGTAGACACTCCCTGAGTTATGTCAACAGACGACCCCTTCTGTTGAAAAAACTCTCTAGCATAGCTGCAGCCTAAACGTCTATATTAATATTAAGTAATCTGAACAATTATATTTACTTTCAGATATTGTTATAAAATCATTCTGTATAAGTGATATGGTAAGTCATAATTCTCTGCTGGGAATGATCATTTCAGTGTAGAATTTACTGTCTTCTTACAAAGAGAAGAGATGTGCTCCCAGGAACTTTACAGAGAAAGTAAAACACATTCACACATTAAAATGGAGCATTCACGAGAACAGTCTTCGTATCGGAGAAGTCCTTTGGACTGTTTTACTTTTCTTTTGGACGGTTTACATTAACACAGTAATTTTCTCACCTTTGACTTACATCCCATGTCAGTGACCAATTTACCTATTTAATTTAATCTTTCAAAATAATTTCCCAGTCATTTTGTCGTACGAGGGGAAAATAGGTCATATGAGTGCAACGTGAGTAAATGATCCATAAGACCACTACACACACACACACACACAAAAAATATTGTTGCTTTGAGAGCAGCAGAATGAAGACTCTGGAGTGACAGTATACAACAAATCACAGAAATTAGAGTCTGAGAAGGTATAAGGTCATCCAATGCATCCCCATGTCAGCACAGGATTATTCCCTACAGTACATACCCTAGACATGAGTTTCTGGGGTGATGCTATTACAAGAAAACTGGATATTACATATGTATGTATACATGGCGGGGAGGGGTATTTTAAAAAGGCCATAATAATAAATCCTCTTTACACCAGCCTTGCTAATACCACTTTGAGAGTACTAAGCAGGGTTTTGTTCTCCTTGTTATAAATACCCTCTACCAACACTGATAAATTGCAAGGAGTATATAGATGACAAAGGCAATGGAGGGCATGACCCATGAAGAAAGATAAATGGAACTTAGTAGGTACACTTTAGATAAAAGATAGAAAAGGGGAAATCTGTTAATTATCATTACACACTGATGCACAGAGGGGACACTAAATTGTTCCATATTATTAATAATCTCCTACCAAAGACTGGCACAGGGCAGGCAATAATTTCTGACGGAGGGGGGCACTCCAAGATTTTGCTAAGTGGCCAAAAACCACGCTTTTCTATGGAGGAGGTGCAGGGTCTGGAACTGAGGTTGGGTACAGAATGGATCTTGGGATGGGGACTGCACTGCAGAATAGGGTGTGGGACATAGCAGATTCCTACTAAATACTCTAAACTGAGAAAACAGTTGTGTAACTTCATATACTGTGTTCTGGCATAAAAAGACAGCTGTTCCACAGACACTCAACATTATTTTAACATTCAATTTGATGACAAACTTAACTATTTAAAATTCTAAATGTAACACAACAAGAGCAACTATTAAGTATTTGGGTTACTATTTGCAGAATCAAACTGTCCAGAACATATAACTTCAATCACATCCCTCTTTTCAAACTTCTGCATGGGTTGACTCTCTCCTCCCATTGTGGAGAAAGTTAACATTAAATGTGTTTTAACACTAAAACAGAGGTAGGAAAAGTTGAGGCAAACCCAAGCTTGTCTCTTAACTTTTATCTTGAGCACCAAACACAGTACTCATCACTATTTTTGAAGTTGGAGCCACTTTGGCAATGGACCCTTCAACATGACAGCCACAACCCTGAGGACTTACCCTGCTCACTCCACCCCACCCACACACACACTACCCCACCCTTACTCACTTTCACCAAGCTGAGGCAGGGGGTTGGAGTTTGAGAGGGGGTGTGGGCCCTGCGCTGGGGTCAAGAGGTTCATAGTGTGGGAGGAGGGTGTGCACTGAACCTGAGGCAGGAGGTTGGGGTAAAGGAGGGGGTGAGGGGTGCAAGCTGCAGAAAGAAGTGTGAGTTCAGGAGGCAGTTTTGGACTGGGGTAGACTGTTGATATGCAGGAGGGAATGTGAGCTCTGGGAGGGACTTCGGGTGCAGAAGAGGACTCCAGTCTGGGGCAAAGTACTGAGGTTCAAGAGAGGGTATGAAGGGCTGGCACAGGGGGCAGGAAGACTAGTGCTGGTTCTGGGAGAGAATCAAGGCTGGGGCAAGAGTCTGGAGTGCAGAAGAGAGTAAGAGATGCTGGAACCAGGAGGGGTATGGTGTACAGGACGGCGTGCGAGCTCAGGGCTGGAGATGCAGGAAGGGGTATGAGGGGCTGGCTCTGCAACGGCACTGGTCTGGAGTCCAGAAAAGGGTATGGAGTGCTGGCTCTAGGGCACAGAGTGCAGGAGGGGGCTGCACTGGGCCCAGCCCACACCCTTCCCAGAAGGTGTACGTGGGTCTGCACACTACTCTTTTTGCAGACATCACCCCCACAAATCCCATTGGCAACAAGGAGCTGTAGAAGACAATGTCTGCAGGCAGTGCACGTGGAGGCCTCTGTCCCCTGCATACCCTCTGGATGCTTCTGGGAGTGGCATATAGCCAGTGCAAGCAGGGAATCTGCCTTAGCAGCAGGGCCTTTTTCATGGAGAAAGCATTTCACCACCCTTTTTTCTGACACTGGCACTGCCATTTCTGAACTGCTCTGAGCTGCATATGCAACTCTTTATGGAGCCAATATGTGGCTCAGGGCTCCTGCTGCTGATGCTGTCACCCCTACCTCCAGCTCACAGAGCCCTGGTGTTCTGAAGCAAGGGACTCAGCTTAACTGGTTTAATGGCAGGCTGTTAAACCAATTAAGTTGAGTCCTCCTTGTTTCAGCACGCCAGGATGCCATGAGCAGCCCCTGCCATGAAAAGCAGACAGCTGAGGAAGAACCATGTGGAGCTCCTTCCTGTAAAGGTAAGTCAGTGTTGTAGGAGGGCGGTTTGGGGTTGGAGGGGCTCACGGTGCCTGGCTCTGGGGGAGGGAAATGGGGTAAGAGCAGGGAGCTGGCAGTGCCTGGCTTTGGAGGAAGGAAGGGGAGGTAGCTGGGGTTAGAGTAGAGGCCTGGGGGTTGGGGCTAGAACCACGGTGTCCAATAACTGGACAGCGCAGTAGCGCAGTGTGGTCAAGCAGCTCGAACGGCTGTCGCACGGCTCGGGCGGTATGGATCCATTGAGTCACTGGCAGTTTGTGGGTGGTGGAGCGCTAGTGTGCATGGCTGAGGGTGGCGGGAGGTACAGTGCCTGGCTGGGGGGGTGGGTGGGGATAGTATGCCTGGCTGCAGAGGGCAGTGCTTGGATGGGGGGGCACTTGTGGTGATCCTTGTGGGTACTAATGGGTTAGAGGGTGGTCCGTGGGTGCCTGGCTCTAGAGAGAGGAGGGGGATGGGGTAAGAGTGGGGAGCTGGAGGTGCCTAGCTTTGGGAGGGAGGGGAGATAGCTGGGATTAGAGGAGGGGCCTGGGGTTCAACTGGGGGAGCTGGGAGTGCCTGGCTCTGGGGTAGTAGAGGGGAGATGGGTTATAGTGGGGGCAGGAATTAAAAGAGGGGCTCGGGGTTTCTGGCTCTGGGGGAGGGCACTGATTTAGAGTTGGGAGGAGGTCTGGGGGTATCTGGTTCTAGGGCAAGAGAGGGAGATGGTGTACAAGTGGGGGGTTGGCAGTACTTGGCCATGGTGGTGGGGAGGCGAGGGGGCCAGGGTTGGAGTGAAGAATCTGGGAGTGCTTGGCACTGGGGGAGTGGAGATGGACAGGGTTAGAGTTGCGGGGGGCTGGGCATTCCTGGCTCTGGAGGAGGGGATCGAGTAAGAGCAGATCGGGTTGTGGGGGTGCCTGGTTCTGGGGAGGGCATTGATTTAGAGCTGGGAGGGAGGGCTCGGGCTGCAGTGCGGGAAGCCTTGGGGTGATCTGGAGTTGCCAGGGGGTTAAGCCACCTGGGGTGAGAGGGGGTGTGGACTGGAGCTGTGAGGGGAGTGTAAACTTGGGAGTACAAGGTGCAGTTTGGGGCTTGAAATCTGGTGCAGTAGGGATGAAGTTGTGGCTTGAGTTCCACCACCATTTTTCCTAGGGAAAAAACACTGCTTAGCAGCTTCACTGGAGAATGCAATCAACAGAAAAATCACACTTTGGGTCCATGGGAGCTGCCACAGGCATTCATGGCCTTGAAATAAGAACATTTACCTAATGCATTAAAAATATAGCTTACCCTGTCTATACTGGGATAGACATTTTATCCTATCCTCAACAAGACCTAAAAATCTACTTAATACACCAAAACCCTTCATTTTTAATATCCTCCCAACAACTACAAAACTCCCGCCCTGTCTCTCTTAATGCTCCCTCATCCCCCTCAATGAACTCACATACGTCTGGTTCAATATTTCTTTTAACTAGTAACCCAAGCACAATTGTGTCTTCAACTTTTTTCCCTGTTATTGCATTGCATTTTCATAGCAGTTAGATTGCAAATTAATGCTTTGGATGTCTTTACCTGTTGCTCAGTAACAATGTATTTGCAAGGTTCCTGGATTGTGAGGTCCCAGGGGCAGACTCCCTGCTCTTGGGAACAGTTGGTTCATTCAGCAACACATACAACTACAAACCTTCAAATAAGAAATAATAACTCACATACAGAGAAGTACACATACATAAAAGTGAACTAGCTATTTAAAAAAAACTAATTAGTCATCTAATCACCTACACTGTATAAATCCTCTTATTATATACATTTATTAGTAAAAGACAAATAGATTAAGATCTACAGCAATGGTTCCCAAACTGTGGGATGTGCCCAAAGAGGGGGAGGGTAAAGATGAAAGTCTGCAGGGGCATAGGAGGTCCTAGGCCAGACTCCCAGATAAGAGGAAGGGAGTCCCAGCCAGCTCCACTCCCAACCCTGATTCTGGCTGTACCCCAGCTCCGGCTGCAAACTTGATCACAGCTCAGTTTCCAGCTATGGCCCCAGCTCCTGAGCAGGGGCACAGATGTATTCCAATGCGGGGATGGGAGCATGAAAAAGTCTGGAGACCACTAAAGTAATTTTACAGCAATTAAAGTAAACTTTCCAAATTCGACAGCTGGCGAACATGTACAATCACGTATCCCTGTTACTGTCAAATTCTTATTTCTCCTAACCTCCCCTCTCTTTGTTGTGTTCTACCCCTTATCCCATCTTAACTTCCAAGCTCTTTAAAGCAGAGACTGTCCTTCACTGGCTGTTTCTACCCTAGAATAACATGGGTCCAGCTGTTACCTCTAGGCATCAATGTAAAATTTAAAAAATCAAACTCTGAACAACGAGGTTAACAAGTTAGCTACTGCTCTTGGTTGTTCTGTATAAAGATTTATGATAGTCTAGCATTCATTGGAACACTAGTAACAGTATGTGCATTTTGCCATATGTTAGTTCTCCATGGAGTCTGTCACACAATGCAGATCCACTTTCATTAACAGAATGGAACATGCATGTACCTGCTAACATGATGCATCACATCAGGAGGAAAAAGCACATTAGGTTTGACAATGTACTGTATTGATAATGCAAGGGTCAGCTTTCCCTGGGAAAACACAGTGTAACTGACATGAGTACTTGCTGTTAGTGTATGTGAATAAATATGGCAGGTGGAGGAAGCTTGGGCTGGTACTATAGTACCAAGTGGGTTTGGGAGCTGAAAGATGCACAGAGGGCATGGGTGGGTTTGACATTTTGGATCCGGGAGGGGTTTGCCACTGGAAAGGGCAGATGTTACAGTGGCAGGATTGTCCTGACATTTCCAGAAATTAAAAAATAATCTTTAAATAAAGATTGTGTTATATGGTGAAATCGCCGTGAATTCATGGTCAGCCAAGGTTGGCAACCCTAGTTTAGCAGCTGGAAAGAGCCAAGGGAAGGAGGGAGATAAGTTGGTTTGGCACCTGGAAAGAAGGGGAAAAGACAGGTGGTTTTGACAGCTCCTAGCTGGAAGGAGCAGAGGCATAGAAGTTTGGCACTGGGAGGAACAAGTGGGCTTGGCAACTGGAAGGAGCAGCTGGGCAGAGAGGTACAACAAGTTCAGCACCAGGAGAAAAAGGCAGGTTTGGCAGCTTGAAGGAGAAGGTGGGCAGAGGGACAGGCTACGGGTACTGAGAAAAGCAGGGGGATTTGGTAGTTGGAAGGAGCAGGTGGGTGCAGAACCAACAGCCCAGCACTGGGGTGGGAATTGAGGGAAAGGAGTTGGCAGCTGGAAGGAGAGGCAGGTCACTGAAGGGGAGTGGGTGGAGAGGTCGGAGTTTGGCACTAGGAGCAGCAGGTGGATTGGCATCTGGTGGCACTGGGAGGAGCAGGCGGGCGGAGGTGCAGGAACTCAGCCCTGGGAGCAGCAGGGGCGTTGGCAGCAGGGGCCTCATCTCACATGGCCTCGGGGAGGCTGAACCCGAGGGACTGGCAGCTGGCAAAGAGCAGAGCAGAGCACAGCGGGTCAGCGCTGGCCAGCCTTAGGATGGGGCCATGGAGCGCCCCAAGCAGGGCCGAGCGGGCGGCACTGCCCCGGGTGGGGGAAGGGGAAGGAAGCGTCCCGGGAGACACACGACGGCCGGGACCGGACCCCGAGAGGAAGGCATCGTACCCGTCCGCGGGGCGGAGCGCCCTGCGCCACGCGCTGACACCAGCCACACCAGAGTCCCCACGCGCCGGCCGAAGGCACAGGCGGTGGAGGGGCGCTGGAGCCCCACGCAGGAAGCTGCAGCCGCAGGACGCTCCCTACAGTACCAGGGAGGGCAGCGCAGAGCGTGGTGGGCGCGGCCATGCCACCATAACAGTACGTTTGGCGTACGTGGGAAGGGGCGGAGCCAAAAGGGCGGGCGCGAGGCGCAGAATAACGCTCAAGGGGAGCGGGCGGGTCTTTGGCGCGGGCGTTCGCACGGCGAGACCTGCTGCCGTTGGGGTGGCTCGGGAAACGGGCGCGGAACAGTTAGCGTCCTTGCTCCCCTTGTTCTCCCACGGCAGTGATTGGCCGGCCACGCCCACTCGGGTGATGACGTGCGCCTCAGGCACCTCTGTGCTCTGAGGGGGCGGGGCTTTCCGGTAGGCCGGCTTCGCCGCGGGCGGTGCGTGAGAATGTTGCTGCTCCCCCGAGAGCGCGCCGCAGTCCCGTTATTATTGGCTGGTGGAGCTGAGTCACGTGGTTTGGGGGGGGCGGTCTGTGTTTCCCCGCGCGGAGGTAAAAGCTTTTGGCAGCCGGGGGGATCCCGTGGGGTGAACGGCGCCGGCCCCTCAGGGGATTTCCAAATCCATCTGGAGCGGCGGCAGCGTAAGGGACGTTGCCAAACGCGATCTGTCGCCCGCAGCCCTCGTGTGGGTTCCCAAACGTCTACAAGCGGGAATCCGTTGGACCTGCGCAGCTCTCAGGTTCTCTTGCTGCTGCTGGGTGGCACCAGGGAGCCGAAGGCCAGGTTTCAACTCACTAAGACTGTTAGATGTACCAATAACTGGCGCCTCTCAATACAAATCAAGGATGGCCTGATCAGTACCACACTGTACCGGAAACCCACTGACTGTTATACTTACCTACACGTTTCTAGCTTCCATCATGCACACATAACTAGATCCGTTGTGTACAGTTAAGCCCTTAGGTACAATCACATTTGCTCTGATCCTACTGGCAGAGACTGAAAACTACAAGATCTCTACCAAACATTCATAAGCCTGAATTACCCGCCAGGAAAAATTAAAAAAAAACAAATGGAGAGGGCCAGACGAATACCTAGAGACCAGCTATTCCAAGACAGGCCCAAAAAAGCCAAGAACAGAACACCACTGTCATTACCTACAGCCCCCAACTCAAACCACTGCAACACATTATTAAAGACCTACAACCTATTCTTAATCAGGATGCCACACTCCAGAAGGCCCTAGGTGACAGGCTTGTTCTCTCCTACAGACAACCTCCCAAGCGTATGAGGATTCTCACCAACAACCACAGTCTATACCACAAGAACACTAATCCTGGAACTTTTCCTTGCAACAAGGCCCATTGCCAACTTTGTCCACATACCTATTCTGCAGATACCATCACTGGACCTGACCAGGTTATTCACAGAATCACGGGCACATTCTCATGTTCCTCAGTTAACATCATATATGTGCCAACAACGCCCAGATGCTTTCTCTATTGGACAGACTTCAAACTCTCTTGAGCAAAGAATTAATGGGCATAAAACAGACATAAATACACTCCTGATTCACAAACCTGCCACCCAGCACTTTAATGGAGTGGGCCATTCTGTTAATCACCTGAAAGTTTGCATTTTACTGAAAAGGAATTTTCACAGCAGTTTGGAAAGAGGCTGCTGAATTCTCTTTTATATTCAAATTCAACACATTAACACATGGTTTGAACCAGGATGGGAATTTTCTAGCTCATTATGGCTACATCTACACGTGAAGCCTACATCGAAGTAGCTTATTTCGATGTTGCAACATCGAAATAGCCTATTTCGATGAATAGCGTCTACACGTCCTCCAGAGCCGGCAACATCGATGTTCAACTTCGACGTTGCTCAGCCCAACATCGAAATAGGCGCAGCGAGGGAACGTCTACACGTCAAAGTAGCATACATCGAAATAGGGATGCCAGGCACAGCTGCAGACAGGGTCAACGGGCGGACTAGCGCTTCTGGGGCAACAGCTAGCCGCTCCCTTAAAGGGCCCCTCCCACATACACTCAGCCTGCACAGCACGCGGTCTGAGGAGCCATAGGCACACAGACCCCGGGCGCCGCAGTCATGGACCCCCAGCAGCAGCAGCAGCAGCAGCAGCTAGAGGTCCACCCAGCCTTCCCGGCAGGAGCAGGGCTTGCCCTGGCCCATGCCATGTGGGAGGCAGCTGAGTACCTCCTTGCCCCAGGGGAGGAGATGCCCCCAGGGCAGCAGGGCTCAACCCCTACCCCTGCAGCACCCCGCTCCACCCCCCGCCTCACACGCCGGCGGCTGTGGAGCTACCCCACCAGCACCGACTGGTGGGAGCGGCTGGTGCTTGGGGAGTGGGACGACGACCACTGGCTCAGGAACTTCAGGATGAGCCGGCAGACATTCCTGGAGCTGTGCCAGTGGCTCACCCCCGCACTCAGGCACCGGGACACTGCCATGCGGCGTGCCCTCCCTGTGGAGAAACGGGTCGGCATCGCTGTCTGGAAGCTGGCCACTCCGGACAGCTACCGATCCGTGGGGCAGCAGTTTGGTGTCGGAAAGGCCACCATCGGGGCTGTCTTCATGGAGGTAAGAGAACCCACAGGGGGAGGCCAGGGCAGGGCAGGGGGGCCAGAGCAGGGCAGGGGGGCCAGGGCAGGGCAGGGCAGAGCAGGGCAGGGCAGGGGGGCCAGAGCAGGGCAGGGCCACGCACACCCTGCTCACCCCTCATTGGGGCTGTCCCATGTGCTTTCTCTGCAGGTTGTGCGTGCAATCAACGCCATGCTCCTGCACAGGCTCGTGAGGCTGGGGGACCCACATGCCACTGTCGCCGCCTTTGCCACCCTGGGCTTCCCCAACTGCTTCGGGGCTCTGGATGGGACTCACATCCACATCCGCGCCCCACATCACAGTGGAGGACGATACCTCAATCGGAAGGGCTACCATTCTGTCGTCCTGCAGGCCTTGGTGGACAGCCGGGGACGTTTCCAGGACATTTACGTGGGCTGGCCTGGCAGCACCCACGACGCCCGGGTTTTTGGGAACTCGGGCCTGTGCCGCCGGCTGGAGGCGGGGACCTACATCCCCCAGCGGGAGATCCCTCTGGGGGACACCACCATGCCCTTCTGCGTCATCGCAGATGCGGCATACCCCCTCCGGCCGTGGCTCATGCACCCCTACATGGGCCACCTCTCCGCTAGCCAGGAGCGCTTCAACGAGTGCCTGAACCGTGTGCGCCAGCTGGTGGAGCGCTCATTTGGCCGCCTGAAGGGACGCTGGAGATGTCTCCTGACCCGCCTGGATGCGGGCCCCAACAACATCCCCCAGATTGTGGGTGCCTGCTGCGCCCTGCACAACCTCGTGGAGAGCAAGGGGGAGACCTTTCTGCAGGGCTGGGCCGCGGAGGCCAGCAGGGCACACATGCAGCCACCTGCTGCCCCCAGTCGGCAGGTGGACCCAGAGGGGACCCGGGTCCGGGAGGCCCTGCGGGCCTACTTCGACCAACAGGCCGCGGGGTGAACTCTGCCCAGGCCCCCTACTGCCCGCCCCTTCCTCCCCCACACTCCTGCCCCAATGCCCACACCATGGAGCACCCCACCGCCCCCCCCCACTTGTCCTGGACAAATGACAGCACGAACTTGTGGGTGAACGTAAATTTTTTTTTTCTGGCCGAACCTTTTTTTTGGGGTGTAAATAAATATGTGAAGCACAAACAGAAAACTAAGTACAAACGTTCAACCAAAGCAATATGTACACAAATAAAACAAACCAAAGAAACAACTGTGTGGCATACATAATAAAAAGAAAACCAGGGAGGAGAAAGGGGAGAACTATTTACATGGGGGGGACGGGGCAAACGGGGGCACCAAAAAAACAGGGTCCAACTATATACAACAAGGGGGGGACCACGTCCCGGGCCCCTCGCCCCTATAGCCCGGTACTGGGAGTGCCCGGCCGGGAGCCCCGCCGCGCCTGCAGTCTGGTCCGTGGCTGGGTGGGAGCAGGCTGGACTGGAAGGTATCGGTGCCGGCGAGTCTCAGGTGGCTCCAGGGGTCCCTCGGCGCTCTGGCCCTCGCGGGTGGGTGGTGGGGCGACGGCGGACGGGCCGGCGACGGCCGGAGCAGCTGGTGGTGGGGCTGCAGGAGCGGGCAGGGCGGGCGATGGCTCGGCCGGCGCGGCATGGGGGGCCAGGTAGTCCACGAGCCGGTTAAATGTCTGCATATAGGCCCCCCATGCCTCCTGGCGCCAGGCCAGCGCCCGCTCCTGCAGCTGCAGGTGCTGCTCCGATACCTCCAGCTGCCGGCGAAGGATGGCCAGCAGCTGGGGGTCCGTCGCCGTCGGCGGTAGTAGGCGCGGGGTCCACCGTCTAGCCCTCCGCAGGGCCAGTCGTTCCTCGGCCGAGGGGCTGCCCTGGAGCGATGGTCCCAGAGGGCTCTCCGGGACAACTGAGGCCTCGCCGGCGCTCTCTTCCGGTCCTTCTGATGGTGCAGGTGCAGGTGCAGGTGCAGGACACAGGAGAGGAGGGGGGAAAGAAGAATGGAGACAGGCGTTAGTGTGGGCCCCGAGCCGTGACCTTTGTCCCCCCAGCCCTGTGCTGCAGGTTCCCCATCCCCGTCCCCGGGAGATGCTGCTGTGATGGATGGGGTTCAGGGGTCCCCCTGCCCTGCACCCCGTCCCCTGGTGGGAGTGACTCTCACTTCACCCCGCAGGGTCTGAGAGCAGGAGAGGTTTCTTAGGCCACAGATGGCCAGTTTCTGGCAGGAGTGACAGCACCAGCTGTCGGAAGAGACAGTCCTTCCAACCCGTCGTGGGGAGAAGACCCCAAGGGGGACCCCTCTGGGATGCAGCTTTCCCCCTCCTCAGGCTGGCTGCCTACCAGCTCTCCCTTCCCCTAGCCTCTACCTGTGGCCCCCGCCCTCGCCCCCCAATTCCAAGCCAGCTCGGCTCCTCCCTCCTGTTTGTTCAGGGCAGAGGTGTCACCTGCCAGCTGTAGCGCCAGGATCCTCCTTTGGCCCTGGGAGCTCTTCGGCTCTTGTGGCTCATATGTAGCCTGAGTCTCCCTTTGGCACTCCCCCCACTCCATCACATGCTGCTGCTGCGGCGTGTCCCACCCCCTCCGCCCGGGGGCCCCTCGAGGTTCTGCTCCCCCCTGGCCCGGGGATGGGGCATGGCACTGTCATGCAGGGTGGGGGGGGCAGGGGCTGATAGCTGCAGTGCTGTGAGGGCCATGGCCCTGGTGTCCTTGGGGCCATGGCCATGTGAGCATGTGGGGGGCCCTGGACACATCTCTGTTACCTCCGCCCCTCAAGCCCAGGGGTGTCCACCAGAGAGGGGTACCTACCTGTCGGTCCGCTCCCACGGTCCGGAGATCCCCGGGGGTCGGAGGCCCTGCTGCTGCTCTGGGATGGCAGGAGGAGGATCTGCAGGCTGGATTCTGCAGAGGAGGAGCCCCTCCCCCCCTCCTCCTCCTCCTCCTGCCGCGATGTCCCGGGGATGGCCTCCAGGGGGGGCCTCCGGGGTGCGGGGCTTGCCTCCGGGGCAGACTCCAGCTGCAGGGCCTGCTGGGGCTCGTCAGCCGAGGTGTCAAGGGTGGCCGGAGGGGAGGAGGTGTGCCGGGAGCCCAGGATGTCCCTGAGCTCCCTGTAAAAGGGGCAAGTGAGGGGGGCGGCCCCAGATCGGCTGGCCGCATCCCGGGCCCGGGCATAACCCTGCTGCAGCTCCTTCACCTTACTCCTCACATGATCCGGAGTGTGGGCAGGGTGACCCCGGGCAGCCAGGCCATCGGCCAGCCGAGCGAACGCATCCGCGTTCCGCCTCTTGCTCCCCATTACCTGGAGCACCTCCTCCTCGCTCCAGAGCCCCAGCAGGTCCCGCAGCTCGGCCTCCATCCAGGAGGGGCCCCGCTGCCGCTTCCCAGACTGGGTGGCCCTCTGGCTGGGCTGGCTGCCCTGGCTCCCCTTGGGGGGGGTCCCCTGGGGGCGCTGGGGGGGCTGCTGGCTCGCCATCGCCGCTGGCTGGGTGGCTGAGGGCTGTGCAGGCTGCCCGCGTGTGCAGGCTGCAGCCTGCACGTTGCCTCAGCTTCCTGCAGAGTCAGGGAGGGGGAGGGGACCTTTAAGGGGCCGCTCCACGCGGCCACCAGTGAGCTGAGGGGCTGGAGAGAGCGTCTCTCAACCCCCCAGCTGATGGCCGCCATGGAGGACCCGCCAATTTCGACGTTGCGGGACGCGGATCGTCTACACTGTCCCTACTTCGACGTTGAACGTCGAAGTAGGGCGCTATTCCTATCTCCTCATGGGGTTAGCGACTTTGACGTCTTGCCGCCTAACGTCAAAGTTAACTTCGAAATAGCGCCTGACGCGTGTAGCCGCGACAGGCGCTATTTCGAAGTTAGTGCCGCTACTTCGAAGTAGCGTGCACGTGTAGACACAGCTTATAGGGGCTCTTTTGCATACTTGGCTTCATCTAGTTCTTGACTCACCCACTCCCTTCTGCCCCTCTGCTCTCTGATTTGCTCACCTTGATTATATTTTTCAGATTTGTCAACCTTCATTACTGTGTTTGGTTCTCTGTGGCTTAAATATTGAGTCTGTTCTGGTATGTCTACGGTCTGAAGAAGTGGGTCTGTCCCACGAAAACTCATCACCTAATAAATTATTTTGTTAGTCTTTAAAGTGCTACTGGACTCCTTTTTTGTTTTGTTAGTATATAGACTAGCACGGCTATCTCTCTGTTACTACATGACATTTAGTGTGCGATCTACCATGCTGCGATGCCAAGAGAGGCACCAGTTATTGGAACATCTACTAGTCTTCATGAGTTGAGGCCTCGCCTTACAATCCCTGGGGGGCACCCAGCAGCAGCAGCAGAAGAGCTACTAAATGTCATGGTTTGCTTCCCCTCTGTTTGAACTTGGTAGCATACCAAGCATGTGTGTCTCTTCCTTCTGATCTCTTGAGTTGTGAAGGAGACATGAAAATTGCCAGAGGAATCAGGCCAGTGGCCATCTGGATCAATAGCTAGTTTCAGGCAATTAGGGCATGATGTTTGAGTGGTTGATATTGAAAGGTACATGAAACTCTACAGTTATGGGACAACTTGCCCACAGGGAAATTTCTCTTTGATCACTGTTGTGGGTTGACTTATGCAGCAAAGCTTTGGTATCTATAGTCTAATTTAAAGAAAAATCTTTATTATTATAACTGGCTACACTCATTATCCATTTAAGTGCTCAGTCCTTTTTTTGAATGTGAACAAACACGTTAATTTTATGTGCAAGCAACCAGAGCAAATGGGCAACTGAAAATTGTGTGAGGGAAAAGTTATGTGTGGGCTCTTTTTTTCTCTCAGGTAAAAATCAATTGCAGACCACACAAGTAAAAAAGGAGCTTTATTTTTTTAGGGTGTTTTTTTATTACTTTTTTTGAGAGAGAGAAATATGAAATATTCAATTAGCCCACTTTCAGTATGGTGACTGAGGTTGCTTTTCCTTGCTGACCCTTGTTACATCTTCTGGCACTGAAACGTTGCTATTTGAAACTGGTTTTCCAAATTAATATCTGTTAATCTGGCACGCAGGTGGCTTTTAAGGAAAAGCTTTGAAAAGAACAGCTCAGAGCAATACCACAATACCAAAAACCAACATAGTTCTCAGCACCTCTCCAGGTTTGGAAGTTCATTGGCACTTCCCAAGCATCCGTGCAACTCCCAGCAAAAACAGTTGGCTGTATTTAGCTATAAGTTCACTGTAGCTGGGTCTACAGGTGAGCTCCCTTTTCAAAGGGTGAAAATCGAAGTTCCGCAGTCGAAATAGCAACCGTCAAAAGGAAGCACCACCGCCACTATCGGATCAGCATTTTGATCCGCTCTTTCGAAGTGCTGCTGCAGGTTTTTTGAAGGAGAACGTGCACACGGCTCCAAATCCTCTTTCAAAAGAAGGGAGGCACAGAATGCCACAGATGGGGTCCCATGGCCAACAAGCCCTTCTGGGGCTGCAGCCAGCTGCCCCCTTTAAAGAGCCCTTCCCTGCACCCTCCCCTCCACATGAGCTGAGAGCTGCCCAGCCTTTCTCAGCCCTGCAGTGCCCAACTGTGCCCACGATGGAGGCCCAGTGACAGCTCCTGCAGGAGGACACCCTCATTATGGACTCCCTGCTGGCAGTGCTGTGCGTCATCGCTGCAGCTGCACCCGATCTCATGGGGTGGCTGGGTGGTCCCCCTGGGTCCATGGGGCTCTCACCTGGGACACTGCCGGGCGCCCACCCACCCCCATGTGCCCCAACTCCTCTGGACCCACCCCAGTAGCACCAACTGCTGGGAGCGCTTGCTGCTAGGGGAGTGGGGCGAGGCAAGGTAGCTGCGGAATTTCTGCATGTTGAGGCAGACTTTTGAAGAGATCTGCCACTGGCTGTTCCCCGCGCTCTGGCACCAGGACACCTGCATGTGGCCAGCCCTCATGCTGGAGAAACAGGTCGCAATTGCCGTCTGGAAGCTGGCCACCCCGGATTCCTACCGCTCTGTGGGACAGCAGTTTGGGGTGAGTAAGGCCACCGTCGGGGCTGTACTGATGGAGGTAAGGTGGGACTGAGTCACGTGTCCCCCACAGGTGGGTGGGGGGGCCGGGGCAAGGGGAAACCACCACTGTAAGGGGCCGGATGGGAGGCGGGCAGGGGGCTGGACAGGGCGGGGGCTGGATGGGAGGGGGACAGGGGGCTGGACGGGGCATGGACTGGATAGCAGGGCAGCAGAATGGGCCCGAGGCAGGGGGAGTTGGCTGCCACACCCGCACTAGAGAACATGTCCCCCTCCTCCCCCTGCAGGTCATCAGAGCCATGAGTGCGATGCTGCTCCATAGGATCATCCGCCTGGGTGATCTGGACAACGCCGTTGCTGGCTTCCAGGACCTGGGCTTTCTGAACTGCATCAGCTCTTTGGATGGCACACACATCCCCATCTGCACCCCGCCACACAGCACCAGCCAGTACGTCAGCTGGAAGGGCTACCATTTGGTGGTGCTCCAGGCCCTGGTGGACACGAGGGACTTGTTCACTGACATCTATGTGGGCTGGGCCGGCCTCACCCACAATGCCCGGGTCTTCCAGAACTTTGGCCTCTGCCAGCGCATGGGGGCCAGCACCTTCATCCCCCCGTGGGAGATCCCGGTGGCAGACGACGTAACCATGCCACTCTGCGTGGTGGCAGATGTGGTATGCCCACTGCAGCCGTGGCTCATGAGGCCTTACACAGGACACCTCCACCCCACCCGGGAGGCATTCAATCAGCGCCTCTACCATGCCCACAGGGTCGTGGAGCAGGCCTCCAGGCGCCTAAAGGGGCGGTGGAGGTGCCTTCACAAGCGGCTGGAGGTCGGGGTCCTCACCTCGGTGGGGCCAGGGGGGGCAGGCTCAGTGGGGGTGGGGGTGAAGGGTGTTGGCTCAGTGGAGGGAGCTGCTGGGGAGCCCAGGAGGCAGGCAACGGTGGCCAAATGGTCCCGGAGGGTGTGGCCAATGCCCTCCAGTGTGGTCAGCAGCCTCTTCCAGGCTGCCCTCCATGACTCCATCTTGACTTGGTGCTGCCTGTCTGGATCCTCCTTGGTCCGGCGGGGGGCCTTCTGGCCACAGCCCCGATGGCACGCTGCCTGGGGTGGCGTCCGGGTGCCTACGAGGGATGGCGCAGGGCTCTCCTGGCCCACGGAGGGTGTGGCTGTATGGAGAGGAGCACAGCATGTCAGTAATGTGCTCTGGACGGAGGGGACCTGGCTGTGGCCCACCCACCTGAGCCCACCCCATTGGCCGCCTCCCACCCAAAGGACATGACCCCCCAAGGGGCACCAACTTGACCCCCACGGGCTGGGCCTCCCGGCCTGGGGGTGCATCCAGGGGTCTCTCCTGTAGGTGACCCTTCGTGGCCTGCAGTGTGCAGGCCCCAGATGCTGTCCAGCACTGACTGTCTGCCGCCCCGGTGCAGCTTGCAGCGCTGTCCACTGAGGGCAGGTGCTGGGCATGGCTGGTGCGCCACCACGGGGTTCCATATCCCATGTGGGAGGTGGCCTGTGTGCAGCCCGGGACCACTGGTCCTGTGTGCAGGTGACTAACCATTGCATACCCCCCACCCTGTGGAGCAGGTGTATACCTCTCCCTGTACGTACCGGAGGGTCCCTCGGTGACGCCTGGGGATGGCCGGCTCCCAGTCGTCCACCTGGAGGAGTGGGAGGGGACGATGATGGTGAGGTCCCCCTCCTCACTCAACCACTCCGTGGTCCCCTCGCCCTCCTGGGTCCCCAGTCTGGGCTGCTCCTCCTCCTCCTCCGGCTGCAGGTCTTCAGCCGAGGTGTCCAGGAATGTCGGTGGTGGGGAGCTGTGGTGGGGCCCCAGGATGCCCTGGAGCTCCTGGTAGAAGCGGCATGTGACTGGAGCTGCCCCAGAGCAGCTGGCTTGCTTCCTGGCCTGGGCAGAGCCCTGTCGCAGCTCCTTAAGTTGGAGTGTACCTGCTCCGTGGTACGCTCCAGGTGGCCCCTAGTGTGGAGGCCCTGCACTGGGCAGCCGAAGGCAGCGGCATTGTGCCACTTGACCCCCATCTCATGCAGGACCTCCTCATCCTTCAACAGGCTGAGGAGGTCCCGCAGCTCCCACACCATCCAGGAGGGGTCCCTTATTTTTTTCTGCCCCTGGGAGCCCTGTGGAGTGGGAGCTGTGGGACTGGCCAGGGGGCTGGTTGCTGGCCATGCTGCAACGCTGGAGCGTGGGGCTGGAGTACGTGTAGAGGCTGCTTCTAGCAATCTGTCAGCTTCCTGCCACGGATTTCCTGCATGCGAGCAGCTTTAAGGCAGTCGAATGCAGGGACCATAGAGCCCCGCTGCTGGAGGCTGGAGCGGCGCCATGCTCCAGCTGACTGGCGCCATGGCGGACCCATATTTTGAAAAGCAGACTGTGGAGCGTCTACACGTGTACTCTTTTGATTTAGTAGTTCGAAAGGAGATGATCTTCCTGATCTGGGATCGGGATTCAGATTTCAAAATCTGCGCCCCGTTCTTTTGATTTTCTTTCAAAAGACGGTTTTACATGTGTGGACACTCCTCACGATCTTTTGAAAAGGGGCTGCTTATTTTGATTTTTTGTGCACGTGTAGACGCAGCTTGTTGCTTTGCATTTCTGTGACTTCCATCTGAAAGTTTTCAATTACGTTGACTACTCAACAATGCTCAGTGGGCTAGCAAAAATGTTTAATTCCATTTTTTTTCACTTTGTTATCTTGAAATTGCTCACAAAATTTCTGAAGTAAATTTGCTCAATCCCTGGTGTGCTCTGTACTGTTAATGCAGGGTTTTGTTATTGAAGTGTTGGAAAATGAACCCTGTTACCCTTTTCCAGTTGCCTTTGCCACAGCTTTAAGTTAGCTTTGAATGATTTAACATTTCAAAGAAGGGAAGTAAGAAACTGGGTACATCCTTTTAATTTGACATTGAGCTCTCACAAGTACTGAATGTCAGCCATGAATGCCAGGAAACCATCCACTTGGCATCATTCAGCTTACATACAGGTTTTCCCTTCATCTCCATGAAAAGTTCACTTCATCCCTCAGTTCATAAAACTACAACAGTATACACCTTCAGCTCAGCCACTACACTTCACAATAATAAACTATGATAGAATCATAGGGCTGGAAGGGACCTCAGGAGGTCATCAAGTCCAGCCCCCTGCTTCAAGCAGGATCGACCCCCTATCATAGCCTGTTTCAAGGTCATTCAATAGCTCTTTTAATTGGCATTTGTTTAATCCTCTAATTTAAAAAAAAGTTAATGCTTGATCTGCTTTAACTTTATTAAAAATAGAGAATGCTTGATACTGCTATTGACACTGTTGTTCAGTTGCATGGAATGCACCCACAGATTCTCCGACGAATGATGCAACAGGATACGATTTAGTTGGATCAGGCCTAAGGTGATGCATTTCTTTCTTGATTAAAGCAGCTAATCCCTTCTGAGATCCAACCATCCCTTGAACTACTCAGTTTTTTAATGATAACTGAATCCTGTCCCTTGATGACATAACCTCAAAAGTTTGAGGCGTAAGGGACTGGCGACAGAGTGGGGTTTAGCCAACAAAGGCACGTCCACACAGCTTCTGCAGTGCCAGCACCTGCTTCTGCTGATCCTGAATTCATGTGAGGCTATGGTAATGAGCTTTGTGAGTATGCAAATGGTATGCCATTTGCAATCCCAAGAAGCTTATTTTGCATAGCTCTGCTGGCAGTGGTGCTGGGTGGAGCACCATGTGGACATAGCCTAGATGTATTGTGATTATTGAGTTGTGTTATAGTGATATTAGTTTGACTAAAGGTGGGAAAGGACTTGATTAGGTGACCACTAATCTGCCTGGATATCAGAAAATATAAAACCTGTATGCAGCTTCTGAGATGCTGTCCTCTGTGGTGACAGCCAGCATCCACGTTCACATCTTCAGATCAAAAACCATCAAGAGAACCTTATAACATCACAGCTACCCTGACAACACAAGTACTCAAAGAACTTCTCTTGATTTACACGAATCTGATCCATGAGCAGTAGCGCCTGAGTTCCTTCTGTGCCATTCACTGGATGCAGTTTTAGTCCAGCTCCCATTCCATAGACTTGGAACATACATGCAACCTATATGACATTTTATTCATCTTCCAGTCTCACTGTCTCTTCCTGTCAGCCATCAAATGGGTGATAAATCCTGATTTGGGGAAACCTGAACCTACAAAATTTGACAGCAGCCCTTTAGTCATCATTTTAGCTACAATTCGCAACTGCAGCAGGACTCTGATTTTGGTCAGAGTTTTATTTCTGTTATATACTTGGTCAGGTTTGTTAGAGATCCATTGATCTCATGATCTTATGAAGGGGAAGCTATCACTGCTGCTGCTGCTGCTGCCTGCAATGGCAGGGAAGTGAACCTTGGTTAGGCTGAAATGTCTGAAGAAACCATCAAGTTTAGACCACGGCTTTTAGCCCGTGGAGGTCATTCATTTTTACAATTCTAACTAGGATTCAATGAGTTGTCAGATGTGCCCACAATGAAAGGTCCATGGGAGCATCAGACATTTTGCCTAGGCCTAAAGGTCTGCAGAGTAAAAACTGCTACATTCAGAACTAAGGGTTTGTGAACGCAAACCCTGACTGACGCTACAATCAGAAGCTATGGTTCCTGCTCCTATCCAGTGGCCCAGTGAGCCAATGAAAAGGCTCTGGCTTTAGTAGACTAGAAAGCCAAAGGCTATTCCTATTGCCCCCAGTGAGAATACCAGATGCACTCGGCTCTGCAGATATGTTTTCTAGTCTCCAGGTCCTTACAAGTGTTGTTCTAGAACACTGTTAAAGGTGCTTAGAAATAAGTGAATGCCAACAACATCCTTCCATATTCCTAAGTGCTTAATCTTTATGGCCGTGTCTACACTTAGGAAAAACTTCAAAATGGCCATGCTAGTAGCCAATCGAAGAATACTAATGAGGAGCTGAAATAAATATTCAGCACATTATTAGCATTCTGCTGGCCGCGGCACTTCTAAAGTGCTGCCTTTTGTTCGCACGCGGCTCATCTACTCAGCGGTCCTTTTCAAAAGGACACCGCAAACATCAAAATCCCCTTATTTCTATCAGCTAAATAAGGAATAAGGGGATTCCAATGTTTGCAGGGTCCTTTTGAAACGGACCCTCGTGTAAATGAGCTGCGCCTGAGCGAAATGCGGCACTTGTGAAGTGCCGCAGCTGGCAGCATGTTAATGAGGCTCTGAATATTCATTTCAGTTCCTCAGTATTCTTCAATTCGGCCATTAGCTGGCTATTTCAAAGCTTTTCCTAGGTGTAGATGTAACCTATGTGTCCTTTTATATATAACTTTCATTATGCATTTTAAACATCCCAGCAACTCTGAAAATACTGCACAAAAGTTGTAAAGGTTGCAAATATAAGGGATCTGTTTTAGCCCATGGAGGCCATTCATTTTACAATTCTAATCACTATAGTGTCTTGCAGTTTGCATAGTTTACACCTGTGCAAGGTGAGCATAAAACACTGACGTTAGTATTAAGGAAGAATTCTTATTTCATCCCATTTTAGGCCCATTTCACATACAAGCTAGTGGAAAATAAATTAGACCTAAGGTTTAAAATAATGTTAACTGAAATACTTTACTTGATCTCTAGAGACTATTGCTGAGTAAGGAGATATGTTATTCAAGCCTATGTCTAATACAAGGCAGATATAAAGAATAAAGGTGCAGCTGTCTTTTTCCCTTACGTAATTGTACATAAATCCTGAATGAATTGTCTGTCTCTTAATTACAGTGGTTTCTTCAAATAAAGCTTAAAATGAAAAAAAAGTCCAATGTATTTAAAAGTGTTATTTTACCTAAGAAATTGTAATACCTCCATAAGGGAATACTGCAAAGTATTTTTATAACTCCAGTTCTGAAATTGATTGGGTATGGGCAGATCACTTCCTGAGCAGAGAACACCTTGACGTAACAAATTGCAGGATCAGGGCCATAGTTTGTACTTTTGAGGAGGCAGTTATTATATTATTTGTAATACATTCTGGGAAGTTTTAAAATGTTTAATTTCCTACTCCCCTTCCCCTGCCCCATTTGGCAAAAGTCTTCTAATTCTTATGGGGGAAAATCCAACATAACTGACAGTTAATGGTAGTTTCCCTTGTCTGGAAAAAAAATCAGCAAAGCCTTCATAATTCTCATAAATTTTATTAGTTAACTTTGCACTTCCTGTTGCAACAGATACAGAGAACCACATGTGGAATAAAGTTTGTCTTTAGAGATTGTTGGCTTATTAAGTTACTACTAGTGATTCTTCAGAACCTATAATGAGGAATTGATTTCCCCTTGATGAGGTTTTGATTTTGAGGTTATTGGGGATAGCAGTGTTTCTTCACTTACTTTAAAAAAGCATCTACATATTAAAACCTAGTTTGTGCCTAGCCCAGTGTGGATTGATGCATATGAGAGGAAACTGTAAGAAGGCTTTCCCCTGATTTGTATGACTGCCTGTACAGGTGGGTCAGAAAGACTGGAGCTGCCCAGGTTGGTTGGGGAGAAGACAAAACTACAGCCCAGCTTCCCCTGTATTGTCCAGCAAAGCTGTACTTTATTTCTAGTTGATTACATGACTATCCATAAAAGAAGGAGAGGTTGCGTATTCAGTATCTGAGATGGACTGCAGAGGAAAGCTAAGCTCCCATTGAAATCAACTATAGAATTTCCAAATATGTACATATAACTAACAGAGATAGGGGACAAATATTTGAGGTTGAAATAAGACTATGCATATAATTTGGGGATAAAAATGAAACCCTAAACTTATATTTTTTATTTTTTGCATAATTGGGTATTTTTATTGCCCCACTAACAAATGAAACAAGGGTCTCATAATATTGAGAAAGCATTAATACCTAAATTTTCAAGCAGTTCTTAATAATATACTTATGTACAAAGATGAAGAGTGCATCAAAAGGCTTTGAAATGTATTTAAAGCATTCTACAATTTCAGTTGATGATAAGCCTTATGTATAAATAGTACACAAAACGTGGGTTCTACTTTCATAATGGTTAATAACTTTATTGTACTGTTGTAGCATAACTTGGCACAATATCATATTTATATGATATTTTTCAAAAGAAGTTAAACCCTTGATAGAAAGAACAAAATATTTACCATTTAATCTGGCAAGAGCGCTGGCACTGTGATTCTCAGCACCTTGCTTTTCTTGTTTCTCTAGACAGAAGAAAACCTGCCACTGGTGTTGAACATTAAATTTCTTTGTGACAATGTCAAAATATTTGGGTCAAATCAGATATCAATCTAAGGCAGTAAGACTCTAAAATGAAGCATCATTTATATCACTGTTGATTCCCTTATGATTTGGGCCCCTCTTTAATAGCCTGAAGAAAAAGGAAGCCTAAAGGTAGGAGGAGAAAAGAGCATGGACTGCAAGAATCAGAGTAACTCACTGCAACGCTGGAATGAACTGTAAAACAACCAAGTTATTTCCATTGATAATTGTGATTTCCATAATATCTGGATTTTTTCAAATACCAGTTTCTGAATGAAACACTGAAAATGCAAGTTATTTCTTTACTACCTTCATACAGTGAGTCATTGCCAAAGATCTGGATTGCTAGTGTTATATTCACACAAATGCTTACCATGCTACACCAGATGCACAAATGAGTACAAATATTCCTAGTAGTCATCAATCTACAGATAATATTTTAAGACTAAGATAGAACTAGGCATACTTATTTTTAAAGGCAAACTAGGCAAGTGTATAGGATCTCAAGTCACAATAACTTAAAGTATATTTTGAAAGGAGATGTATTCTTATTGATAGAGCCTGATGAAATTCACTCTAGAATACTTGGAGAGTTAGCTGAAGCTGTCTCTAAACAATTAGTTATCTTTGAGAAACTAAGGACTGGAGAGGTTCCACAGAAAGAGAAAAAGGCACATATATTTCTTAGTTTTAAAATCTAAGAAAAAGCAGGACCTGGGGAAATATAAACCAAACAGCACCTTGAAGAAAACTGGGAGAAGTAATTAAAAATTAATTTCCACTAACCTAAAGGATTATAGAGGGATAAGTAATCGCAAAAATGGATTTGCAAAACAAATCATTCCAAATCAACCAAAGTTCCTTCTGTGACATGGTAGCCAACCTAGTAGATAAGAGAAAAGCTGTAGATATTACATACCTGAAATTTAGTAACGCTTTTGACATAGTCTACCATAACATTATTCTCACAAGCAAACTATAGAAATGGGGGCTGGATGAAATTACTATAAGATGGGTACAAAACTGGTCAAGCTACTCTTTGGGTTTGATTTTTCACATGGTTATCTATGGATTTCACAGGTATCTGTCCAAGGTACAGTACTATTCAATATTTTTCTTAATGATTTGGGTGATGGTATGGATGGTACATTTATAACAATTTTGGACAACACTGAATATGGAGGGTGTTAGCAAGCACTTTGGAATACAGGATTACAACTCAAAGGCCACATCTACATGGGCAGCCTCTGTCAACAGAGGTCACTGTTCACAGAGAAACCTTGGCGGTACCTCTGTTGACAGATTGTGTCTACGCGCAAAAGCAGATTGAAAGAGCAAACCGCTCCGTCGTCAGAGAGCAGGCAGACTTCTGGGCTTTCTTGCAACAGAACAGCTGACCAGCTCTGCAAACAGGGCTGCCCAGGAAACCAGAAACCCCCTTCTGTTGACAGAAGTGTCTACAGGGCACTCTGTCAACCAAATAGTGGTTTAGAAAATATAGCTGAGGAGGAGAAGTTGCAAGAAAGAGTACATTTACAGAAGAGAAGGATAAGAGGGATATAAATTTTCAGCTATGTAACAGGTTGTTATAAAGACGTCAGTGATCATGTCCATCAAGGCTAGGTTGAGAAATAATCAGCTTAGTTTACAGTATGGGAGATTTAAACTCCATATCAGGAAAAAACTTTCTAACTATAAGAATAGTCAAATACTAGGACAGATAATCTGTGATTTTCACAACTTCCCTATTACTGAAGGTTTTTAAGAACAAGTTAGACAAATAGTTGTCAGCGGTTACCTGGTATACTTACTCCTGCCTCAGCACAGAAGGATGGACTAGACTTTCTCAGGTCCACCCAACTCCATCCTTTAGTTTCTATGACGTTTACATCTGTGAAATTGCAATATTACCAGAGGTGAAATGTGGGGGGGGCGGTGTTCCATGAGACATCACATGTACCACCAGCATCCACCCATCCCGACCCGCACCTCCACTCACCATCAGCATCGCATCTCCACCAGAGGGACAAGAAGAGATGGGGAGGAGCAGAGCAGGGGCAGAAAGGGGCAGAGCAAGGACAGGGTCTTGGGAGAAGGGTGGAGTTGGGGCAGGATAAAAAGAAGCGAGGCCCTCCTCCAGGTGAAAGGTGGCATGGGGGGGGACTGAGTTGGGGGTAGTCATGTGACTGGTGCTGCCCTTGTGTCCTTCCCAGCAGTTGTCACTGGTGAGCAGCCTTTTCAGGGTAACCCTGGAAACTTGGTGGGTGGCTGCTGCTGCTGCTGCTAGAGCTGGTTTTCAAGCAGCTCGTCGTTTACAGGGTTCCAATATAGCTTCTCAGATGACTTCTCTTCTACAGGTGTCTTCTGGCAGGTATCTGGCAGCATGCTACTCTGTTATTGGTCCTTATTCCTAGAAAGCTGTCACCCATCAGTTGCAGCCCTTGTATACAATTTGAGCTCATTACATAATTCATTACAATCAAACAGCTTCCATCTGACCTCATTACATAATTTATGATAACTCAGCGGCAAGCATATTGGCTATGATGTCATCAAGCAAAGACAACTTAGTAGAATCATAGAAATGTAGGACTAGTTCACTCCCCCTTTCTCTACTCCCCATCTTCTCCTCAGTGGAGGCAGGACCAAGTATAAGTAGATAGTGATCAGTTTTTTCTAACCTTCTTAAAAACTTCCAATGATAGGAATTGCACACCCTTCTTTGGTAACCTACTCCATTTAACTATCATAGATATTTTTTTCCTTTCTCTGTTATGACTAGAGGGGTGTTAATGAGCCACGTCACCTTGAATGATCCTTTGAAATATGTGTTAATACTCATGCTTAACAGTCTGTTCCACCTTGCATGTATCTGTTGTTGTGGGTGATTTTGTAAATGGTAATATTATGCTATATAATGGTTTCTATAAGACTCCATTTTGTAAGGACAAACTCCATTTTGTAAGGAGCCTGATAACATCAGCATAGGTGAAGCTGGGTCAATGCGGCTTCAACTAGATTTTAGTGCCATACGTGCATGAACATTCTTTTACCTCAGAAGTTATGTGCTTCAGAACTGTCAATCGTATGAACTTCCATGCCACTGAGTTGATAAAAACCCCGAACCTGTCAATCAAAAGCAGAGTCTGAAAGAGTTCCAGCAGTCTGAGACCTAGTGAAGGCAGTGCGTGTGAAATTCCTGCAGCGCTTTAGTGACGGAAGGAGCAGAACCTTTCCATCATAGCATCCACAGTTGTCACCCTCCTCTCCCCTGGGATCTACCTGGTGTTCCTCCTGACAAGCTTCCAATTAGCTCAACGGTTGAGGTCCCAGGCTTCATTTCACTTCCATCAACACTGTATCATATACTGCATTATTATCCGGGGTCTGTACAATCATTCTTTTCTTCCTTTTTCCACTTGAATATTGTGGGTTCCATGCTTCATGCTTGATTAATAGTTCTGGTACTGTGTTCCAGGTGTTATACTTTATGGGTGCTGGCTGTTTACTATTGATTGTTGAATCATTTCCCCATTTTTCCTATTTATTTTTAATTATCCCTCAATACATGAATAAAATTTTAGTGTCTGATTTTTTTTGCTTTGTTTTTTGCTTTTAATTTTCATTTGATCTTTGCCAGTTGTTGTCAGATGCTACCAGCGTGGTGCTCTGCTCTCTCCAATGTTGGTATCACTTGGCTGCGTGCATCTGTTCCCTCTGTGCGCTGCCCCAGCTCTGCAGATAGCCGACACAGCAGACCCGAAGAGAACCCCCAATGACCACAGAGTCTAGTAAGGTGCGAAGGCACGTCGGCCAGGTTTATTGCCGTATTGGAGACAACAGTAGTTCCCTGTAGACTTCTTAGTCTAAGTCAGGGCATACTACAAATATGCACCCACGGTCAATGGACTCAGCTCAGTCAGTGGCAGGACTTTCCACTGCCCCCTCGGACGGACCCAGACCACACCCCAGGAGTACATTCTTATACACAGGTACAAAGAATTTACACATCACTCCTGACGTGTTGAGGTACAACCCTTCTACGTAGTCAGGTGCCGCCTCTCACCTTCTACATGTTGGTTTGAACAAAACAACTCTATCCATCATATTACCCTTTTGCCCCTGTCATTGGGATGGGTCAGCCTGTCCTTTCTTATCTGTGGCATGTTCCAGGGTAGGGTGTTCTGGTACCATGTTCATACTTCAACATGCTAGGTAGATATGTTTATGCAACATCAACCCTCTTCTTGCCAGCTTCTGTGAGCAATGCATTCCTTTAGCTCACAGCTGAACTTTGCTTTCTGTTAGCAAAGCCTTGACCATTACTTTGGTTCAGGCCTAAGGACTCATACTGGGCCTGTACTTACTACACCAGTGATAGATGGTGTATTGGCCAGGAGGCTCTCACTTCTTAGATTCTGGGTTTACTTCATTTTGTAGTTGCCTTTGTCCCTGAGGTAATACTATGAAACTGAATATGTCTACCCTGCACTTGGACAGCTGCAAATGGCACATGCAAGCTGACTTGGGCTTGCAGTGGGGCTTGAGCTGAGAAACTATTCAATTGTGATGTAGGTGTTCAGGCTCTGGCAGCCCTGTCCCATCTCATCTTCCAGGATCCTATAGCCCAGGCTCCAGCCCAAGTCTGAACACATACACAGCAATTGAACCCCCCCGCACCCACAAATCCAGCTCAGTTCCCGCAGGCTAGCCGAAGGTTTTGAATTGCAGTGTAGACATAGTCATTGAGAGCATCTCACAGACCCAAGTTTCCTGGGCACCCTATTTTCCTTTTTCCTTGTGGGTTCCAACTTGTTTTGTGAGGCTAGTGGTTGGTTTTCTCACAGTATGTCTAATCCATTGCCATCTTCTCTTCCTGATTTCTTCTTCAGCAGGAAGTTGCTAAGTCAGTTGCCATAGGTCTTGGTTATTGATGGTGTATGGCCAGTGGATCAGGAGTATGTTACTGAGGCAGTTATTGATAAACATCTGCATTTTTGACAGTCCTTTTTGTTTCTCCAAGTTTTTGTTCCACACAGTAGGACTGATTTGACACTGGAGTAGAACAACCTGCTCTTAGTCTGAGTTCTGGTCTGCTTAGAATTCCAGATGATTTTCATGAGAAGAAAAGCTGTTCTTGCTGTCCAGTCCTTGCTCTCACATCAGCATCGGTGGCCCCCTCTTTATTGATGCTGCTGCCCAGCTATGTGAAGACCTCAACTTCTTCCAGTGCCCTGCCACAAAGTATGACTGGCTCTGCGCTACTCGTGTTGATTTTCAAGATCTTAGTTTTTCCCTTGTGGATTTTCAAGCCAACTATAGCTGAAATATTGGCAAGGTCAGACGTCTCCTCTTGCATCTGTCGGTGGCCGTGGGACAGAAGTGCCAGATCATCAGCAAAGTCCAGGTTGTCCAGCTGGGTCCACAGTGTTCACTGAATCCCATTTCTTTTCCCTGCTGTTGTTGTCTTCATGACCCAGTCTATCACCAGGAGAGAGAGGAATGGTGACAACAAGCAGCCTTGTCAGATGGTGGTTCTCAACCTATTCATTATTGTGAGTGGCATCCAATACTACATGTGTGGCACTCAGCATGTCACATGGACCACAGCTCTGTGCTAAATGGGTTGCACGTGGCCTCTGAGCTGCAAGTTGAGAATCAGAGCTCTAGTGGATTGAGCATGTAACTGGGAATCAGAAGATGTAGGTCATGGTTTCCCAAACAGGGGGTGTGCCCCCCTGGGGGGCATGAGGTATCCCAGCCCCCTCATCGTGTCCCCCACCTGAAGAAAAAGCCAGCCTTTGCTTCTGGCTCTCAGTCCCTGTCATTTTATGTGGGTGACCCAGCGTAGCCGCTATTAAAAGCAGGCAGCTGGTGAAGACCTAAATGGAGCTAGCCTGACCCTGGCACCACCATGGGGTCACGTGGCTCGGGGGGTGGGCAGGCAGCTGGCCCTGGCAGCATGGGGCTTGGTCGGGTGGCTGGGATGGCTGGCGGGTGGGGGGCTGGCCCCAGCAGTGTGGGGCTCAGGTGTCTAGCCCACAGTTGGGGTGGAAGGCTGGGGCAGCTGGTGAGTGGGCAGCTGGCCCCAGGAGCATGGGGCTCAGACAGGAGGCTCTGTCAGTTCAGGGCTCAGGCAGGTGGGTAGCTGGCACAGAGAGCTCTAGCAGCTGGCACAGGGTTCAGGCAGCTAGCCAGCTGGGGCTTCACTAGGTGCCTGCAAGGGGCCAAAAAAACCTTTTAGTACTTATTTTTAATTTTAAATAACATTTTTATATCAAGTTTGTGTTTATTTTAAATTACAAATTGAATTTTTTGTTAAAAGAGGGGTTGGATGATGGTAAGGAAGAGGGGGTGTGTGAGAGAGTTTCTCAAAAATCAAAAGGGGCATGATGCCAAAAAGTTTGGGAACCACTGATCTAGGTGCTAATTTATAGCTCTGCCACAGTTTTCCTGTTTGATTAATCCACGGGCATGTATATCACTTGAAGGGGTTCTCTGTGGAGACTGCCATAATTATTCTGAATTGACAAAAGAGGTCAGCACCAAATAAGAATTCCTTTTCCTTCAGGGATGTAATACGCAGACTTTTCCACACTCTTAGCATGGGAAGAGTGCTGAATGGCAGTGCAGAGGTACAGAGTATTTTCTCACATGACCAGGATGCCATGTACAAGAAGTGAATGTAACCTATTAAATGATATGCTGTGCATCATTTAGTTACATGTCGCTTCATTCCCATTCAATAACACAGCAGACATATCAGTTTGCAAATATGTAAAAGGGGTCTTAGATGCACAAAAATTGTCTTCAAATCACTCATGTAATAAAGGGGCCAAAATACAATGACAAATCATCAACAGAGTAGGCTGTAGTATGTTGGCTTGTGCTCTGCTATTACCATGTGATGTTCTCACCTCAGAGACGTGAGAGCACCATATGTAACAATGAACAAATTATTTTAATATTGATAATTCAACACCTCTTTTGTATACTCCTTGACTTCTTCACTTCTGTCATTCTTTTCACTGTTTTAAATTTTTGTACAGTAATGCTAATAAGCAATCACTAAAAAAAACACAGATTCCTTACATACACTAGGCTCTACCCTAGAAATGGGCCATACAATAGAAATTCATACCATTCTGAATGGTATTAGTAGAATTTCTTATGCAGTGTGAGGTCAGAGTGCGGCCTATATAGAACACTCTAGACTCCTGTGCATTTAACTACTGCAAGCATTTATTTGTTGGGAGAGTAAATTACAGATAGTTTGTTCATCATCTAACTATATACTACTGAACAAATATTGCTTTTACAACTTTTTAGGCGAAAAGATCAATTGTTTCACATTTCATGATGGTATCTGTTATTTACCTTTTTCTGGCAGGAAACACCAGTAGCATACTTACTAAAGTAGGTTAGCAGTTTATTTGATGCCTTTGTTAAGAACAACTCTTTACAGTATTGTGTATATGTTATGATCAAAACATTGAGTCATTCCTGTCACCAGCTGCAGAGTATTTTTAGTTGCTTTCACATTAGATGAAGATTTATATAATTTTAACTTTTTAATCTGGATTTCAGTTTTGGGACATTGTGAGAAGTCAGTTGTCACTCTTCAAAGGGTTAAATTTTTTCTTAACAAATATGGACTATTAGATATGAGAACCATCATTGTTTGATATGTCAAATAAAACATTTGTCAATCAAAAGTCTTTAAGCACTGAGCTATGTGACATTTACTCTTTTATAAACCAACAAAGTCCCTGGTGGCATGCCTTTTTTCTTCTCATTTAAATAGTGTTAGGAGAACAAATCATACTTCAGGGCAAGTTGATAACTGCCAGTCACGATTCTTGCCTTGTTCACTATAATGAGCAGGGTAATAAATGCATCTGACCATTTCAGCTGGCATTTGCATAGATGAATGATTTGTCCAGTCAGTCGCTCTCCAGTGATTTGGGCCTTTTTGTCAGCACAAAGAGCATTCAGTCTCTCTGGAATTTACAGCAGCCAAGCTCTCATTAGCAAACATCCTTTACCATGAATGATTCAAATAATTACCACTGAAATAATAAACTGTTTCACAAAAACATTTTATTTGATGGCTCCAAACATCAACTTTTCTGAATTGTTGACATTCAAATAAGCCAGAGAGCTTTTTTGTTAAGCAACAATGATCCTGTTGTAAAAGGGTGGGCATTGTTTTACCTCCAATAGACCTTTAAACTTAGCCAGTTATTAAATGTGTCCCTCAAACTGCCAGCCAATATTCTGGGTAATCAGAGGGCACAGAGCAGATGGAGCTAAAATAAAACTACACACTCAACTTCCAAACAAATTTTCGTCAGATCTACTTCTGATATTATAAGCTTAAAACTTCAGACTAATTAACAACAGCAACTTATCTGTTTGCATCTATAGCAGTAGTATATTAAATGTTCTTACTTACGCTGAGCTGTTCAAGTGTGAGTTCTCTGTAATGGTATTAATATGCATAATTAAGTGGTATTTGATTTAGTTTTAGAGTTCAGTCAAATGAGCAAGCAACAATTTTATCCGATTATGATTTTCTGTAGTGCATGGCAATAGGAATGTCAGTACATTGCCAAATGCATAGCAATAGGTAAGCAGCTGTTTCTGTTATCAGCTTTTTATATTCTTTCCCTCATGTGTAATTTGGGAAGTCTTAATAAACTTGTACTGGTGCAATGTATGCAAATGTACTATGGATATCATAGTATATATGAATTTGTTTCCTTTTCACTGTGGTATTTTTGAGAATATCATCATCATCATCATCATAGCTACGTCTACACGTGAAGCCTACATCGAAGTAGCTTATTTCGATGTAGCGACATCGAAATAGTCTATTTCGATGAATAACGTCTACACGTCCTCCAGGGCTGGCAACGTCGACGTTCAACATCGACGTTGCGCAGCACCACATCGAAATAGGCGCTGCGAGGGAATGTGTACACGCCAAAGTAGCACACATCGAAATAAGGGTGCCAGGCACAGCTGCAGACAAAGTCACAGGGCAGACTCAACAGCAAGCCGCTCCCTTAAAGGGCCCCTTCCAGACACAGTTGCACTAAACAACACAAGATCTACAGAGCTGACAACTGGTTGCAGACTCTGTGCATGCAGCATGGATCCCCAGCTGCAGCAGCAGCAGCCAGAAGCCCTGGGATAAGGGCTGCTGCACACGGTGACCATCGAGCCCCACAGGGGCTGGAGAGAGAGCATCTCTCAACCCCTCAGCTGATGGCCACCATGGCGGACCCCGCTATTTCGATGTTGTGGGACGCGGATCGTCTACACGTGCCCTACTTCGACGTTCAACTTTGAAGTAGGGTGCTATTCCCATCCCCTCATGGGGTTAGCGGCTTCGACGTCTCGCCACCTAACGTCGATGTTAACATCGAAATAGCACCCAACACGTGTAGCCGTGACAGGCGCTATTTCGAAGTTAGTGCCGCTACTTCGAAGTAGCATGCATGTCTAGACACGGCTCATCATCATCATCAATAACGATGGGCTCAGCACCCGTTGGTGTCTGATGCCTCTCCCAATTTCCTTCCATCTTTCCCTGTCCAGTGCAGAGTGGCTTAGTTTCTGTAGACTAGCTCTGCACCAATCTACTGTATCATCTTCCCATCCTCTGTGGGGTCTGCCTCTCCTGTTCGAACTGTCCACTATGCCAAATATCAGGGTCTTGATTTTTCGTTTGTCGTTCATTCTGCAAATATGCCCAAATAGTTGTAGCTTCTGTTTTATAACCTTCTGCAGTAGGCTCTCTTTGGCTGTATCATCCTATATAATTCCTCATTGGTGACCTTCTGCATCCATCCTATTCTCAGGATCTTTCTATAACACTCCTTTCAAATGCCAATATTCTTCTTTTCGAATCTTTTGTTATCACCCATGTCTCACATCCGTACAATGTGCTTCTGAATACACATGTTTTTCACGATGCTCAGCTTCATTCCTAAGCTAACTGGTTTGCTTTTCCAGATCTTATCCATCGCCTTCAAACTTGCTGTTGCTTTCACTATTCTAGTCGCTATTTCCTTTTTACAGTCTAGATCATATGTTATGTTGCTCCCCAGATATGTGAACTTCTCTACATTTTCTAGTTCAATACCATCTACACTGATCTGCCTTCCTATTTCCTTATCTCTCAATACCATTGTTTTTGTTTTTTCAATGGTCATAATCAGTCCATACGCCTTCCCTTCTTCGTTTAGCACCTGCACCTTTTTCGCTAGCTTCTCCTCATCTTCCTCAATGGTAACTATATCATCCATGAACCTCAAGTTGTTAATTTTTTTCCCGTGCACAGATATCCCTTCTACCTCTTCCTTGTTCTTGTCCATTGCTCCCTCCAGATGTGCAACGAAGATACTTGGCGATATTGGATCTCCTTGTCTCGTACCTTTATTTATAACTCTCCACATGTTCTCACCGCTGCCTCTGCATTGTCATTGATATCCTTCAACAACCATATCAGTCTGTTATCCACTCTGTATGACTCCAACACTGCCCAAGTCACTTTCTGATCTATACTGCCTTTTGAAAATCGATGAAGCAAGTGTCTACATTCTTGTTCTTTCGTTGAGCTTTCTCCGCTATCACTCTTAGTGCCAATATCAGCTGTTTGGTACTTCGGTGTTTTCTGAACCCCCGTTTGCTCGTCTGCTATCCGTTCTTCTATCTGCGATCTTAGTCTCTCAGTCAGTATCATCATCAGTACCTTGCCTAGATGACTTGTTAGGGCAATCGTTCTGTAGCTCTTGCACTCCAATGTACTTCCTTTCTTGTGTATTGTCACTAGCACAGATCTTGTCCATATGTATTGTCTGAAAATATTATGTTCAATGTAACAAATATCTTAATTGTAACAATGATTGATATTAAACAGGATTGAATTGCAGATCATGAGCATCTCTTAGCTACAAAGAAATAGTCAACAGAAAGGGAAATATTTTTCTCACATCTTAAGAAATTTCTTTTGAGTGATGGCCCATGTCTAAGCCACTCTGGCACACCCTCTGCTGCCTCATACCACTTTTCATCGGTGTAGAGAAGGGCATAGGCACCACCACTCCACTCAATGTGTTGTTGCCTTTGCAAGCCTTTCCCAATTTGTCAGTATATGTAGTACAGGCTGAACCTCTCTAAGTCCTCAGACAACTTTCTGTTGTTATTCTCTGTTTCAGAGAGGTAACAGTCCCTCTGTATATTGGGGGGACTAGATGTTTCCCCCAGTTGAGAGCTTTAGAGGTGGAGCCCTCTATGAGCTGGCCCTCCTTTGGTTACCCATGTGATCTTCTGGATGGCAACTGTGGCCTGGAAAATCTATGGACCTAGGCCTGTGATCCCTTACAGCTACAGAAAAGCAACTTTAAACAATCATCATCATTAGGTTGAGACCATCAAACTTATGATATTTGGCTAAATTCAATTTTCCAGCGATAAAAATACAGCTATTTAAGCTAATTTTATGGCATTTGGTTAAATTCCATTCTGTTTTGATAGATACTAAAAAGAGTCAGGTATTTGTAATACCTTTTACATAAAATAACCATTGTTTCTACCTGCCTTTAGTGTCTGAAATTTTAGTCATTGTACAATGGTTATTTTTACAAATAATTTGCATGTTCTGCATCCAGCTCACTATGTTCTACTTACACTGCATAATTAAGGTCATTAAGACATTACATCTCCTAACTTTAACATGGCTACAGTCCATTGATAAATATAATATTTAAAATTCCAACAGTATTTTTGTCTTATAATTAGGACACTTCCTGCATTATTTATCATTGGTGTTTGTTTCTGCAACAGATAAACATAGCAGTCCTATGCAAACCTAGTAAAAGGAATAAATCAGGAGAGCAGTAGTAGTGAAAGTGCCATATCAATGTACCAGTAAGGTGCATTGTAAGGAGCTGTTTTAGCTCAGCTTCTGCTATTATTATTAATCATCACAAGAAAAATGCAATTAACACTTACAGTATATAAGACGATGTAATTTTTTCATTTATTAAAAGGTCTAGCAAGGCTTTTAGCAATAGATTTAAAACTGTAAAGACAACAGCTTTTTGTAAATGTGTTTTTCATACAGTTATAATATCCGTAACGAAATCAGTTAATTAAAACTAGATTTGCAAAGTACCCCAAAACTGCCACATCAGAACTGCCATTTTTAAAGAATTTAATTCAAGCTCTTTAAAACTTCAATGCTTTCCATGTAATTTTATCACATACTGATATCCAAAACCCATTTAAAGATATTTGTTTGTCTTATGTAATATTACAGATCCCAGATTACTGAACAAGTCTGGCAGACATTTAATTTAAAGTGAAATGTGCCATATTTATCATTCATATTAAGCAGTATTCTTATCATTCCATTGACATCCGTTGAAAAGTGTGTCTCAAAAACTGATGGCAAAATACGGTCTATTATCTTTTCAGTGTCTAATGGATGATAGATGTATTCTCAGAAAAAGACACTTGTGGAGCCTTATAGTCAGAGGAAGAATGTTACACAGCATAGCAGATTTCACAGGAAACCTTATCGCCAGTACCTAAAACACATTGGTCCTGTGGGATCAGTATTTCAGGACAGAACTGAATCCTGCTTTGGGTGCACAGGTCCTAAATCTGCTCTGTTTCTGTGTCACCATGCACTAATCATGTCAAAAACTAAAATAGCTGGAAATGACAACTGGTTTATTTAACACAATATTAAAGTCAGAACACAAACAAAATCCAGGTGTTTTAATGAGATCCTACAATGATCCCAGTGTCCAGGGAAGGGTAGGTAGATGCCCCGTAGCTGAGGACAAGGAACAAGGAGTGGTGGGATGGAACTGCAGAGGAACCCAGGTGACAGTCTTTCCTCTTCTTTATTCTGTTCTTGAACACGCTGTCCTGCGTGCAGTGGATGGAAAAAGGATGAGTGGTGCAGATGTGTGTGGAAAGATAGGCTTTCCTGCTGCTCCCAACCTAAACAAACTGACTGTTTCACTAGCAGTCACTATGACTTTGGCCAGCCTACAAGGCCTAACAGCCTGCTGGCTGTCACCTGAGCACCAACTGGCTTTTCTTCCCAGATGGCCTACAAGGCCTAACAGCCTCCAGCTGTTGCCCTCGTGCCACAGGTTGTGCTGGTGATATGCATGCCGAAAGCCCTGAGGGGCAGGTGCTCACTCCTTAAGAACTCTCGAGTTACTGGGCAGAGTAGTGTAATATGACCTGTCTTCCCTGCCTTTTCCATTTTCCTGCCCTCTTTCCAGAGAGGAAATGGTGACCAAGGGCTAACAGACACGTTCGTGGAACATAGAACACTAGAACTGGAAGGGACCTGGAGAGATCATCGAGTCCAGTCCCCTGCCCTCACAGCAGGACCAAGTACCATCTAGACCATCCCCGATAGATGTCTATCTAACCTGCTCTTAAATATCTCTAGTGATGGAGATTCCACAACCTCCCTAGGCAATTTATTCCAGTGTTTAACAACCCTGACTGTTAGGAAGTTTTTCCTAATGTCCAACCTGAACCTCCCTTGCTGCAGCTTAAGTACATTGCTCCTTGTCCTATCCTCAGAGGCTAAGGAGAACAATTTTTCTCCCTTCTCCTTGAAATCCTCTTTTAGGTACTTGAAAATGGCTGTCATGGCCCCTCTAAGTCTTCTGAGGCCATAGAAACCTGGCACCCTTTCCCAACAGCAAAATATGATCTATATCTTTTCCGTGTCTAATGGATAATAGAAATATTTTCAGAAAGAGACACTTGGGCCGTGTCTACACTAGCCCCAAATTTCGAAATGGCCATACAAATGGCCATTTCGAAGTTTACTAATGAAGCGCTGAAATGCATATTCAGCACCTCATTAGCATGCGGGCAGCCGCGGCACTTCGAAATTGACACGGCTCGCCACCGCGCAGCTCCTTTTTGAAAGGAACCCGCCTACTTCGAAGTCCCCTTATTCCTATCTGCTCATGGGAATAAGGGGACTTTGAAGTAGGCGGGGTCCTTTCAAAAAGGAGCCCCATTGGGACGAGCTGCGTGGCGGTGAGCTGCATCAATTTTGAAGTGCCACGGCCGCCCACACACTAATGAGGCGCTGAATATGTATTTCAGCGCTTCATTAGTAAACTTTGAAATGGCCATTTACATGGCCATTTCGAAGTTTGGGGCTAGTGTAGACATGGCCTTGCAGAGCCTTATCGACATAAAAAAAATGTTACACAGCATAGCAGATTTCACAGGAAACCTTCTTGTCAGCATGTAAAATACATTGGTCTAGTGGGATCAGGATTTCACCCAAAGTGCACTGGAAGCATTACATGCCATATGGTCAAAAGGTTACATTTTACCTTTAGTGTCACACGCTGTACCACAGTATCTTATGTGCAATCTTTCCCCAAAGCGATTAGGAGAAATTAGTGAAATTAAATTCCAAGTATAATATTAAAAATCCTCCCAGTTATTAAGGTGAATTACAAGGTTTCATTAAAATGGATTTGTCTGATAATCTTGTTTTATGATATGTGATACATACATCACTCTATTTGCATATATCTGTATATATTGCTGTGGGAACTGGTTGAGACCTTAACTATATGAGCTACTGAATGCCGTGAGAATATTGATAAGGAGTCAATTTTTAGGTAAAAAAACCTAACCTTTGTTTACAAAGCAGCTCTCTCTGAAACTATAAAATTAGAAACTTCCTTTTGTTTTCCTACTCCCCAGAGCAATGCATTTTGCCATTGTATTCTGTTTGATTGTAAATGGAGGAAAGTCTTAGTTTGCAATGGTGCTAGAGACTTAATGAAGCTCAAATAGGTCTATCATTTAATTTACTGCTCCTCCAGTTATTTGTCTGATAATCACATTTTAAAATAAAGCTTATTTTTAGTATAATCTTTTCTTGAATACTCTCCCGATCTGAGGAAGTAGCCCTTTCCCATGGAAGATCATCACATAATAAATTATTTTGTTAGTCTTTAAAGTGCCACATGACTGCTGGTTTGTTTTGTTTGAATACTCTGTTTCTCCTGTAACAATGCATTTAGTGTCTCCAGAAAACACAGAGGCTACGTCTACACTAGCACACTACTTCGAAGTAGCCTATTTCGACGTAAGAACATCGAAATAGGCTACTTCGACGCGCATCATCTACACATCCCCCAGGGCTGGTGCCATCGACGTTCAACGTCGAAGTAGCAACGGAGAACGTCGAAAGGAGCCACCCCGGAAGGAAATGCGGAGCATCCACACACACAAGTGCTCCCTGTCGAAATAAGGGGCCAGCAAAGCCCCAAGCTGCTCCCTTAAAGGGCCCCTCCCATATACACTTGGCCTGCACAGCATGAGATCCACAGAGCCGACAACTGGTTGCAGACCCTGTGCACGCAGCATGGACCCCTAGCTGCAACAGCAGCAGCAGAAGCCAGAAGCCCTGGGCTAAGGGCTGCTGCATGCAGTGACCATAGAGCCCCCAAAGGGGCTGGAGAGAACGTCTCTCAACCCCTCAGCTGATGGCCGCCATGGAGGACCCTGCTATTTCAAAGTAGCGGGACACGGATCGTCTACACACACCCTACTTTGACGTTGAATGTTGAATGCCTAATGTCGATTTCAACGTCAAAATAGCACACGGTGTATATAAACGCGACATGTGCTATTTCAATGTTGTGCCGGCTACTTCGAAGTAGCTGGCTAGCATACATGCACCCATACTGAATACAATGAGTGAGTTGATTAACTTTTGGTTTTCAAGACCCTGAGACAATTCAAATGACCACTTTGGCAAGATTTATGGATAGGAACTGAGAAAACAGGACATTATTTCCGATGTGAGTCACAAACTTTTCCAAATGAAGATGGGAGATTTTTTTGCAAATAATATATATTTATGGCCAGAGACAACTGGCAAGTGATTTGCCACTTTGGTATAAACAAGTTACAATGTCTTATGATCCAAGATAGTGACAATTTAAAAACCCACCTTCTCTTTTAAGCAAGCCATAACTTTTGTTGAAGATGATTATGGGTGACATAGGTAGTGTTATGGAGCCCTTCTGTGCAGCTTCCAGTGTAGCTGCTTGCAAGGGGCAACTTCGAGGACCAGGGCTGGGAGAATGTGGGCTTGCATTCACTGTGCTCTGGCTATCCTGGGCTGAAGACTATAAGCAGCATGCAAGGTTGTCATATGTTAAAACAGCTCCTGAGATGGCTCTAAGTTTCACTGGAGGCCATTTGACAGCCTACAGAGCAACCAGAAACAAGACTGTATAAACTGGCACAGAATTGCCCTGTTGTTTATCTTCTTTAATGGTCCAGTGGCCCATTCCTTCTAAAAATCTTTTAGATTTAAGACTCCAACACATGTCCTAGAGCTAAGACTGTGCTAGAAAGGATTGGAAGCTGGTGTATTGTGAGGAAAGTTACTGGAGATATTGAGCCCCATATGCCTGCAAGGTTTTCACAGAGGAAGGTGCTTTCAACCTGTCCTTGATAAATCTTTGGAAAATTTGGGTATCATGTGATCCCAACAGCATAAGCTATTGTGTGGGAAAGAAGTCCTCATGTCACCCAGCCACGTCTCTTCGGCAGCACTGAGCACTTCTGACATTAGTAGCCTCACCCTATAAACTGTGGGAAAGCAGGCAGCTCTATAATGGCTGCCTCTTTGTGGATGCATTGGAAGGGCAACTCCTTTCCTCAGTGCACTCACATGCTGCATCCATAGTTTGACCCAGAGTGTCTGCCACAATTAATTCAAGATTATTAAGGTCTGATACAACACAAAGGCTACGTCTACACGTGAAGCCTACATCGAAATAGCTTATTTCGATGTAGCGACATCGAAATAGGCTATTTTGATGAATAACGTCGACACATCCTCCAGGGCTGGCAACGTCGATGTTCAACTTCGACGTTGTGCAGCCCAACATCGAAATAGTCGCAGCGAGGGAACGTCTACACGCCAAAGTAGCACACATCGAAATAAGGGTGCCAGGCACAGATGCAGACAGGGTCACAGGGTGGACTAGCGCTTCCAGGGCAACAGCTAGCCGCTCCCTTAAAGGGCCCCTCCCAGACACACTCAGCCTGCACAGCACGCGGTCTGAGGAGCCATAGGCACACAGACCCCGGGCGCCGCAGTCATGGACCCCCAGCAGCAGCAGCAGCAGCAGCCAGAGATCCACCCAGCCCTCCTGGCAGGAGCAGGGCTTGCCCTGCTCCATGCCATGCGGGAGGCAGCTGAGCACCTCCTTGCTACACCGGAGGAGAAGCTGCCCCCAGGGCAGCAGGGCTCAACCCCCAACCCTGCAGCACCCCGCCCCCACCCCCGCCTCACACGCCGGCGGCTGTGGAGCTACCCCACCAGCACCGACTGGTGGGAGCGGCTGGTGCTTGGGGAGTCGGACGACGACCGCTGGCTCAGGAACTTCAGGATGAGCCGGCAGACATTTATGGAGCTGTGCCAGTGGCTCACCCCCGCACTCAGGCACCAGGACACTGCCATGCGGCGTGCCCTCACAGTGGAGAAACGGGTCGGCATTGCTGTCTGGAAGCTGGCCACTCCCGACAGCTACCGATCCATGGGGCAGCAGTTTGGTGTCGGCAAGGCCACCGTCAGGGCTGTCCTCATGGAGGTAAGAGAACCCATGGGGGGAGGGCAGGGCAGGGGAGGGGGGCCCGGGCAGAGGAGGGCAGGGGAGGGGAGGGGAGGCCAGAGCAGGGCAGAGGAGGGGAGGGGAGGGCGGGGGAGGGCAGGGCAGGGCAGAGGAGGGGAGGGGAGGGCGGGGCAGGGCAGGGCAGGGCAGGTTGTGCGTGCCATCAATGCCATGCTCCTGCACAGGCTCGTGAGGCTGGGGGACCCAGATGCCACCATCGCGGCCTTTGCCACCCTGGGCTTCCCCAACTGCTTCGGGGCTCTGCATGGGAGTCACATCCCCATCCACGCCCTGCATTACAGTGGAGGACGATACCTGAATCGCAAGGGCTACCATTCTGTGGTCCTCCAGGCGTTGGTGGACAGCCGGGGACGTTTCCAGGACATTTATGTGGGCTGGCCTGGCAGCACCCACGACGCCCGGGTTTTCCGGAACTCGGGCCTGTGCCACCGGCTGGAGGCGGGGACCTACATCCCCCAGCGGGAGATCCCTCTGGGGGACACCACCATGCCCCTCTGCGTCATCGCAGATGCGGCATACCCCCTCCGGCCCTGGCTCATGCACCCGTACACGGGCCATCTCTCCACTAGCCAGGAGCGCTTCAACGAGCGCCTGAACCACGCGCGCCAGGTGGTGGAGCACTCATTTGGCCGCCTGAAAGGACGCTGGAGATGTCTCCTGACCCGCCTGGATGTGGGCCCCAACAACATCCCCCTGATTGTGGGTGCCTGCTGCACCCTGCACAATTTGGTGGAGAGCAAGGGGGAGGCCTTTTTCCAGGGCTGGGCTGTGGAGGCCGGCAGGGCCGACGTGCAGCCACCCGCTGCCCCCAGTCGGCAGGTGGACCCCGAAGGGACCCAGGTCCGGGAGGCCCTGCGGGCCCACTTCGATGATGAGGCCGCAGGGTGAACTCTGCCAGGCCCCCCACTGCCCGCCCCTTCCTCCACCACACTCCTGCCCCAACGCCCACACCATGGAGCACCCAACCGCACCCCCCTCCCACTTTTCCTGGACAAATGACAGCACGCACTTGTGGCTGAACTTAAACTGCTTTTTCTTTGAGAACTTTTTTTTTTAACTATAAATATAAAAAACAAGAACAAACTATATACAACGTGTGGAACCAAAGTAATATGTACAAATAAAACAATAGTAAGAAAAAAGTGTGCTCAGTAATAAAAAGAAAACCAGGGAGGATAAAGGGGAGAACTATTTACATGGGGGGGATGGGGCAAATAGGGGGCACAAAATAATAAGTTCAAACTATATACAAGGGGGAGGCCACATCCCGGGCCCCTCGCCCCTAAAGTCCGGCACTGGGCGTGGGTGGCCGGGAGCCCCGCCGCGGCCGCAGCCCTGTCTGGGGCTGGCTGGGGGCGGGCCGGACCGGACCGGAAGATATGCCCAGTGAGTCTCAGCTGGCTCCAGGGGTCCCTCGGTGCTCCGGCCCTCGGCGGTGGGTGGTGGGGCGACGGCGGACGGGACGGCGATGGGCGGAGCAGCTGGTGGTGCGGCGGGTGGAGCAGGCACGTCGGGCGCTGCAGCGGCCGGCGCGGCATGGGGGGCCAGGTAGTCCACCAGGCGGTTGAAAGTCTCCATGTAGGCCCCCCATGCCTCTTGGCGCCAGGCCAGCGCCCGCTCCTGCAGCTGCAGGTGCTGCTCTGCGACCTCCAGCTGCCGACTGTGGATGGCCAGCAGCTGGGGGTCCGTCGCCCTCGGCTGGTGGTGGCACGGGGTCCGCCGTCTAGCCTGCCGTGGGGCCAGTCGGTCCTCGGCCGAGGGGCTTGCCTGGAGCGATAGCCCCGGAGGGCTCTCCGGGACCACTGATGCCTCGCCGGCGCTCTCTTCCGGTCCTTCTGATGGTGCAGGTGCGGGACATAGGAGACGAGGTGGGGAAGAAGAATGGAGACAGGCGTTAGTGTGGGCCCCGAGCCGTGGCCTTTGTGCCCCCAGCCCTGTGCTGCAGGTTCCCCATCCCCGTCCCCGGGAGATGCTGCTGTGATGGATGGGGTTCAGGGGTCCCCCTGCACTGCACCCCATCCCCTGGTGGGAGTGACTCTCACTTTACTCCGCAGGGTCTGACAGGAGAGGTTTCTTAGGCCACAGATGCCCAGTTTCTCCCAGGAGTGACAGCACCAGCTGTCGGAAGAGACAGTCCTTCCAACCCGTCCTGGGGAGAAAACCCCAAGGGGGGCCCCTCTGGGATGCAGCTTTCCCCCTCCTCAGGCTGGCTGCCTTCCAGCTCTCCCTTCCCCTAGCCTCTACCTGTGACCCCCGCCCTCCCCCCCCAATTCCAAGCCAGCTCGGCTCCTTCCTCCTCTTTGTTCAGGGCAGAGATGTCACCTGCCAGCTGTAGCCCCACGATCATCCTTTGCCCCTGGGAGCTATTCGGCTCTTGTTGCTCATATCTAGCCTGAGTCTCCCTTTTGCACTCCCACCACTCCATCACATGCTGCTGCTGCTGCTGCTGCTGCTGCTGTGGGGTGTCCCACCCCCTCCTCCCGGGGGCCCCTCGAGGTTCCGCTCCCCCGTGCCCCGGGGATGGGGCATGGCACTGTCGTGCGGGGTGGGGGGGGCAAGGGCCGATGCACTGCTGTGAGGGACATGGCCCTGCTGTCCTTGGGGCCATGGCCATGTGAGCATGTGGGGGGCCCTGGACACATACCTATTACCCCCCTCCCCTCAAGCCCAGGGGTGTACACGAGAGGGGGGTACATACCTGTCGGACCACTCCCATGGTCTGGAGATCCCCGGGGGGCGGAGGCCCGGCTGCTGCTCCGGGATGGCAGGAGGATGATCTGCACCCCGGATTCTGCAGAGGAGGAGCCCCCCCCCCCTCCTCCTCCTCCTCCTGCCGTGATGTCCCAGGGGTGGCCTCAGGGGGGGGCCCCCGGGGTGCGGGGCTTACCTCCGGGGCGGACTCCGGCTGCAGGGCCTGCTGGGGCTCGTCGGCCGAAGTATCAAGGGTGGCCGGAGGGGAGGAGGTGTGCCGGGAGCCCAGGATGTCCCTGAGCTCCCTGTAAAAGGGGCAAGTGACGGGGGCGGCCCCAGATCGGCCAGCCGCACCCCGGGCCCAGGAGTAACCCTGCCGCAGCTCCTTCACCTTACTCCTGATGTGATCAGGAGTGCGGGCAGGGTGACCCCGGGCAGCCAGGCCGTCGACCAGCCGAGCGAACGCATCTGCGTTCCGCCTCTTGCTCCCCATTACCTGGAGCACCTCCTCCTCGCTCCAGAGCCCCAGCAGGTCCCGCAGCTCGGCCTCCGTCCAGGAGGGGCCCCGCTGCCGCTTGCCAGCCTGGCTGCCCTGGCTCCCCTTGGGGGGGGTGCCCCGGGGGTGCTGGGGGGGCTGCCGGGCAGCCATCGCAGGTGGGGTGGCTGGTTTGGATGGCTGAGGGACGTGCAGGGTGGCTGCGTGTCTGGGCTGCCGCCTGCACGTTCCCTCAGCTTCCTGCACAGGAAGGGAGGGGGAGGGGACCTTTAAGGGGCCACTCCATGCGGCCACCATTGAGCTGAGGGGCTGGAGAGAGCGTCTCTCAACCCCTCAGCTGATGGCCGCCATGGAGGACCCCGCAATTTCGACGTTGCGGGACGCGCAACGACTACACGGTCCCTACTTCGACATTGAACGTCGAAGTAGGGCGCTATTCCTATCCCCTCATGGGGTTAGCGACTTCGACGTCTCGCCGCCTAACGTCGAAGTTAACTTCGAAATAGCGCCCGACGCGTGTAGCCATGACGGGCGCTATTTTGAAGTTAGTGCCGCTACTTCGAAGTAGCGTGCACGTGTAGACACGGCTAAAAAGAGTTAAATACTATTTGCTCTACAAACATCAGCTCAAAAGGATATTACTCCTACATATACCAAACTTTCAGATGCCTCACATTTTTTCTTGAATGAAAGCCTTATTGGTCATTTTCTATTATAAGAAAAATTCTTTTCAGGAGAATCAAAGTCAACAAAGAGATTACAGATAGCAATTCCAACACTGTGCATATTATGAAGTACAAACACAATAAAGATCTGTGTTTAAGCAAATTGCAGAAAATATCTTGAAACAAACCTTTCATATGTATTTCAGAAAGAACATACCGTAGTACTCCTAAAAGGCACTAGCCTGAATGTAATAGAAAATCCTGTATTTATGCCTAATATGAGAACAACAGAGAGCCTGCCATATTGTTTACTAGTACAGCAATATTGCCTAATCTCCAAATGAGATTAGGATCCCATTATTGTAGGTAGTATACATGAACATAATAAAAGTGTCTCTTTATCACAGACAGGTTGTGAAGAAGGAGAGATTAACATTTTTTAAAGGCTTGGAACTGAAATGGAGACATATACAACTTGCCCAAATTCACTGTGGCAGACAAAAGTTTAGCTTAGATCTCCTGAGTGTTAATCCAGAGCCTTAACCACAAGATACAACCTCTCATCCGTGGTCTAAGATATACTTCTTTGAATAACAGACATTTTAAAGAAGTCAAGTTTCTTGATTTCCCCGTTAACAGTTGCAGTCGCTTCAGGAGTAAAATTCATCCCTCTGCAGAGGGCCAGCATCCAGACCAAACACCACAAAATATAACATTTTACCTCATTCCTTTCCAGGAGGGGGCGTCCCATGGATTTTGGATTTTTAACTCCTCTTTGTCTTGTTGCACATCTTAAATGCTGAGAAGGAAACTGCTATTTTTACCTACTAAGTAGAATACTATGTGTAAGAGACAGTTTTTTCCTACATGTTTTTAATGCAGTTTGAGTACAGCAAATATTTCTACCTATAATACATAATCAGATAAATTAATCAGGGAATCTAAATTAAAATAAGTTATATTCACTTCCAGCTCCTCTGAGTTATACTAACTGAAAAGTAACTATACTAAGTAGATTTATTTAAAATACATAAAAATCATTATTATGTATAGTGCAAGTGAAAGCCATTCCATAAATGCAATCGGAAAACATTCAGACACAGAATCAGAAAACTAGGGCCCTCATTACGACTATGGAAGTTCTCGTGATTATACATAAATTACCATTCTCAATTTTCTCCAGCCAAAATTGATCAGGAACTGCACCAGCATTTCTCAATCTTTTTTTCTGCTATGGCACACCTTGATATTTTTTAATTGTTTTGAGGCACATTACCGTACTGGCTCCAAATGAACTCATGAGTCACTCCAGAATGACCCCATGTTACCATATTTGCCTTTTACTCTGGGGTATGCTCATTTATTAGGCCTTCTCTTTAGCAGGGGATTGATAATTCTATCAATGTGTTGCTTGTGTTACTTGTGTTCTCATCTGGAGCTCCGCTTTTCCCTTCTGCCAATTGCCTTCCAAGAGAGCGACCCTGAAGGATCTTGGTTCTTCAAGCTGGGTTCTTCCTACCTTAGAATCTGATGAACATGCTCGCAGCCACTAACAAAGAATGTCTGCAATGACCAGTTAATCAGCACTCACAAGCTGACCCCTGGACTCAGTAGGCTGGGTTGCACAGCAATGCCAAGCTGTGGCACTCATGTGCCCTTGGTTTAAACAGCACTTTAAGCTGCCACATTCATATTCCTCCATGTTCAGCATATCCCTCTGCCTACTTTCATGCTACAACTGTTCTGCTAGTAACCCACCTGGGGCACTACAGAGATCTTTAGCATAGGTACAAGGAATGGATGGGGAAGCCAAAAACAATCCCCCCCCAAAGGAGTGGGGAAAGTGTGTGAAGCAATCAGCTTAACTGTGAAACTTATTTATTTCCAGGCACTAACCATACATAGCAGACGAGCAAGCAGGGTTCAGAAAAGATAGAAGTACCATATGGCAGATATTGGCACTAAGACTGATAGCGGAGAAAGCTCGACGAAAGAACAAAAACGTATATAATTGCTTCCTCAATTTTCAAAAGGCAGTTGACAGTATAGATCAGAAAGTGACTTGGGTGGTGTTGGAGTCATTCGGAGTGGATAGCAGACTAATATGGTTGTTGAAGGATATCAATGACAATGCGGAGGCAGCGGTGAGAACATGCGGGGAGTTAGGAAGTTGGTTTAAAACAAGTAGAGGTACGAGACAAGGAGATCCAATATCGCCAAGTATCTTCATCACACATCTGGCAAGAGCAATGGACGAGATCAAGGAAGAGGTAGAAGGGATATCTGTGCATGGGAAAAGAATTAGCAACTTGAGGTTCACGGGTGATATTGTTATCATTGAAGAAGATGAGGAGAAGCTAACGAAAACGGTGTGGGTGTTGAAGAAGGGAAGGCGTATGGACTGATTATGAACATCGATAAAACAAAAACAATGGTATTTGGAGATAAGGAAATAAGAAGGAAGATCAGCGTGGGTGGTATTGAACTTGAAAATGTAGAGAAGTTCACATATCTGGGGAGCAACATAACATGGGATCTAGACTGTAAGAAGGAGATATCGACTAGAATAGCAAAAGCAAGAGCAAGTTTGAAGGCGATGGATAAGATCTGGAAAAGCAAAGCAACTAGCTTAAGAATGAAGCTGGGCATCTTGAAAACGTGTGTATTCAGCAGCATGTTGTACGCATGTAAGACATGGGTGATAACAAAAGATTTGAAAAGAAGAATATTGGCATTCAAAAGGATTTGTTTTTGAAAGATTCTGAGAATAGGATGGGTGCAGAAGGTCACCAATGAGGAATTATATAGAAAGATACAGCCGAAAGAGAACCTGCTGCAGAATGTTATAAAACAGAAGCTACAACTATTTGGACATATTTGCAGAATGAACGACGAACGAAAAATCAAGAACCTGGTATTCAGCATAATGGATGGTTCAAATAGGAGAGGCAGACCCCACAGAGAATGGATAGATGATATAGTAGATTGGTGTGGAGCTAGTCTACAGAAACTAAGCCACTCTGCACTGGATAGGGAAAGATGGAAGGAAATAGTGAGAGAGGCATCAGGCACCAAGGGTCTCTGAGCCCACAGTTATTGGTGATGATGATGACTAACCACACAAGGGGAGCCAAACAAAATGGTTACAATATTAAATATTAAATTAGATCCAGGAATCAGAATTCTTCACTTGAGCAGAGGGTTTTGTAAGGAAACAGCAATGCTTCAAGGGAGAACACTGGATTTATTCATGGATAAACTATTAGTTCAAGGGAGTATTCCAAACTTGTTCTGTATAGGCTACACAACAGGAGTACTGTCCATAAACAGGAATGATCAGTTTCTTCGAGGGAACTCGTATTGTAATTAGTCAGTTTCAGTATTTTGGACACCAATAGAGGATTTATTATTAAAATTAGTTTAATAATTAATCATCTGGGTGTAGGCAAGTGTGGTTTCATTAGCAAGTTGAGCAGAGATTTCCCATCAGTCAATGTTTCCCTGCTTTCTGTTTCTCAGATGTCAGTGCCGTTTTGCCTTGGAATCTCTGTTCTCCATTCTGTAGGCTAATGCAGATATCTCCCACTCCCATTGTTGTAAATGAGACTAGGCAAGTTTCCTTAATCCTGTCACCCATTTAGGGGTGTCTTCCATGGCCTTTTCATTGTTTCTTATAAGTCTTTCTTCTGCTTGGCTTTGGTTCAGGCAGTAGCAGGGTAGAGGCGGTTTTTCTTGAGTCATGCAGCCTGAATACTATGCCCTGGGTTCACCAAGAACACAGAGCTGGTACTGTAAAAAGATCACCTGAAACGTATGCCCATGTATCACAGACCTGGCTGAGGCCTAGGCAAAAGTACCAAGCACATACTAGGCATACGCCATGTAAAGACATTCCACAGTAATCCTAGAACACCCCAACACCAGCAAACTATCCATAGATGGCAAGAACATATTGACCCATCCTAAGGACACGATCAGGGTGACCGCATGATGGGTAGGGGTGTTCTGATCGAACCAAAATATGTAAGCTAATAGGCAGCATTGAGGTATGCCAGATCAGGACACCCTAGTGGATTAGAACTGATGCATAATTTGTTTGTATCTGTGCATGAACATGTATGTCAGAGGGCCTGTCTTTGTCCCACATAGAGGACAATGAAAAATCCTTCCATTGACTGAAGTTCATCCATTGCCACAGGTGTACACGTGCTAGCATAACTAAACATCTAATCCAAGTAGCTAGGGCTGCTCCATTTAGAGTAAACCTGTCTGGGTGCCTTCATATCTTCTCTGATTTTTGTGGTCTTCGGGGATTCTCTTGGACTTTGCTGTTCTGTCTAGCCATTCAAAGACAGGCCAGCACACGGGAGCACAAGCACACAGCTGAATGATTATCAACGTACCTGTCATGACACTGTGTCACTGACATCTGACAACAGCTAGGAGGGTTAAAAGCAAAATAACTACTGGAGGCTCATTTTCAACAATGGAAATTAACATTAAAGCTAAATATAAGATTTCTGGACAAAAGTCTGCTCAGTGGAGAAAGTGACATGTAGCTGAGAATAATCTTTTGAGATGTCAAGCGATTAACAGTCAATCATTTCTTCTCATTTTCAAAATAGTCTTCCCAAGTGTATGTAACTTTCTTTGCTGTTTCAAAATGCCACTAGGTCCCACTCTGAGTATTGCCATTCTCAAGAGATCAAAAAACAAATAAGTCAGACCCCAACAACTGAGGAGGTTCCTCCACCCCGGAAAATGTGATTATTTATCAAGAGATTATATTGGGTTTTTTTCCAGTTTGACTATGATTCGCAGATTGTCCCTGCCCATCTGGAGAGAGGTAGTGCTGCCCATGCTCCCAACTCTATTGAGTTTGAGGGTTTTGTCCCCTGCTGCAGAAATTCTTACCCCCTCACCTGCCTATCCCCTCCCAGTGATGAATTCTTTCCCCCAACCTCCAAATCAATCCCGTGCTCCTTGTCTCCTAATCACTTTTGCCTCCTCCCCCATCCAGCTGGGGGTGCCATTTCAGGTTTTCTTAAGGGGTCACCTTGACTGTGATTCCCAGCAGCTATTTAAGGCGCCTGAAAATTCTTGTATTTTGCAGGTAATTTAGAAATTAGCTGACAGGAGCACTATATCTAATTCATATATTAAGAAAGAAAAAATATATACACAAATCAATTAAAGCCATATTTTAAGCTGATATGTAAACTCAGAGCAATCAGGTAATACTACTGCAAGATATTCCCAATTCCAAAACTTCAGGTATTAATTCCAGAGCCATAAAACAGATACCACAAACACAGTTTGATATGTTGTACATTATCTTTAGTGGAAAGAAATAAAAATAAAAAATTGCTTACCTCTGCAATTAGTGTTTTCTAAATGTCTTATATTCCAAATTGTCAGGAGAATAAGACAGTAAATTTCTCCAGAAATGTGTAAAGTGTCTGTCAATTAGTCACAGTTAACTCATGCAATTAAATAAGAAGAAAATCAATCATGATTGATCATACTGCTAAACAAAAGAATACCAATTAAAATTTGTTAAATATTTTGGATTATCCTATATTTTAAAACACATCACTTTCTATTACACACAGAATAGAGAGTGATCACTTTATATTATTTTTGATTACAAATAGTTGCACTATAAAAGGATGAAAATAGCATTTTTCAGTTCAAATTATGCCAGTATTGTAGTGCAGTGGCTTTCAATCAATGTGCCGTGACACACTGGTGTGCCGTAAGAACTGTCCACGTGTTCTATGAAATTTTGACAATTTCCCCTCCCTGTGGCTCTGCAAAGAGCCACTGCCAGGTGGAGAGGGGGTTTGCCAACCTCCCATGCCAGCTGGGGCTCAAACAGCAAGGCTGCCTGAGTCCCAGCTGGCATAGGGTTTGTCAATTTCCCCTTATGGTGGTTCTCTGCAGAGCCACAGTAAGGGGAAATGCCGACCTGAAAGGACCATGTTTGTGCCAAGCCAAGAGGAAGCTGAAATGCTGCTTCCTGGCCTGAACAGGCTGGCGAGGAGACCATGCCCCGTACCTGCCGTGGCAAGGTGGGAGAGAGGATGGGAGCTTGTTGGAGCTGAGACACAGTTTAAATGCCACATCCCAGCTCCAACAGGCTGGTGAGAAGGAGAACCTGCTCTCTGGAACCACCTCCACTGCACCCCTCTGTGTGTATTCGAATGACTGCTGACAATTTCTCAACAACCGATTTGATCCTTGTTTAGCTTGTTGTATGCACAACTCCGTTGCTGACCTCTCTAGTAAGACTGCAACATGGTAAGCGTGACATTTATGAGCAACTGATTTAGCTGCAATAAGTGGGTATGCTGTGGAATTGTTTGTTGCATTGAAGTGTGCCATGCCACTGAAAAGGTTAGGAACCACCGACATAGATATCTTGCTATGCTGGGTACAACAATGCCATGTGAACACCAGTTCACACTTTCCGGGGACACTATAAACAAGACACAGGCAGCATTATGTCCTACAAATCGGAACCAAACTTATTTGTCTGAAGAAATAGGACTGAGTGGACTTATCTGTAACATTTTAAATTGTTTTATTTTTGAATGTCGTTATTTTTGCATATAATGCTACATTTGTAAATTCAACATTCATGGTAAAGAGATTGCATTACAGTGGTTGCGTTACATGAATTGAAAAATAATATTTGTTTTGCTTTTTCAGTGTCAATATTTGTAATAAAAATATAAAATAAACACCATAGATATTGCATGGTGTGTTGTAATTGAAATCAATATATTTGAAAATGTAGAAAAATATTTAAATGATATTTTGTTATTAGTAACAAAGAGGAAGCCGTGCTAGTCTATACACTATCAAAACAAAAAGCAGTCAAGTAGCACTTTAAAGACTAGCAAAATCCACGAAAGCTCACCTAATAAATTATTTTGCTAGTCTTTAAAGTGCTACTTGACTGCTTTTTGTTTTGATATTTTGTTATTGTTGAACAGTGTGATTAATTGTGCAATTAATCTCTGTAATCATTTGACAGCCTGAGTTTAAAGGTAAATAAATTACGAAGAGCAAGCAAAGCATTCCAGGTATGAACTAAAACAATGGCTAACATCATGGTCCCATCCTGGCAAAACTGTCCATGGCCTTGTGGATAGCCACATTTTGAAGCTTCAGAGTCACAGGTTAAATTTAAGCAGGGCAGGGATAACTCAGGATGCAGTGAGAGAGGTATTTAGGGACAGTGTGCAGAGAAGGGGTAGCTGTGTCTGAAAGTGTGCTGCTTCTGCTATGAGGCCTGGCTGTCTGCTCGCTCTCTAGATGGCACAGTGAGGAGAGCTCTGCTTAGGGTTGCCAACTTTCTAACTGCACAAAACCAAACACCCTTGCCCATCCCCCTGCCTCTTCCCTGGGGCTCTGCCCCTGCCCACTCTGCCACTCACTGTCCCCCACTCTCCCTCACTTCACCCAGCTGGGGCTTGTTGGGCTGGAATATGGGAGGTGGTGAGGGCTCTGGCTGAGGCTGCAGGCTCCAGGATGAGGCCATAATTGAGGGGTTCAGAGTGCAAGAGGGGGCTCAGGGCTGGGTAGCGGGTGGGGTGTATCTGGGGATGAGGGATTTGCAGTGAAGTAGGGCTAGGGCAGGTGGTTTCGTTTGGGAGGGAGTTTGGGATACAGGTTTTCAGCTTGACACTTCTCTCAGGTGGCTCCCAGCTCTGAGTCCTATGCAAAGGGGCCAGAGGTCTCTGTGCAAAGCCTACACCTTTAGGCACCAACCCTGTAGCTACCACTGGTTGTGGTTGCCAGCCAATGGGAGCTGTAGAGCTGGCACTCTGAGTGAGGGCAGCGTGCAGAGCTCCTGTTGCTGCCCCCACAGCTAGGATCTGGCTGCTTTCCAAAGGGTCCTGGACAATTTAAAAGGGTCTGAGGGAACATGTCACCATAGGGCTCAAGTGGCTTTCTGCCTGCTCACTCTACAAGGCAGCAGGAACACCCCTGTGGCCCTGGAGGGGGTGTGCGTGTGTGTGTGGGGGGGAGGGTGTTTCCATGTGCTGTTCCTGCTCTGAGTGGCCCTGCATCCAGTGGGGGCTGCCCAGATGATGTTTGTATGTTGCAGCACACAGAGACTGCTCCCACTTAGAAGCTGCTGTCAGAGGGGTGCCCCAGGTAAAGCCGCACTCCGCATCATCTCCTGCCTCCAAGCTCCCTCCCAGGGTCTGCACCCTACTTTCTGCCCTGCCCAGAGCCTTCACCCAGCACCCGAACTCTCTCAGCGAGCCTGCACCCCAAAACCTCTCCAGCACCCAAACTTCCTTCCAGACCCTGACCCCTCATCCCTTCTGCACCCAAACTCCCTCCCAGAGCTTGCACCCGGCACTGCAATCCCCTGCCCACAGCCTGCAGCCAGCACTCAAACTCCATCCCAGAGCCTGCACCTCAGTCTCCCTTCCCCACCTAAACTCCTTCCTATGGCCTTGTGGGTGGGAGAGGTGGAGAGTTGAGGTGTAGGAAGAGGGTGAGCTTTGGTATTCTGGACAGCACCAACATTTCTGCAAGCCTGCCATCCATGCATGAGCACAATTCTGAGACTGAAGTAGTTAGGAGACTACACAATGCAGCCCTTTGCAATGTTACACAGTGTGTAATTTTATTAGGAAGAATTTGCCATCTGACTTTATCAGGCTCTGTGAAATTTCAAGATAAGATTTTAAAATAAATCCAAACTAGCAAGAAAATAAATATAAATCCATGAATATAAGCTATTTAAAATATGTGTATAGTGAGAAATCCAGGAAGCTACCAATCATAGAAAAAACTTCCAGATATCTGAATTTGTCCATGTGCATGCCTCCCTCTGTAAATATCTGTCTGCTCATACTCATAAATATTTCATTTGGCTCTAGGTTGAATTTGGATTCAGCTCCTTACCTACATAGGCAGAGTTCACAAATTGCTTGCTCAATGACCTTGCTCTGTTTTGTGTGTGTAGATATGTGACTTTCATGGTCAATATAGATACAAATTCCTTTTAAAAATCACTGTTTGACTATAGTGTCCATTTTCTGAGTAAGAGTCTGAACATTACAACTTCTCTTTGGATTCTCTCTGAAAGATTGATTATAAATTAGCTGTTCAATTCTGCATAGGTGGGAATAAAATGAGGAACTTACAATGCAGAACCATTTTCATAGTGAGCACTAGGTCATCATCTTGAAGAAAGCCAGAAAAATCCTGGGCACTTTCTTATAAGGCCTTCTTTCCAGCTCCCTGAGAATATACGCACACAGCAAACATAATAGCAAATAAAAATTTCTGGGAAATTTTTCAACTAATTACACTATCTTTTAGATGACCCCATCTTGTCCTCAACACCAACCCGTTAATAATGTTATTGCTGCACTTCACAGCTGTGTCCTGTTTGAATGTCTGAAATAGGCTTTTCCCTAACATGACTTCAGAGGACAAGAACAACCCAATCACATACGCATAATCTGCCTTTGCTACTGTTGCCTGCATTAGCTAACACTTAGGTGCAGCACAGAGATGCAAGGATCTGATTCAGTGCAGTAAATCTTGTGCTCCTGTCGGTGAAAAACAAATGGTGAAGATCCCTGTTTTACTGTATTCAGCTAGCTTCCAACTGATTTACTGCTAGAGTAAAATCAGACATACAAAGTTAAGTAAGCAAGAGTAAGATCAAATGGGTACGAACATTCAGTCTTGCAAGTCAGGTATGAGAAAAATTGGCAAGGCAATGTAAGGAGACTTTGCAAGCTACTGCTGCCCTGTTTGGAGTTATCACTTTCAAGTTTTAGTCAAATGCACTGTTGATACATTAGGCAATCAGTTCCCTCTGCTTTGCTTTCATCACTGTAAAATGGGAATAATACTACATGAATATTACCTTCGTGCACACAATGGTTTTCAATTTTTGTTTTCCTGGTGATAATTTCTACTTGAAATACCTATACCAGTGGTTTTTAGTGGATGGGAATACTTTGTTACAGAAAAGAGCCAATTAACAAAATGAATATAAAGTGCTAATTAGATTAATGTGGAAGCATATTAAAATGTTAAACAACTTTTTTCTGCAGTCGTTCTGAAGGACTCTTATTTATATGATATCTGAAAGCGCTACCACAAATTAAAATACCTCTGGCTGAAGAAGAAAAAAAAGCTATACTTCCATCATTTACAAAAGAGACATATTTGTTATAGTTCTGTGTTTAAAAAAATAAGAATGCATTTGAAAAATAGCCACAGTTTTCTACATGTATAATCACCTATGAACTCACATAACGGTTCTGAATGCAGGTACACTGAATGCAAGTCCATATTAAATAATGGCATTAAGGGGTGGCTTAAGCGCAAGAAATCAAAGCAAAGAAGCATAAAACACAAAGAGTGCACTTAAGCCCTGATCCAGCAAAACACTTAAGCATGTGGAAAATATTAACCACATGAGTAATTCCATTGAAATTTAATGGCCACTCACAGCTCCCAGTGGCCACCGATCACCATTCTGGGCCATTGGGCACTGCTGGAAGCAGTGGCGTGGCCCACGCTGCTTCCTGCAGCTCCCATTGGCTGGGAATGGCCAACAGGAACTGCGAGTGACTGTACCAGTGGACACAGTGTTAAATAAAGTGTGTGGTGGCTCACCAGGAGCTAACCCTCGTGCATAGGGTGACCATACATCCTGTTTCTTCCCCGGGACAGTCCCTTATTTAAGCTGTCCCACAGGCATCCCAACTTTTTTAAGAAAATGGACAAATTGTCCAATATTTTTTGGGGCTCTGTTCCCCAGCACCTAGTGTTTTAGGGAGGCAGACTCTGCTGCTAGGAAGCCCCCATGCAGGGCAGCTACTCAGTTACTTGGCAGTCTGTGCGTTGGAGCAGCACCCCTACAGCCAGGGGCACTCCTCTGTGGGGCAGCTGCCCTGTTACCGAGTGCCTTGTGCCTCAGGGCAGCAGCTCCTGCTGCAGGGGAGCACCTCCATGGGGAAGCTGCCCATTCCCTGGTACCCCACGGTGTCAGTCCACACTGCCAGCAAGCTCTGCTACAGGGCAGCTACCTCATTCCCTGGCACCCCACGTCTAGGGGAGGCAGCTCCTGCTGCCAGGGAGTCCCTCCATGGGATGGCTGCCTCATTCCATGTCACCCCCTTCTTCAATGAGGCAGATGGAGGGAAGCTCCTCTGTGGGGTAGCTGCCCTGTTCCCTGCCCCTCGCTGCTGGAGGGCTGTGAAGCCCCTATTCCCAGCACCCCACGCCGAGCCAAGAGGTTGCTGAGCTCTCATCCTCTGCTCCTCCTCATCGGGGGGCTGTGGAGCCCCCATCCCCAGTGCCTCACCATGAGGCAGCAACCTCCATCACCAAGGAGCCCTGACATGGAAGAGCATCTCCAGAGGCAAATGTCCCATATTTGCCATAGGGCAATGTGGTCACTCGACTAGTGAACCACATCCAGCCCTTAGGCTGATTATTGCCCACCCCGGCTCAGGGCCTAAACTATGGATAGAGATAAATAAACCCTATCTCATCTCAGAAACTAGTTGTTGCTGTTTTATTTGGGGGTAAAAGAAAAACTCGCATCTGAGTACATTGATTATGTCTGGAGTTGCAGCATTCAGTCATACCTTAATGGTGTATGGGGGATTATGTGTACGTGATCATAAAGGGTATATCAGTAAAGCAGTATAAATATATACTGTGCATTGAAAGTATCATACAACAAAACCTGGGCAAACACTTTCATAACAATGTAGGCAATTATGTGGTCATTCAGAATCCTTCAGCTTTTTTATTTCCAGATTCCTCATATTTTTCGTGTTTCTGCAGTTATGTCTTAGTATGGGTGACCTTCTGTATGCAAAAAAAAATAAGAGGTGTTGTAGCATGTCATAATGTTGTGTCACCAGACCTGTTAAACCTGTTTCTTTTTCCTTAATAGAAATCTCAATCTTTCATAACCTTGGCTATTTCCTCATTCAGACAAAATTCCCTCAACTCAACAAGGAGGATTTTGATCTCATTGTTTTCTTCTCTTTAGTAGCAGACTTTCTTCTAAAAGTTCTGCATACGTACAGTTGGGAAGAGTCCTACACAGTGCCTGCTTGTGGAAAAAAAAATGGAGAGCTGGTACTCAGCCATCTCCCTGCACACGACTCCCTGCGAATCCCATGGCTGGGGCTGCAGAAGTGCTGGTACTCAGTACCAGCAAGTACTGGCCCCAAAAAACCCACTGGTCCTGAGGAGAAGATCCACCATCCAGCTCTGAGAGGAAGAGATTTGCTGTGAGGGTTTAATGCACCCTTGCAAATCTCTGCTCCACTTATGCCTTCTGTGTAGGGATTAAGTGAGGCTCAACAATTTGTCAGTCCTCCTGACTGCAACTGAATTTCACACTCAGCTTCTAGACCTATGGTACGCACTAACGGTATCTGCCAGCAACATTTTTGCTCCCCTCCCCCCAAAAAAAACTAAGTTAAAAGGCTCTTAATTAAAAAAACCACACACATTTCATTCTTTATTACTCATATTATGCTTTTATTTATTTGTGTGTAGTACAGTAGATCCCTGGATCCATTACTCAGTCTAAATACCCTGAAAATGTTCTTTCTCTCACCCTCAGTTCATTCAGAAAATAGATAAAGGAACGCATATTCTGCAAATCAAGCTGGTTCAGTTCCAGTGCAAAATGTGGACTTGACTGACTGCAAGCAGAGCTGTCAGCTTGTACAGACTTCACTGTCAAGGGCTGTGTCATCTGTCAGTGTCTGTTCCAGCTCACTGTACCACATAGACGAAATGCACTGTTGCCTTCCAATTGATACCGCACTGCCAGAAGCATGTTACTTTCTCATCTGTCTTCTTGTAGCTGTCAAAATTGGAATCCATTAATTAGTTTGTTCTTGTGAATTTTAGTTGTTCTGAAGACATGTAAACTTCAAAGTAAGACAAAAAATGCCAAGGTGCCAATAGAGGTTCACAAATCTTCAGTGGCAGTTGTTAAAAACCATAAGTGCTGGCTATCAGAGTTCAGTCTAAATGAGTGTAATGGTATGGCTAGTTTCACCACATTGCTTTTAATCAGTCTGAGTTACTTACAAAAGTACTAAAACAATGATAGTTAAGGAGAGGAAAAACAACAAGTCAACAACTCGTGAGGACAGCTGGGTCAGGCAGGTTCTTCTTTCTTTTTTAATATTATCATTCCTTTTTTATGTGTTTCCCTCCTCCAGTCAGTATCACATTTATATACGGGTTTATTTTCTGGGGGTTTTTTTGCCCCAGAAAAGACCATTGATGCAGATAAAAATTTGTAAAATCCATACTTTTAAGACAGGCTACTTTAAATGTCAGACATCCAGCATCATATCGACAATGTCATTTTTAAACAGAATAATTGCTTTGTGTACAACCGCAAAGGTAAAATACATATGTTTTCTTCTATCTGTCATTCACACAAACCCTCTCTTTGTCCGAGTGGTGACAAAATCTCGTAAATGACTTAGCAGTCTAAGTAAGGGACATAGGCACTGAGACCTAGAACCTTATAGGTACTTAGGTGTTGCTCTGTTCACTGTTGCCTAGTTTAATTTTCAACCCAAGCCAGGTAACCAGAATGAGAAGCTGGGCAACCAAGGCAAGAATTTTCAGAAGCCAGCAAACTGAATGGGGAGCCACCAAAGTTTGCCAAGGAGTAAGGAAGTGGAGAAAGAGGAGTGGCTCAAGTTCCTAAGCGGCAGACCAGGAGTGGCCCTAGCCATTTTGTTGGCAAGGCTGAAAAATATTGTAGTTGGTGGATGAAGGGGAAGGACAGCCAATTACAGCAGAGCAAAACCAACAGAGACAGAGAAAAGAAGAAAGACAGCAGCACCAGGGTAATGGCTCTGCTTGCCTGCCCTTAGACTCAGTCCTAGCGCATCGGGTTGATCGCTATCTCCACCTTCTCGGAATTCTCAGCAGTCAACACCCTCTTGAGGTGAGTTACCTAAGCCAGATCATGCCCTGCCCACCAAAACCCTACTCTGTTTCTTCTGCTCAGTCTTGATACCTCTTCCACACTAGCCCTACATTTCCTGTGCACCCAGCAGTCTTTTGTGAGAGTGCTGTGCTGTCTCCCCACCTCCAACAGCAATAGGATTGCATTTGTCCAGTTCCCTATGACCATTCCTTTTTTGAGGTAGCTCTCCTAGGAATCTGTAGAGATGCTCAGTACTCATTGCCAGATGTCCAGTTTTAAAAGCTCAAACAGTCCCACTGATGGGGGAGGACAAAGGGGGTAGTTACCTCAGTCCTGGTGATTCAAAGGTGCCTGGGGCTCCTGGCCACTGCTGCCATCACAATTATGCCATTGAGGGCTGACTAGCCTTGGTCTCATCCCCACTGAGGGCTGTGGAACTTGGCTCCTCGCACACCTTGCCCTGGAGTCTGTGGTGGCTGTTGGCTCCACTGGGTTCAAATTATTCTGGATGTCCCATATTTTTGGCCCTCACAGGTGGGAGCTCTCTCTGTCCCTCTTGCTGCAAGGGTGTGATAGTGACCAGGTCACAGACGTGCTCTTGGCACACTTACAGAATCGGGTCCCACTGTCAAAATAAGTATGTTCCAGTCTCACTGGAGAACCCCTTTTGAAAATTCAGGGTTTCAGTTTTCACTAGGCCATGGAGCAGCTAATTCGCAGTGAGGTAGCATCAGCTCTTAGGCATCTTTGCAAATGCTGACCTGCAGGAACTCAGGCACCAATAAGATTTGACAGCAGCTGAGCAGTGGATATGACAAAGTCAGTGGCACCTCAATAGCAGACTTGTGTGCTTAAAGAGGCAGATAGGCACCTAAGTACCTTTGAAAATAGGTGTTAGGGGGGTATTGGTACTGTAATTTGACACCTACCTCTGGCCCATGCCAGATGACTAGGGCTCATGGGGCTTGGGCTATGGTCTGTTTAAGTGGAGTGTAGATGTTCCAGCTTGGGCTCCAATTCTGAGGCCTTTCACTTCAGAGTTCTAAAGCCAAAATGTCTACAATGCAGTTAAACAGCTCTTTAGCATAAACCCTGTCAGCCTGAGTCAGCTGGCAAAGGCCAGCTGCAGGTTTGTGACTGTAGAGGAGATGTGTCCTTATACACTTCCCTTATTATGAGCTCATGCACAAAATTTTTGAATCACATCACCAATCGGAGCCTTAACTTTGTTCTCAATGGCCTTATCACACCTACCTTTAAACCTCTAGGCTACATCTACACTACAGAGATCTATCAACAGAAGTTACCATCAGAAGACATCTTCCAACAAAATTTCTGTCAGCAGATTGCAGCCACACATGAAAGCGGATCACTCTGCCAATCTGCTCTGTCAACAGAGAGCAGCCAGCGCCCAGCCACTCTCTCAACAGAGCGGCCAACCAGAAGCACAGCAGACATGGCTTCCCAGTGACCCAGAAGCCCTGTCTATGAACAGAGGGTCCACCAAAATATCCACCCAGCGTTTTTCGTTTTGACAGATTCTGTCAAGAAAGGCATTCTGCCCCATGGGGGAGAGGCAGAAGGCTGTAGACAAAAGTGCCAAGTTCTGTCAACAGTATGTCTACAGAACACATTTTTAGTGTGGCCACACCACGGTTTTGTTGACAAAACCCTCTAGTGTGGATGTCGTCCTACACTAGGAAACCACTTATTATTTGGATTCGAGTTTGTATCAGCACTGCCAAGAAGAGTGGATGGAGCCATGGGGCTCCTACAGCCAATACAGAGCCTCAAGTCCTCTCTATATAATTACCCTGTTTCCAGTAGGTCTTTGGGGATCACAGCCTTTGTTGCTGCATGGCAGTCATGAAAACAGCAAGCCTCATCTCTCTTCCCAATGAAAGAAATGAAGAGCAAATTCCTTGAAGGATCTATAAACCAGTATCTCATAGAGACTCAACTGGCACATCTGAATTATGATGTCCAGTTATGAAATAATCTCTTCATGGATCTTTCAACCTTGCTATTACCATTAACTGCACTAGCTGATGTTTTACTGTAGGAGGCAGCAGTTAGAAGCACCTAACAGAGCTCCAGAACCCCCAGGCATACAGTCTGGTATGGGCCATATACCTTTGTGCTTCCAATTGTTAGTTAATAATAAAGCCTTTCAGAAGAACATTTGCTTAGGAGCACTTGATCATCCCTGTTGGTTCTCACAGTAGATAGAAATTCATACCTTTATCCACACATTTATTAGTTATGACCTTCTGTCATAAGAGCAATTTGCTTAGTGTGCTCTGTGTGATATTGTATGATTCGCCGATCTAATTTTTATCTCCATAGCCACGTCTACACATGCCGGCTACTTCGAAGTAGCCATGCCAACTTCGAAATAGCGCCCGCCACGTCTACACGTGGCGAGCGCTATTTCGAAGTTGAAATCGACATAAGGCGATGAGACGTCGAAGTCGCTATCCTCATGAGGAGATGGGAATAGCGCCCTACTTTGACGTTGAACATCGAAGTAGGGCACGTGTAGCCGATCCGCGTCCCGCAACATCGAAATAGCGGGGTCCACCATGGCGACCATCAGCTGAGGGGTTGAGAGACGCTCTCTCCAGCCCCTGCAGGGCTCTATGGTCACCGCATGCAGCAGCCCTTAGCCTAGGGCTTCTGGCTGCTGCTGCTGCAGCTGGGGATCCATGCTGCATGCACAGGGTCTGCAACCAGTTGTCGGCTCTGTGGATCTTGTGCTGTTTAGTGCAAGTGTGTCTGGGAGGGGCCCTTTAAGGGAGCGGCTTGCTGTTGAGTCCGCCCTGTGACCCTGTCTGCAGCTGTTCCTGGCACCCTTATTTCGGTGTGGGCCGCTTTGGTGTGTAGACGCTCCCCTGCAGCACCTACTTCAATGTGGTGCTGCCCAACGTCGACGTTGAACGTCCATGGCACCAGCCCTGGACGACGTGTGGACGTTATTCATCGAAATAGCTTATTTCGATGTCGCTACATCGAAATAAGCTATTTCGATGTAGCATTCACGTGTAGACGTAGCTCATGTGTAGCATTTGAAAATCTTTTGCCTTCATATTAATTTAACATTTTTATCTTTTACCCATTAAAGGCTGGTCAGTATGACCTTTATATTCAGATACAAAAGATAATCCATTGGTTAATCTGAACCATTTTGGCCTCAGTTACACATTCAGTGACAAACCATTATTTCTGTCCCAGTTCTATAATTGGCCACAGTGCTCTTTCCTATCAGAAATATTTGCTGTCAGAGTTGCCTGCTAGCCTTTGCATAATTCCTGGATACTCTCCAGGCCATTAAAGCAACATCTTCTGTTCAAGTCTAGAATATTTATCCAGAGCCAAAGTCCTAGCTTTCTCCCTACTCTTAATTAAAGCATTAAGAATGTTAGATGGGTCATTCTATGGACATTTGAAATGTAAAAGTTGATGTGAAATTTTTCGTGCTGAATTTTAACTAATTCAGTATTTTTACTCAAAATTCACAATTTTACATTGTAAATAAAATTAACTGCCTCGGGTATTTTTATATATTTGAAACTTTTGTTAAACTTTGTTTAACTTTTTTACTACTACAGGTTGAACCTCTCTAATCTGGCACTCTCTTGTCTGGCAACATCCTTAATCCAGCATGATTTTAGTTAGCTGAATGACCACACATCCTGGGTGTGGCCAAGTTTCCCGCGGTTTCATGAAGTTTGTTTACAGCCACCAGTCCTGACTCTCAGGGTTCTGTGCTGTTATTTAGCTGCAGTTTACCTTCTAAGAGCCCAGTAAGCTGTGGAAGTGGTGGTAATGCTGCTAGCCAATGTTGACTCTCATGGTCTGACAAATTCTTAGTTGGCTCTGCTCATGTCCCAAGGGTGCCAGCCTAGAGAAAGGCAACCTATATAAGAAAGAGGCTTTTTTTTGGTGGGGGGGAGCTGGGGGGAAACTTCTGTGACAGTTCCTACAGGTGTTCAACCGGCAGAGAACACTGACCAATGGACTGACACCAAATCTGCTGGGCCAGCACACGAGGGCCTTGTCCATGCTTAATGGAAGATCAGTGCTGTAGGACAGATCCCCCAGTGGTCTGTTTAGTGGGTCTAGTAAAACTGTGCTAAACTGGCTGCTGATTGCATCCTATTAACTCCGGTAGTCCACTGGAGCAAGAAGAGTAAGGGGAATCAATGTCAGAGTGTCTCCTGTAAGCACCCCTGACCCGCAGTTGAGATGCCATAGTGACTTGATCTAGACTACATCAAGTCCAGCCTCACGACTCACGTAGCTGGAGTTGCGTACCTTAGTTTGACATTGCCCCCTACTATTGACCTGGCCAGAGAAGCAATAGTTAGTAGACCTTTCAAATGGTGTGTTTTCTGTTAGCACTAACTCTGATCCACTTCTCCCCTGTCTATTTAAAACATATGCAGAAAGTCTGGCAGAATTCCACTCACCATTTGTGCTCAGGAAGTGAGAGAACACCAAGACTTTGAGTGCCCCATGCCTCCAACCTTTGCTCACCTGCCAGAGTATGCCAAGAATGTGGCTCCTAAGTGTTGTTTTACAATGAAAGATTATTGTAGTATTTGATGTAAGTTTTGTTGATTTACTGTTTCATTCCCTTTATTGCAAGCTTCATTACAGCCAGGATTTCATCCCTTAGTACTTCCCATTTTTCAGACTTCCAAAGACTATCCCATATTTCCTTTGCTTTTAAAAATAAGAAAGCCAGCCTTTTTACAATTTGAAGCCATTTAAGCGCAACACTAACTCCTCATTAAGTATACTCATAGGAGTGGAATAAACAAGGTGAAAAATCACATATGTTGCATTACCATTTTATCCAGATGTGCCCCTGGCTGAAAGGTATAGTGTTTCTTATCAGCACTTAAATTGTCATTCTCCAAAATGTTTAAAAGCTGCTCAAGGCTCTACATTGCCTCTATTTCTCTTTGACTTGAAACTATTGTATATAGTCAAACAAATCTGGAAGCTAAAGTACAAGTAAATATACTGGCACTTATGGGTGAACATCAATAACTGTCCCTCCTACCTTCCAAGTATTAGAAATATTCAACTATAAGCCAATATGATTCCAATCAATAAACAGATTCCTTCAATCAATTCATTCTTTTTCAGCTAGACTGAAACTAAAGTGTTGAGTTTTCAGTGTCAAAGTCTGAGGATCCAATCCTGCCAAGGGATATTTGCTGACTTAAGCATCCACTCATGCAACTTCTATTACAGGTCTTTGTATGCTTCTATTTTTAGGCAACAATTTCAGTAAAACCCAAATTAAAAAGAAACTCAGACAAACAAAAAGAACAAACTCACCAAATAAAGACAGTGCACATTTTGATCTGCAGTGGCTGCCTTCACTGTTGGAAGACAGCACAGTAAGAGTTATTTTTTAAATTCATACAACAAGTAAAACATATTTAAGTTCTCCTGAGCTACCAAAAATTGCTATAAATAAATAAAAGCATATAGAAGCCTGTTCCTGAAACAGGTTTAGCAAGGGTAGATTTTTGTATCTTCATAGATTCCTGTCTTCCCTCGACCCATCCAAACCCTATGTCCCAAACTTTGCCTTACAATCCCATTTTTCTCCTGCCTCCTAGGTCCTTGTTGGCTCTGTCTCCTTTCTCCTCCCTACAACTGCCTTGTTACCACCCTACTGGTTCTTTTTGGCAACTAATCCAAGCTCTTCCCCAACTCAGTCTCCCAGGTCCAACCATTCCCATTCTTCCATCCCTGCTTTGCTGTTCCGGTATCCTTACTCGGCCAATCCTAGTCTCCCCATGTGTGGTTTCCAGTCCTCGCCTCTATTCCCACCAAGTCCCACTTTCCCCAGTTCACAGTCTCCCCAGCCAGGCTCTTTGTTAGGATTGCCTGACATCAACTTTTTTTTTTTTAAAACCCAGAATGCCCAAATAGGGACCCTGGTGGCTCCAGCTGGCACTGCTGACTGGGCCATTAAAAGTCCAGTTGGCAGTGCAGCCGGGGGCCTGAGGCTAAGGCATATTCCCTACCTGCCCTGGCTCTGTGCTGCTCCCAGAAGTGGCCTTCAGGTGCCTGCAGCCTCTTGGTGCAGAGAGGCTCTGCACACTGCCCCAAGTCCAAGTTCTAGCTCTGCACCGCCCATTGGCTTGAACTGCAACCAATGGGAGCTGTGGGTGTGATGCCTGCAGGAACAAGAGCAGGGTGCAGAGCCTCCCTGCACCTTAGGGGCCACAGCGACCTGGCATCCATTTGCATGAGCTACACTTCAGAGTCCACACCCCCAGACAGAGTCCTCACCCCAGTGGCATAGCCAGGATGAGAAACTTGGGTGGGCCCCAACTTCAAGTGGGTTGGCAGTGACAGAGGGGGAGGTGGAGCAGGAGAGATGAGGGCCAGTTCCTCCCACCCCCTCTAACCAGCCTTGCACAGGCCGACGGACACTCTGGCCAGTCAGTGCCGGGGGGCCCAGGCTGTATCCAGTGCTGTGAGAGACTCTGCTTTCTGCAGCAATGGTTCTTGGCCTACTCTCTCACTTGACAACTGGGTGAAGCAGGGCAAGCCCCAGTGCCCCAATCCTGCTCTCTGGGTGGATGGAACAAGTCAATTCCCGAACCCCACTCACTGGAAGGAGTACCAGGAAGAAAGGCAGAGTGAGGCAAGTGCTGAGGTCATAGTAAAGTCAGGGCTGTGGGAGGAATCTGGGTGCTAAGTGGGTGGGTCACAACTCATCCAGGCCCACCTGCATCTGTGTCCCTACCTCACTCCTCTCCTGCACCCCAATGGCCAGTCTCAGCCTGGTGAAAAATGAAGGACAGTCTGGAAGAGTGAGTGACAGAGGGTGAGAGGGCAGAGCAGGCAAGTGTTGGGGCTCCCAGAGAAACAAGGGGTCTGGGAAAAGGGGCAGGGCAGAATAGTTTGATTTTGTTCGATTAGAAAGTTGTCAATTGTGTTTATTGCATCATTCTGCTCCCCACCAGGTCTTGTGTCTTGTCCCCTCTACATTTGAATCAATCACCTTTCTCCTCCACGGTGCCTGGGCATCAGCAGGGCACACTAAGATCACAAGAAGACAGGCTTTCTTCTGTCAGTGCTGGTGCCTGGACCTAGGCTAAATCTGGCACGTACACAAGGCTGCCAGGTTGCAGACAGCAGGGCAGCCCGTGTGCTGGGGAGCAGAGCTGCCCAGACCGTGCCTGCTCAGACGCTCCCTGAGGAGGGCCTCCTCAGCACTGGGGCCTGTCTGATAGCCATGCTGCTCATCATGTTCTTCAAGCAGAATGGCTGGGTCGCTCGCACGGTACCCATCCTCCAGGCCCTGGCCAGGCCTCTGCTGCCCTTCCCCGGGTAAGCCTGGCCCACACCACAGACCCACCCTGGGGAGGAGGCTATTGAGCAAAGGAGAGGGGGCAAAGGGAAGTGGGGCCACCCGGTCTAGCATTCATGGACATGTCTTCCTTCGACCCCACCCCCCGCAACCATGAACACGGTGCTCCTCTGATATGTCGTCACCCTTGAGGACCTGGGTGCTGCCCTCGCCAGGTTCTTGGAGCTGGGGTTCCTGAACTGTTTTGGAGCCCTGGGCAGGATGCACGTGGTGATCCAGGCTCCAGACCATAGCTGAGGCACCTACATTAACAGGAAGGGGTATCACTTGGTGGTACTCCAGGCCCTGGTGGACGCAAGGGGCTGTTTCCTGGACAGGTGCGTGGGGTGGCTGGGAAGGGCCCATGCCATCTGGAATTCATGGCTGAGATGCTGGATGGCATGTATGTCCCCCCCACAGGAGCTCCTGCTTGAGAACATCACAATGTCCCCCTGCGTCATGGCTGATGTTGCGTACCTGCTGCACCCATGGCTCATGCAGCCCTAAACCGGACACACCACCCCAGCCCAGGACACCTTCAACAGATGCCTCAACAATGCCAGGGGCACAGTAGAGTAGGTGTTTGGGAGGCTGAAGGGGAGGTTTCTCAGCCTCCTCACCAGGCTGAATGTCAGCCTCCCAAATGTCCCCACAGTGGTCGCCTCATGCTGTGCCCTCCACAATTTTGTGGAGTGTAGATGGGAGCCCTTCTACAGGGTGGGGCCAAGGACACGGGGGCCAGGTACAAACAGCCACCCACTATCCCATGCCACCAGGCCCAGAGAGACCGGGTCAGGGTCCAGGAGGCCTTATACCAGGCCTTTGCCCATGGCCTGCCCTGACCCTCCCAGACACACTCCACACCACAGGCCATCCCAACTCCCCCATCCCTCATTCTCCCCTACCAAATGCACCTCTTTCTGCTCCCCGCCTCACCACTCTCCCACCATGCACCAGGGACTTGGGGTTATCATGTCAAACTATATACAGTGCATGGAGGGGATGCTCCATGGAGGGGAGGCAGGGGGCTGAGTGAGGGGACTGAACCTGGAGGAGGCTGGGATGGGAGAGGGCTCAGTCACCCAGTGGCATGGAGGGCCAGGATCCACAGTGGCTGCTACTGCCCTGGGTCTGGGCCCCCCTGCAGAGCTGTAATGAGGCCAGGACCACGGGAAGGTGGTGGAAGGGGGTGCTGCAGACTTGGCCTCCTCAGGGTGTGCGGGGAGGGAACTGGGCCTGGGGCAGGTATGCCCACTCCACCCAGGAGCCACTGAGCCAGCTTGTTGCAGGCGGCCAGGGACAGGTTCTCCACGTGGTGGGTGCCTGGCGGGGAGGCAGCTGCCAGAGGGGTGGCATCTACCGGAGGGGCTGCTTTGGGGCAGGCAGACAGCTGCAAGCCAGGATGGTGAGAGAGCAGGAAATTGGGTGAGGCAGGCAGCCAAGTCCTGAGCCAGGATGTCCAGGCTGCCAGTGAGCCATACCCATACCTCCCACTCCATCATCAGCCAGTCCCAGAGCACGCCGGTCATCTCCCACATGACCACCTGGTTGGTGGCCACCTCCTCGTCGTGCCAGTGCCATCTTTGTGTGGCCTGGCTGCAGCCATGCAGGGATGCGGGCTGGGGCAATGGGGGGGCCTCCCAGCTCCCTGCAGCTGTGGCCTGCTCAGATGGGCTATGGCAGCCTCCCAACAACAGACCTGTGGAGACAGGAGGATGGCCTGTGAGTGCTGAGCCCCAACCCCGGGGGGGCAGGGCCTCCACTCTGCTGTCCCCCACCCTGCTCCCTTGCCATCAGATGGCCCATGGGCCCCATGGGATCCTGGGTGGTAGGGGGTTCCCATCTGGTGAGAGTCGGACCATGTTTGGTGTTCCCCTCCTTCCCCGGGCATGTGGGCTGCGGGGCTGTTCCTGGGCGGGGGCCCATCCCTGGGCTCTGTGACTTCCCGATTCCTGGGCTCTGTGACTTCCTGATCATCCTGTACCTACCAGCTGCAACCTCCAGGAGCTCAGGCAAGGCTTGGGTGGACAAGGCTTGGCTGGTTGCTCCAGAGAGGAGGGCAATGATGAGGGTCCCATCACTGAAGCCCTCGTCATTGCCCTCAGTCTTGGTGGGCCGGTCCTTACATGGGAGGCTGGTGGGGCCAGAGAGGCCCACGTCCTTGCTGGTGTCCGCAGGGGCAGGGGCAGGGGCAGTGGTGTCCACCAGATGCTCCAGGGAAACCACCTCTCTCGGCCCCAGGAGCCTGTGCAGCTTCCTGTGTGGGGCAGTGGGTAGGCCATGCTCCCAACCAGCTGGCAGCGTTGCAAGCTTCACAGTAGGCCTGCCTCAGCTCCTTCACTTTGATCTGGACACTGCTCCTGGTGCAGCTGGGGTGGCCTCAGGTGGCAAGCCCCCGGCCAGTGTGTCATAGGCCTCCATGTTCCAGTGCTGGGAGCCAGTTTGGCAAAGGACCTCCTCCTCCTCCCCACCCAGAGCGAGGATGTCCTCCAGCTGCCCTTCGGTCCAGGAGGGTCCCCTCCTGGCACACCCCTTGCCTGGGTACCGCGAGCCCTGGGACTTGTAGTCCAGGGCCTCTGGGGGGACAGGGAGGCCTTGCCATGCTGCCATGGTAGCTGGACAGTGTGGGCACTGTCTGGAGCCTTGAGCAGGGGCAGTCCAAGTGGGAGCTTGTGCTGGTCCTGCTTGTGGCACGCGCTCAGCTTCCTGCCTGGGGTTGCCGGGGAGCTGGTTCCTGTCATGGCTGGCTAGAGTGTCTCCGTGATCCGGGTGGGCCGCCACCATAGCAGACCCCATACTTTGATGTAGTGAGTGTAGAATATCTACACACACTGTGAATGGAGTAGTGACTTCAAAGTTAGCCTCCTTTACTTTGAAGTTAACTTCAAAGTAAGGAAAAGCGTGTGTAGATGATCTGCGGTCTACTTCAAAGTAGCCCTTACTTCGAAGTTAACTTCAAAGTTATTTTCTAGTGTAGACAGAGTCTTTGAGTTTTTGCTTTTATGATGCTGGTGATTCATTTTAAACTTGTTCAAACTAGGCATTTTTGGGACATCAGATGTTGGGATACAAGCAGATAATCTGCCACTTGGAACTGGAAACATTTGGCAGGATTTATTAAAACCTGATTAAACATCACAGAATTCAGGTGTAAACAATCAACCAAGCCAGGAAAACAGCTTGGCTGTTTGCTATACCTATTGTCAGTTTGGGGTTGTCTAATTTAGACCCAGACATTGCCTACTTTGTTATTTCTGGTCACTGCCAATATTCACTCTGCCCCAGCCCAGTGGGAGATTACTATGGATTTGTTCTAAATCGGTCAAAGCTCTTGAACTAGACATATGGTGTGAATCCTTGTTTGTCTGGTATCACAGAGAATGCTTCTATCACAGCATTTACACACATACTAAATTGTCTCCTTTCACTGATGCAGAGCAGTGTTGTAAATATAACTGAACTTGTGAAAGAAACAAGGTGTTAATTGAGGGTGTGCATATTCGTCCTCATAAACATTTGCCATTAGACTACTGGATTTCTGTTTCTAAGGAAACCATGACTCTCTAAACAGAAAAGATACTAACTCAAAATGCAATTTATATTCTAATTCATCAGAAGCTCTGGTCACTGCAAAAAGGAATATTTTGTTTTCACTAGCTACTTTGAACTTGGATGAAATAAAGATTTGATTAGTGTTGACTATAATAATCTATAGATTCTTATATAGGGTGCGTCTACACTAGCCGGCTACTTTGAAGTAGCCGGCACAATGTCAAAATAGTACGTGTCACGTCTACACGTGCCGTGAGCTATTTCAATGTTGACATGGCTCAGCTGTTTTGGGTTTGTGCCCTCCTTCCTCCCTCCCCCACTATTGGGAGGCACGGATCATCTCTACACAGATGTGATGAGCTTGGCTCCTGGATTTTAAGTTTTCTATTGTATCCTCTTGAGCTCTATTTTTATTCAGAGTGCAAAGGTGCCTGATTTCTTAATACATACACAGGGACTTTAAGTGGGCTAACATAATACAGTGCTTTCCCTACTCAGGGCAGAATTAACTTTCCTGTGGGCCTGAGGCTATTAGATTTTGTGGAGTCCCTGGATGCACGTCGTTTTCCTAATTTAAAATAAAATTATCAGTTATGGGATTGAGGCTATTAGCACTATACTAAACTTGCCTTTTAATTAACATAAAGTCACTCTGTAATTACATTTCAGTCTTAAGACAAAAAAAATTTAGTTGTTCATTCAAAATAGCTCACTTCTTACCTTAGAATGGCTGTTCTATTAGTTTCTTTCTTGAAGGGAGTTTGGGTGCAGGAGAAGGCTCCAGGCTGGAGCAGAGTGTTGGTTGACTGGAGAAGGTGAGGTCTCTGAGAGGGAGCTTGGTGCAGGATGGAATTCTGACCTGATGAAGGTGAGTGGGGTGCAAGGTGCAGGGTCCAGACAGGAGGTGTAGTGCAGCAGGGCTCAGGCAGGCTGTCTGCATGCTGCAGCCCATGCTGCTCCTGGAAGCTGCTGGATCTCTCTCCATGTTCCTGGGGGGAAGTGGGACATCTCTGTGTGCTGTCCATACCCACAAGCACTGTCTGTGCATCTCCCATTGGCTAATAGGAGCTGCAGAGGTATAGCTGGAAGTGGGATCAGTGTGAAGAGCCACTCCCATCCCCCAGCTAGGGGCTGTGGAGATGACCAACAGCCAGCCACTTGTGGGAGCAGTGTGGGGGCATGGCATGCAGGTAGCCTGCCTGAACTCTGATGCACTGGTGGACTTTTAGCAGGCTGGAGGTCATGATCACCTGGCAGAGGCTCCGGGATCGACCGCTCAATTGCAATTGATGGCTTGGTGACAAGTGATTGTAATTATGGGTGTATTTTTGCATGGTCCCCCTAAACTCAGGAGCCTGGGCTGCAGCCCCTAAAGACCCTGCATTAATCTGGCCCTGCTGATAATGTTTCTTGGAATTGGGGATCTAAATCCCCCTATCGCCAGACATTTGTGGCCCTGTTATCACCCCTTTCAGGATGTGGATGAGTTGTCTCCCTCTCCTGCATCTCCCTCCCTCCATTCTTATCTCCTACAGGGAGAGTATCAGGCCTCCTAGATATGTAACTGCTGATTTGTGGATGGGTAGCAGCTAATTGTAAAGTCTTTTACATGACAACAAAGCTCCTAATAAAAGCAAAAGAAACAAATCTCTGGAGACCCACCTCTTAGAACTATGTACATCCATGGCTCAATTAATGCCCAGGCCTCTTTGTCCTGTGTGTGGGAAGAGCAAGGTGACATGTCTGTTTCTGAGTGTTTGGACCTACGATCACCCAACCTGGTTCCCCTCCCAGCTCGGAAAAGACTGGCAACTTCCAGGTCTCATTGGCTGGCTGAGACACTACATTCATCTTCCATTGAGTCGCCAGGCTTTCATTCAGGCTGCCTATGAACTGGGGAGTGGGAAGAAGAGCCAGATTCCAGGGGCAGAGTGCAAGGTTGGTCTCCTGGGAGACTGGGACACCACATGGGGTAGTGGTACGGGAGTCTCTATGTAACCCTTCTGCCGGGAGGAGTTGGCAGCAACCAGGGCCTGGTTCAGCATCTAGGGGTTCCTTTTCATCCATCTCACACAGAACCAGCTTGAGCCCCCACCCAGTAGCCTGGGAAATTTACACACCCCTGGGCACCTCAGAGAGGCAGCGCTTCCTCACTTGCAAGCACAGTGTCTGAGTGTGGAAAAGAAACTTGTAATGAAAGAGGCAGAAAAGTCATGTGGGATAAGCTTGGGAAAATACCACACCCAGACTTCATAACCAGTCCTCATGTAACTGTCTCAGCTGAAATAGATTGAGCAGTGTCCTTTGCCTCTTAGGCTCACCAGTCCAATACTGTAACCAGCCAATCCACACATCCAAACTTTCTCCATGCCCCCCTTTCAAATGCCCCACTCACAACTCTGTCCAGTCTGTGCAGGCCCTGACACATCACCCTGATGCATTCCCTGAATGAACCTGAGGCAATGACACCTTTGCGCTGGTCCAGCATTCTGCTTGCTTGCTGCTTCTCCTATTGGCTGGCCGCTGGTCACACCCGCCGTCCATCCGCTCCTGCTCCTCCTACCACCCGTCCACTGGTCGTGCCTGCCGTCCGCTGGTCGCTCCTGCCGGCCATCTGCTGGCTGCCCACTGCTGTGTTGAGGGTTTTGCTATAGGCAAAACCCTGTGATTCCAGATCTCCATAGCTTCAGCTATTAGTGATTTCAGCTCATAGAGGCATTCATCTGCCACCCTGTGATTCCAGCTCTCAGTGATTTCACTCTCAATCTCAGTATCCACCAAAGCAGAGGCTCATGAAAAGATACAAACATGAGTACCCACTTCTAGCCTTGAACAATGGTGGAAGGGCTGGTTAAACCAGGTCTATAGCTCTATGGCTAAGGTTTAAGCAGGGCCAAGCCACTCAGCCACCTGGTTCAACCAGTAACACCATCCCCACCCCCCTTTACCACATCACAATACTTAGAGAAAGGGAGCCCTGCACATTCCATATCTTAGTCAGTGATGATGACTGCCCTGCACCTCCACAACAACTTCAAGTATCGGAGAGACTTCACAATTCTTATACTAGGTGTTAGCATAAAGCGATTTTACAACATCTTGTTTACAATTGACAAAATCCCTTTGCTTCCTTGCTACCCATCAGGCTTTGTTTGCAAGGTATTACATATGCACACCTTTGTATTTTCATCCAAATGATCTCTAACAGACATTCCTCCCATCCTTCAGCAGCATTGAGTTCCTGCCAAGGTATTACATATGCACACCTTTGCATTTTCATACAAATGATCTCCAAAAGACACATTCCTTGCATCCACGGTGGCCAACTTTCTAATTCCAGAAAACTCAACACCCGTGCCCCATCCACTGCTGTGCCAAGGCCCCATCCCTCATAGACCGTCACCTCCATTCATTCCCTCCACCCTCACCATCTCTTGCTCTCTCCAGCCCTTGCTCACAACCTCATTTTCACCGCAAGGCCCAAATGGGCATGTTTATTCTTTGGACAGCTGTCTTATACTATACTGAGGTTTTATTTGTTACGTTACAGAGCCACCTGCAAAATAGCAAAAAAGAATAAGTTGAAATAATGAAGTTTCATGAGTCTTTCCTTCCCCCTTCTCAGTTTTCATAACTAGTTCCATGTTCTTTTGTTCACTAAAGTTACTGTAAATTTATGTGTGGAATTAGGACCACACCTTATCACAGTTGCAATGACTCCATTAAAGACACCCTCCAGAAGCCAAAATATAAATCCATAGAGCAGAACCACACAAAAGCACCTATCCAGATATACCTACATAATTAAATCTGTACGAATTGACTCCCACACCTACATGCTGAAACACATGTATTAATCTGTACACAGCTAGCGTTCACTCATACATACACTTCCAAATGATTTATTATTATAAATGAAGCTGAGCACCAAGCTACTTCATGCTGCCCAGACTGTGCTACGGCTCCCACATCTAACCTGCAGCACCACCCAGACCAGGCTGCACATTCCCCACTTGGTACCACTCAGACCATTCCATGCCTCCCCCAGCAGTGATTTAAAGGGCCCTAGGCTCCAGCCACTGCCACAGGAGACATGGGGCCTTTTAAATTGCTGGGCCCCCTCCTGCCCTCAGTCAATGGATTTTTATAGGCTTCAGAGATGAGCCACGCTGGAGCAGCCACCCAGGAAAAATAATTGAGCCCAGGCTTCTTGTGCCGCAGATGACAATTCTGTCCCCAGTGCCCCTGCTAAATCTGTGCCTGAAAGATTGTAACCCGATGAGTTGTTCAAGGCACTTAAATTGCACTTGCTAAGCAATAGGAAGCCAATAATGTCTGTAGAAAATGAGTGTCACCAGTTCTCATATAAATCCCTGGGGAGGTCACTGCTGTGCTCTGCAACACATATAGTTGCCAAGTCATTTTCAAGGTTAAGAGTTACAAAATGATGGTCTGTAGAGCATCTGGTTGTGGCATATGTAGTGCAAGCCAGTCACTTTGTACTGAGTCCTCCTCCTTATTTCAATTTAGGACATTGCATTAAAAGAAGCTAAAAATATTTCTCTAAGGTTAGTCTCCTACACAGTTGCAGCAGTTCCAAAAGCCAGATTCAGGGATTGTGAATGGCCAGGCCCATGTTCCACTGGACAGCTTATGTGCAAGGTATGATTTGCATTTTAAATATATGGGAATTTCTTTTCAAGTGCAGCCCCAGTGGTATGTGTCTGTCTGTTTAAATCCTCCATGGTGATTCAGAGAAACTTCCTCATGCTGGTCTCTGAAGCTACCAGTGATGGGGACAACAGGAAAAGCAATTTAGTGCCTGAGCTGCTTCCAAGGAATGAGAACGTGTTACATTATTTCTTTACGCCATGCTTGTACGCTTCTAGATTTCAAGAGAAATAGGGAGTGTGTTATTTCTGACTGGGATTAAGATTATCTTGTTTTCCTTGAGAGACAGTCTGAGAAGTGCCCATGCTGTGTCATAAATTATAATGCAGCATTGCTGCCTGGGATACAAAAGCGTACGAACAAACCTGCCCCCTAATGTGTATAACTTTTTGTTATCAGATGACTCTCCATCAGTCCTGGCTTTCAGCATCACCACTCAGCAACTGCCTTGCTAGAAATTACTGAACACATTTCCACTACCGTAAACATTGGCCAGGGTTATATTTCTAGATTCCAAGAAAGCTTCTGACAGCCAACCGTGATACTTTATGTAATAAGTTGTCAGTGTACTGTGTACACCCTAAAGCTGTCGCTTGGCTTAGGTCAAAGCTGTCAAATTGCCAACAAAATATTATTACTAGAGGCACTAAATCTTCTTTTCATCCTAGTTTTGTTGGGGTCCATCAGACAGAGGCCTTAGTCTACTAGTGTTTATCCTGTACATAAATAATACACCTCATGAATATGCATAGGAAAACAAACTTACATCTATGTCTGTATATAACACTGCAAGCAAATGCTGCAGTCACATTAAAAAGATCTGGAAGTGGCTTGTCAAGAACACTTATTACTAAATATTTCTACAACTAAGTCTATCACATACTTCAGAGGGGCTAACTGACAAACGAGGTGTAACTGATATCAAATAATGGGGGTTGCAAGAATCAATGTATTTTTCTCTGTAGAGTGAACATGGCGTTTATGGAAGATGGGAAAGTGCTGGAGCCTGAAGACCTCTAGTTACAGAACAACATTAGTATCAAGAGCAACAATAGTGTCCCACCAATGGGCCTCAAACCTGACCTGGAGGGGCAACACCTGGGGTAAGACGACAGGTCAGTCTTCAGGCCCATTCAGTCCTGAGCATTTCACATGACCGTCAGTTCCTATGGCCGTGTTGTGATGCTGTCATCTGCCTACTCAGAACCTGATTGAGAGGATTGACTCATTTTATTCCAGCCACTGAACACCTGATTTTTGTGGCAGTTTAAATAGGTATGTGAATTTCACAGCTAACCCTAGCTGCCTGCGGGCCAGGACACAGGCTCTCACACTTTGGTAACACAGATCTGGATTCAAACTCTGCACTCCATTGCTGTCTCTTATTTACAAAAATTAAGTTTGTTCTCTGTTAAAAAAAGAATTAAAGAATGAGAATAATTAAATATTGTTCTGTTTTCACTCAAAGGCCCTGAATGTGTTTTTAATGACACAATCTTCCTAAGAAGTTCCAGACAAGTGGCGGGTTCCAGATGCACTCTGGTTTCCGCCCCCACCCCCCAATGCTCTGTGTGAGCGCAGGGCCCCACAAAAGCTTATGCCCAAATACCTTCATTTGTTAGCCTTTAAGGTGCCGCAAGACTCCTCAATATCTCCCCACCGTTCCTTATAAATAAGCAGAATGCTCTGCACTGCTCAATATGAACAATCAGTGCAACACAGGACTTTATTTTTATACCCATTTTCCTGTATCATTTGGAGAAAAGGCCAGGCTCCTGCATTACCTGTCTTTTTTTCCAGATGCCTCCTCTGCTGATCTATGGAAGACGTCCTGCCTCCTTCCTCATACACCTTCAGAATCATAGATAAAGACATGCACGTGGGATCAATAAAATATTGGCATACTCTGAGGAGTTCACATTACTAAATTGAGTAAGCATGCAAAAACCCTTCTATCCTTAACAAAGCACAGCCAAGTTCTTCCAGATCACTGAAAGACCCATCTGGTTCATAGGGACTCTCCAGATTTCAAGTTTTGGTAAATGTTATCACTAGAACTATTAACAAAAGCTATCTTTTTCTTCCTAATAATGAGACCTATTTTTTCATTCTCTATGTTCTACAAAGTGCCTGAACCATTTCCCCAAAAATCTTTCATAAACAATCTTTTCTGTGCTGAGAACATATTTATGTAAATCCCATCCAAAAATTAAAAGAATGGCAAAACTACAAGCAGAAGAAAATGGGCCTTTACAACAGAAATGGTCGTGTAATCTTAAGTATGGATATCATATATAGTTATATTTATGCACACACAGCACATATACACCATATCTATGAGGAACTCACTGTCAAGTGATAAAATGTGGAGCCTTAGAAAAACCTGTGGAGCCATGTGATTAAGGAATTTATTATGCAACCCTGACCCCCTCACCAGCTCTCTGACCATTAATCTATCTTCATTGGGATTAGAGTTTATATTCAAAAAACCCCAAACAAACTCAGACAAGCCCTTTTCTCAAATCTACCTGCCAGAGAAATGTTTTATCATTCCCTCACTATTCTTCAGCCATGATTCAGCCTTGCATCAGTGAGACTTTTCTCTATATAAAAATATCACAGCTGGAAAGTCTGATAATTCACATTTTTACAGAACTAGAATCAGGATCCTTGTCTCACTGGAAGGAAAGATTTCCAACTTCCCTCGGAACCCAAAGTTTACACAAAGACATAGAAGGACCTAAAATAATGGATTATAAACTATGGAAGTTGCCTGAATAGAATATTTTAGGCCTTTTTAAGAGGCTCTTATGGATACTTCCAAGCCCTACATCTGCCTTGTTTACTACTTGACTAGAATGTACATCAGGATTATATATCCACATAATCTGCAGTTTAGTGGTTACTTCAGCATTACAAATATTTATCTGACAGGTCATGAATGATATACCCTAGCAGCCATAATTTTTAAGTTGAAGGACTGATTGAAAAAACTGTGGTGAACTGGTCTACATTTCATCATTTAAAAATAAAGTTATGTGACTTGTAAAACATGTTCAGGAGACAAGAGCACATATATATCTTGCTGCCTGGAAGATCTGAGTTTTCAAAATGAAAATAAAAAAGAAACTGATTCAAAGCAGATCAAATTTAGCATTTTGGGTTTTTTTTTAAATTAAAATATTGAAATATAAATTGAAGTGTATCTGGGACACTGGAAGATGCTACTCAACATGTTTCTTTGTAGAAGGCAGGAACAATTCTGTGGAGAAAGGAAGAGGAGTTGCTGTTAAAAAAGAACAATCTTTGATTGACATGAGAAAATGCTGCCACATGAAATGGTTCATCTTCTTTGAAGGGTTCTTTTGTCAGTGAGGTCAGGTCAAAGAGGTTTGAAAGGTCCTCATCAAAGGAAGTTGTCTTTCTAGACCCAGCACAGTCCCTTGCTGGAGTAGTCTTCATTTTGGGAACTACATAGAAATATGGGAAGCATGGTGGTGACAGCTGCATAGTTGAGTGACTATGGCTGGCGGATCCATGAATCAACACTGTCACCTGCTGTGGAGCAGACAATCTCCCTGTCACCCTGGCCTGTGGTAAATTGCTGCATGTAGGCAAGTAATAAGATGAAGGTGACTAAGTGTAGTATAGTGTTGCCTGATTTACATGTATAGTGAAGTAGAATAGGCAGTTTCTCAGGATCCAATCCCTTATCCCTTTTGGAGCTGACATAGTAAAAGGAGGGGCAAGTGGCATATTCAACAGAAAAATAGTTAACATGCACAATCTCCCACTCATAACTCTTTACCAAGCCTCTAAAGCACCTCTGCTCATCTGTGACACAGAGGAAAGAGAATCCAGTTATTAAACAGTGAAAGAGCTCTTCACTGAACTCTCCATGTCAAACTGCATTGCTGGCGTCTGCCATGAATTGCGTGATGTCACAAGGTGGTGCTAACTACAAAAGCAGCTTTCTACAGTGCTATCGAGCTTGATGTCCTACTCATCAGTGTCAGTGGCAAGTAAGGCTCCCATTGAGCTCCATAAAGGCACAGAGAATACATTTACAAATAGTGCAGATGATACCACAATTTGCAGGTTTGCAAGTTCTTTGGAAGTTAGGATTAAAATTCTAAGAGGTATGAAGAAACTGGAAAATGGTCTGTGATAAACAGTATGAAATTCAGTAGGTACAAATGCAAAGCACTCCACTAAGGAAGGAACAATCAATTACACTCATTCAAAAAAGGAAGTGACCACCTATGAAGAAATACTGCAAACAGAGATCTGAGGGTTATAGTGGGTCACAAACTAAATATAAATCAACAGTGTAACACTACTGAAAAAAAAAGGAAACCTTATTCTGGGATGTATCAGCAGGAATGTTGTAAGAAGACAGGAGAAGTAATTCTTCTACCTTGAGGATGGAGAGGAAGACAGTCATGGAATGAGAATCATAGAAGATTAGAGCTGGAAGAAACCTCAGGAGGTCATCTAGTGCCACACAGGCAGTTAATCACCCTCATCCACCTCTACACCAAAGACAAGACATAGCAGCATGGAAGGCATAATAAGAGAGTGGCCTACCTAAGTACTAGTGACCGACTGAACTTCATTTCCTTATCCCAGTCACTGAAATGTGTCAGAGTGACAAATGACCTGTGCTCCATGCATGAAAGGGCTCAGCAGCCACTGACTGTAAGGGCTGTTGAATCTTACGTGAAAGTCAGGAGAGATTACTGATAAGTCCTTAGAGCAGGAGTGGACAACCAGTAAGAAAGGAAGAGACAAAAAGAGCTGTGCATAGAGTGCTAATAACCATATATATATTATAGATATACAGAGACAGAGAGGGAGAGAAATAAATATAGATCAATAGATATATAAAAATACAGATAGATATATAGATACATAAAATAAATATATAATATGTAGCTCAATGCCCTCCCCCCTCCTCCAGAACCAAGTATTCCCAGCCTTCCCACTCTGAGTGCCCTCCCTCTCCTCAGGGCCAGGCACACCCAGCCTTCCCCCCTCTAAATGAATGCCCTCCCTCTCCCCCAGAGTTAGGCACCCCCAGTCCCTCCCCTACTCTAATTCTATGCCAACGACTCACCAGAGCCACCGGAACCGCTGCCACTGCAGCCAAGCGCTTCTCCCACCAAGTGGTGGGGAGCACGTGTGGAGCAGGCAGGCAGCACTCCCAGCGTGCGACTCTCAGAAGGAACCACATTTAAATGCTCAAACAGCTGCATGCGGCTCGAGAGCGGTGGGTTGGCCACCCCTGTCTTAGAGGATTTTTCTTTTCTTTTTTTACAGGATGTCTGTAAATAACTACTGAATCTTAAGGGGCTCCTGATCATATGGCCACTTCTTCTTCTCCAAACTTCCTTCTGCAGTGGACTGTTAGGTTACTGAGGTAGAATAACAAACCTGGAGTCCATGTTTATGCTCTGGTGTTTTTTTACTGTCAGTGACTGATTGCAGATACATTGCTTCTGTAACAAGAAGTCTGGATGTTCTCAAGAAGAGAAACAGTGCCCTCATGTTTTATTTAGATGTTTTGAATTCCTCTGTAGGACAGATCTTCAGGAGGGTGAGAACACATGACCTTGGGGTGGATTGTATAGCTCTTAACTTTGCAAGTTGCCAGCAACTTTCTGTTTACAATCTTCCATCTCTCCTGTGACTAACCAGATACCTGTCTGTTTGACGTTCTTGTTGTAGTACTTCTTCTGAAGTGTTTTCTTCACACATACCTCTTTTTGTAACCATTTCAGGAATATTTGTCTCTGGCTCAAAAAATGCATTAGAGGTTGCCACAATGGTGTTTGATGGGCTGTTCACGAGTCTGTGAATCACCTAATTTGGTGATTCTGTTAAAGCATTTTGAAGAGTCTTATATTCTAATAATGGATACCTCCCCCTGAACCTGACAACTCTCTTTCTTTCTCTATCTCCTGCTCCCAGTGATGGCAACCTGCAGGGCACATCCAGCCCATCAGGGTAACTGTAGACTGTGGGCCATTTTACTGATGACCTTCTGCAGGCTCTGCTCCCTCCTCAGCTCCCAGTGACCACAGTTCTCAGCTCCCAGCCAAACAATGTGGGGCAGTACCTGCAGATGGTCAATGTCAGCAAGAAATCTCAAGTCCCAGAATGAGATTACCCTGATGGGGCACAGGTTGCCCACCACTGCTTTTGATCATGTTCTTTGTTATCTATACTGATTTTTGCACCAATTTATTTGACTGCACATAGAAAAGGCTTGAGGTGATATGTTGGAACTAAATATGTTGAAAAGAATTGATGAAATGAGTCACTTTTAAATTCTGAACCATTATATACTATTAATGTAACAGGAATCACGTCGACAAAGACATGGCTAGAGTGACTGGTGACATAGCACTACTCTGTCCATCACATTGCCCAGTGCTATACCTCTATTGTAGCTTGGTATAGCTTGGGGCCTGTCCCCTAGGCAGTGTCTATAAGCAGTCCTTAAGGACTCCTAGCAGTCTGTATGGATTAGCAGGTCTAGAACGCCTCTCGTAATTAGTTCACCCACTCTCCCAAGTGAAACAGGTCATAGGAACTGTATTGTCTTTGTGTGGAGGTTGACGCAGGACAGGGTAAATTAAATGGCATTTTATTCATGAGGCTTTCATGTGTATGCTTTGCTCTCAGCAGCCCATCTGTTACAGCTGATTCCCCACCTTGGAACTATGAGTGCAAATGGGGGCTGGCTAACCACATAAAACACTGCTAGACCTTATCTCTGCAGTTTCCAGAGACAGAAAAGATTTCCTGATTTTAGTTTTCCCTGAAATTAATGACTAGTTGCCACCACCAAATGTACACATTTCCTTTTCCAAGAAAGGCATTACTTAAAATCTCTTCTCTGAGAGCAAAACCCCCAACCTCCTTTTTCCAAGGAATTGGAAAGGAAAAAAGAAAAAAGGAAGAAAAGAGCACCCAACAAAGCCATTCAGGGAACTGTGAGCTCTTTGGTAACATGTCTGCAGACAGGCACATAGTTTTAAGCTCCTATAGGACACAAAGGATCAACTTGTTAACAAAGAAAATGCATTTTTATTATTAAAACAAGACTATCTTTGCAAGCATTGTAAATGGCTTGGTGTTAAAAGCCATAAATTAAAGTAGACCACAGGGATTTTTCCCTGGGTCAGATTCTTGGTTACAGGAGAGAACAAAAGGAACAAGTAACCAGCTCAGACATAATTTCCAAACTCCCAAACAATAAAAACAATACATTGTATGTACCTACCTAAACTTTCTCGTATTCACACTTTCTGATGAGCCAGGGGATCTGGTCTGAAAGAGCTCATTTCTTCCTTTCTTTTCTCTGTTTCTATTTTCTAATAAAAGAGAGATGTGGCTGTGATTCAGTTTCAGGTTTGATTTTTAGCTCCTGTTGGCTTTTTGCCACTTTTTCCCAAACCCTCTCCCAAAGAGGCAGGTTAGGTTAACTTTTTCCTAGTTCTCCAGTTCTCTTAGTCTTTTCTTTGCAGCTCCCATTCATAGCACTAGCCCAGAACACACAGGCTCCTTTTGGCAGGGGCACTTTAATGAGGCACTTCAGAAGATGCTAATGAGGCATTGACATTTGGTTTTAGGAAGCAGGGGTTTTGAAGCAAGGGGTCCTTTCAAAAGGCCAGTCTCCACTGACAGTGTGCATTCTGAAAGCAGCAATTTCGAATCACATGCGCCCGCCATTATGCTAATGAGGCACTGCATCTTCATGTCTGCACCTCATTAGCTTCTTCTGAACTGCCTCATTAACATGCCCCCTCTGATAGGATGGGGCATATGTAGACACAGCCATACAGAACCAGTCTATCAGAGCAAATGCCTGCCGCAAACATCAAGATAACCCATTCTAATTGTTCTTACACTCTTTCAAGTACGTCCTTGTGAGGGAGTGAGAGGAAGACCAGGTGGAGCAGGGGTTAAAGAGAGCCTGTGTGCCCACTTAGCCCCACCCCAATTCACCTGGAGCCAGTGTCAGGCCTGGAGGCAGAATAAAAGGAGAGAAGCTAGCCCAGTTTGGGGGTGATCAGCCAAGAGGTGGGGGCTGGCTCTGACATGTGCAGTGCCTGAATCAGAGCTGTCCCCATGTTGGCCGCCAGATGACAGAACCTCTGAACCCTCCCCTAGGTAAAATGGGAGAATCCCAGGGAAAAACTCCCCCAGAAGGGGAAGCTAGAGTCTAGGGGCCACTCCCCCAAACTAGTACTACAGCCACTAGGATGTGGGCTGAAGACTACTCCTCGGGCTTGTAGGCTCCGCAAGGGGCCTCGCCACTAGGCCACCCTGTCACCAGTGGGAACTGCATACAGTCCTATTGTTACATATGCTGGGTTTCTTGCTCTACATTGGGTTTATGATTAATAGCATCATCACAGTGCTTGCACTGTTGGGATTGCACTTGTAACTAACTTGAGTTTGCAATATTCTAGTAGACCTCTCGTGCCTTCAAACACATCAGAAATTCTTTTCTTAATTTCTTCTGGCACGATATGTTCTTTTATAGATTCTACTTCCATTGGATTGTTTTATCAAGTGTAATGACGTTAAGATTATCGATCCCAATACTGGTTTTGCCAGTGTTCGTTATATTGACATTTATGTCACCCTTCTTCCTTCTACTGTAATTGAAGTTTGCATTTCCCCACTCTGCAGAGTGGATGCCCTTCCTCGTAACACTGACAAGGGTGATGTTAATTTCATGGTGTGGGCTAGCCTTTTCCAACAGTCCCTTTGAGGTTGAAAATTCCTTATTCTGTATTGAAGTCAAAAAGAACCGTGTGTCCTTTTTGCAGAACACATCTCCTTTAGGTGTCCTGTAATTGCATGTAGGCACATCCTGTACTGTTCTGTTTCTTTCTGCAATATGCTTATGCAAAATGGTTTGCTTCTGGCGCTTTGTGCATATCTTCCCAGGGCAGGACATTCCTCTTGCTTTGTGGTATCCGTATCTATTGCAAACCTGCTATGTCTGTGCCTTTGCTATGCACTGCTCTTTTAATGCTGCATAAGGCTAGTGCATAGTTGATGACGTATTTATTTGTTGTGTGCATGTCTGAGTCCACGTATGTGGCTCCGTTTTATCACCTGCACATTGTGGTGATAGGTACTAGTAAGTATTATCGTTTGATCTTTGAATATCTCATGGGCTCTGGCTAGTCTAATGGCTTTTTCTACCATTAAATTGTACTCCTTTAATATTTTTTTTCTTGCAACATTAATTTTTGAGTTTGATCCCTTTAACAGTCTAGACTTCAGCACACCATCCTCATCTGGTAAAGGACAGTCTTTTATCAACTGGTTCGTCAATTGTTTTAGTAGGTCCCTGGTTTATCTGGCGGAAAATTTGTCTTTGGAGATATTTGTCTTTGGAAAACAATGGGCCTTGAATAGCTCAAACAGACTGTTTGATTTTTGATACCTGCTTCAGCGATTGTGCCACTAGAGACCTATGCTTTACAGATGCCCCTGGTTTTTTGCCTGACACATGAAAAAATAAGCAACTTTCTGGGCTGCAGATCACTTTTTTGAATCAGGTTCTGCAGTGATCAATTCTATTAACTCCTTCCACCTCGTCCAGTTCTCTGCAGTGTTTTCAGTTTCAAAGTCTACAGCCAGGACATTTCCTGTATTATTCTGCTGGAGAAACACACTTCATTTTTATTTCTTGTAATAAGGGGCCTTCCACTCCCACAGAAGCAGCAAGGCATTCCCTTTCCCAGACACACCATCAAGGCCTGACTTTCCTTCAGAAATAGTGGCGATTACCCCAGTACTTAGCCCTGAAGCTGGGATGTTTGTGCTTGAGTGTGTGGGCAGGGTTCATTGCCCTCTTCCCCTCGAGGTGCATAGAGTCCTTTGCTGGGATGATGTTCCCTGCCTGAGCAGTAAGTCTTAGAGTGAACACCTTCTTTAAATGAATGAGATAGTTCATACATCTGAGAACTATTGTTTCCAACGATCTGCAATCTTAAGCATTGGTTCTGCCCAGTTCATGTTCTTTTGCAACTGTAAGGACTAGGACGTACTTTAACCTGATCTACTCTGGTAAATTAGGAGACTGTGATTACATCAGTGAAGGGTGTGAAAAATGAACATCTCTAAGCACTGAAGTCATGCCAACTTTTATTGACAAAATAATAGAGGAAATGCCACTTCTGCTGATGTACTTCCCCTGCTGGGCTGACATAATAAAACCACATCAGTGAGAGGCATAGGGCTTTTGTGATGTAGTTAGAGCAATACAGAGTCAGTGTAGACACTGTGGTTGGTGATGTGGTCCTAATTGGCCTCCAGATGGTGCCCCACAATGCCCGTCCTGACCACTCTGGCAAACAGTTTGATTTCTGTTGCCTTGATCTTACACAAATATCTGCCCCTCCTCTGTTAAAGGCCTAGGGATATTTTAAATTCCTCTTCCCGGTTGTTCAGTATGCACAGTTTACATAGTACCTTCCCAGCTGACCATGTAGGTTTTCCACAGCAGATGGGCTCCCATATACTACACCAGAGCTGTAGTATTAGATGGGTCTGTGGGGAGAGGAGGCTGTAAAGTTGCAGCTCCATTCCATCCCTAGGAACTTGGATACCGATATGCTCATTGCTTGTGGCATGCAGAAGGAGAGGCATGAAAGGGACATGCAACAATGCAGTGCTAAGATCAAGGAGCCGAGGCAGGCAGATCAGAAGGCCAGGGAGACCAACCATTGCTCTGGTGCTGTGCCACAGACATGTCACTTCTGCAAGGAGCTGCATGCCATCCTCAGGAGCACTCCCTTCTCCGCACGTCCAGTGGATACTTTTGGGGGACTGGAGGCAGCAGCAAGTGGACTCAATCCCAAGGACAAAGTGGAAGTTGAAGGACTGGAGCTGGAGGATAATGTGGAGCATGAAACACAGTTGTCTGGTGGCATGGCAAGACAGGACCTGTTTTTCATTCTGGAGAAGTTTAGCCAGTCTCAGCACTCCAGCTCTGGCATGCATGGTGTAGGAGAGGGGCGCTCCAGTAAGTGGTCATTTTGCTTTGATACTTCACAGTGAGATGATATTGAGGTGTCAGGTACTTTATTTCATGATAGAGGAGAGATAAAGGATAGATATTAACAATAGAGCCTAAGTAGCTATGCACTGGGTGCCTGGAAAAAAGTGTGTTTATGCACAGAAGAATATCTGGGGAAACCCCCATAGAGATCTCTAGGAAACTTTTCTGTAAGTATTCTTCACTCCTCTGCCGCAAGGTCCTTGGCAGAGCTGCCCCATTTCTCCTCTGGTTGTAGGAAACTTTGCTGAGCCACTTGGCAATTATTTCTGCAGAGATCAAAGCATCACATAGGCAAACAGCTTATAAACTGGGTATACATGTGAGCACTTCATCGAAAGGGCGAAAATCAACTTGTGGAGGTCAAAATAGTGGCCATTGAAAGGGAGTGACTGTATGCTAAGGAAAACAAGAGAACACCCCTGGCCACCACATACAACTCCCAGCTAAAGCCTCTCCAGCGCATCCTCAGTGATCTACAACCCATCCTGGACAACAATCCTTCACTCTCACAGACCTTGAGAGGCAGTCCTGTTCTCACCCACAGATAGCCTGCCAACCTTAAACAAATTCTCACCAGCAACTATAGACCACACCAGAGTAACTCTAAACCTGGGGGGAGTGGAATGACAAGAGGTGGCTGCAGAACTTCGGCATGTCGAAGCAGACCTTTGACAAGATCTGCCACTTCCTTGCCCCCACATTCCGGCACCAGGACACCTGCATGCGTCCCGCTCTCACCCTGAAGAAGTGGGTCGCAATCGCCATCTGGAAACTGGCCACCCTGGACTCCTACCACTCTGTGGGACCCAAGTTCAGAGTAGGCAAGGCCACAGTCGGGGCCATACTTATGGAGGTAAGGCAGGCCCGAGTCACATGCCCTTCATGGGTGAGTGAGGGGGACAGGGTGGGGGAAACCCCCAGCTGCAAGGGGCAAGCGGGGAGGAGGCAGGGGGCAGGCCAGGGATGGTGGATGGGGGGGTCGTGCCTGCAACACCCTCAAGGGAGTACGTGTCCTCCTTCCCACCATGCAGGTCATCAGAGCCATCAACGTGACGCTGCTGCACCAGGTCATCTGCCTGGGGGATCTGGATCCCATCATCGTGGGCTTCAAGGACCTGGGCTTCCTAAACTGCTTCAGTGCCCTGGATGGCACACACATCCCCATCAGTGCCCCAGCACACAGTGCCAGCCAATACGTGAATCTAAAGGGCTACCATTTAGTGGTCCTCCAGGCCCTGGTGGACAATAGAAGCCGGTTCACAGACATCTACGTGAGCTGGGCTGGCTGCACCCACGAGACCCAGGTCTTCCAGAACTCCGAGCTATGCCGGCACATGGGGACTGGCACATTCATCCACCAGTGGAGATCCCGGAGGGAGGGGGAGCGTCATGGTGGTAAACGCAGCCTACCCCTGCAGCCAAGGCTCCTGTGGCCATATACAGAGCATAGCGACCCCACCCAGGAGGCATTCAACCAGCACCTCAACTACACCCACAACATCATGGAGCAGGCCTTCCAGTGCCTTAAAGGCTGGTGGAGGTGCCTCCACATGAAGTTGGAGGTTGGGGTCCTCAATGTGCCCCAGGTAGTGTGCACCTGTTGTATCCTCCACAACATTGTGGAGCGCAAGGGGGACGCCTATGTGCAGGGGGAGCAGGCAATGCGGCTGGCACAATTGAACAGTACAAGTAACTTTACTTTGGGATATACTTGCTCTGCTGTATGCTCCAGGTGGCCCCTTGTGAGGTGGACAAATGTTGTGGTGTTCTGCTGCTTAATGACCATTTCATGAAGGATCTCTTCCTCCTTCCACAGCCCCAAGAGGTCCCTCAGGTCCATCTCAGTCCACGAGGGGCATTTTTTATTCTCCCCCCAAGAACTCTGGGAGCCCTGCGAGGGGGAAGTGGGGGGCCTGGGGCTCCCGCAGGGGCTGTGTACTGGCCATCATGGTCTGCTGCTGCTCCCAGGCTTCACACACAGCGTGCAGCTGGAGCTCATGCTGGGGCTGCTCCTAGCATGCTCTCGGCTTCCTGCCACGGGGTTCCTGTGTGCATGCTGCTTTAAGGTGGCCAGACGCAGGGATCATAAAGCTGATCAGCACCATGGCAGACCCCTCTTCCATAAAAGCGGGATGTGGAGCATCTACACATGCACTCTTTTGATTTAGTTTTTCGAAAGGAGACGATCTTCCTGATATGGGATTGGGGTTCAGATTTTGACTTCTGTGCCCCGTTTCTTCCAATTTGCTTTCGAAAGGAGGTGTTACACATACAGATGCTCCTCTTGTTTTTTTGAAAGAGGGCCACATATTTTGATGTTTCGTGCATGTGCAGATGCATCTATAGAGTTGGTCAGAGGCCACATGCATGCAGGAGATGCACCCTTGCAACCTAAGTTACTCTTCAGAAAGAAAGATTCGCTTCAATTACCCTAGCCTGTAGACAATGATATCAATATTCAGAACAGCAACGAAGGGTCCTGTGGCACCTTATAGACTAACAGAAAAGTTTTGAGCATGAGCTTTCGTGAGCACAGACTCACTTTCTTCAGATGTAGTGAGTCTGTGCTCATGAAAGTTCATGCTCAAAACTTTTCTGTTAGTCTATAAGGTGCCACAGGACCCTTCGTTGCTGTTACAGATCCAGACTAACACGGCTACCCCTCCAATATTCAGAACAGTCATCATAGATATTTGTAGTAACCCCTTTTGCAAACTACCCAGATTCTATGTCCCAACTTGTGCAGTCTCTCTTCAAAAACCACATTGATGTCAGTGAAACAGCCCCAGTGATCCACCAGTGACTGTGAGACCATGGAGAATTAGCCCTTTTGGTCGATGTAGTCCATCACAAGATTGTCTGGGGTCAAAATCGGGATATGTATTCCATCTATACTCTGGTCCAGTTAGGGAACTGCAGTGACTCAAAGCCATGTATTATTTCCTCTGCAATACTGAATTTCAGTCTTTTGTAGCATGACACAGCTATTGGCCATACACACTTACCTCATCACACGCCCCAGGGTAGACTTCCCTGTTCCAGACTGATCTGTGACTGCTTAGGATCAGTTTGGAGGTGCCAGCTTCCACAGAGTGGTCACCATTTGCTCTTCCACAGTGAGGGCAATTCTCCCTCTGGTATCCTTTTGCACAGGGCAGGGGCGAGTGCTGCACGTGGGTCCAGGAAGGTGGTACTGCAGACACAGAAGGTTCTGCAGACACTGCTAATCATCCCATATGTGTGTCACGTTGCAATCCATTACTCAGTGCTAGACTCCTAAGCTCAGTACTGACACCACGTACGCTATGTGCCGCTGCTTCTGGAATGTCCGGGCTGACACAGCAGGGCAGGCCACTGAATCACTTTCTGTTTCTCAGTTCATGAACTATTCCAAGACCAGCCACACTGTGTTCATCATGACACATCACCGAACTGGTCGACAGTTTAAGTTCCGTGTTTTCAGGCAGAGGCAGGATGTGCACAATTTACAAGGGCTCTTGAAGAAAAAGCACAAAGTGAAGTCAGGAGCCCATGGAATGATGGGATGCAAAGAATTGCATCACAGGCTGAAAATCATGCTCCCATGATGCACTGTGATCTCCTCCAAGAGTTCAAGGCAGCAGATGATCATGAGTGGCACGGTGGAATAGCTACCCATGATGCAATACTCTCTCTGTCGATGCAAAAGCACTAACTATGGAAGCACTGTGTAAACACAGGGAGCATTGTGTGGACATCCACAACCAATGTAATTATAGCAGCGTATGATTATTGCCATAGCTTAAGTTGATTTAACTCTCTAGTGTAGACAGTGCCTGTGTAGACAGTGCTCGGTTGAGATATGAAGTCTTCCGTAGACTTTGCTACTGCTTCCTGGAGAGGTGGATTACCTCTGTCAATGGAAGAATCCCTCACACTAGCACAGTGTGTACAGTGAAGCACTACAGCAGAGCAGCTGTGTTAGTGTAGCATCTGAAGTGTTGACAAGCCCTTATTTCTTTAAATGGAAGCTGAGATTAGAGATAAACCATATGATTCTAGGAATATAAGCCTGTGCCTTAATCCAGCTCTGACCAAGGTTTACCAAACTGAATGAAAACTGGGTTAATTATTTGTCATTTAAACGGTTCTCATGTTAGTTGAAAAAACAATTTTGTTGATTGGGCTTCCTTCCTGAATGACATTGCCTGTTTATGATGAGCTGTATTCTTCCAATGGACAATCAAGGAAAGAGTTTTTGTTGTTTTTAGAATTTTACTGATTATAAGACATTCCTTTTCCTTATTTATTTGCTTTCACATTTTAACCAATAGTTCTAGTGGTAATTACCAAAGTCATATATTCATCGCAAACCAGCACGTGTGATAATAGCAATTTGATATTTATGAAGTGTCACTTTTCAGTAAATGTGGAAATTCTGTTAATTATCACAGGAGTTGTTTATTAATATTCAGAAGGAGAAAAATAATTAATGGGAATTTCTATTTATTCATTAAAATTCTACTGATGAGCCATTCCATTCATAAATTATCCTTGTGCTTAACTTCAGCAGAGCTCTGTGTATGCTGTGAGTTTTGAAGATAAATGGTACTTTAACCCACATCTGTCTCCAAGATGCAAATATGTTGCCTTGAACTGTGATCATGATAGCTCTTGTAAACTAAGCTGACTTGGGTCTGTTATGTACTTGGATGGGAGATCTCATAGGAAATTGTAGGTGCTGCAGAAAGCATTGTGGATATGTCAGAAAAAAATCATCTTTTTCCATTTGAGCCTGTATTAACTTAGTACTGCACTAGGCTGTTGGTGATGTTACAGGCGATGCTGCCATTTCATGAAATATAAAAAAAGAATTTTTCCCTGAATGCTTGTGGTCATTAAAAAATCATAAACCATTTTCTGTATGGCTGGAGCAAGTTCTGGTGTCAGTTTAAAACAGATAAGGTTGTTCTGCCTCCCGTGAATCTCCCCATATCTATAACTGGATACTCTACATTGTCTCCTAAGCTGTTATGTAGTTTTACCATGTGTTGTTCGGGCTGATGGTGACTTCTACCTCAGAAGCATAGGTGCTAGAACTAGGTGCCCGAGGTGCTGCAGCATCTCCGACCTGAAGTAGTTTCCATTATATAGAGGGTTTACAGTTTGGTACAGTGGCTCTCAGCACCCCTACTATAAAAATTGGTGACAAGTGTCAGAGTTAGTCTGTATCTGCGAAAAACACCGAGATGTCCTGCGGCATCTTATAGACTAGCAGATTTATTGGAGCATAAGCTTTCATAGGCAAAGATCCACTTCATCAGTTGATGAAGTTGCAACTGTCAGATGTACCTGACAACGAGGGTCTTTGCCCGTGAAAGCTTATGCGCCAATAAATCTGTTAGTCTATAAGGTGCTGCAGGACTTCTCATTGTTTTCACTATAAAAATTGTTCCAGCTCCCCAGCTCAGAAGCAGCTACCTGTTCTTAATAAAGTTTGCTGAGCACTTTGGCAAAAACTTGCTGTATAAAGGTCAGCGCTTATTAAAATTATGTTTTACCAGTTATGTTAAACATGGCAAACATGAAAAAATACTTGTTGAAATATGTTATGAAGTTTAAATGCATGAAATGTCTTTGAAGCAGTCCTGAGGTGATGTCCGTTTCGGATCATTTTGAGGCATTCTACAGCTCCACCTAGAGGCTGAGGAAGTCACAATGTAGAAAACTGTGAAGTCAATAATTAGTAATGGTCATTTCTGGAACAAAATATTGGAGTTACACATTGGAGTTATGCAAGCCTTAAATAGCTGTAGGTCAGTGGTGGACACATGCAGTCCACTGGAGTCTACCTGCTAGCGGTAGACCCTCTGACTGCCCTCCTCCTCCACATGCTTCTCACACACAGGGGTACTCGAGCCTTCACTTTCTATTTCCCACCTCCCCTCCAGCAATGTAGGAGGAGCCATGAATTGCCTGATTCACACTCCATCCCCACCACTCTCCGTCACTCCCAGAACTGGAATGTCACAGATCAGCTGTTCACAGCATTCCAGCTCTTGGAGGGAGACGAGTGGGGATGGGGAGCAAATCAAGCAATTTGCAGGTCCTTTGAAAGTGCGGAGAGATGGAGGGAAGCAGCAGGTAGGTGTGGGGCTCCAGTGCCCCAGTGCACAAGAGACACATGTGGAAGGCAGATGCACCCGGGGTCACGTGCTGCAGGTGGAACCCCAAAGGACCACAAGCTGCTGTGGCCCACTGAGGTGAAGGTGGGCCACTCATGTCACCCATGTACTGTTTGTTCATGGTTGCCCATTGCTGCTGTAGGTACTGGTGTAGTTGTAAGCAGATTTATTAGCGGAAAAGGTCAGTGATGTCTTCCCTCAATAAAAACACCAAACTCCAGTGTGATAATTTGCTTAGCAACATAGAGAAAGAAAGCTAATGCAAATTAGCACCTATTTCCAGTGCTCCTACTTCTTCATCCTCCCCTGTGCACAGGCCAAATTCTACCAACACTAAATCAAAAATACATGCTTTTGGAGATGTGCGCTGTCCATGCTTGTATGAACAATAACCCAAAGTTTAATTCTAGGGTTGCTGGATTTTGAAACATGCAAAAAGAATGTGAAAAGAACCTGTGCAGGAGAATGTTTCAAGTTGAAAAGCTGTTGCACAGGGGCAGTTCCACTCTCTCAACCTCAGAAGCCTGGTTCCAGTGGAATGAAAAGTCATCATGGCTGGGACTTCCTAGACTGCAGTGGATGGCCATGCCGTCTTTGGTGCCTTGTCGTGCCCTTCGCTGTCCACAGAGCATTGCAGAACCGCCTTCCTGGTTGTTGGATCTTGCTGTTGATTACATCCGCCCAGTCCGCCGGGGCCGACTTTGCATACTGGGATAGGCAATTCCCTATCTCACCGCAGGTTTCAGACCTGCTGGCTACCCTCACCTGGTTTAGCCTGCCTGTCGAAGCGGTTGAAACAGACTATTGGTTACTCTCCAGATGATACTATTATTTATTCATAGAGTGATTATCATGTCTATTGCAGGTAAAGAAATGATCACGAAACTATTTCCAGAAAGTCAGAAAAATTCATAGTGGAGAACAAACCAAAAAAGAGTGCAGACAAAGAACCTCAGTAAAGACATGTTAATACATGATAAGGTTTGGTCTGACTTCAAAACATGAAGAAAACAAGACAACAAAGTGCATAAAATTAAGACCATTACAATGACTTTAGACATGGCAGGTTTTCCTCAAATTTCCCTCTTTTATAAGCAAATCCTTCAAAAGTTTAATTTGGGGAGTTGGTTTTAGTTTCCAAAAGCAGTTTATTAGGTTAGTTATCAAATGACACACCTGAAAGAATGTTGTATACAATCAGATTCAAATTCTTTTAAATCCTGTTTATAAAAGTGTAAAGCTCTTCTCCAAATATCAATTCTTGGTCTTTTGTTTATTTTACACCAACAAACTCTCACATACCTGTTGCAATAAATTAAGGATGTAAGATATGCCCAAGTTTTGGATTTAACCTAATGTGAATAATTTCTTTGGTTCTACTTTAAAAGACTCCTACAAATCCTCCTTGCAAGATCCTTTTAATAAAATGTGACCTGGTTTCACAGAATCATAGAACAATAGAGCTGGAAGAGACCTAAAAGCCATCAAGTCCAGCCCCCTGCCCTAGGCAGGACCAAACCCATCAGATCAGCCCAGCCAGGGCTTTGTTGAGGCGAGACTTAAACACCTCCAGGGATGGGGACTCCACTACTTCCCTGGGTAGACCATTCCAATGCTTCACCACCCTCCTTGTGAAAAAGTTTTTCCTAATGTTCAACTTGGACCTTCCTAACCACAACTTGAGACCATTGTTCCATGTTCTGCCATCCATGACCATTGCGAACAGCCTCTCTCCAGCCTCTTTGCAACCTCCCTTCAGTAAGTTGAAGGCTGTTATCAAGTCCCGCCTCAGTCTTATGTTCTGCAGACTAAACAGTCCCAATTCCCTCAACCTTTCTTCATAGGTCATATACTCCAGCCCCCTAATTATTTTGGTCGCCCTCCGCTGGACCCTCTCCGGTGTATCCACATTCTTCCTATAATTGGGGGCCCAGAACTGGACACAGTACTCCACATGCGGCCTCACCAAAGCTGAATAAAGAGGAATAATCACTTCTCTGGATCTACTGGCAATGCTCCTCTTGATGCAACCTAATATGCCATTAGCCTTCTTGGCTACAACAGCACACTATTGACTGATGTCCAGCTTCTCGTTCACTACAACTCCCAGGTCCTTTTCTGCAGAACTACTACTGAGCCTGTCAGACCCCAGCCTGAAACAATGCTTGGGATTCTTCTGGCACAAGTGCAGGACTCTGCATTTGTCCATATTGAACCTCACCAGATTTCTTGCAACCTAGTCTTCCAATTTGACTAAGTTATAAACAGTAAAGTTATGTATAAAACCAAAGGAAAGCATTTTTATGATTTTTAACTCTGAAATTATTAAAAAGCTATCACCACCACCAAACATGGACCTCATTTGTAGTATTTCCTCACGGATGTCGAATAAAGCATCTGGTAAAAAGAAATTGAGGACAAAGTTAGACTTTAAGTGCAGTTTATATTTTGCATAAGCACAGAATCTGTTCCTGTAAAACACTTCTCCTTTTGTTTCTGATTTGGGGAGATAATACATATAAGTGTTTCTTACTGTGAGCCACATTACAGTCTTCCCCTGTCTTACGAGCGTAATTCGTTCCTGAAAAACTCCTCTTAGGGCGAATTCTTGTAAGTCGAAAATGTAACTACCATTAACGTCAATGGGAAAAAATTGTATGCATTCCTGAGCCCCAAAATTTACACCCACTTACGCTTACCTGGCAGAGGGAACAGCTGTGCAGAGCAGGTGGCGGCTGCCCGCTAGCCACCCGGGGAGCGAGCGGCAGGGACGGGGCCAGGACGGACTCTATGACCAGCAGCCACGTTTCCCAGGAGCGCCTGGGAGCAGCCGCCAGCTGCTGCAGTGCTGAGGCAGACACCAGACCAGCCCCAGGTAAAGGCTGGGCTGGGGGCTCCGGGAAACTGCCACCAGGCAGTGAGCGGCACCCATGGGACAGCTGTGCAGGGTGGTCGGCGGCGGCCCCTTGCCGCCTGGGGAGCTAGCAGCAGGAGCGGGGCCAGGATGGACTGTGCGCCCAGCAGCCACGTCTCCCAGGAGCACCTGGGAGCCCGTGGCCACCGGCTGGGCCAGGGCACGCCGCTGCTGTCGCGCCGAGGCGGAGACCAGCCCAGCCCCAAGTAAAGGCTGGGCCAGGGGCTCTGGGAAACCGCTGCCAGGTGGCGAGCGGCACCTGAGGCACAGCTGTGCAGGATGGGCAGAGCCGGCCCCCTAGCCGCCCGAGGAGCGAGCGGCAGGGGCAGGGCCAGGATGGACTGACTTTCTCCAGCTGCAGGATGTCCATGGCCCACTAAGGCACTCGTAAACTCGAGTAAATGCCTCATAAGGTGAAGTAGTGGTCCTTAATCAAGCTGCTCGTAAACTTGAATTCTCGTAGCCCAAATGGGCATATATCGGGGTATGACTGTAATTTACTGGTCTAATCTCTTTACAGATCAGCAGACATTATAGATATAGATATATATATATATATATATATAGACCCTAATTTGTTTATAAAACCATTGTTTGAATGACCAAGCTATTTACATTATTATAGTCTTTAACACTTAGTCACTACTTTTAAAATTTTTCTCATTGGTTTTAATTTTTCAGTCCCTCTGATAATACTATTTATGGCAAAAGTTAGGTCCTGTGATGATGTCACTGGTGTTGATATGTGAGTAGAGGCTGGTTCCAGGCCTAGAGCCACTGGTTTGTGATTTGTAATGGCTGGCGAGGATTTGTTTAAGGTTGGCAGGCTAATATCCCGCTGTGTGATCTGACTTGCTTTTTCCTCTTTTGATACCTACTATTGATAATGGGCCACTTCCACCTTGCTGAATAGACCCTGTCAGCTCTGGCCCTCCCTTTTTCTGGGACCCCATTCTTTAAATAATCCTCTGAAAGCACCCTGCCCCCACACTCATGCATCTGATGAAGCGGGTCTTTGCTCACGAAAGCTTATGCCCCAAAATATCTGTTAGTCTATAAGGTGCCACAACACTTCTTGTTGTTCATTATTATATGTATATTCTTGTTCCTTGGGTGGTAAAAACATTACTAGATCTTGTATTTCTTACTAGCAAAATACTTTTTCTTTGTGTGTTTCCAAGTCCCAAGCATGGAGTGTATGCATGTGTAATCACTTTATTCTCTCAGTTTTGTAACTCTGTTGTCTGATTTTTGTGTGTGTGGGTGGGTGGGTGGCTGGCTTAGAATGAATGCTATTATAATTTTATTATATAACACCTGGGCCTATGTTGAAGGAGCACTCTAAGTATATCCAAGCAAGAGAGATTCTCCTAACAGAATCATGATAAAAAAATATTAACCTGTAGGTCTCTAAAGGAAAATAGATTCAGAGTGCCATTCTGTCAGACGCTGTAATCTCAAGTCTTTACTTTAAACAAAGGAGTACAGGCTAAGTGTCCAGGGAAGTTAGACAGAACTAGTAGCAATAGAAGATAGCTGGAGAATGTGACAGAGTTTGTGACACCACATATAAAGTCCTTCAGAAAGGACAGAGAGAATTAGAGAAGTGTTTGCAGGGGCATCAAACATTGTTGGAGTTTAAATAATTATTTACTGGATTGTATTGAAAAGGTGAATAATATTCTTACCTCAGATTAAATTCAAGTGCTGAAGTGACTAGGAACCTGGTCTTGAAGAGCACCACAGGTTCTCAGCAGAGCTACATTATAGCGTATATTTCCAACAAAAATAAATACATAAATAGATTCATGTTATCCACAGGGGAAAAAAACATTAGAGTGGTTTGCTATCACTAAGATTTCTTTGCTTTTAGCTATCAATCACTCTAAATAGGTTAGAAGATGACAATTCCTTTCTGAAGGAAGAATTCATAGAAAGGGAGATTTTTTTCATTTTTTATCTTTCCAAATAATAAATTCAACATGAGGAGCAAAATCATTTCTGTTCAGCAACCCAGATCAGGCAGAAATGCATAAAGTGAGTTTTGAAGCTGGCAGACTCCTTCCATTTCATTTAGTGGGTTTTGGATGATAATCCAAAGGTCATACTGCATACACTATCTACTGCTGTCCAAGAGTCAGCTACCATTCTTTTCATGAAACAATCTTTGCTTACCGATTGGGAGCTGCTCTATCCTAATATTGTTTCACCTATAACCAAATCCCAAGCTATGTAAGTTAACTGATGAAGCGAGACTTGTGATCATTCTTTTCAAGTCAGAGATTTAGTGTGCGTTTGCATTATGGTTATGCAATTAAATGGGTACCTGGAGAACTTGTAAAATGCACGGGACCTGTTTCAACTTCAGTGAAAATTTCTTATGGCATTTTATGGAAACAACATATGAATCAGTTGCAGCTCGGACTAGTACTAGAGTCCAGGGATATTGCATTAGGACTTCATGATCCTCCAATTGTACTTCCTTACATTACAGCTCCTAATTTTGATGATTTGGTGGAAGAAATTTTGGTATCAAATACAGATGGTTCCTCACCAGCAACCGTTGCTTTTGCCCAGGACATTACCACACCACTAGCAGCACATTATCCAAGAGTCTGAAAACCAGTTGAGCACTTGAACTCACAAGTAGTTCAGTTAGTGAGTTGCTCTTCGAGGATAGAATCTGAGCATCATAGGACTAGAAGGGACCTCAAGAGGTCATCTAGTCCAGTACCCTGCACTCACAGCACAAATAAGTAACAAAGAGGGAGCTGTGCTGGTCTATATACTATCAAAACAAAAAGCAGTCAAGTAGCACTTTAAAGACTAGCAAAATAATTTATTAAGGGAGCTTTCGTGGGACAGACCCACTTCTTCAAACCATAGCCAGACCAGAACAGACTCAATATTTAAGGCACAGAGAACCAAAAACAGTAATCTAGGACTCCTTGAGTCTGTCCTGGTCTGGCTGTGGTCTGAAGAAGTGGGTCTGTCCCACAAAAGCTCACCTAATAAATTATTTTTCTAGTCTTTAAAGTGCTACTTGACTGCTTTTTGTTTTGATAGCACAAATAAGCATTATCTAAACCATCCCTGAGAGATTTGTCTAACCTGCTATTAAAAATCTCTAATGATAAAGATTTCACCCCATGCAACTGATTTCAGTGCTAAATCATCTTGATCCATCTGACAAAGTGGGGCTTTTTGCCCATGAAAACTTATGTTAGGCTACATCTACACTAGAAGCCTCTGTCTACAGAAGTTACTGTTGGAAGAGATAGCCTGATAAAACTTCTGTCAACAGATCTTGTCCACACATGAAAGCAGATCATTCTGGGCACATCTAAATGGAGCTGTACTGCTGGCAGCTCCATGGTAATGAGCAGTCTCGCAATTGCAAATGGCTGCTCATTAGCATAATCACAAGGCTAATTCGCATAGCCACGTGAGATCTCACTGTTGGGAGAGGGTGCCGCCAGCAGTAAACAAACTGTGTGGATGTGCCTCTGCTGCCTAAACCCCTCTCTGTCGCCAGCCCCGTAAGCCACAAGAGACGCTGGTGACAGAGAGGGGTTTAGCCAGCAGAGGCACATGCACGCAGCTTATTTACGGCCAGCAGCACCCTCTCCCAACATCGAGATCCTGCACAGCTATGCGAATTAGCCCCATGATTATGCTAATGAGCAGCCATTTGCAATTGCGAGACTGCTCATTAGTATGGAGCTGCTGGTAGTACAGCTCCATTTAGACAGGCCCCTTTTGACCTGTTCTTTCAACAAAAGGACCCCCAGAGAGTCTACATGGGACTTTTTGAGTCTCTCTCAACAATATGCATTTTGTGTGTAGCTTTTACGCAAGTTTTGTTGACAAAACCCCAATTTTGTCTCTAGTGTAGACGCAGCCTTAGTCTTTAAAGTGCTGTTTTCCCTCTTACAATTCCTTAGAATGATGAACTCTGTCATTTCTTGATCATTTTTACCAAGCTGCCTGCCACTTTCAAATTCTGAACCAGTTCCTCCGATTTGTCAAAATCAAATCTAGAACAGCCTCTCTCTGACAGCTGTCTCCATTTTCTCGAATAAAAAATTGCTTCAAATACATTCCAAGTTTGTTGACTAACCTGCTCCCTACTGTGTTATTTTTCCCAGCAGTTGTCTGAGTAGTCTCCCATCACCACCAAGTCCTGTATATAGGATGATTTTGAATAATTACTTTCAAGTGAAGAGTTTGGGGTAGACCAGCCACAACACTTAGTTAGGTTCATATTGTTTTTATTATGCACCATGTAAATGATCATTTCTATGTGATTGGAAAGGGTTTTTTTTCCAGTGTGGGAGGAATGTATTGTTTTCTCCCTTAACATGCTTGAGCTCTCATTCATTCTTGCCCATGCAAAACTCAGATTCTGTTTTACAGCTAGACCAATAAAGCCACCACAATCCATAGCTGAGAGCCCCGCAACTCCTGCCTTGGGTATCTCCTTCTCCCTGGATGCAGAAATGTAACAGAGATTGAGTAAAATCTGATTTCAGTGGGGAATTCAGCTTAAAAATAGCTTGTATGTTATAGACCTCAATTAATTATGGTTGCAGTTTTTAAATGAATTGAATTTGTGTTTGTGAACAACAAAAGGAACAGCTACAAATGTCCAAGACTTGGCAAATGCGATATTTGGTTTTTCCTTTACAGATAAAATTTATTCATAATATTTCTTTGACTATAGTCTATTGCCTTTCCATCACTTAAATAGCAATAGGTACAGAGAGCATTCTACCTTCGTCAGAGAGTAGGTAACTTACCATGCAGTTTCATTGTGACTATGGGGAATGTTTACCATTCTGCCACAATCAAGCATTTTAATTCACTTTTTCTTTGTTTTACTATTTGGAAAGCACACAGATGTTACTGTTTATAGGTTGACACCTACATATTTTCTTCTGCATATTATTTAAATACTGTTTGTACATGAATTTGTAATGTTTCCTTTTTCTGAATGTGTTTATAAATTATGTATTATATATAGTTTAAATATTCTTTAAGCTTTATAAACCAAAATCTCTAATATCCCTTTATTCACAATCTGGTCTTTGTTATCTACTCCCTTCCAGTATTGGCAAACTATTATAATGTGTCCCTGTAGCAGTACCCATTCATGGTCATAGTGCCCCCTTGCATCATGAGTCAATGTTATGCTTACAGTCTGCCTCTCCCCTTCTTCCCCCTCTTTGGCTGCTTTGTTTCTGCTACAACAGCTTCTGCTTTACTCTTGTGCTCTGTGGCTTCATCCTCTAGCCAGGACACTTCTCTAGTCTAGGTCCCTTTCACAGTATCAGAGTCCAACACCCCACATTCTAATCACATGTAAACAGAAGGCCCTTCTGCCTTAATGCAGAATGATGTTAAGATTCCCCAACTTCCTCTGCCACCCTCTCTCAGGTCATCTCCTTACAAGAGCCTTGCTTAGTTCTTGAAATATTTTCCCTGCTGAAGAATCTTGCTATCTGCCATCTGTTTCAAACTGAACTCACTCAGATACTTTTTATGTCCCACATATGTAATGGCTCAAGGCCTAGGTCCACCCATGCTGTCAGAGGCAATCAATCACTCCACAGGTGGAACAGTTCTATTATGAATTGCCTTCTGCAGCAGGTGATGGGGGAATCACCCTCTTAAGTCTCACCCACCAAAGCATTATATATTTAACTAGTTATCTGTTCTCTTGTAAATCAGTTCCTCCAGACCTTTAGGATTTTTGTAGCTCTGTCTAAACTCCTTCCAAAGAGCCACTATTTATTTCGTCATGAGGCATTGAGAACTGAATTCAGTAGTTTACACCAGAACTCTATTACTTTCTCTTCTATATGATGCTTTCTGGTGTATGCAATTCAGAATTTCACTGGCCTTTTTAATGTTATATAATATTTCCAACTCACATCTAATTTGCCCTCCAATATCTCTACTAGACCTTTTCCATTATCACTCCTTTCTAGGTTTCTCCTTCTCATTGAATATCCTTGTGCTGGATAACTTTTCCTCAGATATATTTTTGCCAAGTTAAACCTATGCTTCCAGTTTTCTCTCCATAATTATAGCCTTTTCACTTTCCACATTATTATTTCTCGGTCCTTACTGATGTGCACTGCATTCTCCTATTTAGTAATATCTGTAAATTTCCTGTTTACTTTTTCAGATCATTATGCACAAAATTAAATAACAGAGCCCCTGCAGCAGTCCACTAGATGCTTCTCATAATCCAATATGTTTCACATTACCCTTTCTTTATGACACTTTGGCCAGTTTTCTGTACATGTGACACTGCTCAGATGCAAGCCTAGTTTCACTGGTTATTTTTTAGTCTAAGCATTTGAGAGATCCAGGTTCAAATACAGCTAGGTTACATCTACTGCATTCCTCTTCACCCGCTACATTTGTAATTTATGTTTTAAAAGCAATCAAGTCTGAATGGCAAGATATATTCACATCCCAGTTTAGTTCTTTGCAGCAGACAGGTGCTGATTTTCTAGGCCTTCCAGTATTGTTTAAGTGACAATTTTTATTGCTTTGTAGTGTATGAAGCAATAAATGGTTGCAGACAATTATGAAAGCAAATTTTCAGCATTTAATCTACCTCAAAGCTGTATTTGTGGGTATAGTACAAAGCACTAGAGCACATTATTATTCAAAAAAAAGAAAAGAAAAGAAAAATCATTGTTTTCTTTTGGACATATTGAGTCACAGCTGGCATCTGCTGACCTACAAGCCAAGTGTATCAAGAAATGCAATGTGGTAGTTAATTATAAGATTGCAAGCTTAAAAAAAGGAAATATTCTATCCAATTGACATATATTCTCTCTGTTATATATTCCTTGTGTTCAGCTTCAGCTAAGGGTTTTTTTTTCTTGAACTTTAATATAAAAACAACTAGACTTCTTTTCTCTCTGTCTCTGTCTAGGAGAAATCCCAGTCACTGTACATAGGTCAAGTACTTGGCAGCAAACAAGGGAGTAGCATTAGCAGAAAGATGGGATCCTCAATGCACTCTGGCGAAAGAAGAACTGAGTCATGCCACAGAAGAAAGCATGGTGGTCAAGAACAAAAGACCTGAGCAACTTAATCATGTGATTAGCTATATTAGACTGAGGGAAAGAGTCAAAGGAAAAGATAAAACAAGATATACAATAAAAAGACATGAGATTACAGAAGGAAAAACACAATGAAAAAGAAAAATATAAGCAATGGAGAGATATTACATTAGATAGTATTGTGTACAGTATTTTAAAGCTGTTTGACTTTTATAGAGAGAGTCACTAGTAACTGCATGGGGCAATTTTACTGGCAGTTTAATTCCAAAATGTTATAAAAATATGAACATAAAAAGGGCTTAGGTGTCCTTTATCCAACCCTACCTTTGATCTCCATCAATTTGAAAGACAGAGAGAAAGTATGCAAGATTGTTGACAGAGAGTGGCCAGGCTGCCAGGCCCTCTCTCTGCAGAACAGGGGATTGGAAGTTCAGCCCTGTGTGTTGACAGAAGGCCCCCCAAGAGTGTGTCCACAGCTTTTTTGTCTGCAGAATCTGTTGAAAAAGGTGCTCATCTAGGAGAGGCAGAAAGTTGTTGGCAAAAATTCCAACTTTTGTCGACATACTGTCTACAAAACTCATTTTGTGTGTGAATGCTCCTCCAATTTTGGTGACAAAAAAACAGTGTTTTGTTGACAAAACTCTCTAGTGTAGCCATAGCCTTGCACTGTAGGTGGAGCATAAGTCTTCTACAAATCTCCTCCACTTCACTCCATCTCGGGACAAAACTTCTGTCTGACTCCAGGACTACCTCCAGTTGTTGCCCTTCAGTCTCAGTAGATCTTCTCCATGTTGTCTGAGGTCTTCATCTTTTATGTCTTCCTTGTGGCTTCTGCTGGCATGGCCCAGAAGTTCCTGATCAGGGACTGTAACATCCTCCTTTTGTCCTTTCAGATGCACCATCTGAGGGCCAGCAGAGTCACATGCTCTCTATTTTCCCACAGAACGCAGTGGAGAGGGGCCAGGCACCTCCACCAGCACCACCAAGCTGGACCTGCAGACAGAGGTCACAGCAGTGTTTGGGGTAGGACACCGACAGCCTCTGCCAACCTGAGGTGGTGGAATGACAACTCTGGCTGGAGAAGGCCAGCCTGGCCTGGCAGTGGGAGGCCTGGGACTGCCTACTATCCCATCTGGAGGGCATATACAGGACTCTCCAAGAGCACATGGCCAATGTGGCCCAACTCCTGACCCACCATGCTGCACCCCTTTCCGCACCCTTGCTGAGCCCCCTGTGGAAGTCCCCCCATGGCCCTACCTGTCAGTTCTTCCCACCCCATCCCTGCTCTGCTGTGGACCCTGCACCTGGGGAAGGAGGGAATCATGGGGCCGCCAGGGCTCTTGGCCTGCAACTTCTGCCCCGAGTGACCCTCCCAGTTCAGAACCCTCCCCACCCCACTCCCAGGTCAGGCCCCCTCCAATGTACGTAGTTTGCCTACCATTTTAGTTTTTGTTTGTAACTTTCAATGGTTCAAGGTTTAACAGGAAAGGTTTTATTTCACAAAGATGTCCAGGTCCCACGTTTTTATGGGGGGAGGAAACATGTGAGTGAGGTGTTGGTAATGGTATTGCGTGTGGTGAGAGATGGATGCATGGGGGGGTGGTGAGGGGTGGCTGTGGGTGGAGGGCAATGTGGCCCTCTCCTGGAAGGCCTCCATGATGTGGGCCCCATCCCAGTTGGCCTGGCTACTGGCAGCAGCAGCCATCTGCTCATATCCAGGCCTGGACTTGGCTGCCCACCCCTAGACAAAGGAATCCCCCTTTCCCTCCACAATGTGGTGGAGGACACAGCAGGCACCCACCACTAGCATGATGTTGTGCACCCCAACCTCCAGCCATAAGAGGAGGCACTGCCACCACCCCTTCAGGTGCCCAAAGGCCCCACTCCGCAACGCCGTGGGCCTGGTTCAGGCAGGTGTTGAAGGCCTCCTGGGTGGGGTTGAGGTGGCCGATATAGGGCTGCATGAGCCACAGCAGTAGATGGTACAAGGTATCCGCCACTGTGCACAGTGGCATGGTGGTGTTCCTGACTAGGAGCTCCCGCTAGGGGATGTAGATCCCAGCCTCCATACGCCAGCACAGGCCAGAATTCCAGAACTACCAGGCATCATGTGTTCAGCCTGCCCAGCCCACGTACATGTCCCTGAACCGGCCTTTGTGATCCACCAGGGCCTGGAGGACTACTGAGTGGTAACCCTTGCAGTTAATATAGTGGCCAGCACTGTGTGGTGGGGCACAGTTCGGGAATCTGAGTGCTGCAAATCCCCTGATGGTAGCGTCCAGGTCCCTGACGTGTATGGCTCGATGCAGGAGCATTGCATTTATTTCATGGACGACCTGAACAGGATGGAAGATATACATTCTTGTGAGGGTGTGGGAGTTCCCAGTCCCTGCACCCCAGCCCCCGCCCAGCCACAGCCCTTGTACTCCCACCTCTCCCAGCCCCCTACTGCCGAAGGTCCATGAGGCCAGTAGTCACCTCCCCACTCCCTGTGGTGGGGTGTGTGACCAGGCCTGACTTACTTCCATGAGGACAGCTCTGACAGTGGCCTTGCACACCCCAAACTGATACCTACTTGAGTGGCCCATTTCCAAACAGCAATTGCAACCCGCTTCTTGAGTGGGAAAACAGGCCACATGGTAGTGTCCTGGTGCCTCAGTGGCAGAGCTTCTGGAAGGTTTCCCTGCTCATGCAGAAGTTCTGCAGCCCTCTAGCATCGTCCTATTTCCTCAGGACCAGCCACTCCCACCAGTCCAAGTTGCTGGGGTGGATCCACAGGCACTGGGGCATCAGGAGGTGGGATCCAGGCTGGGGGGGCTCCACATCCATGAGGGAGCTACTTAGTTTCCCAAGGAGGAAGGTGGCAGCTGCAATGACTGTGCACAGGAGCCGTAGCACAGTGTCCAGGATGTCAGCATTTAAAGCCAGGTGTAGGTGCTCGTCCTCCATTCTGCTGCGGGCTGGGCTCTGCTTGGTGTAGGGTAGCTCTACAGGCCTCAGCTCATGTAATACAGGGGTATTTGGGAGGGGTCCTTTAAGGAAGCAGCTGGCTATGGGCCCTGGAAGGGCTTGGCAGCCATGTGACCCCATCTCTGGTGTGTCCAGCTCCATTCTTTCAAAAGAGTGCATGTGGACACTCCCTTTCAAGAGAACACAGCAGTATTTCAAAAGGGCAGATCAAACCTTCGATCTGCGGTTGGCACGTAGTTGCACGCTTTTAAAGGCTAGATTTCACTTGCTGTCATTAAATTTTTAGCCTTTCGAAAGAGGGCTCCTGTGTAGACACAGCTTGAATGCCCATAGTGTCCATTATACTTTGGCTACACCTACACTAGAGCAATCTGTCAACAGAAGTGACTGTCAGAAGATATCTTCTGCCAAGACTTCTGTTGACAAATTGCACCCAGACTGCAAAGCAGAGCGACAGAGTGGTCCATTCTGTCGACAGAGAGCAGCTGGACTGCCAGGCTGGTCTATTGGCAAAACAGCCAACCAGAAGCACAGCAGACCAGGATCATCTGGTGGCCTGGAAGCCCTGTCTGTTGACAAAAAGCCGCCCAGAACATCCAGGCTGGCTTTCTGTCAACAGAGGCGTTGTACCTCACGGGTGGATGGCAGAACGCTGTTGACAAAAGTGCTGCCTCCTGTCGATTTACTGTGACAGAGCGCCTTGGGCATGTTGACGCTCTGCAGATTCTGTTGACAAACTGTCAGTGTCGTTGAAAAAAATCTCTAGTGTAGATGCAGCCTAAGCCTGTGAAACTTATTCTAAATGCATGAAAACAAAAAGGTGGTTATAGCTCCTTTTAAATGTATGCTTTAAACCAAAACTTCCTATGTTGGTCTCTTCAGACAGGAATATAAAATTTATTAATATTTAGGAACAGACCAGTCATAGAACGTTTTAGCTTAAAGCGTATATTTAAAAAATATAACTTTTTGTTTTGTACATATAATTTTTGGTTTTTCAAAGTGTGAACAAAGTCCTGTCAAGCTTCAATTAGGTCTGAGAAAGTTTAGAAAAAAAATAAATTCTAGCCATTGGGTAGGAAAATCCTCCCATGCTTTTTTGAAGAGTTACAACAAAAATTACATTGGAAGCAGCACAAACATATTCCTCACTGCAGAATGGTCTTCTATGTATTTGAGGGGGAAAAATGCTGGACTTAAACTGCAGCAAGGGAGGTTTAGGTTGGACATTAGGAAAAAGTTCCTAACTGTCAGGGTGGTCAAAACAGTGAAATAAATTACCTAGGGAGGTTGTGGAATCTCCATCGCTGGAGATATTTAAGAACAGGTTAGATAGACACCTATCTAGACAGTACTTGGTCCTGCCATTAGGGCAGGGGGCTGGACTCGATGGCCTCTCGAGCTCCCTTCCAGTCCTAGTATTCTATGAGTAGGAGCTTCTGAATTTATGCAGGATCAGAACTTCAGAGCCTGATGTCATAATCATGTGTGCACACTTCTCAAGACTGGCTAAAAGGTGGCCGTTAACTCACAACATGTTTTTGTTTTAAAGAGCCTAATTGCTTTTAATGTTTTCCCAGCTAATTCAATAAAACTTGCACGTACTTCAAATATATCTGTAATCAATTGGCAAAATATAAATATACACAAAATGACTCCTTGTAAAGTAGTTATTGGCACGCATTTCCAAAAGAATTTTTACATAAGAGTTCATCAAGGGGAGGGAAATCTCTCTTCTCCAGTACCACTATCCTTGTGATTTTAACATCACACTAGTGATTCTGCAACGTTTAACCTGTTTCGTACAAATATGATGAAAAGAACCAGCTCAGGACTTTTCTCTGATTCAAAATAGCTATTTCCTGTTATTGTCAATGAGGCTGAAGCCAACAAGGTAGACTGCAGGGGAATAACCACATGTGGAAGTGAGGCTGCCATTAAAAAATTTGCTTCCACTTCCCACTGCTTTCAGTGAGACTGTAGGCAAGCCAACAGGCTAAATGGCTGCCCTGTACAGTTCAGGGGCCTTAACAGGCTCCCCGGACTGTGAGAACTAGAAACCCTGTGAAAGGTGGAGCTGAAGAATGAGGAGAAGCAGGATGTAGAGAGGTCAAGGATGCTGATTATGGGGTGAGATAGAATGTGGAATGGGAGACAAGAGGTTGCCTAAGGGGGACGCAGAGGACTGCATTCCGGATGGGCTATGGAGCAGATAGAATGGTAGCTCTGAGCGAGGCTTGCCAGCTGCCTGGGTGTTCCCTGGATTGTCCCTTTCTTATTTCAGGTGGCTGTCCTTGGAAAATCTGTAAGTGTGAGCAGTGCATGCTGCCCACCACGCTGTCTTGTGGGCTCCGGCCCATCCTGGTTGTTTCGGGGTTTTTGGTATTTTTTCAAATCTCAGAGGTGTCAACCCTATGAAATGTTACTGATGCATCAAGACCCTTATAGGAAATGGATGGCACTCACCTCTGTCTTGGAGGTGAGTGGAGTTTCCCTCTGGGCAGCCAGAGAGAGGCTGGCATGTTTGTGTGCAGTGTGTGCATGTTGACTTTAAACCTAATATTATTATATACACATATTGGCAGTGGAAGAGTAGATAGGAATTAAAATGTCAAGTCAGACTAAAAGATATGATTTTATTTTTAAAAAATGCTTGAATTTGGGCCAATGTGGCTCATGGTTTTTCATTTCTTGATGTTGACAATACTGCTTCATACCTGAAGAATTGCTCCAAGAGGTCCAATTTGGATATAAGCCCATACAACACAATATAGATAGTGTTACACTGTTGCATAGTTCTGCTATGCATGTGTATGTGTGCTCTCTATAACACTAGCTCTCGTTCTGAATTGAGTCAACAGGTATTAGCATAGATTCATACACACATGGGTTTTATATTTTAGGGAGTTTGCAAACTCAGATGAAAGGAACGCAGCGTACAGAGTTATGGGACCAATGATCAAGGTCTAAATCCAGGCATACTGTACATGTGAGAGATTTTAATTATCCACAGTTTTGTTCTGATGATAGAGGATAAAGAACATAGGTAATCAAGGAGATGTTAAAATACATTAATGACAACATCTTGATCCACAGGGTGAGAAAACCAATAAGGAGAAGAGATGTTAATAAGCTGATAATGGATCAACAACAAGAAGTTAGCAAGAAATAAGGCAATGAAGCTTCCTAGACTTACTCAAAAAATTGCAGATGGGCAGCAGAGAAAATCCTGCATGTGCCCATGGAAAGCTCCAGGTGACCTAACATATTTCAGCTCACATAACTAGCTGTGACATATCCTAGCTAAAACAAGCATTTTTTCAGGGAGGTACTCTATCCTCATTCTGTACTGATTAGATCAAATTTCCTGTTTTGTTTGAACAGTTCTAAGAAAATACCACATTACCAAAGTTTACAGTTATTCTCACCTGAAGATTACCAAAGTAGTCTGCAACAAAGGGTACTAACATTACCAAAGTACTCTGTCATCCCCAGCAACATTATTTTAAATAATGTGTCATCCACTCAAAATAATCACCATCAACAATGTGAAATTTCAGGAGAGGGAGTTTTTATGTAGCAAAAAAGCAGATAAAAATAATTTTCAGTCACTTGCTATTACAAAGAAATAGCCTGCACATTTTTCAAAATTAAACTCTCAGTATAATCACAAATGCATGTTCGTCTAAAAGGGGGTGAATAAATCTGGACGCAGAAAATGAATCCAGCTTAATTATGTTGTAATATATCATGACACACAATGCATTGCATTTCTGTGACTGATAGATGGGGGCATTATTTACTAGTTTACTAGTAAAGATTGAGAATGCAACCAGTGTTACTGAGAATCCTTTCAAAATATACTAGCAGTAGAAAATACTTCTGGCAAAGACCACAAAACCATGTAATGATGATTGATTACTGAACGTACCCTCTTTACATACATCTTTTTCCAAAAAAAGATGGTTTCCTTTCAAACAGATATAATAATTTGAATTAATCTGTACATTAGCAAGATATATCTGTTGATGCACACTCTGGGACTCAGACAGACAACAGATAACATGCCAAAGATGGTAGAATCAGCATTTAGAGTTTATATTTAAGACTGTAAATTTCGCTAACAGTAATCAATATATCATACTCTTATTAGTAACAAATATGACTGAGGAATTTTTGCCCTAAACCAAGAAGCGAGGCTGTGGAGGTTTTGGTAGTACAAGATTGAATTCTAATCCTACTGCATCACATAATGAGTTGCGTGTATCAATTAATTATAACTCATTGCTGGGCCAAGGCTTCCATTGACACCCACATGAGGAAGCACTTTTCATACTACAGATGTTTCTCTTTTGGTACAATTTTTTTATTTAACTCTTCTTGGTTCATGCAACTTTAGTTACTCAAAACAATGAGGACCCTGTAGCACCTTAGAAATTAACAGATTTATTAGAGCATAAGCTTTCATGACTAAAACCCACTTCATCAGAAATTTTGCCCACGAACACTTATGCTCTAATAAATCCATTAAAGACTATGTTTGTACTGCATGTGCTATATCAGCATACGAAGATATCCTGAAATAGCTGTGTCACGGCTTTTTGTGGTGCACTATTCCGGTTTCACTACCCCTAGTCATGAGAGGGGTAACAGAATGTTTGAAATAGACCCTTATGCCAAACTTTGGTTCTGTTTGGATGGCACCAAGTTCAGGAAATAATTCACAGAATTTGCGTAGTGCAAATTACATAGTTTATTTTGAAAATAAAATTGCAGTATAAATGAATCCCAAGGTGCTACAGGGCTCGTTTTTACAGATACAGACAAACATGGCTAGCTCTCCGAGCTGTAATTTTGTCACTAGAAGGGACTATAAGGAAGGAAATTGCAAACTCAAGATACATTGCAAAAGGATGTTTAAGCAGAGGAATTCTGTAAGTTTACTCATGCCTAGTATATAGTTTGTAACATGCTTTGGGATCAACTGGGATGAAAACCTATGTAGAAATCTGATAGAGTGTTATTTTCCTACCATCGTTTTCCTGGTGATTCATGGCTACATTGGTATGAGTGAAGACAATTTGGCTAGGCTAATGAGTTCCAAAGAATGCAGTTGTACTAATAATAAGATATATGCACAGAGGTTGAACTCCTTGTCGGCTGCTACAATTGCTTGCCTTTTTCCAAGATATTTTGTAAAATATGATAATTAACGTGCCAAGCTCTAGACATTCTAAATGTATTGTGATGCACATGTTCATGAGTGGTGGTAAAAGGCCACGGCTGGCATTTCTTTAACTAATAATTATTGTGTTTTATTGTTGTGATTCTCTAACACATTAACAAGCTAGGACTCAGCTTTATTAGAATTCACTTGGCCCCACTGTTCCATGCATATTTATTATGTGAGAGAAAAGGATTATTTTCCTCTAGCCTTTGCTAATTTAAAAGAAGATATCCTCAATGAAATGTATTCAAATATTTTGACATTTCGCTTCACCTCACTTACAGAGCAGAAATTGTTTCTGACAGTTATTATACAGTACGGGGAATCCTGCTGTTTCACTCTGCTGAAGCGCAGGTTGAAAAGACCCAGCAATTGCATTTTGTTCAAAGAGTGGCCTAGAAATAGCAACATGGTCAGCTGTGATTCACTGGAAGTTTAGATAATATCCATCTCCAGCAGCAACATGGATTTTTTTTTCTTTTTAAAACTGAAGAAAATTAATCAAAGCATTGGAAGTTGAGCACTTTCAACTTGGGAGGGAGGTTCCGATTGTGAAATACAAGAGGGACCTGGGAGAAAGGGAATCGAGAGAAATTGAACTAGATTTTTTTCCTTCATTTAGAACATAATGTAGATCATATTGAAAAATATCAATATATTTATACAAATCTTGCAATAACAAGAGTCACACATAGGCAGGTGTTTCCAAAACTGTGCAACCCTTCTTCCAGGTGGAGTTGGCAGCAACAAGGGCCAGGTTCAATATCTAGGGATTCCTCTTAACAATATAAAACAGAACCAGTTTGACCACCTTGCCCAACTGTTTGGGAAGACTTAACATCATCCTTGGGTGCCCCGAAGAGGCAATACTTCCCCACTCAGAAGAACTGAAGCTGTATATTACAACAGAGGATGCTTATGAAAGGGAATCCAGTATTAATTTTGACAAATGCCACCCTAACGGTTCAAAAGTTCATGATCATAAGTAAGCACCCTCCCAGAGTCGGTAGGGCACTATTCTTTGCCTCAATTTCCCACTTTGCAGTGTGAAAGTCTAATGAACAAATATTCCTTTAAGGCACCACTCCCCTCGCCCTTTGCTACACCCTGTCACGGGGGGGGCGTGGTCTGTACTTAGCAAAGACCCAGATTTCAAAGGTTCATTCTCATGAATGAACCTCCCACCTTTGAAAGGGTGAGTAGGTTGAATAATGTGTCAACTGCTTACCTCTACTGCAATCTCTGCTGCTACTTCTGTGGTGATACATCTTGAGTTTTCCCCACTTACCCTAGCTCTGAGGGATTTCATTGGGTAGTATGGAACTGCTGTGCTATTGCCTCTTCATTGTCTTTCCTTGCAAAACTGTCACCACACCAGCTCTAGGGCTTGGACCCTAGAATTGTCCCTGCTTAGCAAGAGAGGTTCAGTTGAAGAGGACCTCCTCAGTCAGGATATGCTAACTACAATTCTGCTGCCTGTTACCCATACATTACGGAAAGTATTTCATTACCCCTGCATTCAATTTTAAAACTGTATGGTAGCTTACATTAAAATTGTCTAAGGCACAGATTAATGAAGAGGTCCCTGTATATTGATTAAATTATTCACATGTAGCAGGTATGTTTTAAAGAGTCATAAAATTAATATAATCACTAATTCTGCAGTATCCCAAATGAGGCTTAATGAATTTAACTGTGCAGTATAAGCATCACTTTTCAAATATTCAGGTGCATTACTTATGGGATGTTATACTAAGGATAGCTTGTGGAAAATAAATATCATAATGAATATAGGTTGTCTCATGGTAATTTCAAGCATATTCTGAACAAATATGCTAGATGAGAAAAGTATATTGGTTACTTTCCCATTTTTTTTCTTCTGACACTGTACTGATTTCATTTTGTATTGCTGATGTCTCGTGATGTGTTTTAAATAAGCATTCCTTGACCCCCTGGTGCCCAACATCATGAGTAAACACATCAGCTGTCTGACTCCATGTTCCTGTAGCACTCATTCATTACCTGATCCCATGCGCCCAAGGCACAGGCACTAAGCGTGTAAGTTTGAACCTTGTAAACATGATCCCTCAAGTCATCAGCCAGTGGGACTTGTTTCTCCATCTTATGAGCTTGGGCATGACAAAAGGTTAGGATCCTGTACTCAAAAGGAATTGTAACATGCTCCAGGATGATCCTTTTCCTTTCCTCATTAGTAGTACAATGTTTGGTCTTAGTAAACTGTACCAGAGATTGTGAAGCTCCCAGCAATCTTCCCTGGTGAATTGACCTTGATTAGGTGTCTTGCAGTACAGCTGCCCTGCCAGGCTATAAAATGGGGCTTGCTGCTGCGCAATCCATGGGATAGCATCTCATTGGCACAAGTGCAGTTTCTCCATCACTTGTCCCAATTCCCACCGTGCACAGCACAGTTTGGTGGGATGCATTTGAGCCAGGCCCTGTGGATGAATTTCTCATGTACACACCACCTCAAAAGCCTCACCCCTAGCCTGGCTTTGGTCTGGGATTTCCTCACATACTGTCAGTGGATGGCATCCTTCAGGATCCTCTCCAGCATGCTCCTCATTTGACATTTCCGGCCAATGGGAGCTGCAGGAAGCTGCCCAACCCAGGCCACTTCCTGCAGCTCCCAGCAGCCAGGATGGTGAACAGCAGCCAATGTGAGTGACCGAAGCAAGTGGCTATACCTGCAGAAGTTCAGGTACATAAAGCATCCAGGGGTGAACCCTGGTGAACTGTGTCCAGCTGATGGGCCACTTGTTACCTACCCCGACCTAGACAGTCTCTTTTACTGCTATCAATATTCCTGGGTGTGTATTTCCTAAAATTGATACAGAATCCCATCTGGTTAGCAGCAGAGTTAGTGACATGGAGAATTTGCTGGATATTCTCTGCATTAGCTGCAATTAGGAAATGATCATTTTCATAGACCAAGATGTTCACTCTGTTACTATGCAGGTTGAAGCTATCTAGTCCACAGGCAATCACTTGGCTGAGCAGTTCCATGACTATGTTGAAAACTCTGGGGGCTGAGTAGACAGTCTTGCTTCATGCTGCTACAGATTGAGATTTTGGGGTTCTCCTGTTACATGGAGCAGATAGCAGTGGTGCAAACTGTGAAGTTCCTGGACCCGTTGAATAAAGTGTTCAGGCATCCCATACCTTGGAAGAGCGGCAAAAACCTCTGCTTTGCTTCTGGGTCACAGAACCAAAATCATTAGTCAGCACAAGCCACACCATAGCATGTTGTCTCTGTGTCTGCCTGTCTGTGTTGATGACAGTTTGCTTTATCTGAGAGGAGGCACCAATCCTTCGCTTTGTGTAGGTCCCATCTGCAGATCCTTCAGGCAACACTTATCCTTTCAATTATAATGTCCTGTTCAGTGGTCCTGAGAATGGAGATAGTCCTTCCCGCAGTAAGCTGTTGGACTGTCTTTCCCTGTTGTGGCTTTGAGGTACTTGGATAGGAGCATAAGGGGAAATGAAAGCCAGCGCTGGGGCATGCAGCATTTCTGCATTCTGAGTAGGTTTGGAATGTGATCAAAGAGATTCCTAGAGTTGGCCATTCTCCTACGAGGTGCCCTTTGAAGGCATCTTGATGAAACTTACTTTTCTTCACAGAAGGCACACTGGAAGGTGATGTGGATTCTCTTCAAATGTCCGTGTAATCCTGAGACCAGATATCAGATAGGGCAAAGGAGCATGCCTTAGAGATGGAATACTTGACGGGAGATGAATGGGAGAATGAGTACATCTAACTCATTAGATGAGGTTCCTTGATCTGGGAGAGCAGCAACAATAAATTGAAATTGGCAAGCATATAGTGAAGATCTGAGGCCCCCGCAGGAGGGGTTTCCAGGCAGAAGCTGCTCCTTCTAGAGGTGGTACCTTTCTGGATGACAGCTGAAATACTGGGAACAATGCCAGCATCAGGATCAACTCAGGAATTGGAAGAGGCAGAAAAGGTTCTCCTTGTGACATCCTTCTGCTGAAAAGTGTGCAAGACAATCTTAGTCGTGACATTGATGACTGCCAGGTGCAGTCCTAAAGATGTGAGACTGCTGTACATCAGCATGTTGGTGGGTCTTCTTAGATACTATAGGTCAGTGGTTCCCAAACTTTTCAGCATCATGCCCCACTTCTGATTCTTGAGAAACTCTCACACCCCCCCACCTGTTCTTTACCCCCCTTAACCAAAAATTCAATTAATAATTTAAAATAAACACAAACACTTGATATAAAAATATTACTTAAAATGAAAAAAGTACAAATAGGTTTTCTTGGCCCCTTGTGGGTGCCCAGAAAAGTCCCAGCTGGCCAGCTGCCTGAGCCCTGTGCCAGCGGCCAGAGCTGTCCACACCAGCTGCCTGCCTGCCTGAGCCCTGTGCTGCCATAGCCGCCCAACTGAGCCCTGCACTGCTGGGGCCACCTGCCAGCCAAGCCCCGCGCTGCTGGGGCCGGCCAGCCAGCCACCCACCAGCCTCAGCCTCCTGAGCCCCACAATACCAGGGCCAGCCACCCCTGTGAGCCCCCCGCCCTTGCCCCTCCCCTCTCCCAAAGGCAAGCACCACAAGCCCCCCACTCTCACCCTGTCCCTCTCCCCCAAGCCAGGCACCCCAGTCCCCCATCTAACCCCATCTTCCTTCCCCACCCCTCCCCAAGCTGCACTCACACCCCTTTGCAGGAGGCAGCTAGCTCCATGTGGTCTTCACCAGCTGCCTGCTTTTTATAGAGGTTGCACTGGGTCACCCAGTCACCCACATAAAATGGCAGGGGCTGAGAGCCGGACTCAAAGGCTAGCTTTTACTTTGGGTGTGTGGAATGACAAGAGGCTTGGTCGCCTCACGCCCCCACGCCCTGGGGGCATGCCCCCTTGTTTGGGAAAACATGCTCTAGGTTATTTTAATCAAAAGGCTGAAAACTATATACCCAAACCAGCCAAAACTGATCACTTTGGCAATGCATGTCTGTCTGTCAAAAACCCAGGCAGAGTAAGTACGTAAATCCAAATTGGGTCTGCTCCCGAAGTTTTCCATTGCATTGGGTCACTATATATCAGCAGAGAGCTCATACAGAGTCTGCTTACATATGTAAATTGTATGAAGAAACTATACAACTTCACTTTTGATGGACTTTCCTTCAGTGTCATGATTTCAGGCGTATTGTATGTGTAACCCTTCTGCCAGCTGGAGCCAGCAGCAGCCAGGGCCAGGTTCAGTATCTTGGGGTTCCTCTCCATCCATCCCAGGCAGAGCTGACTTGAGCTGCTACCCAGTAATCTGATAAATTTACAAAGCACCCCTGGGTGCTGCTGAGAGGAAATGCTTCCCCCACTCACAAGCACAGAATCTGTGCCTAGAAAAGAAAATGGAGGTAAAAATAGTAAAATGGAGGCAAATAACTTGGTGTTAATCTGTGAAAACACCGCAAACAGAATTCATAAGCAAGAACCATGCATAGAAGTACTAGCCCAAGTAGGCTGGGCAGTGTCCTTTACCTCTCAGATTCTTAAATCCAGCAATCTAAATGTCCCCTTCTCTGCACCCCACTCACAGTTGCTGCTCTTGGTCAGAGCCAGCCCTGAGTTCAGAGGTGCATCCACAGAAGTCATTTCCATTCTGAGTGGAGGAAGGTAAAGAGGATTCTTACTCACTCCACTGGCCACTCACCATGCACCTGTTCACTCTTCTCCACCACACCCTGCAAGCCATTTGTCTTACCTCTCCACCATTTGTCTGCTGGCTCTCAGCCATCATCTGCTGCCATCCACTTCTTGGCTGTGACTTGTGCCCATCAGTCTCAAGTGATTTCAGCTCCCAGTGATTTCAGCTCTTGGCAAGAAGGGTAGAAGAAATACAACTCCAACATAATTAACAAGAAAAATGCACCTAATTATGCTTGTTTAGCTCTGTTCTTTGAACAGTGTGTGAGGAGTGGGGGTGGGAAATCAGTCAAAGAAGGGGAGGCTAAGTAAATAACCTTTCTTCTCCCCTTTCTTTCATAGTGCTCTGAAAGTTAAACCCCTGTTTAGCAAGGTTCTTCCTTCTGTGAGCTCTTTCATTTGGGACAATTTAGCACAGTCCTACTTTTCTGTATTCCCACAAAATTACAAACATGTTCGTAACCATATCTTAGTTATGACTGCATTTAATACACTTATAACTCATGTTGGGTCACAAATTAAGTAGATTACCATGAGCAAAATACCACCCCATCTGCTGAACATCTAACAAATCTAAGCCAAGCAATAGCAAACTGTATTTACATATGCACAGCAAGGGTCTCTCCCCACTCACAGCTAGTTTTAAGGAATCTTTCCTTCAGATCCTGTTTACATACGTGTATTAAAATATTTCAATATCATCTATCTGTAGTGCACAATTAGTACATTTCCCTGTTAAAACCCAATGGTGTGCCTTTTCACCTAGTTTATGATTTTCTTTTGGTGCTATCTCTAATTATTTATACAGGGAAACTTTGTCCTGAGATATTTGTATGCAATGCCCCTGAAAATAAAACAGTTGCAGCAGCAGATCTGAGGATAGGATTGAGCCCTAAAGCACTCACTTCTAAAGCATTATTCAAGAAAAACTTCATGGTGCTTATTTATGCTAGAAAGATCTCTCGTGGAATTCAAAGCAAAGGAAGGAGAAACCTAAGGAAAAAGCTGTAACAAGGTCTCGATTGGGGTCAGAAAGCTTTCCAAGGCAGAGTGCCAGAATTTGACCTTTTGACAGTTCGAGTGCTGATGATACTTTCTAAAGTCACTAATTGTTCTACTTACAACTGCTTCACTAATAAATAAAGATGCAGAGATTTACCATTTAGTGCAGTGGATGGAAGGGGTCAGCCAGGGCACCCCTGGGCTCTCATGCCTGCTGCCTGTAGGCTGTACATGGGGCAGGCTGGCTCCTGCTGCAACAATGCCCAATGGTCTGGTGGGTGCCCCACAGCTGGAGCTCTGGCAGGGGCCCCATGGCAGGGGCTCCAGTCCTGAGATCCAGTGGGGGCCCCACAGTTTACCCCCAAGCGGCGGTGGGGTCCCATAACAGGGGCTCTGGCCCCAAGCTGCAGCTGGGACTCCACAGTAGGAGCTCCAGCCCCAGCTTCACACTGCAGCTCCATAGTGGGGCTTCAGCCCCGTGCCATGGTGGGGGATCTGCAGCGGGGCTCCAGCCCTGTGCTCCCACCCCCTCCGATGCTTCATGGGGATGGAAGGGGAAGCCAGAGCCTCCGCCACATGCCGCTCTAAATCAGATCGCATGACAAGAGTGGCACATGTGCCAGGGACGATGACCCCTGATCTTGATGTTATTCGGCTTCCTTTCACTGTCTGTATTATGCAAATCCTATATTAGAATCTGGGCTTCATCTTTTAGAATAGCAAATAGATAGTAGAATGCACAGTGACAAAGCAAAACAGAGGCACTTTATCCTGTTCTTTGAGATAGTTAGGAATGGGAACTCCATTGGGACCAAACAATGGACTTTGGGTAGGAAATGCTTACACTGGATCTATTCTCCCATCAGTGCATAAGGGATTTTGGGGGGGGGTGCAACATCATTAATGTTACAATTTATCTAGGAAGGAACATTCTAATGCAGGGGTGAGAAAACTGTTTACATTGAGTCCCTCTTTTCAGACCTTCAACTAGCCAGGGGACCCCAACCCTTGGGAGGACCACAGGAAGGAATGCCAGGAGAGAAGCTCAGGAAGGGGGTGGGACACTCAGGAAGCAGGTGCTGGAAAGCTCCAGGGGGTGTCCCAAAGGGGGGAGGATTGTTTGAGGGAAGGACCCTAGGAAGGTACCAAGGAGGGACCCCAAGAGATTACCTTATCACACTGGGAACTCATCGGCTGCCCTCACCCCTTGACTTAGAGCTTTGGTGCATTCTGATCGGCCCAGTGGTGGCGGGGGCATTCCCTTGGTGACAGCAGTGGTGGAGGCCATGTGGGAGAAAGCAGAGGGGTGGTGAGGCAGCAAAAGCCATGGGGAGTGGGGGGAAACGAGCTGATTGCTCTGTATGCCCCTTAAAGAATGGCATGTCCCCTCTCAGGGGGGTGCACCCCCCCACTTCGCATGCCCCTGTTCTAATGCACTGAAGGGAAAATAATCAATTTAGTATTCAGGGAGAGCATGCTGCTCAAACTGATGCCTAATTCTTCCTGGCAACAGAGACATATGATTGTAAACTGTGATGAGTTGGACAAAGATCCATGTTCCTATAGGATTGGGAGAAAGGTTGTAAGAGCTACACAAAAATGAAGATACACTCTTAAGGTCATATGTAGCCACCGATTCTATTCCAGGCTCCCACAAGTTTCAATGGAGTTGCTTATACAAAATGGTAGAAGGATATGGGCCTTCATGTCCTAGAGGTGCAAGTCTACATTATCAAATGCAATAAACTACACGGCTTGAAAACCTAATAAGCTAAGTGTATACAAACCGAATAAAATCTTTAAAAGCAGCTCTTTTTTGCATTTTCCTTTTTGCTATTTCATCAGAGAAGTAGAGGAAATAGGACATGTTTGGATAGTTCTCCACAAGGCTTTGAAAAAAATGGCATAATTCAGACATGTTATTGTGCTAGCTGCTGGTATGTGAGGCAGTTTCACAGTTACAGAATTTCACTCCAGTGGAATTGTTCTAGGGAGACCTTTTCAAAGCAAGGTTTATTGAAACTGTTAATGCTGACCTCACTTACTGTTGAGGATGATCAGGATTGTATACCAACTCACATTTCTACCTCTGGATGCTGATGCTCCCAGGATACAGTCCCCCAAATGTTCCCTCTAGCCTCTAATTTAAGACTCTGGCTTTCAAACAAAACAGGAGCTATCAACAACTCACAACCATCCTTACTTCCTAGACCTCTCTAACTCCTCTGATGCAAGCTCTTTAGATATTCCAGCCCACTAAAATATTAATTTCACACAAGGCAATGGATGTGTAGAAGCTTGATATAAACTGACTGAGCTGAATTGAAAGCCTAGTTCTTAGCCCTTCTCATACAGCCTCACACCTTGTGCATAGAAAAAGCTGAGAGGAGGCTATATCTGGCAGAACACAAAAGCTTCTTGCAGCACTGTTTGTTTAACTTTGGAATCTAAGAAATTGGCAAAGTCTTGCATTCCCTTTGCTCACCTTAGTCTTATGAAGTACTTTCTGTTATATAACTGTGTGTGTCTGGTTTACCACTGCATCGTGTGATTTAAATATATGAAAAACGCTGTTTGTGCTGAGTTCCCTTTTAGTCCTCCAAAAGTTGCCCAAAGATCTTTAGCAAAAAGATAAAATTGGGGCCAGATATTTCTAATGTAAAATATAGAGAGAAAATGGCTTTGAAAAACTTTCATGAGGCCACTTGCATAATTTCAAGGAACAGAAATCATTAGAAACATTTTTCTTTTTCTTTCTTGTTCTTTTTTGCATAACTCCACCCTCAGTTTATTAAAAGAGTTATCACTGTGAACTCATTTTCTTCACTTGCTTTAGTTTACTCTAGGAAATCGTGTTAAGGTAAATTCAGAGCATTAGGGATAAACAGTATGATCGTGTCTGCACTATAGCAATTTTTCACAAGAAGATTTCCAGAAGATCTCTTCTGAAACAACTTCCAAAAGAGCATGTCCGCACACAAAAAAGTGGACTGAAAAAGCAATCTGCTCTTTTAATAGAGAGCATCCACACAGCCCCTGCTCTTTTGAAAAAATGGGCCAGGGACCCAAAACGTCCAGCACCATGAGAACTGCTCTTCCGAGAAAACGGCCTGTGTCTACACATGCTTTCTTTTGAAAGAAGTTCCACATGTTCTTTTGAAAAAGGGCCAGATTTTCCAAAAGAACTTGCTAGTGGAGATGCCGCGTATGTATACTACAAACAATAAAAATAAAAAAGAAATACAAATAGATAACATGCACATATTTTCTTCTCAAACAGAACATTTTTAAATAAAGTGGCTTAAATTAGGTCCTGCTTTAAACATATATAGTAACTCAAAATACAACACGCAAACAAATTCTGATGCTGCAATATAATTTCCACATACTTATACAGTATACAGCAAAGAATGTGTCAGGTATCATGGAAACTTGGGGGAATGAGGATAATCAAGGTGACCTGGTCATACCAGGGAATAAAATATATAGCTATGATGCACTAGGCTGTACTGGTAGTGAGTTGCTCACACTGACAAGAAGGCAAAAAGGGATAGATGCCCCAAGCCACCCCTTCTCTCTTTCTTTCCATCAATTCACATCACCAAAAAAAGAACAAAAGAAGCATTAATTAAACAGAAGAAGGATCCTGGGCTTAGAAGTTTGGCCGATAAGACAGCTGAGAGCATGTGGTGAGAAAAAAATTTGCTTTGAATTTAGTATCATTATTAAGTTTTATCTTTATTTTTCTTGCAACCATTTCAGATTTATGCATCATTACTTGTATTAATTTCAAATATCTTTCCTTATAGTTATAGTTAATAAATTTGTTTTATCTAAACCAAAGTGTTTAAACAGAGGCGTTTGGGTATGGGGACAACAAGATGTGTGCATATAATTTCTCTTAAAAAAATTACATATTTTATATGAGTTTGTACAGTCCAGAAGGGGACTGAACGCTATAGAACATACATTTCTGAGGAAAATCAGGGGCTGGGAGTTTTGGGGGTCACTCTGCAATATAAACAAGGTGTGGCTGTCTGGCTGGCTGGCTGGCTGAAGTATGCACAGAAAAAGAGCTAGAGCTGGCAGAGACTTATATGCAGGAGGCTCTTTTTCAGCTCTCCTGACTGGAGGCTAAAAAAGTGCAAAGGTCACCACAGGTTAGAAAGAAGGAGTGACACAGCTGCACATTAGTCTGAATTGTACCAAGTGTATATCACAGTACTTAAGTGTGATCCAGAGGATACAGTGTACTTGGCGTTTTACAAAGCCTTTGACAAGGTTCATCTCGAAAGGCTCTGAAGCAGTCATGGATGAGAGAAAATGTCCTTTCATGGATCATAACTGGTTAACAGATAGAAAACATGGGGTAGGAATAAACGGTCAGTTTCACCATGGAAAGAGTTAAGTATCAGGATCCCTGCAGAATCGGTACTAGGGCCTGTGTTGTTCAACATACAGCATGCATAAATGATCTGAAAAAGGGGGTAAACCATAAGGTGGCACAATTTGCTGACATTATAAAATTATAGTACTCCAGGACTATGTCTACACTAGCCCAAATCTTCGAAATGGCCATGCAAATGGCCATTTCAAAGATTACTCATGAGGTGCTTAAATACATATTCAGCACCTCATTAGCATGCCGGCAGCCGCGGCACTTTGAAATTGCAGCAGCTCGCTGCCGCGTGGCTCGTCCAGACAGGGCTCCTTTTCTGAAGGACCCCAGGAAATTCGAAATCCCCTTATTCCTATCTACTGATAGGAATAAAGGGATTTCAAAGTTGGTGGGGTCCTTTCGAAAAGGAGCCCCGTCTGGACGAGCCGCACAGCAACAAGCCACAGCAATTTCGAAGTGCCGTGGCCGGCGGCATGCTAATGAGGTGCTGAATATGTATTTCAGAGCCTCATTGGTAATCTTCGACATGGCCATTTGCATGGCCGTTTCGAAGATTTGGGCTAGTGCAGACACAGCCAAGATGTTATATCCAAAGCTGACTGCTAAAAGTTTCAATAGAATATAATGAAATTGGGTGATGAGACAACAAAATTCAGATTAAACTCAATGTGTACATACAAAAAATTATTAGTAACAACTAATTTAGAGCCTATGAAGAAAGATTTTGGAGTCATCATGGATAGTTTTCTGTAAACTACTCAGTCTTTTGGAGTATTAGTCCAATAAAGGCTTCACGTGCTCGTGGCCATGCCCCCAGGGCTTCCTCCCTTGACACTCTTTTCTCACTCTGGTATTCTCCTGGCCCCAGCTGGGCTTCATGACAGTTCAGATCCTCTTCTGGGGAGTTTCCGCTAGTATGACTTATAGTAGGGATGTGAGGCCATCCACTACTCCAGGTCCCCTAAGAATGCCACCATGTCCCTTCAGCTAACCTGGTTTCAGTTCCCTTGGCGACCTCCTCACAGTCCCAGCCTTCACCAATGCTTCACCCTTACCTTGGGGGTCTTCTATGTACAGATCCAGCAGCCATCCTAGAGTGCTTTCTCACCATCCCCAGTCCTGCCAGCACTGAGCAGCCCACGGTGCTGCAGTCCGTCTGCCCACTGGGACCACCACGTTCATTTCTCTGGCTCAGAGCTGCAACTGAGTTACTTTAGTTGCAGTCTCTCTCCAGCTGGCTACTTCCCTGAAGCCCTTATTGGCAGCCTGGAGGACTTCTATACCACTCTTTTCTCTGACTAGTACAGCAGGACCCTGAAGCCTCCAGCAAGGTGCTTCTGCATCTAGTCCACCCATGACATTCCTTCTGACCTTAAAATACATGGATGAAATTCTGACACCCACTGACTTCCTTGGAGATAGGATTTCATCCCATGAATCTATGGCTTGTCTAAAAAGTAAATAGCTCTGCATTTGTCCTTTCAATATTAAGGACCAAGCAGGTATTTTAAAGTAACAATGTAATTATCATTATGTGTATGTGTACAGCGCCTATGCTGTCACAGATACATTGCAGATAGAAAAACTACTGGGATATATTAAAATAAAAGGGATTTAGGTTTGTGAGTCTGGTTTAAAAACTAAGCCTTTAGGATAGTTTTCAATAAGAAGAATAAGACTTGGAAAACTGGGATTCAAAATGGGCAGAATGTGATGAAGTGGATGTCATGGAATAAGACGTGAGGCTGGCCTACAGACTGGTACCATTGGTGGAACAAAAGGTTAAAGAAAGCACATAATAAGAAATGAGATCCTGTATATACTGCAGGTTACCCTAGATGTACGTAGGACCTAGAAGATGAGAAGGACACAAAAATCTTCAGCTGGTACAAAGAGTAAGGAAGGAAATTTTAAAAGGGGATGGTGTTTGATTAACAAGAGAATAATAATTTTAGGAGCAAATTATTGCACGGCCTAGAAAGGTGTTTGGCAGGTAGGATTTTAGACAGGTGAAGGTTGCAGAAAGCAAGGAGGGAGGTGACCAGAACATGGATAAGTATTTTGTTCAGTTGGAAAGAAAAGAAGGGCTGGATTTTCAAAACACTAGAGAGGAATAAGCCTCAGAACTGGGTGACAAACTGGATATACAGGCAGAAGGAAACAGAGATACTGAAGATAACTCCCCAGCTGCTAAACTAAAGACCACATTTCAGCTAGGTTGTCTGGAAAGTAAGGTATTGCTTAACATGAGTAAAAGCATCAGAATCTGACCTTCAGACATTATGTTATGTTACAGTTTATTACTGAAGCAGGAAAGACTGATGGTGAGCAGCAGGAATAGCAAGATGGCAATAATATTCCATGGAAAATTAAGTTTGCTTATGTAATCAAATTGCTTAAGAGAAGTCTATATTCTATGTGCTCACCCTCAATTGTCAACTGTTTTGTTTACAAAGCAGTAGGGGTGAAACATGTGAAGATAGCAAGAAACTCAAAACAATAATGAGTCTTTCGTTAGCCAGGCTTTCATATTTTGATTGACTGAATGAATTATGTAAAATGTAGATTTGGGTGTGCAGATAACATCTGACATAGGACTCAAGTGCAGAAAAACGGTTCATGGTCAAGTCAGTCAATGAGCACTGACATTCAATAAAGCAGTCTCAAGCTCTGTAAAGGTAGCACAAGAGGTTCTGATTCCGAAGCATTTGTAGGAACCGTGATTCAGTCTAAAAATATGAATGAAGTGTTGACATTTATAGTACAATCCAAGAACACTGGTTTTCAAGGTCTACTACTCCTTTGACAAATGTATTAATAGTAAAAAAAGTCTAGGACATGAGTGCTGAAAAGAGAAAAAAATCAAGTCACCTGCCTCCAAGCTAGAAATTGTCTCATCCTCTCCACAAGTTCAGGCATATGAATGAAGAATGATTTAAAAGTTAGGTCAGACAAATTCTTGTGGAAGAGTATTAGTATTTTTATTAATTTACACTGATTTTATTCTTTTGGTACTCCAGATGGAACCAATACCAGAAACAGAGTTTGTTACTCGTTACTCACCCTCTTTTTGGCTTACAAAATCTCAAAAGCTCAAATGTAGTTTACCAAACACCTTGAAAAAGTGAATTGCTAGCTCAAAAACTCAAGCCAAAAGTCAGCCTGGAAGATCTCTCCATCTATCACCCTTCTTTCAACCTCCCACTCCTGGACAAAATAATTTAGAAAGTAGCTGTACGTTTAGTGGGTACCTGTGATATCTGCCGGCATCCTAGATGTCTTACGTAAAGGGGCCAGGCAAAGCACAGTCCAGAGATGGCTGTAATGGTAATAAAATGCAACCTCCTTGTGGACGCAAATACAGGAAGGAACTCCATGCTCCTCTCTGCAGCCTTTGACACACTGGACTTCAAAGTACTGCTCCTGTCCCTACATGTGAGAGAAGGATCACTAAGCTTGCGCTCAGAGGCCCTCAACTGCAAGTTCCCCATGTAAACTGGCCATGAAACAACAAAGATTATTTCAAAGAAGCAAAAAGTTAAGTTCTCATGAATGCAAGTTAATAGGCAACAGAATGAAATTTTATGATAAAATAGGAATAAAAGCAGGAGTTCAGAAGAAATATAGTATTTCAAATCCAAATGAATATTTCCTACAGAAAGCCTCAGCAGACAATGTCATCTAGGATCCACAGCACTAGCCAAAACAGAGGAAGTACGTATTACTGACCTTGCACAAATAAAAAATAACACTGCCAAGGAGTTCTCTGCTCACCTGAATCATGAACACCCAGGAGAAAATTAGTGTAATGATTGAACTGAAGTCCAAGATGCACAAGTCATCCTCTTACCATATGGGAAGAACATTTAATGGGATATTTCAGAAAGTCTCAGCACAGCAGGCTTATTTGTGTGTAGAGTACTACATGGGTAAAAATTTATATCCGTGGATGTGGATATCTGCAGATACAAACTGGTATCAGGGGGTCGCATGGAAAATGCAGACATGAAAGTAGCTGGACGTTGAGCTGTTGGTCCGAAAAGCCAGTGCCCTGTACTAGCAGCTTCTCTGGCACAACTGTACTGTCTCCTTCACAACCACCCCTACTCCCAGCCCTTCCCCACATGTCTGCGTCTCCTCTCCAGGAGCAGGCCAGTCATCCTGGTGCCTGCTCCAGTGGGCTGGAGATGGTACAGCCATGCTGGAGGAGTTCCCTCATGAGGCACTGGCTATTGGAGGTGGTAGCCCCATTTCCTGCTTTGTTTGCCACTGCAGTTCTCAAGAAAAACCCTGCAGTTCCCCGGATACTGATTTATAACTGCAGGGCTACGTCTACACGTGAACGCTACATCGAAATAGCTTATTTCGATGTAGCAACATCGAAATAAGCTATTTCGATGAATAACGTCGACACGTCCTCCAGGGCTGGTGCCGTCGACGTTCAACGTTGACGTTGCGCAGCACCACATCGAAATAGGTGCTGCGAGGGACCGTCTACACGCCGAAGTAGCACACATCGAAATAAGGGTGCCAGGAACAGCTGCAGACAGGGTCACAGGGCGGACTAGCACTTCCGGGGCAACAGCTAGCCGCTCCCTTAAAGGGCCCCTCCCAGACACACACAGCCTGCACAGCACACGGTCTGCAGAGCCATAGGCACGCACACCTCGAGCGACGCAGTCATGGACCCACAGCTGCAGCAGCAACAGCAGCAGCCAGAGGTCCACCCAGCCGCCCCTGTAGGAGCAGTGCTCGCCCTGCTCCATGCCATGCAGGAGGCAGCTGAGCACATCTTTGCCACAGAGTAGGAGCTGCCCGCAGGGGAGGAGGACGCAACCCCCAACCCTGCAGCGCCCCGCCCCCCCGCCCCGCCTCATACACTGCTAGCTGTGGAGCTACCCCACCAGCACCGACTAGTGGGAGCGGCTGGTGCTCGGAGAGTGGGACGACGACTGCTGGCTCCAGAACTTTCGGATGAGCCGGCAGACATTTCTGGAGTTATGCCAGTGGCTCACCCTGCACTGAGGCACCAGGACACTGCCATGCGGCGTGCCCTCAGCGTCGAGAAACAGGTCGGCATCGCTGTCTGGAAGCTGGCCACTCCAGACAGCTACCGATCCGTGGGCCAGCAATTTGGCGTCAGCAAGGCCACCGTCGGGGCTGTCCTCATGGAGGTAAGAGGACCCACTGGGGGAGGGGGAGGCAGCCCTGGCAGGGGAGGGGGGCCCTGGCAGGGGAGGGGAGGGGAGGGGAGCCCTGGCAGGGGAGGGGAGGGGGGCCCTGGCAGGGGAGGGCCACACACACCCTGCACACCCCTCATTGGTGCTCTCCCATGTGCTTCCCCTGCAGGTCATCTGCACCATCAACGCCCTGCTCCTCCACAGGCTTGTGAGGTTTGGGGACCCGGATGCCACCATCGCGGGCTTTGCCACCCTGGGCTTCCCCAGTTGCTTCGGGGCTCTGGATGGGACCCACATCCCCATCTGTGCCCCGGAGCACAGTGGAGGACGCTACCTAGACAGGAAGGGCTACCATTCTGTGGTCCTCCAGGCCTTGGTGGACAGCCAGGGCCATTTCCTGGACATTTATGTGGGCTGGCCTGGCTGCACCCACGACGCCCGGGTATTCCGGAACTCGGGCCTGTGCCGCTGGCTGGAGGCGGGGACCTACATTCCACAGTGGAAGATCCCTGTGGGGGACACCACCATGCCACTCTGCGTCATCGCAGATGCGGCATACCCCCTCCGGCCCTGGCTCATGCACCCGTACACGGGCCAGCTGTCAGCCAGCCAGGAGCGCTTCAATATGCACCTGAACCACGCGCGCCAGGTGGGGGAGCACACATTTGGCCACCTCAAAGGGCGCTGGAGGTGTCTCCTCACCCGCCTGGATGCGGGCCCCACCAACATCCCTCAGATTGTGGGGGCGTGCAGCGCACTCCACAACCTGGTGGAGAGCAAGGGGGAGGCCTTCTTTCAGGGCTGGGCTGTGGAGGCTGGCAGGGCCGATGTGCAGCCACCCGCTGCCCCCAGTCACCAGGTGGACCCCAAAGGGACCCAGGTCTGGGAGGCCCTGCGGGCCCATTTCAATGAGGCTGCGGGGAGAACACTGGCAGACCCCCCACATCCTCCACAACACTCCCTGCCCCTACGCCCACACCACAGAGCACCCAAGAGCACACCCCACCACACTTTTCTTGTAAATAAAAGCAGACATTTGTTCGTCAAACCAGATATATGTTGAACTCTCATTATTATTATCTTAACTAACTATTTACAGGCCAAATAAATATTACATATATATATATATATTATGTCAGATAAGACGAAAGAAAAAAGGGGAAGACAAGGAAAGGGAGAACTATGTACATGGGGGGCAGGTATCAGCATAACAACATAACAACAGGGGTCTAGTAGAAACTATTTACAAAAGAAGATAAAACTGAAGGGGATATATACAAAGGGGGAAGGGGGGGCCACGTCCTGGGCCCCACACCCCCTAATGTCCAGCGCTGGGGGTAGGTGGCCGCGACCCATGCCTTGGCCTCAGCCCTGGCCGGGGCTGGCTGGGGGCCGGGCGGACCGGGAGATAAGGCCGGAGAGTGTCATCTGGCCCCAGGTCCCCCTCGGCAGAAGGGCCCTCGTGGTGGGTGGCGGTGTGACGGCAGATGGAGCAGCGGGTGGAGTGGCGGGTGGAGCAGGCAGGGTGGGCAGAACGGCAGCCGGCATGGCATGGGGGGGCCAGGTCATCCGCGATATGCTCGAATGTCCACATAAAGGCCCCCCATGCCTCCTGGTGCCAGGCCAGCGCCCGCTCCTGAAGTTGAAGGCGCCGCTCCTCCACCCGCAGGCGCTGCTTGGTGACCTCCAGCTGCTGACGGTGGATCTCCAGCAGCTGGGGGTCCGTCACCATCCAGGGGTGGTGCTGGCTCCGCCGTCGTCCCCGCCGTGAGGCTGGTCGGTGCTCCGCCGAGGGGCTGGCCTGGAGTGATGGCCCTGGTGGGCTCTCCGGGACCACTGACACCTCACCGGTGCTCTCCGGTCCTTCCGATGGTGCAGCTGCGGAACACGGGGGGAAGAAGAGTGGAGACAGCTGTTAGTGTGGGCCCCAAGCCGTGGCCCTTGTCCCCCCCACCCCTCTGCTGCAGGTTCCCCATCCCCGTCCCCGGGAGATGCTGCTGCTGATGATGATGGGTGTCCCACCCCCTCCTCCCGGGGGACCCTAGGTTCCACTCCCCCCATCCCCAGGGATGGGGCATGGCACTGTCCTGCTGGGGGGGCAGGGGCTGATGCACTCCTGTGAGGGACATGCCACTGCTGTCCTTGGGGCCATGGTCATCTGGGCATGTGGAGGGCCCTGGTCATATCTATTACCCCCGCCCCTCAACCCCGGGGGTGTGCACCGGGGGGGTACATACCTGATGGTCCACTCCCACGGTCGGGGGACACCCAGTGGGGGGACGCCCTGCTGGAGCTCCAGGATGGGATGTGGATCCGGAGCCCTGCGTCACTGGAGGAGGACTCCCCCTCCTCCTCCTCCTCCGGTGCCCCAGGGGTGGGCTCCTGGGGGGGCCCCCGGGGTGCAGGGCTTGCCTTCGGGGCAGACTCCGGCTCCAGGGCCTGCTGGGGCTCGTCAGCCGAGGTATCAAGAGTGGCTGGAGGGGAGGAGGTGTGCCGGGGGCCCAGGATGGCCCTGAGCTCCCTGCAAAAGGGGCAAGTGACGGGGGCGGCCCCAGATCGGCCGGCCGCATCCCGAGCCCGGGCGTAACCCTGCCGCAGCTCCTTCACTTTACTGCGGGCATGATCCGGAGTACAGGCAGGGTGACCCCAGGCGGCCAGGCCCTCGGCCAGCCAAGCAAATGCATCCGCGTTCCACCTCTTGCTCCCCATTAACTGGAGCACCTCCTCCTCACTCCAGAGCCCCAGCAGGTCCCGAAGCTCGGCCTCCGTCCAGGAGGGGCCCCGCTGCTGCTTCCCAGCCTGGCTGCTGGTCTGGGAGCCCTGGCTCCCCTTGGGGGGTGTGCCCTGGGGGCACTTAGGGGGCTGGTGGGTGGCCATCGCAGCGCTGGGGGGTTCTGGTGGCTGCAGAGGAGCGTGCAGGCTGTCTGCATGGCTGGGCTGCCGCCTGCATGCTCTCTCAGCTTCCTGCACAGGAAGGCAGGGGGCGGGGAGCTTTAAGGGGCTGCTGCACGCGGCGACCATTGAGCTGAGGGGCTGGAGAGAGCGTCTCTCAACCCCTCAGCTGATGGCCGCCATGGCGGACCCTGCTATTTTGATGTTGCGGGACGCGCAACGACTACACGTTCCCTACTTCGACATTGAACGTCGAAGTAGGGCGCTATTCCCATCTCCTGATGGGGATAGCGACTTCGACGTCTCGCCACCTTACGTCGATGTCAACTTCGAAATAGCGCCCGCCACATGTAGCCGTGACAGGAGCTATTTCGAAGTTGGCGCCGCTACTTCAAAGTAGCCGGCACATGTAGACATGGCCCAGATATCCACATCCACAGGTAAAAACTGGTATCTATGCAGTACTCTATGAATTTGACTCAAAGTTGCAACATCATATACAACATTTCTAAGAGAATGAAGTAGAGTAGTGGCCTCAAGCTTTCCAGGATTTCAGGAGTGCAATTGTCTTGCATACCTCCAAGTTTCAGCTCACTTAAAACCTACTTGCTTATAAAATCAGGCATAGAAATACAAAAACATCACAGGCCCTTATTACATAAAAGTTGCTTATTGTACTAACATTTCCATGTGTTGTATAAAGAAAGTTATAAGCAAGTAATTGTATGAAATTTTAATTTTTACTGACTTCATTGATGCTTTTTATGTAGCCTGTTGTAAAACTAGGCAACTATCTAGATAAGTTGATGCACCCCCTGGCAGACTTACGCATACTCCCAGGAGTATATGTAGCCCTGGTTGAGAATCACAGAAACCACAGATGTAGGGTAACACAGACTGTGATCACAAATCATAATATTTATTTCACTGATTTTAAAATTAACATAATTTCTAACATCCTTCCAGAGCACTGAAATAAGATTTCCAGCCAGTTTCTTCCAGCCATCTGTTTCAACAGCTGATTATTAAGAAAATGACAGCAGTAGATCACACACATTCTTTCCTAACTCTAAGGTAAAATCTTTTTTAGATATTTTAGCTTTGACTTCCCTCATAGGACTTAAGATCTAACAGCATCATTTCGCTAGGATTTTAGCTGTTCCAAGCATAATCTTTTCCGCTGTTATAGAATACTAGCAGTGGATTTAATTCAACTAGTTTGGACATGACATCTCAAACCTTTCCAACACATCCTCTGTAAACTGTAGGCAGTGAAAGCAACCATGGGTATTAGCTTTCTTTCACTGTGTCTGAGCAAATCATATTAGCAAAACACAAAATCTGCAGATTTCCCTCATTTAATTGGAAATAAATCCTATAGAATTCAATTGTGTTGAACTGTTTTCTTTTGGCAAGTAAACGTGCAGCACTCTTTTTAAAGCTAATCAGAGATCATTCCTTCTCAAATATTCTACCAGATATTTTCCTAGCAGATTTATCTCGGTATTTATATGTCCTGAACCACATCCGTGCACATCCCAAGTGCTGTATATTTTTATTTATCCTTAATGAAAGCCTACTTCACAGGACTTTTGCCTTATCCAGATTTTACAGATAAGGAAGTGAACAGAGAGACTAAGGGACTGATCCAATGCCATTTGAAGTAAATGAGGTACTATGGACAAAATTTTAAAAAGCATTTAGGTTTCACTGAAATCTATGCATCTAAAAGCAGTTCAAAATCTGGCCCTAAATTACTTTGCAAGGTCGTACAGGAAGTCTTTCACAGAGTCAAGAACCAAACCTCAAGCTAGCCAAGTCCAATTCTTTACCTTCAAGAGAATCCATATTCTTATTGTTCAAACTGAGGCAGAGAGAAACTGTACAAAAAACTCTCATTAAGGCCATCACCAATTCCCATTCTACTGAAAGACAGAGTATTTAGGCAGAACTTTTCACAAACTTCAGCAAAAAGTTGATGCCTGATCAACTAGTTTCTTCAGGACCTCAGGTGCATTATTCAAAAGGAAGGTATCCAAAGATCACAGTAACCACAGACTTTTCATGTATTTCTAGCAAATGCCAGTCTGACTGGTGGCTTCATGATTCTGAGAGCTGCATTTCAGTCAAAATATTCCTTTCCCAAGGTGCCTTTCCCAAGATTCACCTACACTAAGGCCAGAGAGGCCTGCTGTGATCCTTAGGTCCAACTTCCTGTTTTGACAGGCCATAGAACTTCCCCCAAAATAATGCCTACAATATATCTTTTAGGAAAACATCTAATCTTGATGTAAAAGTTGTTGGTGATAACTTCCACTCCCCCAGGGGTGGCACCTTGGACATTCAAACCCAAGCACTTCTCGCCATGTCAGCAAGCACCATATCACTATGCCACCCAACAGCTTCCATGAGGCAAAGCAGCCACTTACAGAAGCCTTAAAGAGAAGTGTGAGGAAGCAAACCAACACAACAACATGAACAGGAATTCTTTCGCTAGAGGAACCACCCCATAAAACATAAGAGCAGAGAAGAGAAAAACAGGAAAATTAAACTGTAGCATCCTCGATGTATTAAGCTGTAGAGATGGATAGCTTTCTTCACCCTTGCTTTTCTCTCGACTTTGGATTTAAATAAATATTCAGAGCTGACTTTGCAGACTTCTTGAAAGCCCCTACCAAAAAAGCCAGATGATGAACAAAGAAATGTGGTGGGAAAGTGTTTCTGGAAGGAGGTGTTTTTCTTTGTGAAGTTTCTATAAAATTGCTGTGTAATCAGCACATGCAAAACTAATTTAAATTGTATCCTTTCAAAGTTGTGATGTCTATCACGCGAAAGCAATCATACTGTAGCCATCTGAAAAAAAAGATATTCATAAGATATAGATAAGGATGTTGATTAAATGGCAAGACATTTTAAAGTCTATTTTAAAGCAGTTTATCTATTATCATTGCAATTTGGCTTGGTTTTGGATTTGCCTGTTTGGGAAAACAGTGTGTCAGCTAGAGGGTTTTCTCAGCTCCTCTTTCATTATAATCTATTATTTTGTTTTATAAATTTAGTGATATAGTTATTTTGTTAGACTATCCAGAAGTCTGAACATTGTGTTCTAAAGACATTTTTCAACTGTTAATCTGATATGGTACCAGCTGCTGTAGGGCATGTGAATCTGCTCTAACTTTAACTTCAGTGAGGAAGAACCATTCCACATAGAAATCAATATTTAAATTCACTGCCTTTATTAGTTCATTCTTGATCATTTTCCAGAAAGTATGAGTCAATGGTTTCCAAATCACATGTTGTACTAGCAGTGGTATAAATATGGGCAACGATGCACAATCGTCTGCAGATGAGAGAAACACAATGACCTTGATTTGAACAGAGGCTCCTTACATGACAGACCAACGCTAAAGGGCAGTCAGATATTGCTTTGTCATTTCAAAGTGTGTACTGAATATAACTTTCTACAAAACATGATGAAATGTAATTCTTGAGCTTCAAAGAATTCATTTCAAAAAGCTGAGATATTTCAACAAAAGATGACAATGTGCCAACACAGAAGAACTTGTGAAAGCAAATACTACTCACCTTATAGTTCCTGGTTTCCTTCAGAAACTGCACATCTTACTTTCTAAAAATGTAGGCAGGAGAACTAATGGAATTTAAAAGAGCTTTCAATGTGAAAAATTGTAAGTGTTAGCTGTCCAAGTCTATAAGGAAATCCAATTAAAAGTTTCTCTATATTCATGCACCTTACCAAAAGAAGAGCTTTTTTCTCCCTTGGTGTCATTTTCTCAGCGGGAACTCTACCTTAACATAGGTGCTGAGTTTCAGGGCCTTTCTCATGAGAAGACAACTAGCATCAATTCCCAAGACGCTAAGGCATTACCCAACTACCTACCCTAGCCAGCAGCACATTATTAAAAAATTGTAATGTTCAGAGCAATATATAAAGGGTCTCCAAGACCAGTGTTTTAAGCTTTAAAAAGTGTACTTTGCTGACAAACACAATAGTCTTAAGATAATATACATTGATGGGTTCCCACAATATGCTATGAACCTGATTGATGATTGTTCTTTTTTATCTCTGTTTATAGCACAACATAATCACTGCTCAGTATATCTTAAGTCTAAAAAAGTGTCAGCTTCCTAAATTCAGAACAGAGTAAAATTATAACTGAAATTGTCTAATTTATTTTTCATTGTCTCTTGAACTTCACAGTACTGTAAACCCTTTCATATCCAGCAGCCAAGGGACTGGGAGGGTTGCCAGATATTCAGATATTCTAGATAATAGAAAGGTATACCTAGCAATGCATAACGCTACAGAAAAACAAAATTGGATATTAAGAAACAAACAAAAATGTATGCAAAGCACTTTATTCACCAACAATAATCATATTGTACACTGTAAACATATAGGCTGTATCTACACTAGCAAGTTCTTTCAAAAGATTTTTTGAATCTTTCAAAAGATTTTTTGAATCTTTCAAAAGATTTTTTGAATCTTTCAAAAGATTTTTTGAAAGAAGGGGCTCTTTTGAAAGATTCCGCAGAGTGTCTACACACAAAAAATGTTCTTTCAAAAGTAAATGGAAAGAATGTGGTGCTCCTTTCAAAATCGCTCTTCCTTTCCCATTTCAGGAAGAGCTCCACCTTTCATAAGCTTCTTTTGAAAGAAAATGTGTGGGTTTTTTTGAAAGAACAGTCCTCCTGGAGCCTGATTTTTTGATCTCTGGCCCATTCTTTCAAAAGAGCATGGGGCTGCATGGAGACTCTCTTTCAAAAGAGCGCATCGCTCTTCTAAACTGCTTTTTTATGTGGACGCTCTCTTTTGAAAGACGTTCTTTTGGAAGAGATCTTCCAGAAGGGCTTATTTTGAAAGATCTCTGTAGTGTAGATGTAGTCACGCTATATTTGCATATTTATTTGTATTGACTTTTACTATACTGTACTTATTGAAAACATAATTAAAATTTGCTTATGGTTAAAATGCCGGTTATTTGAGAGTTCTGGATGATAGAATGCTGGATAGGAAAGAGTTTACTCTATTTTGGGAAATCTTAAGTTTAAATAGAATCAAGATATTAATTGATGAACTCTTGATAGACCATATAGTATACTGAGTTGCTCTATATGAGACGCTTGTAAGATTAATTTTAAGTCACTGATCGGAATACTTTCAAACTAGCAGCATTTTAACTCTTCCAAGAGTTATGTTTGAATAATATTCTTGTAACAGTTGTTATTTATAGTTATGCAGCTATGCTTTGAGTTTAACTAGTGCTTCTTTTTTATATTGACCAAATATCTGGATTTTTAGATGCCTTAAGTGAAGACTTTCAAAAGTAAAAGGGTAGGTGCCTAACTACCCTTTGAAATCTCACCCTCTTTGTTGAAAATTAATATATTAGACTCTTGGCTGTACAACAGAATAATGATTGTGTGAATTTTGTCATGGTTGTTATGGAAATCATGAATTCCATGAGTATTATGTTTTCCTCGAACATCAATGACTTGCAAAATTGCTCCTGTGACTCCACTATGGCTTTTTATACAGTTTAGCTTGATTAACCTATAACACTAACCTCATAACCAGTTCCCTGCTTCAGTATGTTTAAAAGTTTACAACCCAGCATAGAGCTACAAAATAATGTAGACACCAAGGCTGTGTCTACACGGGAGCCCACCATTGAAAGAGCAAAATTGAAATTCAGAAATCAATATACCGTCTTTCGAAAGAACACAACCACATGGCACAGGCAGATCGCAGCTCCGACCCACTCTTTTGAAGACCCCATCCCATTATTTCGAAAGAGAGCGTCCACACGTGTACGAGCGCTCTTTTGAAAGAAAAGAGGTGGAGATGCCGCAGATGGGGTCGCATGGCCACCAAGCCCTTCCGGGGCCCACAGCCAGCCGTCGCCTTAAAGGGCCCCCCTTGGCCTCCCCAGCCCTGCACTAGCCGAGTCCTGCCGAGCTGCCAGGAGCAACACAGGACCCCAGCACAGCAGCACGATGGCCAACGACACCCTGCTCCTCGCACTGGATGCAAACATTGTGGGCGCTGTTGCTCACATTGTCTGCACGGTCGCTGCAGCCACTCCACCCTCCTCCTTGGGAGACAGAACAGCCCCCCAAGGACACGGAGCATGCCCAGCCTGCACCCCACCCCTTTGCACCCCATCGCCTGTGGAACCACCCCAGCAGCATGGACTGATGGAAGCGACTGGTTCTGGGGCAATGGGTTGATGTCACCTGGCTCCGGAACTTTCACATGAGCTGGGACACCTTCCAGGAACTGTATCACTGGCTGGCACCTGCACTGAGGCATCAGGGCACCACCATGCGGCCTGCGCTCCCCCTCGAGAAGCGAGCCACCATTGCGGAGTGGAAACTGGTCATCCCGGACTCCTACTGCTCAGTGGGTCACCAGTTTGGGGTGGGCAAGGCCACTGTCAGAGCAGTGCTCATGGAGGTAAGCCGGGCCCAGGGCACACTTCCACCACAGGAAGGGGGCCCATGGACACAGGGACCCCTTGGGGGTCGCCAGCCGGGGAGGGCTGGGAGGGGAGGTTGCTGGATGGGGGCGGGCAGGAGAGGGTCACCAGCTGGGAACACCCTGCCATACCCTCACGAGAGTGCACGGCCTCCCTCCCTGCAGGTTGTCTGTGCCCTGAAGGCCATGCTTCTGCACCGGGTCGTCTGCGTCGGGGATTTGGACTCCATCGTCAAGGGTTTCTCTTCATTGGGGTTCCCAAACTGCTTTGGTGCCCTGGAAAGGACGCACATCCCCCTCTGTGCCCCACCACACAGTGCTTGGCACTATATCAACCGGAAGGGCTGCCACTTGGTGGTCTTCCAGGTCCTGGTGGACCACAAAGGCTGGTTCATGGACATCTACGTGGGCTGGTCGAGGCGAACCCACGATGCCAGGGTCTTCCGCAATTCTGGCCTGTGCCAGCATATGGAGGCCAGCACCTTCATCCCCCAACGGGAAATGCCGGTTGGTGACACCACCATGCCACTATGCATAGTTGTGGATGTGGCACACCCCCTACTGCCGTGGTTGATGCAGCCCTACACTGGCCACCTCAACCCCAGCAGGGAGGCCTTCAACGCCCACCTCAACCAGGCCCAGCACGTGGTCGAGCAGGCTTTCGGCGCCTCAAGGGGCCATGGCGGTGCCTTCTTGCCTGCCTCGAGGTGGGGATGCACAATGTCCCACAAGTGGTGGGTGCCTGCTGCATCCTCCACAACATTGTGGAGACCAAGGGGGATGCCTACATCCAGGGGTGGGCAGCTGAGGCCACCATCGGGTTTGAGCAGCTGGCTGCTGTTGCCAGCCGCCAGGCGAACTGCTACGGTGTCCGGATCTGGGAGGCCCTTTGTGCAAGTCTTGCCCCGGGACTGCACTGAGCACCTCGATGCCCAAACCTCCTCCTCCCCCCATACATCCACTCCCCACCACATGCACCGCCACCACCACCATGCCATGTCTTCCCCCCATGGGACCACGGGACGCGGGTAGTGGTGCACAACATAAACCTTTACAAATAATAAACTGTAAAAAACTGGTGTAAAAGTTCAACAACTATGTACAATGTGTGGGGGGGGTATAGGGCGGGGGCTATAACTGGGAGAGGGGGCAGGGGGCCTGAACTCGGAAAGGGGCAGGAAGGGGGCCAGACTTGGGAGGGTCACTCAGGCAAGGGGGTTGTGGGCCAAGAGCCACGCCGGCACCAAGATCCCCTTCCCCCTGCCGTGAGAAGTTGCCATGGCGGGGCCGGGATGGGGCGGGGAACACTGGAAGGTATGGGTGTGGTGGGATGGTGGGAGGGCATCTGTGTGAGGTGGGGTGGAGGACTCTGTGGGGGGTGGTCAGGGGACCCTGGATGGGACCTTTCAGGGGGGGGGGCTCTGCAGGGGGGGCTCAGGGGATTGGGCAGCTGGGGGGGGCGGTGTGGAGGGCCAGGAGCCGGGTCGCATTGCCCATGTGCTCCTGTAAAGTCCCATGAATGGTGTCCAGGCGGGACATGAGCCTGTCCCAGGCCTCCCTCCATCACGCCAGGTCGGACTCCTCCAGCCGGAGCTGGCTCTCCATGAGCTCCACCTTGCGGAGGTTGGCGGGGGTCATCCACCGGGCGACGCTGTGACCTCCGGCTGCGCACCCGGCGTAACACTGCTGCTGAGGGTGCCCGGCCTCTGTCCAATGCCTCCGGGGGAGCTCTAGTGGACCACCGACATCGATGGACTGCGTGGGCCCTCACTTGCTGCACCTGCAAGGGGTGATGGAGAGCATGTCAGTCTCCAAGCAGGACCTCATCCCCATTCCCCCCGGGACCCTGTTCCCCTAGGGCCCCACCTCCCCCAACCATCCCAGGGCCTGGCCATGTTGGACATGGCACCCCTGTGGCATCAAGTGCACATGGGTTTCCCCCCGGCTGGAACCATCCCCGGCTGTGGGCTGGCCCGCGGGCGTCCCACTGGGCAACTGGGTGCCTGGAACTGTCCACGGGTCTGGGTGCTGGGTGGTGCTGGCAGGTGCAGAGGGCAAGTTCCGGGCTGTGGCTGGCCAGGGTGTGTGGCCCTGGGCCTCCAGGCCTGTGCCCAGGCCACTGTCAGGGGTGCTGCCCCTGCCCTGCCCACAGGCGTCCTGGCCCCGCTGTGCACTTACTCGGGGGGGGGACCCCAAGGATCTCCGGGGATGCCTGGATCCCTGTGGCCCGGCTGGATGACAGCGAGGGGACGTCGATGACAAGGTCACCCTCCTCGCTGAACCAGTCCCAGGTGGTGTCTGCCCCCTGACTCAGGCTGGCTGGCCCTGGCTCCTACAGCTCCTCTGGCTCAGGCTGGTCTGCTGAGCTGTGCAGGACCGCTTGTGGTGGGGAGCTGTCCTGGGGCACCAGGATGCTATGGAGCTCCCTATAGTAGGGGCAGGTGGAGGGGGCCTGCTCCTGAGTGCCCGGCCTCATCCCAGATCTGGGCATAGCCCTGCCGGAGCTCTTTAACTTTGCTCCAGACTTGCTCCAGGGTCTGATCTGGGTGGCCTTGGCTGGTCAGCCCCTGGGCAAGGTAGGCGAAGGCAGAGGCATTCTTCCGCTTTACCCCCCTCTCCCAGAGGACCTCCTCTTCCCTCCAGAGGCCCAGGAGGTCTCTCAGTTCATGGTCCGTCCAGGAGGGGGCCCTTTTCTTTTTTGGGGGGAAAGACCCCTGGGAGCCCTGTGGGGGCTCTGAGGGGGGACCCTGGAGCTCGGGAGACTGCCAGGCACTGGCCATGTGCCTGTCGCTGTTGTCAGGTGCAGCTGAGAGGGTGTGCTGCCTGGAGCTCGTGCTTTCGCAGCTTGCCTGCTCTCAGCTTCCTTGCATGGGGTTTCTGGGTCCGTGCGGCTTTAAGAGCGGCCGGACGCACAAGTCATAGAGCTCCGCTTGGTGGGGCAGGGCATCTCCGCTCTCGGACTGGGCGCTGTCATGGAGGACTCCTCTTTCGAAAGAGCGGGCCGTGGCACGTCTACACATATCTTCTTTCAATGTTGTTTTTTCAATGGGTGGCGCTTTTCCCATGCGGGATTGGGGTCCAGCTTTCAATGTCTGGGCTGCGTTCCTTTGATTTCACATTGAAAGAGTGCATGGTACGTGTACACGCTCACTTCACTCTTTCGAAAGAGGGACGGTCTTTTCGAAATACTGCACATGTGTAGACACACCCCAATAGAGTACTGTATTATATATTTATTTTTAATTAATTAAAAGACATGCTGAAAATATAGTCTTTAAAGAATATTTAGGAACTTTGAGTTTTATTGAGCAAATGTTTACAACCAATTAATAGCCAAATTGCACAGGATAAGAAATAAAAACACATAAGTCATCCATGGCACAGAGGTCGGTTACAGCAGTAACACGTACTCAACATGGTTAACAATTGTACATCATAATCCACCTTGCCCCAGACATGTGGTGGGAAGATCACATTTAAGCCAATAAGTAGCCCCTGGGCAAACACCTATGTAGCCTATTCTAGTCTGTCAACATAAGTAAACATGCAAGGATTTGCCCAGCTTGGGGATAAATTCTAAGATTAAAAAAGAAAAAAAAAATTAGCTCACTCCAGTTTAACTCAGTCCATCAGGCCCTGGAAGCCAATGCTTCCCCTGACATGGTCCCTCATCATCTCCCCCAGTGGGAGTGTCTCATCCCTCAGTCCAGTTGCAATCAGTCCATGATACAGTCCCTCATTGGCCTCAGTCACATCTACTAAAATTTAAAACTTCTATATTAAGCTGCTGCAAAGAGGTTGAATATGTCTAATGTACAAAGAGGGCATCACTCTAAAAAAGTGGGGAAACAGTGGAAGAGGCAAAGATTGTCTTCTGGTTAACTTGGAGGGACACCGTGCTTTCCTCCTCTATTTCCATCTGAGTCTTAGATTATCTGGCAAGATTTGTGCTACCTAACTGACGGGACTCTTTTGATGGACAGGTTGTTAATATAGATGTTTAAATGAGTCCCTTAACAAGGAGGGCATAACCTTCCTGATTCACAGATCCCAGGACCCGAGCAGAACCCTGCTGCAACCCCCAGGCAGGAGAGCACCACCCCGGTATGCTACAGACCCTGCTTAAGCCACCTGGAGGGGAGTGGCTGGCACAGAGAACGAGATGGGGACAAGGATTACAGCTGAAACAAAATAACAATGATTTTATTGATACTACACTACTAAATTAGCAAACCATAAATACTAAAAAGACTAAACTATTTCTAAACACTTACTCAGGACACTGTATCCATGTATTTTTGTCTTCTTTAAGTTTTATTTAACCGGAAGGCAAATCAATGGTAAGTTAGGTTATGTATCGAGGTAAAATTAGATAGGATAGGGTATATAAATCCCTTCCAGGTCCTTTAAGAGGCGGAGTGGGGGTGCTACTCCCCACCACCAACCGAGGGCAGGGTGCTAATCCTGCCCCGAAGTTGTGGGACCCTGGAGCCGGTCAAGGCTGTTCCTCTTTTTCGGGAAGCCTTCCGTCACTCCGTTTGTGGGTCCCACTATATTTGTGACTCCAGGAGGCAAATGGCTCTTCCTGGGTCAGTCGAGGTACACGGGAATGGGAGGCAGGGAGGCAGGGCCTTCACCTGCAATATTTTGGGAAAAAGGTAGAATGGGAAAGAGGTTTTAGGGAAGTCTAGCCTTCCCGATAAGGCAATTATAACTTTTACACACTTTTACTAACCTTCTAATAAACACCAAGTAATAATAATAATAACAACAACAACAACAATAATAATAATAATTAATAATTAAATGTGCTGTTTTTTTGTATATGTATATTAAACCCAGGCCTGGGCTTATAGGCCCAACCCTGAGGGTCAGGCCTTCGGGTTCTGTGCCACCCCGTTGGGGAAGCACACCGCAGGGGTGCAACCCCTACTCCCCCAGTGGGGGTCCCAATGTCTCAGGCTAGTGTATTTCTAGGTGTCTAGGGAATTTTACGTGTCCTGTCCAGTTGAATAGTCAAAGCCGGTGGTTTGTCGAGTCCAGTAATTTGATGTAGTTCGAGTGAAGTAGTGGTCGGTGATGCTGGTGTTCAAGATGGCGGCATCGCAGGTGGGGCGGCAATGCCGGAGGTGTGATGGCAGCCTCAGGGTTCTGTGACTGGGTACGCAGTACCTGCCTTGCGGCAGACCAGTTTGCCACCCAGTCACTTCCCCTCTGAGGCCGCTTGCTGCTCCTCGGTGGTGCTACTTGGGAGCGCTGGCACCGCAGTGGTGAGGCGGCGCTTCAGTGATTTCAGCTTGAGTCTTTGCTCCTTGGAGAAAGCCTAAGGGCTGGTGGACGCCGCTGGAGCAGCGAGCACCTCCCTATGCAGAGTTTCTCAGAGTGTTCTGAGGACCCAAGGGCCACAGAGTGCCCGGAGGCTCCTGCTTATATGCTGGAGTCTCATACATTATTCATAATTCCATTTGAATATTCATGATTTCATTAGCATAAAGGTAAAGTTCTCAACCAGGTCCTCCTGGGCATGGAAGGTTCTGGAAGGTCTTATCTTCGCCCAATCAGAGGCCATAATTTCAAATACCTGCTCATGAATAATTCATGAGTTCAGGTTACCGGAGGAGCTAACTGACAAAAAGTGACCGTTGGTAATGCTGCTAAATGGCAGCCTGTGACACTTTAGAATTTCATGTGTCTGCACTGATTTTCCACAGCCAAAGGCATGTAATCCCTGGCCCACGGGGACGATTATGTCCAAAGGTGTTAAAAAAATCCTGACACTAACCACAAATCCAAGAACCAGCGTCGTGGGATTAGTCTCTTAGAGCTCCTAACATCCAACCAGAAGTTGAAAGCTTTATATAACTATGTTTTGCACTTCTAAAACACTGTTCAAAGAATAGTTATTTCTCATCCATATGAAAGGCTTTTGTATTTGGCAGCTTGTGGTAAAGCCATGTACTGCTTTATAGTAACTGCTTAGGGGTTTAGAAATCTAACACACCAGTGGTTCATGATGTGGACAAAGTCCTGCCAAGAACTCTTCTATGAACACAGTTGTGATACAATTAATATTCTGGTAATTGGTGTACCTGTGATCTTTCTAGTGTAAATAGCCATCTTGGCTTACATACAATAGATGCTCTGCTGTAGACTGGACACAGGAAGTGTGCCTATCTATTATTGCCGATACCCAGAAAAGCTCATCCATGGTCAAGCTCTGCAATGGAACAGCAGCAGCAGGGTCATCAAATGGGTGCTGTAAAGAAGAAATTTATGACGAAATTGTCTTGAGACTTTTTTCAGGTGTAAATATAAGTATTTTATTACTATAGATGAGAAAAGCATAAACAGACTGACTACTTGAGCAATGGAAAAAACAAATGCAACAAACTTGTGAAAGGTAGTTCAGGGCTCCTCCACCCTATTGAGGTAACTGCTCTCTATTCAACAATCAAGATGAGTCAATCATATCCTACAAAGGATGGGCATTTCCCAGAATTCAAAAGTTCAAAAATGTCCCAAGGTGGTAGGGGAGTTTTTTTTGTTTGTTTGTTTGTTTCAAAACCCGTCAGAGTAACACATTATATCAGGTCTCTCCAGACAGATATTTCCCTTAGAGAAGAAAAGTATCTGTCAAAGAACTCCCCAAACACAAGCCTTAGGAAAATAGCTATGCTTTCAACAAACAATGGTGAAACTGTACTGAATTTCTCTTTAATTTTCAAAATCTACAGAATGATATAGGAAAAGTATTTAGTGGAGAAAACCCACCAGGGAAACACAGAAAAATATACGGCTTTAAATGAGACAGCTGATTCAGTTCAAAAATTACCAAACTAACAGGATTGTGACCTACAATAAATTAATAATAATGGGGGGAAATCCACCTCTACTCCATGCTTTGCTTTTCCCCTGATAAAAACAACAAAGTGTTGTTGAATGAAAGCTTCAGAGAAAAGTTGATGCATAAGCACTTGCTGCCCTTGCAAATAAGTTCAAACTCCTTCCTCTACTAGGGTGAGATAAAAAAGTCCCTTCAACTGTCTCAGCTGAGCCTCCGAGGCTTTTCAGGATGCTCTAAAAATGCCTAGCAACATCTAGTCCCAGGAAAAACTTCTATGAGAGTCAAGGTCAGTGCTTTCACTTCAGCCCAGATGTGAGGGTCCCTTTGTTCTGCTTCAGAATGAATTCCACCTCTAGAGATGATTCACATATCACTGAAATTGTGTCCACACTCCCCCTTTCCCCACCAAAGACATAAGTCACATCCTATTGGAAGAGAATTCTGGTCAATCTGTAAACATGCAGGAAGTGTGAGGCCACTTCTTCACCTCTTCCCACTGTGTGGTCATTTACACTGGTGCAAAGTGAATGTACAGCAGTTGAGAATCAGGCTTTGTATGGGGATGAGGGCCTCACTTCTATGCTGCCCCACTGAGCTAAGTCTGCCTTAAGAAAATCAAATTATTATTCACTCAGATTCTGAAATGAATTTGTTTCAGCAAGGTCTGCTCCTCCTTTTCATTTCTTCTCTGTGGGCACTCATGAAATTCAGTTTTAGTAGCTCAAACACTGACCTACAAGGGCTTCTAATCTCCCCTACCTGACCCCTGCTAGTGTTATATCCACTTAGCTTTCATGTTCCCTTTCTGCAGGCATTCACCACCATCCTCAGATTTTAACCAGATTTATTTATGTGATCAATCCCAAGTAAGCAAATGATTTCAGAGGCAACTCATTGAATAAATGGATAGAGTCATAGCATACATGAAATGTTGATTAATTAAATTAATAATTTTTATTAGTGAAGAAACAGGAGAAAACAACAGATTATGATGCTGCTGACCCATTATATGCCCATGGCATTAACCTTCCATACTGCTGACCCAGGTCATGTTTCTGGAACCAAGAAATGAAGATACTGCTCTTACCAGCAGCACCAATGTGTCCAGCTTTATAACAATCGTGACTTGCAGGTGAGCATTCTTTGAAGAGAAAAAGAGGGGAAATATTAAAAATTGTTCACTTAGTTCTTGTGTTCACATTCACCTGTCTAGGTTAAAGTAGGGTGGCAAATTTTCCTTAAATATCACCTTTAGGACTCTAAGCTTCTTACCCTGAACAATAATAACTTTGAGATGCAGGACTGTCAAATAAATGCTGATTATTTTCCTGATATTTTGCTTTATTTGAATTAAAAGTAAAAAATTAAATCAGTCCTAGATACTTTAGCCTGAAAACCATTAGTTGTACATATAATAATGTATTTTAAACAGCTAATATACAGGATTAGATTCACCCATGCTGGTGTACATCTACATTGGCAATCCAAAGTGTTTAAAACTCATGGGTGCATCTACACTAGCAGGCTACTTCGAAGTAGATGGCACAACGTCAAAAATAGCACGAGTCACGTCTACACACGCCGTGAGCTTTTTCGATGTTGAAATCGACGGTAGGCGGTGAGACGTTGAAATCGCTATTCCTATCTGAAGATGGGAATAGAACCCTACTTCAATGTTGAACGTCGAAATAGGGCATGTGCAGATGATCTGCGTCCCACTACTTTGAAATAGCAGGGTCCGCCATGGTGGCAATCAGCTGTTAGGCAGAGACAAGCCGTCCAGCCCCTGCGGGGCTTTATGATCTCTGCACCCAGCGGTTCTTAAAGCTGCACGGACCCAGAAACCCCGTAGCAGGTAGCTGATACCATGCAGGCAGCAGCCGTGCCATGAGGTGCCCCTGCACAGACCAGAGGGAGACCATGGCAGCAAGCCAGCCCTCCAAGCGCCCCCAGAGCTCCTCCCCCAGCCATCCCAGGGCTCCCAGGCCTCCAGCCGGTGGGGTAGAAAGCAGGGCCCCTCCTGGACCTACGCTGAGCTCCATGACCTGCTGGGGCTCTGGGGTGAGGAGGAGGTGCTGCACATAATGGGGAGCAAGCGGCGGAACACAGAGGCATTCGCCCAGCTGGCTGAGGGCCTAGCTGCCCAGGGTCACCCTGCCTGCACTCCTGACCATGTCAGGAGTAAGGTCAAGGAGCTGCAGCAGGGTTACGCCCAGGCCCGGAACTCGGCCCGCCAGTCTGGGGCTGCCCCCACCACTTGCCCCTACTACTGGGAGCTCAGGGCTATCCTGGGCCCCCAGGGCACCTCCTCGCCCCCAGCCACCCTTGACACCATGGCCGACGAGCTGCAGCAGGCCTCGGAGCCAGGGTCGGGTCTGGAGGCCGGGTCTGGAGGCCAGCCCTGCACCCCACCCCCCGGGCTAGAGCCGGGACCCTCCACCCCAGCCACCGAGTGGTCCAGTGAGGAGGGGGAGCTTGTGCTGGACATCCCGTCCCGCAGCTCCAGCCGGGCATCTGCTAGACGGGCCTCTCCTGACCCTGGCAGTGGACCATCGGGTACATACTCCACAGGGCACAGACCCCCAGAGCATGGGGCGGGGGCACAACTTGACTGGAGGACCTCCACATCCCCAGAAGACCCCAGCCTGCCATGGCCCGGGCAGACCGTGGCCCAGGGACAGTGCCACAGTCACCAGTGCCCATCAGAACCTCCACCCCGGACAATGCCGTGCCCCACCCCTGTGGGGAGGTGGAAGGGGCAAACCACTGGAAGGGGCCACCCACAGGATCACTGCACGCACCAATAGGGGATAGGGACCAGAGGCCCTTGGGGGGATGTGGGGGCCATGGGTAAGGGCTGGGTACTCACGGCCTCCCTCCCCCCTTTGCCTCTATTTCTGCAGGCACCCCATCCATGGTCCCTGACAGCCCCCTGAGACCCCCAGACCACCAATGCCCGGGGTCACTGCCTGCACCAGGACGGGCCCACCCCCGCCGGGGCCAGAGGTGCACCACACATGACCCAGAGGTGGCTGCTGTCCTCCGGTGCCAGGCGGACATCATGGAGCAGAGACTTCAATTCGAGGAGCGGGAGGCCTGGCAGGATTTTATGGCCACCTTTAACCAGGTGGCCACCACATTTGAGGAGCTGGTGCCCTGGCTGCGCCCCCCAATTTCCTCCATGCTGCCCTCCCTACTGCCCCACCTGATGTCCCGCCTGATGTCCCGCCTGCCGCCCCGTCTGATGTTCTGCCTGCCACCCCACCCACCAGCTCCGCACGGCAGGAGCCCACTGGGGCTGATGACCGGGCCAAGGACCTGCCTCGGCCATACCTCCCTGCCCCAACCCGGCCTCGCTGGGGACCTCGGCTGAGCAGAGAACCGGCCACCTGAACACAGCGGGGGTCGCGCCCTTCCACCCCCGCCCCGGAATGATGGGCTGATGTCTGGCCTGCCCACGTCTCCCCCGTGTATATAGCTGTCCCCGCCCTGTATATAGTTATTTACAGTTGACCCCCCCTGTATATAGTTTGTTAAAGATGTCCCCACTTGGATATAGTTATTTTCAATGATGCTGTTTGTATTTGTTTTATATGCACAACTGAGGCAAAATTTTTGCTCATTTAAATAATGACAGTTTTATTTTTCAAAAAACCCGTGTCCCATGTGCTTTTGGTGAGGGCGGGATGTGGGTGCTGGGGCAGGGTGCAGGGATGGCCTGGGTGGCACTCACTAGGCCCCCTGGTCGAAGTACTCCCAAAGGGCCTCCCAGACCCCGTCCCAGTGGGCCTGGCAGCTAGGGGCAGCGTCTGGCTGGGGGTAGCCTGTTCCAGCCTCCAGTGCCCAGCCCTGCACGAAGGCCTCCCCCTTGTTTTCCACCAGGTTGTGGAGCGTGCAGCAGGCACCCACAACCTGGGGGTGTTCGGGAGGCCCAGTCCTCGGCGTGCCAGGAGACAACACCACTGGCCCTTCAGGCACCCAAAGGCCTGCTCGCCCACTTGGCGGGCATGGTTGAGTTGGGCGTTGTAGCGCGCCTGGCTAGCATTGAGGTGGCCTGTATAGGGCCGCATAAGCCAGGGCTGGAGGGGGTAGGCCACATCCACCATGACGCAGAGGGGTACAGTGGTATGCCCCAGAGGTAGATCCCTCTGGGGGATGTTGGTCCCCGCCTCCAGTCGGCGGCATAGTCCCGAATTCCGGAAAACGCGAGCATCATGGGTACAGCTGGGCCAGCCCACGTATACATCCTGGAAGCGGCCACAGCTGTCCACCATGGCCTGCAGGACCACAGAGTGATAGCCCTTCTTGTTGATATAGCACCCACCACTGTGGTCTGGGGCACGGATGGGTATGTGGGTCCCATTGAGGGCTCCAAAACAGTTGGGGAATCCCATGGCAGCGAATCCCGCAACGGCTGCGTCCAGGTCCCCAACTCAGATGACCGTCTTCAGCAGCAGGGCATTGAGTGCAAGCACCACCTGTGAGGAGGGGACATGGGTGCCTGTGAGGGTTGGCAGAGTGTGACCCCCCCAGTCTGGGCCCCCTCCCCAGGCCCCTCACCTGGATCCCGCTCCCCAGGCCCCCCCTCACCTGGGCCCCCCTCCCCAGGTCCCCCTTCCCACTGGGTTCAGACCTAGGCCTCCTTACCTCCATCATGATAGCCCAAATGTGGCCTTGCCAATGCCATACTGCTGGCCCATGGAGCTATAGCTGTCTGGAGTGGCCAGCTTCCAGACAGCTATTGCAACCCTCTTCTCAACGGTGAGGGCGCGCTGCATCCAGATGTCCTGGTGCCTCAAGGTGGCGGTGAGAGACTGGCAGAGCTCCATGAAGGTCTGCCGGCTCATGCGGAAGTTCCGCAGCCACTGTTCATCATTCCATTCCCCCATAACCAGGTGCTCCCACCACTCGGTGCTGGAGGGGTAGCTCCAGAGTTGGTGGGGCACCCAGCGGGGGGCGGAGCAGGAGGGCCCAATGGGCTGGGGCATCTCCTTGTGCCCCTGTGGAGGGCTCCCATTCCAGAAGCTGCTGGGTGGCTGCCCGTGCAGCGTCTAGCAGGGCACCTGCTCTATGGGAGGTGGCTTGTAGGGCTTCCAGCTGCTGCTGGATGTCCATGTCTGCGGGCTCGAGGTCTGCGAGGCTTGTATCACCAACGCAGGTCTCATGTAGTGCAGGCCGGGTGTGTCTGGGAGGTGCCCTTTAAGGGAGTGGCTGGCAGCTGCCCCGGAAGGGCTAGTCTGCTCTGCGACCCCATCCTCAGGCTTTCTTGGCCCCTTATTTTGAAAGAGGGGGCTTGTGTGTGCGGATGCTCCACATTTCCTTCCAGGGCGGCTCCTTTCGACATTCCCTGTCGCTACTTCGACATTGAACGTCAACGACACCAGCCCTGCAGGACGTGTAGATGATACATGTCGAAGTAGCCTATTTCGATGTTCTTACTTCAAAATAGGCTACTTCGACATAGTGTGCTAGTGTAGACATAGCCCATGAGTCGGGGCTCAACAAAAATCATGACATTGTCTTTAAAATCAAGCCATCATGTTAAAACAATAGCCCTAGTATTTTTTTTATTTGCTTTATGCTTGTTTAGCATTTGAGGTGCACCAGGCTGTCACTTGGAAGCTTTCTCCACAGCCATGAGGGCTAGAAAATTGCTTTCCCTTTAAGAGCAATGCCTGAAATCATCATATATCCTCTGGGGTTTTAAGAAAAAAAATAATTATCATGAGACTCGTGACAAAAACATGAGAGGAAGCAACGCTGCCTGCCACAGCCTGCATCTCTATGCTTCAGGGATAATTCACGTACAGGAAGAGCAATGTCTGCCCTCCCTCTGAACTTCTGGCAGGAAATGGCAGATTTCACTTGCAAGTTCTCTGGTAAAGGCTCCTCAGGGGATGAATTGAACCAACGCATTCTCCAGCCACCAGATCCATGTCCCTCTTGAGACTAGATAGCCAAGTTCACACCCTATCTTAAATCACATTTTGCTGCCAGATATTCAACTCCCATTTGCTACGTCTACACTGGGATGGTACATCGAAATAGCTTCTTTCGATGTAGCGAAATCGAAATAGGCTATTTCGATGAGTGGTGTCTACACATCCTCCAGGGCTGGTGCCGTCGATGTTCAACATTGACGCAGGACAGCACTACATCAAAGTAGGCGCTGCAGGGGAGCATCTACACACAAAAGTGGCCCAAATGGAAAAAAGGGTGCCAGGAAAACCTGCGGACAGGGTCACAGGGCAGACTAGCACTTCCGGGGCAACAGCAAGCCACTCCCTTAGAGGGCCCCTCCCAGACACATTCAGCCTGCACAGCACGCGGTCCGCAGAGCCACAAGCACGCACACCCCGTGTAAGCAGCATGGACCCCCAGCAGCAGCAGCAGCCAGAGGCCCACACACCCACCCCTGGAGCAGTGGCCGCCCTGCTCAGTGCCATGGAGGAGGCAGCTGACCATCTTTTATTTGAGGAAGATGAGCTGTCCTTGGGGGATGAAGAAGCAGCCCCAGACCTTGCTGCCCTCCCAGCCTCCCCCCGCCGCACACGCCGCCGGCTATGGAGGTACCCCACTAGCATGGACTGGTGGGAGTGGCTGGTGCTCGGCGAGTGGGACAACCACCGCTGGCTCCGGAATTTCCGGATGAGCTGGCAGACATTCCTGGAGCTCTGCCAGTGGCTCACCCTTGCCTTACGGCACCAGGACACCCCCATGTGACGTGCCCTCACCGTTGAGAAATGGGTCAGCATCGCTGTCTGGAAGCTGGCCACTCCAGACAGCTACTGATCCGTAGGGCAGCAGTTCGGCATGTGCAAGGCCACCGTCGGGGCTGTCGTCATGGAGGTAAGAGGACCCAGGGGGAGGGGGTAGCCCGGGGAGGGAGCAGGTGCCTGAGGAGGAGAGGGAGCTTGGGGAAGATGGGGAGCCTGGGGGAGGGAGCCCTGGAGGGAGGGGGAGCCTGGGGAGAGGGCCAGACACACTCTATACACCCCTCGCAGGTGCTCTCTCATGTCCTTCCCCTGCAGGTGGTCCGCACAAGCAATGCCCTGCTCCTCCACAGGCTCATGCGCCTTGGAGACCCGGATGCCACCATTGTGGGGTTTGCCAGCCTGGGCTTCCCTAATTGCTTTGGGGCTCTAGATGGGACCCATATCCCCATCTGTGCCCGAGAGCACAGCGGAGGACGCTTCCTGAATAGGAAGGGCTACCATTCCGTGGTCCTCCAGGCCTTGGTGGACAGCCAGGGCCGCTTCTTGGACATTTATGTTGGCTGGCCTGGCAGCACCCACGACGCCCAGGTGTTCAGAAATTTGGGCCTGTGCCGCTGGCTGGAGGCGGGGACCTACATGCCTCAGCGGGAGAGCCCATAGGGAGATACCACCATGCCCCTCTGCCTCATCGCAGACGCGGCATACCCCCTCCGGCCCTGGCTCATGCGCCCCTACACGGGCCATGTCAGTGCCACCCAGGAGCGGTTCAACACCCACTTGAACCATGCGCACCAGATGGTCGAGAACACTTTTGGCCGCCTCAAAGGGCGCTGGAGGTGTCTCCTCACCCGCCTGGATGAAGGGCTCGCCAACATCCCCCAGGTTGTGGGCACATGCAGCACACTCCACAACCTGGTGGAGAGCAAGGGAGAGGCTTTCTTCCAGGGCTGGGCTGTGGAGGCTGGCAGGGCCTACGCCCAGCCACCCGCTGTCCCCAGTCGCCAGGTCGACCCTGAGGGGATCCGGGTCCGGGAGGCCCTGTGGGCCCATTTTGAGCAGGCTGTGGGGTGAATCCTGGCAGGGCCAGCTGCTGGTGAGCCACCCACCGCCCCCCCCACATCCTCCATGGCACTACCTGCCCCCACGCCCACACCACTGAGCACCAGAGAGCACACACCACCCACACACTTCTTTTGTAAATAAACCAACACCTTTTTTTTTTAAACAAAACAGTGAACTCAACATTAAAGAAGGGGGGAACTATGTACATGGGTGGGCAGCTACTAAAGGGGGATGGAACAAATAAACTATTTACAAAGATGGAGAGAATATGTACGGGGGGGGGCAACGTCCTTGGCCCTTCACCCCATTGTCCAGTGCCTGGCGTGGGGGGGGGGCGCAACACACGTCTGGGCCGGAGGCCCTGTCGAGGCTGGGTGGGGGCCAGGAGAACGAGCAGATATGGCTGGGCCGGGTCCTGAGGCCCACCGTCCCCCTCGGCGGCAGGCTCCAGGACAGCTGCTGGTGGAGGGCAGCTTGGAGGGACGGCAGGTGGAGCTACGGGGGTGGGGGGTGGGGCCCAAGTGCTCCGCGAGCCGCTCAAAGGTCCACATGAAAGCCCCCCAAGCCTCCTGGTGCCAGGCCAGCGCTCGGTCCTGCAGGTGGAGCCGCCGCTCCTCCACCTGCAGGCGGCGCTCAGACACCTCAAGCTGACACCGGAGGGTGGCGAGGAGCTTGGGGGGTCAGCGGATGCCCGGGGATGGCTCCAGCGCTGTCGGGTTCGTCCTTGGGCTGGTCTGGGCTCCGCTGCTGGGCTGGCCTGCTGCAATGGCCCCGGTGGCCTGTCTGGCACAACAGACACAGTGCCTGTGCTCTCAGGGCCCTCAGATGGTGCAGCTGCAGAACAGAGGGGGGAAGAGTGGAGACAGCTGTTAGTCTGGGCCCTGACCCGTGGCCCATGTCCCCCCACCCCTCTGCTGCTGGTTCCCGATCCCCATCCCACAGAGTTGCTGCTGATGATGATGGGTGTGCTATTCCCCCCGCAGGGGGACCTCTAGGTTCCGTTCCCCCCATCCCCAGGGATGGGGCATGGTGCTGTCCTGCTGGGGGGCAGGGGCTGATGGACTCTTCTGAGAGACATGCCACTGCTGTCCTCAGGGCCATGGTCATCTGGGTGTGTGCAGGGCCCTGGTCATGTCCCTTGTCCCCGCCCCTTAACCCTGGGGGTGTGCAGTGGGGTACATACCTGACGCTCCGCTCCCAGAGTCGGGGGACACCCATCGGGCAGACGCCCTGCTGGAGCTGTGGGATGGGAGGTCTATGAGCAGCCCCCTGTCGCTGGAGGCCTCCTCCTCTTCCTCCTGCTGTGCTGCCCCAGGGGTGGGCTCCTGTGGGGGCCGCTGGGGTGCAGGGCTGGCCTCCGGGCTAGACTCCATCTCCTGGGCCTGCTGGGGCTCGTCAGCCGAGGTGTCAAGAATGGCCGGGGGGAGGAGGTGTACTGGGGGCCCAGGATTTCCCTGAGCTCCCTGTAAAAGGGGCAAGTGGCAGGGGCAGCCCCAGATCAGCTGGCTGTGTCCCAGGCCCGGGCATAACCCTGCCACAGCTCCTTCACCTTACTCCTGACGTGGTCAGGAGTGCAGACAGGGTGACCCCGGGCAGCCAGGCCCTCAGCCAGCCGAGCGAACGCATCTGCATTCCGCCGCTTGCTCCCCATTACCTGGAGCACCTCCTCCTCTCCCCAGAGCCCCAGCAGGTCCCGGATCTCGGTCTCCGACCAGGAGGGGCCCTGCTGCCTCTTCCCCTGCTGGCTGGCTGGCTAGGAGACCTGGGTCCCCTTGGGGGGGGTTGCCCTGTGGGCGCTTGGGGGACTGGCTGGATGCCATGGGTGCTGGGTGGTGGGTTGGGGCTCGTGAGAATGTGCAGGCTGGGCACGTGTGTGTGTGCTGCTGCCTGCACGCGCTCTCAGCTTCCTGCACAGGAAATAAGGGGGCGGGGAGCTTTAAGGGGCTGCTGCATGTGGCGACCATAGAGCTCAGGGGCTGGACAGAGCGCCTCTCAGCCTCTCAGCTGATGGCCGCCATGGAGGACCCAGCTATTTCGATGTTGCAGGACGCAGATCATCTATACGTGCCCTACTTCGAAGTTCAACATTGAAGGAGGACACTATTCCCATCTCCTGATGAGGATAGCGACTTCGACGTCTCACCACCTTACATCGATTTCAACTTCGAAATAGCGCTCGGAACATATAGACGTGGCGGGCGCTATTTCGAAGTTGGCCCGGCTACTTCGAAATAGCCGGCTAGTGTAGACGCGGCTGTTGTGTTTCATGGGAAATGTGCCGCAAGAGCTGAACGCAAATTCTGGCCCATACAACCAAAATCTGTTTTTGGTTACAGCTACTCAATCACTGTTGTTTCCACGGATTTGCATGGGGTCATATAGGAGATGACACATGATCCTGCCCTTGCTCCTTTAAATTCTTTTCAGCACTTTGTGGTTTTGTAATGGTGTGAGGGGAGAGGGATCTTCTTAATATTTTATTCTTCTTTTGATAATTGGTTTTCTTTCAACCTTATTTGACAAGCACTCCTCTGTCCTTAGAGGTATGGGTATTTCCCTCCTCTTCATACCGTTTTGTTCATATCCAGTGTCATGAAATACACTGAAGCAATGGAACCCCCAACTCAGACATAGGCTGCCTATCCCACCTGGGAGAACCCTTGCAGGAGAGGACTGGAGCAGTAAGATCAACCCATAGAGAAGAAAGGAGAGACCACCAACATAGCGTGGAGTAGACTGTAGGCTTCTGGTATGTGTCTAGGACATTTAGCTGCAAAAGATAAGACCAGAGGAAATAACAAATGGGCATACAGGAATGGTCAAGCATCCTCATTCTGCTTTGGAAAGGAAGAAAACTGGAGATGTCTTTAAAAAAATATTTGCATGCTTCAAAGGTTTGCTTTGCACTCAGTGCCTTTGGTGGGAAAAGGTCTGATGACTGTGAGATGACAAAGCTTGGGTGTGGTGGGGACTTCCTTCCCCCTCCACGCTTAGGAAGCACAGATGGAACAGCAGTTCTGAACAGCCTGAAACCACGGGGCCTTTGACAGTCTCCTGTAGATAAAGGTAGGTGTTTGTTTTAATTACGTTGAGCCAGTCCAGCTGTTTATCCTGCTAAGGTTCAAAAAAGGGCAACTAAAATGATTAGGGGTTTGGAATGGTCCCATATGAGGAGAGGTTAAAGAGACTGAGACTTTTCAATTTAGAAAAGAGGAGGAGACCGATAAACGTATATAAAATCATGTATGTGCATATATATATATGTATGTAAAATCATGAGCGGTGTGGAGATGGTAAATAAAAAAAGTTATTTACTTGTTCCCATAATACAAGAACTGGAGGACACCAAGTGAAATTAATGGGTAGCAGGTTTAAAAGTAAAAAAAAGAAAGTTATTTTTCACACAGCACACAGTCAACCTGTGAAACTCCTTGCCAGAGGAGGCTGTGAAGGCTAGGACTATAAGAGAGTTCAAAGAGGAGATAGATAAATTCAGAGAGGTTAGGTCCACAAAAGACTATTAGCCAGGGGGTAGGAATGGTAACAGAGAGGAAGCCGTGCTAGTCTATACACTATCAAAACAAAAAGCAGTCAAGTAGCACTTTAAAGACTAGCAAAATAGTTTATTAGGTGAGCTTTCGTGGGACAGACCCACTTCTTCAGACCATAGTCAGACCAGAACAGACTCAATATTTAAGACACAGAGAACCAAAAACAGTAAGCAAGGAGGACAAATCAGAAAAAGATCATCAAGGTGAGCAAATCAGAGAGTGGAGGGGTGGGGGGCAAGGTCAAGAATTAGACTGAGCCAAGTATGCAGACGAGCCCCTGTAGTGACTCAGAAAGTTCCCATCACGATTTAAACCATGTGTTAATGTGCCGAATTTGAATATAAAAGCCATCTCGGCTGCTTCCCTTTCCAGAACGGTGTGATAATTCTTCTTCAGTAACACACATACCTTTAGGTCATTGACAGAATGCCCCATTCCATTAAAATGTTGACTAAGTTGGCTTTTATATTCAAATTTGGCACATTAACACATGGTTTAAATCGTGATGGGAACTTTCTGAGTCACCATAAGGGCTCGTCTGCATACTTGGCTCAATCTAATTGTTGACCTTCCCCCCACCCCTCCACCCTCTGATTTGCTCACCTTGATTATCTTTTTCTGATTTGTGCTCCTTGCTTACTGTTTTTGGTTCTCTGTGCCTTAAATATTAAGTCTGTTCTGGTCTGTCTATGTTCTGAAGAAGTGGGTCTGTTCCACAAAAGCTCACCTAATAAACTATTTTGCTCATCTTTAAAGTGCTACTTGACTGCTTTTTGTTTTGATGGGGTAGGAATGGTGTCCCTGGCCTCTGTTTGTCTGAGGCTGGAGATGGATGGCACGAGGCAAGTAGCTTGATTATTGTCTTTGGTCCACCCCCTCTGGGGCACCTGGCACTGGCCACTGTGGGTGGACGGGATGGTGGGCTAGACGGACCTTTGGTCTGACCCAGTAATGGCCATTGTTATGTTCTTATGTTTTGCAAGTGCTTATTTTCTTTCCTTTAGGGCAACTTGAAATCTAGTAACAAAGGTAAAAGGAGAAAATAATAAATCTTCAATGCTTGAGAGACAATTATCGTTGTCCACTTTCAAATGTGATACATTGTCACCCTCTTATTCACAAGCCCCGTGACCGAAGCACATTTGTCATTTGGCAGGGCTTAGATGCACTTAAAATACGTGAACTCTATAGGCAAAGAGTTAAAAGTAAGCGATGAGATCTTCAGCTGCTTACCAAGCTCTCTGGGATCTTTAGATGACTGATGGTTTAGCTATTTACTGAAGAACTCTTTGTTTTACTGCCAGCCTGAACTGATACAGAGCAAACAGTAGCTGCTCTGGTTCACCTGCACTTTCCTGCAAAGGGAAGAGCGAGTGGGCATGGTGATTTCATACCAATGTACCTGCTCCCTTCCCTCACTATGTGGAAAAGGAGCCAAATGTTGTTTTCATGACCCTTGCTGCCTCTGACGGAGGGAAGGAGCCAGCAGCATTTTCACTGCCCCTCACCATCTGCCTGTTGAGGAACATAGCCAGAAGGAATTACATCACATACATGAACACCTTGGCAAAAATCCCACCACTGGAAAAGAACTGCGCTGTGTCTAAGACGAAGGAGATGGAATCATTTGCATCAAGCCGTCTACTGCAGTTTACAATGAACTGTGGACATCCCCTTCTCATACTACTGTAAACCAGGTGGAGCCAGCAACCACCAGGCCAGACTCAATATCTAGGGGTTCCTTTCCATCGGTCAAACACAGAATTGGCTTGAGTCCCCACCCTGTAATCTGTGAAATTCACACACCGGCCATGTGTGCCTCTGAGATGCAATGCTTCCCCCCTCAGAGCACAGAGTTTGAGAAAAGAAAAGAAACTTATTAAGAGGAGGGAAGTGACTTGGCATTAATTTGGGAAAACAACGCAAACAGGGTTGGGCAGTGTCCTTTTTCCCTTTAGTTCTTAGGTCTCGCAATCCAAAAGTCCCCTGTGCATGCTTCCACTCAAACTTGCTACATTTGGTCAGTGCAGACCCAGAGTTCAGAGGTGCAGCTGCAGATTTCACCTCCCACCCTGGGTGAAGGGAGATAAAGAAGCATCTGACTCACTCTGCTGGCTGTAAGACTGCCTTTCCACTGCTGCTCTGCTGGCTGCTTGCCATGCCTTTCCAACATCACTCTGCTGGCCGCTTGTCATGCCCTATTGCCACCGCCCTGTTGGCTGCTTATTGTGTCTCTCTGCTGCTCCCCTGCTGTCTGTGAGTCACCATCTACTACCAGCCACCTCTCAGCTGTGACCTCAGCAGATCAGCCTATTAGTAATTTCTGGCTTTTTTACAGGTTGGACACACACACACACACACACACACACACACACACACAGAGCTTTATCTCAAGTGATTTCAGAGCCCAATGATTTTAACTCTTAGCAGGCAGGGCAGATACACATCTTTATCACAATTAAAATGAGAAAGAGGATCCTAATGAAGCCCTGTTTAGCTCCATTCTTTGAACAGGGAAGGAAAGCAGGTCAAGTCATTACAGGCAGTATCCCAGGAGAGGTAGCCTTCTGATCCTAATACCTGCCCCCAACCTCCTTACTCTCACAGGACTCTGACGGTCATGCCCCTGCTTAGCAAGGTCCTTTCTGCAAAATGTGATCCCCTTCCTTTGGAACCGATTAAGCACAGTCCTGCTTTTCTGTATTCCCACAATAATTACAAAAATTGGCAACTATATTTCACTATTCCTGCATTTCATTCAAACACAGCTGGGGTTGGGTCACAAATTAAGTTGATTACAGTGAGCAAAGCACCACTCCATCTGCTAAATACCTAGCAAATCTAAGCAAAGCAGGAGCTAACTGCATTTACAAACACTCAGGTCTGGGAAGAATTCATTCAGACCCTGCTTAGAGCACTTATCACCATCGTCATCATTTAAGTCACAAAAGCGTATTCAGCACTATACAACAAGTACAAACAAAAAATGTCAGCCCCAAAAAGCTTACAATGCGTGAGGCAGCTACGGAAGAACATGGCATGCTGGGAAGCCAAGGATGGGCACAGGTTGAAAGTTTGTTTCTCTCTCTGTAATGTTAAAATAACATTGACAACTCCGAAGTCACACTTCTGTCTATATTTACTTTGCCTACTCTTAACCGATTAAGTAACACATAAGATGACTGTCGCTGAAAGAAAACAGAACAGCAGAAATGTAACACTTTAAAGACTAATCAGAGGACACAATTTTCAGATTTGCCATGTTTCTGATTTTGTGCATTTCACAGCACTGTGGGTGAAATTCGGCCCGTGGGCTGGGGGGAGCAGCACAAGACCTAGGATCTGCATCTTAAACTGATTCTTGGAGCTGTCTCTCACCACAAAGGGGCTTTCAGCCAAAGTGCTATCAAACAACAACAGCCACAAAAACATGGCTCCTGGCTGTTCTCTGTGAATCTGTGAGCAAGTTTGTCCTACAAACACAGAGGACTTTCTCTTTCTACTCAGCCACCAAATAGAGCACTTGAAATTCTGACTAGGAAAGGCCAGTTTCTACCAATCACCCATCCAGAGAGCAGCCCCTTAACTCCAAGCAGCGCCTTACTGCACAAACAGTCAGCCAGAAACCTATGAGATTGCAGGCAGAGTAGGTTATTGTTATGCAAGCTCCCAATGTCCTTACTGGCAAGTCAGAACAGCCAGGCAGAGTCCCCAGAAAAATGGCACTGGCAGAAGCTCAGTTTAGAAAGAGAATCACATCTTTTTATTATCAAAACAAAAAGCAGTCAAGTAGCACTTTAAAAACTAGCAAAATGGTTTATTAGGTGAGCTTTCGTGGGACAGACCCACTTCTTCAGACCATAGCCAGACCAGAACAGACTCAGAGCACAGGCAGCGTCACTGGTACCAACAGCTGCTTCCACGCTCTCACCATAGCAAAAAAATACACACTTCAACTTCTCAAAGTTGCCTCCTGACATCGGCACCAACTCCATGGGTGCACTGCAGCTGGAGCACCTATGAGGAAAAACAAGTGGGTGCAGAGCATCCACAGATGCCAAGCTCTTTGGTCTGCCTCCTTCCCCAACTCCTTGTGTCTCGCCCACTGGTTGCCCCACGGATTTGCTCCTCCCCTGCCCTCCCAGTGCTTCTGAAGCACTGTGTACAACCGATTTACAGTGGACAGGAAACCCCAGGAAAGGAGTGGGAACTAGACACACGCAGGGAAGGAGATGGGGTGGAGGCTTGGGGGAAGGGGTGGAAAGAGGACATGGCTGCAGTGGAGCAGGAGCGGGGCTGGGGGAAAGGGGTGAAATGCAGCAGCCTGGGGTGGAGCAATGACGGGAAGAGGCAAGGCAGGGTGTGGTCTTGTGGAAAGGAGTGTAGAGGGTGGGGCCTGGGATGGTCCAGCATTCCCTTGCTATAAGATTAGTCAGCACCTCTGCATCCTGAGACAAAGGTTCTTCTTATCTGTGAGAAGCCACACTCATTTAAGGTCTTCTGGTGGGCGTGCCAAGAGGCAGCCACTCATTCACCCAACCAACCAGAGTCACAGCACCGTGGTTCTGTTACAGGATTACTGAGCATTAATAAAGGTAGGGTGCGATACCTGGATGTCAGTCAGTTTCAAGCAGAGTGCCCCAAAGCTCGGTTCTGGAGCTGGTGTTGTTCAACATCTTTTTTTATGACCTGGATGAGGGATGTGGATGTGCTGGAGCAGGTTCAGCAGAGGGCAACAAAAATGATTAAGGGGCTGGAGCACATGCCCTGTGAGGAGAGGCTGAGGGATTTGGTCTGATTTAGTTTGCCAAAAAGAAGACTGAGGGTGATTTAAAGCAGCCTTCAACTTCCTGAAGGGGACCTCTAAAGAGGATGGAGAGAAACTGTTCTCAGTGGCAACAGATGGCGGAATGAGAAGCAATGCTCTGAAGTTATAGAAGGAGAGGAAAAAACAAGGAGTCCTGTGGCACTTTATAAACTAACAGTTATTTTGGCGCATAAGCTTTCGTGGGCAAAGATCCACTTTGTCAAATGCATGAGTGAGGTGTTTTCAGAGGAGGATTGAAAGAGGGGGTCTCAGTAAAGGGGAGGGCCAGAGCTGACAAGGTCTATTCAATCAGGGAGGATGTGGCCCATCTTCAGCAGTTCATGTGGAGCTGTGAACATCAAGAGAGGAGAAGTCAAGTCAGTTCAGTCAGGGGGGATATGGCCCATTGTCAGTCGCTAATGTGGAGGTGTGAACATCAAGAGCGGAGAAACTGCTTTTGTAATGGGCCAACCACTCCCAGTCTCTGTTGAAGCCTTGGTTGATGGAGCTGAAAGACAGGAGTAGGCTGGATATCAGGGAAAAACTACTTCACCGGGAGGGTGGCGAAGCACTGGAATGTATTGCCCAGAGCAGTGCTGGAATCCCCATCCCTCGAGGTTTTTAAGTCCCAGCTTGACAAAGTCCTTGTGGGCATGATTTAGTTGGGGTTGATCCTGCTTGAAGCAGGGAGCTGGACTTGATGACCTCCTGAGGTCCCTTTAAGCCATAGGATCTATGATTCTATGATGATTGATGCTAAATTAGTGGTATTAAAAAAGAATCCCTCATGGCATCAGCCCAACAACCTAAGATGCTCAATGTAGGGTGCAAGTTCAGCATTGTCAACTCATGGGATTTTATTTTTTTTGCTGAGACACCCAGGTCCTGAGGTAAAGTGATTACACAGGTTATACTGTCTGGAGTGTCTCACAATCACGAGTGCCTACACGAGGGCAGACTGTCAAAAACAGGGAGACACCCCAAACGTGTGGTGTGTTCCAAAACTAGATTTCACTAAGCCAGTACCAAATGTGAACACCTGGATGTTACTGGCCTTTGATCTGGGTGACCAGGGTCGTAGCCCAGGGCAACATGCTGAGAGAGGGGCATTTGAGATATTCCACGTGACCTTACATGCAGCCAGCCAGCTGGGCTTAAAGGAAGGGAAGCACTGCAGCCTTTCCAGCCAAGGAGGGAGAGAAAAAAAAAAAACCTCATCCAGGCTGTAGCCTGAGGAACTCACTCTCAGTGAGTCTGCTGATGGGAGCAGCAGCATGGTGGGTACCTGTGGCAGGGGGTCCCACTCTCTGGGGCAGAAGGCCCCCTGTGGATGCCAGTTGGAGAGTGGATGCAGCTGGCTGTTCTGGAAGAGGCTCCTGATGTCTGGGATGGACAGCTGAGGTTGATGCAGGTGGGGGAGAGGGTTGAAGGAGGTGTGTGCGCACAGGCTTAGCACTGTCTGTTCTGGCTGGCAGGGGGGCATGGTGCAGCCCTGCTATCTGGTCGTGAGTTAGTGTAAAGCAGGTTTGGGCCAACCTTCCTTCTCTTCCCCTTCCTCATAAGAGCCCCACTGGTGCAGGAAAGGGCTTGCTCTTTCCCCTGGCACTGCCAGTAGGTTGGAGCACACATTTAGTTCTGCACAGTGATCATCACATTAACCAGGCGTGTTGCCATTGCCTACCTACTCCCACCCCATCCCATTCCTGCAGAGGGATGAGAGATGAAGGAGAACATGCATTAGGTCACTTTATGTCCCCTCCCCCTGTTTTCTGTCAGGGTTTGCCTGCCCAGCTCTCTCACCCTCCATCCCCTGCTTGCTGGAGGCAGCCTGGGGCCAGGATGGGAGAGGTAAACAAATACTAGGGGCACCAGCAAGCGTTGTCCAAGGCAAACTGCTGCTGCCACTCCAGGATCAGGCAGGTGGGCGCATACAAGAGAAGCATGACTGAGATCAGCTCCCTCCTGTGCCTTCCCCCCACCACACTCCAACCTGAACAGGAATGGGAACAAAGGCCTGGCTGGCTGGCTGTGGACCTCCTTGAAAAACGTTTACTTTTCATTCAATCCGTGATTGCTTATCCACACCTCAGGCGCGCTCTCTTTTTTAACTATTTCTGTTTCCCATACAAGCTGTACCTAACAGTACCCTGAAATTCCCTGGGGCAGGGAGCCTTGGGTAAGCTGCGGGGTACATTCCTACAGTGCTTCAAGATCAAGAATAAGGAAAGTCCTTTTTTACTCCCATCTGAATCCCATATCCTACAAACCTCATTCATCCTCAGGAAGGCACTGGGGTTCCTGCTGTTAGGGAGAGGAACTGCAAATGTGATTGTTGTGACTTATGGTTTCAATCAGACCCTTTAACGGAGAGAGAATTCTACTGTGGATATAGATTCTGCCTCACTCCCCCAACCCCACCTGATCCTGCTGTGTCGGCTTAAAAATAGGCTTGCAGAATGCACTTTTTATTGTTATAACTTTAAGGGGTAATATAAAAATGTTTGTTTTTAAGTTTTTTGTAGCTTTATAATTTCTAATTTTTGCAGTTGCAGGAAATTAGGGGAAAGGTCAGATAATTCTTTAGTGACAGTAGAAGTTGAGATTCCGAGAGCTCAAACTTCAAAGTCGTTATAACACAAAGGCAAGGTGGGCGGGGTAATATCTTTTTTGGTTTGGGACCAGCTTTCTTTGGTGAAAAAGAGACACTTTTTTGAGCTCCACAGAATTGGAGAAGAGCTCTGTGGGTTTTTGAAGGTTGTTTCTTTCAAAGATATTATCTTATCTGCCAGTCGCTCTCATCCTGGTACCAAAATGATTTTATCAAAGAAAAAAGAAACACTACCAACTGTCAATATTACATATCAAGATGTTCAAAATAAATATCCTGGAACCAGAACTGATTGGTTGATTTAACTATACATTCGCTAGTCCATTTGTAAGAAGCCCAATTCAGAAGTTTATATCACTGAATGTTGACTCTGTTCTTAAGCAGCATTTTTCTTGATTTCCCTCTCTGTAAATGTCAGTTATTACTGATGAAAATAAGTTTGTGGAGTTGCATGTATATGCTGAAATTAATAGATAATTTCTAAGTTATTTGCCAAAAAAAAAAAAAGCTGGAGAGTTTTCAGCTGCCTAAGTATCCCTTGGAATCAGGTTAAAATGTTGCCCTCTCCCTTCGCTCTGCCTGCCCCGGAGAAACATCTGACATGGAGTCCATGGTGAGCCAGGAGTGGTTAGGGGGCTCTGGGAGTCCTGTAGGTGCTAGAAAGAGGCAGCTCCCAGGTGACAGCACGAAGCTGACCCTGAGCCACATCCCAAGCACTAGGCACCACAAGCAATAGGAGCAACAGGGGTGTTGGAACAATTTTTACAGTGGGGGTACTGAGAGCTGTTGGACCAAACAGAAAACCTTGTTTGTACTGGAAACCACATCAAACCAGGGGGCACTACAGCGCCACTGCACCCACACCCATAGTTCCAGCACCTATGAGCAGCGCTGCAGAAGTAAGGGTGGCAATACACCACATACCATGTCCCCCTTACTCTGCTGGTGGTGGTGGTGTTGCCCGCAGGGCTGGGCACCCAGCCTACACACACAGGTATCGGTTCCGGAGGAGTGTTGAGGGTCTGGCTCTGGCAGAAGAGGTCAGGCCCACCCACACTCGCCAGCAGAGACAGGAAGAAGAACAGAGATGTGGCATCAATCTGCTCACTCCCCACTGGTGTGTGCAGGAGTGTTCCACCTTCTTCCTCAGGTACCACCACTGGGAGCCAGGGGAACAGAGCAGGCTAGGGCTGCATAGCTCTGTTTTCCCCCATGCTGCCAGTGAGTGCAGGGGGACCCAACCTCTGCTATGGACACCAGGCCCCCACCGCTAGTCTGCTGGGCTGCCCATTGGCTCTGGCTCACTGTCCCTCCCACCCATGATGTTGGGGTTATTTCTCCTTCGGGTCCCCAGACTTATTGACTCTGCCTCAGACAATGCCTGGCCACTCCTGTAATAAACAAAGGTTCATTAACCAGCAAAAAGGAATATGTTATTTACAAGTTAAAGCCAGCAAGCTTATATGCACAAATGAGTTACCATCTAAATCCTAAGTGTGACAGGGATGGAGTGATTGGTCAGTTCAAAGTGTCTCTCAAGGCAGACCCAGAAGGCCACCCCTGCAAATCTCTGGCTTCAGTTGAAAGTCTTTAGCCCTTCAGACTTTAAATAGCCAAAAAGATGGAAAATTTCCAGGGCTTAGTTTTATTTCCTTCAGTTAGCTTCCAAGTCCACCAAACAAGCTTCCTCCCATGTACCATTTCCCAAGTACAACAGGGCTGTTAACTGGTTCTTTGTATGACAGTTTTCCCTGATGACATCTGATTTTGATAGTCCTTTTGGATGGGCAGAGGGAGGATATGATTCTGATGCCTGAGTGCATATGTTCAGAGCAAACATCTTCAACGTTATCAAGCAAAACTTAACATATTTCCTCATAGCATGGATTACAGACCTTGCAAGTAAGATTAATGCATGCAGCAGTTTACAAGCACTTCCTAGAGCCTCAACACTAAAAGCCTTTTTATGAGACTAATAGCTGTTTTGAGTAAAACATACAGGTGAGCTGGTTTAGTCTCCAGCTATGAGCTTGTCAGTTCTTATCTAATGTCTGCCACCTGGGCAAGAGCTGGCATCTGGCCTGCCAGCCGCACAACATAATCTCATTTTTCTTTTTCATTTAAATAAATGAGCTCTCCAGCCCTTATAATTGCAAATAGAAGCTTGAAAATATGACCAGGGTGAACCTGAAAATCTCAAGAACCAGCAGACAAATAAAAGAAAAAATCTAAAAATTTCAGTCTCAATGATTTTTGCATCTGGGAGAAACTGCCTCAATTTTTGAACATATCAACCTGAAAAGTTATTAGGTACTGTGAGGGGGAGGTGGTTCAAAAACACCTCAGTGCCTTAGCATGTCAAAAAAGTTAAGCACCTATCTGCTTTCAAATATCCCACTAGGCTTCTACCTGCATCTTTAGGTACCTCGGTGTCCTTAAAAGGCTGCAGGGAGTGGATGATCCCATGCAGTTCTGTCGAGCTATGAAAATGACTTTTTTGGACTCCAAGTATGAAGGTGTCCTCTTCAGCCAATGAATTGGTTGCACTGCCCAGGGACTTGGAAACTAAAGGGACAGTGTATTACGTTTTAGGAGATCCCACTGGCATACCCATCCAGTGAAAAGGAAAATTTGAATCCAGTCTCCCAGTGGGAATTTTTTTCAGGTCAACTAAGAATATATGGATTGTCACTTTATCACATAATAAACCTTCCCCCATTTGGACACATATCTGTTGCAAGGTGATTCAAGTTGAGATTAAAAAAAAAAAAAGGTTTGAAGCCAGCTTAATTGTTTAGCACATAGGATGTATTTCTGGTGTGATGTGTCACCTTCTCAGGCACTGAAAGTGCACCCCAGAGTGTCATGAGTTGTAGCATCACCTAGGTAGCAAAATATATTTGGGACCACAGACACTCAGATTCATAGCTCGATGTCACAACAACCTCCATCACTTTCTGAAAGCTCCAGTAAAACAAGCATGCAAAGTTAAGGCTGTCATCTCTGCCTACTGATTTATTGGCATCGGTTGCTCTCCTTTCCCAGAGCTCTATAAATACGAAGCAAATGGCAGACAAAAAAAAACCAAAAACAAAATCTCTGTAAATCAGGGTCGTATGTAAAATTTTCACACTTACTTCTACTTGACACTTAGAATGAACGCAGCCACCAGTTTAGGATAAAATATAGACTTAGCTGAACAAAGAGACTCAAGAAATGAAAGCAGAAAGAAAATACACAAATATGGCTTTTCCAAACTGATCCCTAACCCTAAAATATTTTTAGATTTGGCAGAATTTATTTTCCTCCCTACTTTACACTGCGTGGTTCCAGGTTGTCTTACCTCAGTGTTTCTCAACCTTTTTTTCTAAATAGAGTACCTCTTTTTCAAAAATAAATAAACACACAGAAGTACTTCTCTTGCATACCCCTAGGGGTATGTGTACCACCATTTGAGAAACATGGTCCTAAGGTTATCTGAGCTCTTGAAACAAGTGCCATTCAACTTTTCCAGGGTATTGTACCCTTTTCAGGAGTCATATTTGTTTTGCATATCACCAAGTTACACCTCACTGAAAAACTTCTTACAAAAACATGCCAAAATATCACAGAAGACTACCACTGAAAACTTGCTGACTTTCTACCATCTTAGTATGAAATAAATGAATTGGAATAGAAATATTGTACGTGCATTTCAGCAGAAGGCATATGAAGCAGTAGAAACAAGTCATTGTCTAAAGGAACTTTTATATTGTACTGAGCTTACTAGTGTTTTTTATGTAGCTTGTTGTAAAACTAGGCAAATATATAGATGAGTTGATGTACCCTCTGGAAGATTTTCGTGTACCCCCACAGGTACACTTGCCCTGGTTAAAAAATTCTGGTTACCCCATCTCACGTGACATTAGGTGTGGCTACTGTTTGCCTGCCCTAGCCAGGAAGACAGGGGTCCTAGACTGCTTTCTCTTCTCTGCCAAGGGGTAACAGGCTGTTTGTTCTGCCCTGACCCAACAATCAATACCTCCAGTAGCTGTTTGCCTGCCCTGACCAGAAGGCTCAGGGACCATAGACTGTTTGATTTATGTTTTTTTCATCCCTGCCCAGAGGGTCAAACACCCAGTTGCTGTGTCTGTCTGCCCACCCAGCCAGAAGTCCTAGGCTATGTCTGCACAGCAGCGTTATTCCTGAATATGCTATTCCAGAAGAGTATTCCAGAATAGTTTATTCCAAAATAGCACAGCTATATATAAAATGCATTTCAAAATAGCACTCAGATATTCCAAAATACAGTGTCTATACACATAGGCTGTGGCCACACTACCCCACCCTTTCGGAAGGGGCACGTAAATGATGACCATTTGAAAATGCAAATAAGGTGCTTCCATGCATATGCAGTGCCTCATTAGCATAATGGATGCCACACAAATTTTGAAGCTGTTACCTTTTAAGTACCTGGTAGTCTAGCTGCGAGCACTTCAAAATACATGCCCACTTCAAAATTCCCATACTCCCAATTCATTTTGGGAGCAAGAAAATTTCAAAGTTGGGTGCATATTTTGACGCACCCGCAGCTGACTGCCAGTCAGCGCTTTGAAGTTCACAGCTTCGAAATTCGCACAGCTGCCATTATGCTAATGAGGCACTGCATATTCATGGCAGCACCTTATTTGCATTTTCAAATGGTCATAATTGACATGCCCCTTGCAAAAGGGCGGGGTAGTGTGGTCACAGCCAGACAGCCTATTTCGAAATAGAAACACTGGACACATTATGGCTTATTTAGAAATAGGTTCTATTCTCTGTCTATTCCCTATTTCAAAATACCTATTTCCAAAGATGCACCATTCCTTATAGAAGTCAGGTCTACACTACAGAGATCTTTCAAAAGAAGCCCTTCCAGAAGATCTCTTCCGAAAGAACTTCTTTCAAAAGAGAGCATCCATGCAGCCCCTCACTCTTTTGAAAGAACAGGCTAGGGATCGAAAAATCAGGCCTCATGAGGACTGCTCTTTCAAAAGAAAAAGCCTGCAGAGCGTCTACCCATTTTCTTTTGAAAGAAGCTTTTGAAAGGGCGCGCTCTTCCTGAAATGGGGAAGGAAGAGTGATTTCAAAAGGAGCACCACTTTCTTTCAATTTACTTTCGAAAGAACACTTGTTGTGTGTAGATGCTGCATGGGATCTTTTGAGAGAGCCCCCTTCTTTCGAAAAAGCTTTCAGAAAATTTGCTAGTGTAGATGCAGCCACAATGAGGTTTACCAATTTCGAAATAAGGCAACTGCTATTTTGAAATTATTTCAAACTAATGGTTGCATTGTATAGACACTTGCGTAGTTATTTTGAAATAGAGGCTGCTATTTTGAAATAACTTTGCTGTGTAGACCTACCCTAAACTGCTTGGTTGTTCAGCCCTGACAGGAGGCCACAAACTGACTGTTCTGCCCTGCCCAGAAGGTCATAAACCCTGACTGTTATCTGCCCCAGCCAGGAGTCTAAGTAGAGAGGGTTTGAACTGCTGCACCTGGGGGCAGCAGGATGACAGTTGCTCAACCCCACCAAGGGTCCTGAGTCAAATTTGTTGCAAATATCTGATTCCACAGGGAGTCCAGATGATGGACCCGGACTTTGACTCATTCTAGGACCTATACCTTATTCTTTTATAGCTCCCAAACAAGACACTCTTGCTTCTGCTCGAAATGGAATACCTTTCACAGGAATCAGTTTCATAGAACACCTGTGCATCCGCTGTTCCCACCAGACATTTTCATAGCACACCCATAAGCTATTGAGGGTCTTTTTACCTTTCTATGATCATTGCTGATGTTTAGTTCAATAGCATAAAGGGTCCTGAAGTAGCTCTGGGTAGGTGGCATGTTTATTTTTAAGTTCAGCAGAGGAATTTATTCGTACTAGATTCCCTGTCTCAGGTGGCACTGTTTGCTTTACTGCATTGTTTTCCTGACAAGTTATTTTGAACAAGCAGCCCTGCTGTTAATGCTGTTTAGGGTGGCACTTGCTGCATCCTTAACTTACAGCTTCTTAGACTCCTTTGATGTTCCTTGCGGCTGTTTCTCGGTTTCTCTTTTCTTCTGAGATATCTCTAGTCCTTGCTTCATTATGTTGAGTCACGCAGGAGACAGAAGGGCGTGCTCATGGTGCAGTGATGAAACTGGTACTGAGTCCGCACAGTCTGTAGTTGTTTATCATTACTGCCAGTGAAAAGGAAATCTAAACTTGGCAGGCTCAGCCTGCTGCGAATCAATATTTTACAGGTAGTGTGCTTTGAAGAGATGACACAGAGACTGACTTCGGCAAGGGAGGGAGAAGAAGAGAGTGAGAAAGAGAAGAATCTACCCTGACATGATTTGACAGACTTTTCCAGCAAAAATAAGGGGAAACAAGCAAGGAGTGCTGCTGCTGCTTTGTCACAAGGCAAGGCTGAATCATTTACAAATGGCTTTATTCCCCTTTTGCTTTCTCCACAATTGCTCCAACACAGAGGGATAAAGACAGCAGTGATTCGACTGAGCACACACAGAAACTGTCCTTTGGAATGACAACAGAGTGACAGAACAGAGTAACTCTCACCATGGAATACATCCAACCCACAGCTTCTGTGCAATGGAGGAAGTGTTATCGAGGAAGAAGCCATATTGGATGTCCCAACTTTCTCTTCCTGCCATTTAAGAACTCTCTGCAAAGCTTGACTTTTATTTATTTACTTAGTTCTGGTACAGTTGGGTGAGCCATTCTTCCTTCATTATCCGTGCACAACTGGCTGCTTTCCTAATATACTGAAAGCTTCTGTGACATCTAATTACTCAGCACTGGCTGCCAGTTTATGCCCATGTGATGTTCAAAGGATCAGTTACAATACGCAATGCTCTGATTATCTCAGAAACCAACCTCCTTGCCCACCTCATTGCTACATCTGTATTTAGCCTGGATATGTTGGCTACTGCTCTGAATGGTGAAGACTGCAAAAACCAAGGGCAGTTTCAATGGTAGGCCCTCAAACTCCAGAATTCCCTGCCATCTCAAGTAAGTTTGCCCTGGATCTACACAGGGACTTGGACTTTGCAACATGTAGCATTGCAATGCCTAACTTTGCAGGGTCTACAAAAATAACAGGACAAAGCTGCAATCCACAAATCTTAAATTAGGTACCCTGGTTCCTTCCACAATCAACAGGGAGAGATAGGGCCTGAGAATGTGACTCCTTGGTAGGGAACACCTCAGCTAGTCAATGAGAGATGCCAAAGACAGGAGTGTCACCTAAATCTCTCCATTATCATGGAGACTGGTGCCTAAGTGTGGAATGCAGGGAAGCAAGCATCTTCAGCAGCGATCCACAACTAGGAACCCATCTCCTGGAGCCAGGCAGCCTTGGTGTCCAAGTCTGCTCTTGTGAGAATAAGTGAGATACTGGCCACAGACAAAACGATGGAGAGGAGCTGAGTGGTGTGGTTCCCACCTTGCAATTTCTAGCCCACTGCTTACAGCACTCGTCTGGGTTGTGAGACATACAGATTCAATTCCCCACTTCTTGGCAGGGTGGTGAGGGAAAAGAGATGAGAGCCCTAAGCTCAAATCCCAGACGAGTGCTCTAATCACTGGACTTCATTGCGGATTCTTTCAGTCTCTGCTGGATGAACTGTTCCACTACCTGTACATACCAAATGATGTGCATCCTCTCAGGTGGATCCCTAAGCTACCAAGCTAGAGTTATTCTTTCTTTCCCTCTCTTTGGCTGAGTCACTCTTTCGGCATTTATACACAGTGGAACTGCTTCAACAGAAGAGAATGAGGGAGCCTCCTCCCCACCCCACCCCACCTTGCATAGCAGAATAACCTATTGCTTGACGATTACTGCACACTGTTGAGAAATGGGAAGCTGTTGTTCAAATCCTTCTTGTTCCACCAGGTGAAGAGAGGTGATCTGAACCTCGGTGAGTGCACTAGCCACTGGGGCAGAAAGCTATAAAGTAGGCATCAGCACACCCCCAAGATTTCCAATGAATCCTCATCCTGCTCCAGTCTGAGCACACCTATTGGATCAGAACCTGAAGACAAGAAAGGTGTTAACTTGCCTATCTGCCCCCAGTTTGCACATTACTCTGGAGCTAGAAGTTAGGGATCTGGACATCTAGAGTAAGTCAGCAGTGCATGTGACCAGAGGCAGAAATATACATTCTCAGGAAACTTTTACACTGAAATCTTAGGCGTCAAGTGAACTTAGGCTCCTGTAGAGTTAAGAGGGAGTTTGTGGAACACAATGGCAGCTAAAACTGGAACATAGATTCCTGAGTCTGGTTGGTAGGCACCCTGAATATTTTCGCAGAGCTGCCTTTGAGCCTGTCACTTGCACAATACAATTAACAAAGAGGTGGTAGGCTCCTGAAATACAGAATGCTCTTGCATGTACACAGCTGGTTGTTATTCCTTGTTTCTGCTCTTTCCAGAAAGTTGGTGCAGTTGCTGTAAAATCAAAAAAGCAGTCAAGCAGCACTTTAAAGACTAACAAAATAATTTATTAGATGAGCTTTCGTGGGACAGACCCACTTCGTCAGACCATAGCCATACCAGAACAGCCTGAAGAAGTGGGTCTGTCCCACGAAAGCTCACCTAATAAATTATTTTGTTAGTCTTTAAAGTGCTACTTGACTGCTTTTTTGTTCTGATAGTATATAGACTAGAACGGCTTTCTTTCTGTTGGTGTAAAATGTTGCAGAGCATACGCTCCTTAATTTTGGAGTCCTCATCTTAATTACATAAGGGGCGCAGTTAAAAAAAACATTGGTTTTAACCAAGTATTACGTTTGCGGCTCTTTCTATTTGACTTCTGGTTACTAGGCCCTTAGGGTACCTTGGGTTTTTAATGTTTTCAAACTTTCATCCATAATTACTGTGATGTATTGGAATTAAGCAATGCACTTCATTTAAAACATGGAAAGCTAAGATTCTCATGCTCTTTCTTGATTCCAGTAGCTGAAACACTAAGTAATCAGGCTAAATAGCAAAAGATTCTCAATAAAACCACAAAAGCTGGCAACGCTGACTGTACCCAGATAATATGGTGACAGGTGTCTCATGAGGGCACGTGACAATATTGTATTAAAATTAGCATAGAAGTCAAAACAAGGAAATTGTTTGTTTATAGTGCTAAGATCAATATCTGATCAGAATAGGAAATGTAGCGTCCTTGATATTCACTAAACAGGGAGCATAAATTGTGAGCTTTTGACTAGCACACCAACACTTATGTTTTATATTGGAATCTGAATGAAGCCAAGCTTTCTAAAGGGAGCTAGAATAATATTTCTCAACCCTTATGGAGCAATGTCCAAAATGAGAAACACAGTGGTAAGATTTAGTACAGCAGCTAGTCCCAAGGGATAGAGAAATAACTCTGTAAAGTAACAAAATCTGCCCACAGTTTTACCACAAGGAGGCTGAATTTCTGAAGTTAATATTTCATGGCAGTAAGTTAATACCTCTACAGTTCCAAGGGACAGAGAAAACTTGAAATCAATGTAAGGATTTCTCCCTGATAATGATAGACTTGTTACCCACCAGTCTCATTAAAAATAGTTAATTATCTTCAGTGAGACCTCTAAAGTACAAAATATTAGTGATTACAGACTTACCAGCAACTGGTATATCTCCAAAAACCAGCACTTGCTGACCCAGCTGCTGGACCACGGATGCTCCTGTGCCAGAGAGCCCGAGAGCTTAGAGGCAGGAGTTCCAGCTGGGGCCATGTGGAACAGGGTCCACAGCCCAGCTGGGGGCCACACAGGAACAGGGCTAGAGCCCCATGGAAGCCTCCAGGAGCTCAGGGCTGGGGCTGAAGCCCAATGGCAGCCCCAAGAGTGCAGGGCCAGGGCCAGAGCCAGAGCCCCATGGCAGAAACCAGAGCCTGGGCCACCCAAGAAGCTGTCAGTAGCTCAGTGAGCAGCCCAGCCAGGCTGGGAAGCTGGCAGCAGGCAGTGGGCTTGGGGGCTGGTGGCAAGGGATCTCCTCTGGTCTGGAAAATTCTCTTCTTCAGGACCAGTCAGGTACTGATGGTGCCAGACTAGAGAGGTCCAACCTGTAGTAGCTGAAACACTTTCAAGAGGAGAAGGTCAGGAGTACTGCAGTTATTGTGACTAAGTTCTGGACTTCTATGGTGATTTGAAATTTGTAAGATTTCTATACAAAATAGATACCAGACCACAATCTCCCACATTTACTCACGAGAGAAATTGCATTTGAGGCATTCTGTCTGAAGTAGATATCAGATCTCTTGTTCTAATATCCTTATCTTTAAAATCTGTGTTACATAGTGACCAGTGGTTCAAAGACATACTGTGATGATGGTTATTAGCAATAACACATTAACTCTACAAAGTAATTTTGGTCAGATATAAAAGGATTATTTGATTTGATCACAGAGAATTATAAACCAAATTACTTCTAATACAAGCAATATTATTAGTGATCTCTGTGGCCTTGCCAACTCATTTAAAAATTATTTTTCAAATTTGAATAATGGAAAGTGAAACAATATAGATTTTTCCCCTCCAAAATGTATAGATGAAAAGATCCTTAATCCACCTGTGTGTACCTAGAATAATAACTGATTCAGGCTTACTTTTAAGTCTGTGCTTGCTGATGAGGTTGATAATGAGCTGACACGAAGGAGAGTAAATAAAACTCATGAGACCTATAACCTGGAACCTTAGTGTATTGGAACTGAGGTCTTGATTAAAGCTTAAATTACAACTCAATCATTTTAAACATTGAAACAAACAATGAAGGAGAATATTATAATACATTTGTTGCAAAATAGATGTTGAGATCTGACATATAAAAATGGATCTACAGCTGCTTTATGGTAGTTTGACTTAGTTTCTTAAATGGTACAAATGCACTCAGCCATGAAATATGTGACCCAGCTCAGCAACCCCTGGATGGGTTTGATCTGCAACTCGTTTTCTAGCCTGGATGCTGCCCTTACAGAAAAGTATTGAGTGTGCAAGAAGCATACTTTGATGGAAGAAGCATGTTTCAGAAACAGAGGCAAACAGCCTCAGTGGTCAAAGAGAACAGTTGGAGCTATTAGAGACCTCTATCACCTTTCCCAGTCAATTCTTCATTTACACTGCAGAATCTTACTATTGTACATATTTTAGTGATCAGAAGGCCTAACATTAGGAAGTGAACTGAAATCACCAATTTACCTCACAGGCTCTCGTGAAATAAGTTAGCAGTCTAACAGTCATTATCAATAATGATATTCTGTCAAACTATATATAACTCTTTATATACTGCTTTTCATCAGTAGATCTCAAAAGTACCTTATTCCCATTTGCAGACTGAAAAAATTGAGGCCCTGGGCAGTTCACCTCCTGTCTCAAAGTCACTCATAGGGCCAAGGGCAGAGCTAGGACCAGTAGATAAGTCTTCTGAATCCAAGTCTACTGCTTTAGTCACAAGGCAGGTCAAACTATGTCCTGCAAGCTCCCATGCACTAGTGAAGGATTGAATGAGCATAGAAAACTATTAGAAAAAGTATAACGAGAATAAAAAGTTCTTACTCAGCTATCCTAACACCAAATCCATTACCATCTGTAAAGCTAACAGGCACTTGACACAGACTTTACACCATTCTGAACAGGGAATAGCATCCACTAGTTTTCCTATTTTAACTAACACATTGCCGTTTGTATACATATGTGCTTCACACACTGTGGTCAAGCATCCTAGTAATTCGGATTACCCAGCTACCACATTGATCTTTCTGCCTGTTTGCACATGCAGAAAGCCATACAGGGATTTTACACTGTTTTATTTTGACTGTAAACTTTCCACTTGTAGACTGCTGGTCCTCACATCTCACCAAACCTGGCATCTGTTGGATTGTTAAAGATAGTGACCTGTTTCTGGACTCAGTCCTTTCTCTAGAGCCCTGGTATGACAGTTTGCAATGGCTTTAGGTAGCAGTTAATTGCATATTTTTCCATCACTGTTAATGGAATGCTTATCATAGGATTTCCATTCTGCATGATGTAATATAGCAGCGTGAAAATCTAACTTCTCAGTACAATTATTTGGAATATATGGGATACAGGTTGAACCTTTCTAATCTGCCACCCTTGGGACCTGACTGTTGCTGAGCAAGAGAGTTTGCTGAACCATAAGAAGTCAGTATTGTCTAGCAGCATTACCAACACTTCCACTACTTACTGGGCTCTTAGAAGACATTTAGGGGAAAATTATGCTAAATAACAGCACAGAACACTGACAGCCTGGACTGGTGGCTGTAAACAAACTTTATGGGACCATGGGAAATGTAGCCAGATAGCCATTTCTCATGGGTGTGGCCAACTAAAATCAGGCCCAACTATGGATGTTGCAAGATGAGAAAGTGCTGCAGCAGAGAGGTTCAACCTGTATCTATTATGTACAATGTATATAACACTGAGGGGGAAAAAGTCTTTCACTTAGTCTGACACACTGAAATGTGGCTAGTTTTAGAGGTTATATTTTAAAATCTTGGTACATTTTCATAATTAAATTTCAATTGTGGAAGTTAAATGTTAAAAACTGAGCCATATAAAATTAATTTACAAGCTAATCAGAAAGCTCTCTCACCCAACTGAACTTGCTATCATTGCTTAGTAAGTCACTAATTCTCCATTGGTTTCTATTACTCTTGTGAAACTATGAATCACTGGTACTTTCGGTCACAAAATTACAGACAGGAAGGGGATGAACTCTTCTGTGTTTGATGTTATGTCATTAAAAAAAAAATTCCAACTTCTTCCCCTAATCTTATCAACAGAGCCCTCAACTTTCTTTACCTCAGTTTTCACCCAGTGTCTCATTTCTTTCTTTTCTAACTGAGAGAGCATAAAGGAGTCTTGCACACTCTTGTATCCACTTTACAAAAATCAGGCTCAATAGTGATTCCAGCTCTCTTCTAAGCAGAGGGACAGATACTTAAAGTGTCTCCAAGAGCAGTAAATACCCCAAAGAGGTCAGATGGAAACATAGCACCATGGTCCTCCTGGGTTTGTCCATAGAGGGGAGTAGTCACTGTCCCTTTGTAAGGGAAATCACAAAGGACACAATCAACCCGCATGGTAGTCAGTTGTGGCAGGCACTGTCAAAGTGAGCCTGTACCTTAAGGACCAGTCTGGTCTTTCAAGTGTATGGGTTCTGTGCTGTAGATACTCCCTGCCCCCAAGGATAGTGTGTGTCACCAAATGTGCTCCTGTTGAAGCCCAGGGGGTCTCCCACATGGGAAGGATTATACCCAATAGTAAAGATTTTCAGGATCAGGCCCTGGGTTTGTAAAGCACAACATCAATGTACAATACTATACATAATATTTTCCATGCTAAGACTCTTGGTGTCTTTGGTTACAGAGAAAACAGAAGATCTGTGAGGAGCACCTCAGAAAGTTCAGCCAATCTGTGGTAGCCTCTCTTACTTCACCTGCCTAACTACACAAAAGTAACAGATGTCAGTTTTTCATTCTCGGTCCCCTGCATGCTTTTATCTCCTTGTATGTGGCCTTTATTTGGTGGTACAGAACAGATTTGTTACATACCATTTCACTTTAAAATCAAAAGGAATTTGCAAGGAACTGAAAGGCATGATATCTATGAATAACAATGTTGTATGATTTAGCACTGATACGGAAAAACGCAGGGTATTAAAAAGAGAGAACTAGAATAATTACAGTTTTACAGAAATAAAATTATATCCTACATATCTCTGAAGTTCAAATCCCTGTTATACTTAACTCTACCATTCAAAGAAGTTGTAAACATATCAATATATCTGTTCAGCTGCAAAATGCTAGGTAGAAAGAATGCTTTGGATTTTGAAGGGAATCAGCTTTCAAATGGCAAAGACAGTTTTATGAATCTTTCCCCGTCTACAGGTGAAATATATAAACCATTCTCATTCATGTGCCTGTGTTTTTTCAGAATGCGAACAGACTGTTTCCTTTCTATACAGATGATAGCTTATTAGGCTGGCACCTTTTGTGCGGCATGACAGGTAACACATCTGCAAAGCCATTCTCAGATACAGAAAAGGCAGCTGTTAGAATTACACCTTTCCTGCTTTAAAGCCATCAGCTGGTTGGAAGGCTTGTGAATATTGTTTAGGAGCAATCTAACCTCATCCCTGCTTCTGAACTATAAAACAATACAAATGAAAAACAACTTCCAGGAACACTGTGTATGCATTTTTACAACCATCCTATTTAAATAAAGCACAGTAATATAGCGGTGGCAGAGTCAATACCAACTAATTCTCAAAAGACTCTGAAATCAGGTATCCATTAGATAACACTGAATCCATACATATAGCATGTAAATGGCCATGTAGGAAGATTAGAAGCTCAGTCCTTTCTCCACTAAAAATCAATGGGAGATTTGTCCTGGACTTTAATAAAAAAGTGGTTCCATGGTCGGTTATTATTGCATAGATTCCTCGTACTTTTACATGCATATATTTGAACAGTTCATAACAGTGGCCAGGGCAAGGTATAACCAACGAATGACATACAATGGGATGGCCAACCCACAGCTCTCGAGCCACATGCACTCTTTGAGCAATGAAATGTGACTCCTGTTCAGAGCTCTGCGCCCGGACTGCTCACTGCTGCTCTACATGCGCCTTAGCTCCTGGAGGGAAAAATGCGTGGTGGCGGCTCTGTTGAGTCCCAGGGGAAAATGGGCATTGGGTTAGAGCCATCAGGGTGGGGAGGACCTGTGAGTGCCTGGCTTCTGAGGAGGGGAGGGGCAGTGGGTTAGAGCAAGGAGGGACTGGGGGTGCCTGGCTTTGTAGGAAGGGAGATGGAATGGGTTAGAGTGGTTGTGGGGGACGATGCCTGGCTCCGGGTGAGGGAGAGGGCATTAAGCCATGTATTATATATTTATTTTTGTCTATCGATCGATCGATCCATAGATACATAGTTCTTCACACTCTATCCACAGCTGTTTTGGCTTTTCGTCTCTAACTGGTTGGTCACCCCGACATACTATATCTTACAGTGCAGTTATGGAGAATATCACTCCATCCAATACCCAGATCACTCCTTGGAACTCTGTGAGGTTGCTAGTAGGAACACTAGCTAATAACGGCCAGAAAAATAGTCAGCAACATGGTGTTTAACAGAAAATATTCATCATCCCAACAAACCGGAAAACCTTCCTGTTAAAAATAATGGGTATAATTTAATATATCATGGCGCTAATCAGCCCACACATTTGCAGCACGTCTTACTTAGCGTTCTAGCACTGAAGAAGATAATCACAACCATAAACTAGAGACTTCCATATGGCGTGCTAATCCAAATTGTTCCCTTTCCCTTTCTTCTACTACAGGAAGCTTTTCAGTAGCATACATATTGGCTGGGTGATAGACTATCTATAGGCATTTGGGGGCAGAGGGTTTTTTTCCCCCCTCCTGTGAAGAATGTGGGAGATAATTGAATTATTTTTGAATATTAGGTTTCATGAGCAAAAACTCACTTCATCAGATGCAATGATCAGTGATTTTTGAATATTGTGTGCACCTCCGTGCATTTGATTGTTATGCTCTTTGCCACTTGGATTCAAAAGGTTAACTCCTGCAGAAGCTCACCGCACATTCCAGGAAGGCAGCTATGACTTTCAGTAACACAGTCAACAATTCTTAACTAACAATACGGCCGTGTCTACACATGCCCCAAACTTCGAAATGGCCATGCAAATGGCCATTTCGAAGTTTACTAATGAAGCTCTGAAATGCATATTCAGCGCTTCATTAGCATGCGGGCGGCAGCGGCGCTTCGAAATTGACGCGGCTTGCTGCCGTGCGTCTCGTCCAGACGGGCTTCTTTTCGAAAGGACTCCGGCTACTTCGAAGTCCCCTTATTCCTATGAGCTCATGGGAATAAGGGGACTTCGAAGTAGGTGGGGTCCTTTCGAAAAGGAGCCCCGTCTGGACGAGACGCGTGGCGGCAAGGAGCGTCAATTTTGAAGCGCTGCTGCCGCCCGCATGCTAATGAAGCGCTGAATATGCATTTCAGCACTTCATTAGTAAACTTCGAAATGGCCATTTGCGTGGCCATTTCGAAGTTTGGGGCACGTGTAGACGTAGCCTACAAGTACAGGAGATGAACTAGTATCTAGCAGCCCTGGGAGGTGGGGGTGCCGGTTAATCAAATGTGTCAGATATTGGAGCAGCCCAGCTGCCGCCAGTGCCACCCCACTACCACCGCTACTGAGCAGACAGCCAACTCCACAGCTGCTGGCCCTGACCCAAGTCAGATAGCTAGCTCCCAGCTCCACTGCCACCACCACCAGCTTGACAGCCAGGCCAGCAGCTGTTTGTCCTGCCCATGGCCTTGGCTCAACAGCCAGCTCCAAGCCTCTCTGCCACTGCCACCTGCTGGACAGCTGGCCCTGCAGCTGCCAGTCATAGCTGGGTAGCTGGCTGTCCTGGCCCCAGCCAGTTGGTCCACCAGCAGAGCAGGTGCTGGTTAACTACGCATGCCTGCTATCCAAATTTCAGATAACCCAGATTTTATGGTATCAGGGTCTTTACAGCTTGACTGACCAAGCTAGGTACAATGCTGCCTATCTTGAGACAGAGGGGGGACCCTTCAGATGGGAAGTCTTAGGCAGAACATTTTGGAACCACTGACAAAAACAAAACAAAAACGCAAAGAGAGATGAAGGATCTGCAAAACCCCAGACACCAGAATTCTTGACATAAATCGGGTCTGCCTAAATCTGAAGGAAGAAAGGGAGATAATAAGCTTTAAGACAGACATATGTATGTAGGTCTTTCGTTGTTTTAACCCTTTCTTCTCTGATTACTATGCTCCTATGGATAAATATTTATTGTGAACAAACTGTTCTGAATCGCTGCATTCACCCAGTGGCCACAGCTCCAGAAGAGAAGTCTTACAGGCATCATGCCCATATGGAACTGCTGAGGAAACAGCTGTAAACAGGGATGTTCTTGCCAACCTCAAGGATAGGGATTTTTTCCGAAACTCACGTTAACATCCTAGAGCCCCTCCTGATATTTGGTAGACGTTGGCTACGTCTACACTAGCCCCTTCTTTTTGAAAGGGGCAGGGTAATGAGCGAGCTTGGAAGATGCTAATGAGCTGCTGCCATGAATATGCAGTGTCTCCTTAGCATAATGGCAGCCACAGCAATTCGAAAGTGCTGATTTCGAATCGCGTCACCCGTGTAGACAGGGACCTTTCGAAACAACCCCTCAGTCTTCGAAAGCCCCTTATTCCTATTTGGTGTTAAGAATAAGGGGCTTTTGAAGACTGGCGGATCCTTTCAAAAGGCCCCCATCTACGCGAGCGGCACACGATTCAAAAGCGGCATTTCTGAATTGCTGCAGCCACCATTATGCCAATGAGGTGCTGCATATTCATGGCAGAGCCTCATTAGCATCTTCTGATCTCGCTCATTACCCTGCCCCTTTCGAAAAGAAGGGGCTAGTGTGGACACAGCCCCTTGGGGTCAGAGCTTTTTCCTGTTCAAGTCAGTGGCAAAACTTCTAGCGACTGCAGTGAGTACAGGATTGGATGCATACAGTACTTTTCACTTAACCCCTCAGCATTGTGCAAGATAAAAATGAGGACACTACCTGCTCTGAAGCTCTTAGGACTGAGCAAATGAAGGGGCAAAAATGAGATGCAATGGCAGATAAGTACACATGATAATCCCCATTTTACAGGTGGGCAGATGAAGATAAGGCAGAGAGGACAAGAGCAATACTTTCTAAAAGGTCGACTTGTTTTGGACGGGTGCTCGCCATAAGTAACCGAAACCCTAATTTTCAGAGGTACTGATCAATGGTTTGAGTGGTTGAAACAAAATGGGACAGCCAAGGAAGAGCAGGAGATGTTACAGAGAGGAGGAGAAGTTCCAGTCCACTCTACTCGCAAGCAGGAGAGGAAAAGCACTTGAACCTGTGCTCTAATTCCAATGAGGTCAGTAAGGGTGGTGCTTGATCTGTACCTCAAAGATCAGAGTGTGGGTGGTGGTGGGGGAACAAATTCATTTTTGCACTATTGACACTACATGCCAGTAACACTGGACAAAGTGGTTGCATAGTGACATTTCCAGAACATCAGGGCCTCTGCAAATTGCACCTTTGCAGTAGTTTCCAGTGCAGGGGACATTCTGGGGCAGGTTGTAAGCATGGTGGGTGTGGTATGACCCCAGTGTGTCTGTGCTCTGGTCTTTGCCATACTGGCCCCTCGTGACCAGACTGAATCGGTCCATAGCTAGGAAATCAAAAATTCAGATACTAAGTATCAGTGGGCACTAAGGAAAATGTGAGCCGAGGTAACTTACCCAAACCCATGCGGTGCATCAGTGGCAGAGAATGTAGTGAACCCAGGAATTCTTTGCTTGCCTTCCTGTGCTCAGATTGGCAAAGGATGCCACCTCTAATGAACTCTATTGCTATTTAGTCTCTTAGCCTTCTATGCTGAAAAAAAAATTGTACATACTTCCATTATTTCTAGGACTTCACAGCATGCATTGGTGAGGTCTTTTTAACACCAGCCTTTAACAGAATGTTTTTTAAAAAATCCATTAAAACCACCTATACAAGCCCTAATACAGAAGATAAAGGTAAGACATATGGTTATGGTACCCCAGATATCAGCTTTTCCTGGCACTGTTTGTCCCTCATTAGTAAACATTTTCTTTAAATTATCTTGGCTACTCATTAAATATTATCAGCTACTTAGAACCAAAGGATAATTATGAGTTTAATGAAACACGCACCAGCTTGCTCAAGTCTAACATTTGTTTCTCTGCTGGGACTCCATTTTACTTTGCGCTTATCCTTCAGCAAAGCTACTCTACAAAGTCACTTTGGCAATAAGAAGTATTTAATTAGATTAATGAATTTTTATCACCTCTCCTAGGGATTAGGCTTGTTAAATCCTGGCGACTAAAGAACAACAGATTTTTTATTGCTAAATGTTTAGGGATGCTTTGGTTGTGTTGCTGTGGCAGCCCTCGTAAGTCAGGCTGCTCTGGGCAGTTCTACCTTATATATCCCTTGGTAGGCTAGGGATGTTTGGCAGGGACAACCTGTGCCTTCAGTTAAATCACAGACATCAAAATGCAAATGAAGGCATGAGTACTCCAGACAGGGCTTCCAGCAGCTGACACTATTCCAAAGTTTTCTGACTCTTAAAGGATTAATGAGTGGATTCATCATTGGTCCTTATAAAAACAAAAATGGCACGGATATTATAGATTTGATTTAGCACACTAGTTGAAGGCTGAGGACTTTTCCAAAACCTGATGAGACCATTTATTATTATGAGTTATGAGGTCTGTGAAAACAGCTGACCTAGAAATCAAACACAGGCCAAAACAAGTGAATCTCTGACAGTTTAGAAATGAGGCATGAGTCTGGACTGAAGGTTTTCACACATTGAACTTACCAGGAATTGCTTTCACAATACAAACCTTGATCTACATGCTCAGGGCTAATTATTATTTCCATTTTACAGGTGAGGAAACTTTGGTTGTGAATTGGAGGAGGAGATTTGCAAAAGTATCAAAAGAATTTAGGATCATGAGTCCCTTTGAAAACCAGAGGAATTTGTTCTCCTAAGTCACCTGGGCACTTCTGAAAAAAAAGATCACCTTCTTGGTGGCTTGTCAAAGGTAACAGAAAAAGTTGGTGCTAGTACTGGGTTTGGGATTTGAGAGTTCCTGGCTTCCCTGCCTGCATTCCTGTGATGTAAATTATTATTTACACATCACACACATACCTCATAGAGCAGGAAGGGACCTTGAGAAGTCATTGAGTCCAGACCCCTGCCCTCTTTGCAGGACCAACCACCATCCTTCCCCACCTCCTTTCTTTCTCCTATTTGCCCCAGGTCCCTAAGTGGCCCTCTTAAGGATTGAGCTCACAAGCCTTGATTTAGCAAGCCAATGCCCAAACCACTGAGCTGTCCTTCTCCTAGAATTGCCCACCATCTACCCATCAAAACTAACCACAGTACTGAGTTTTCCCTGCCAGACTCTCTATTACTTATATTGTAACACTGCTCTTCCCCACAGCAGCAACTGTAGCACTAATAGAAAACATTGCCTTCCCCTTGTGTCCCTTATTTTTACATCTCTGTATAAGACTGGGAGCTGCCAACTGCTACAAACAGCAGCAAGAAAGACCTCTGGTGAACATAGGTGAGTATTGCTTACTTATTTATTATTATTATTGATAATATTGTGAGGCAGGAGTGGGAGTGCTAAGAAAATAGTCCCTTAAGAGAACCTCGGACCTGAAGTCAGACTAGTGGCAGCAATAATTCTGATGGCCAAATCCTTTTAAATGATTGAAATAACAACAAATAAATTCATATTGATGCACAAAAGCAAAGTCTGTGCAATTGTAGGCATGCATTTGCAAAGGCTTCCAAAGATGAAAGGCACGTGCCGAACAGGTGTTTGTAGATGACCTTTTAGACACCTAGCTGACTATCTGCATGAACAAATACCAAAACTGCATGTGCACATTGGATCTCTGTGCACATAATCTAAGCACACATTAATCTGTGCATGCCTTTGTGCAGCTCTGTCTTTATCTGTGTCTCATGGGACTGTTATAAGAAAGCAATAATTAAACAGTTCCATGGGGGGTGAATACTTATGCGTAACTAAAGCAAAAGGTGGCAACTTTTTAGTAATTGAACTTGTTAGTGAAGATTACTCTTTGCTGGTAATGCTAGGAGAGGGAAAAAAAGAGGAGGTAGGAGAACTAGAGTTTATTTGTATTCTGCAGCCTGCCTCTAAGTAATAAAGTCACCTTCCTCAGAAACCTTTTGCCCAAGAGTGAACTCTGTTCTTCGTAGCCTGTTTGAAAGAGTCTTGTACTGCACCTGCATGAATAATAGTAATACTTGATTATAAAACTTTTCAAGAAAAGGAACACAAAGGGGAAGGACAGGGAAGAGAAGCAATGAGTGGGAGGAAACCAAGAGACAGGTAAGGAAGGGCAATGTTAGTTAAAAACTCAGGACACACATAGAACTCCCTTAGTGGTAACAAGGGGGCTATGGCAATGCAAAAACTGGGATTTTCCTCCACACTTCTTTTATTCATTCTAGAAGAAGATCTGTGAATGAATACACTGTGCTGCTTTGAACACCTTAAGTACACATGCATTCAAAGGAGTAACTGTTTAAAATTTCTGTCTTAAAAGATAACATTAGGAGCATCCTCTGAATTTCAGCACGTTAGAAACCAGAAAATTGTAGAATGCTGCTATGTTTGTTAGAAATGAAACACCTGCTATAATGGGTGTACCCATCTCCTTCCCATGGCATGAGAGGTTTCCCCACCATAACAGCTATTTAAACTCTTGCTATGTTTGAGCTTTTTGCAATCTGATACAGTGAATTAAATATTTCACCTTCTTCCAAACTCTTCTAATTTCCTTTTTGTTTTCGTTAGGTCATAAAAACCTCAATTCACAAATTCTGCGGAAGGACATGTATGGAAGGATGTGTATGGTCTGGAATGAAACTCCATCAACTCTCTGCCAAATGACCCTTCAAATTTGTACCCATACAGAAAGAGTTCAAGGTACACGGCCATTATCCTAGCTGCACTGATATTGTTATTTTAGTGTAATGTACTTGTTTAGCTCTGATCACAAACATGGTAAACTACACATTTATTGACCACAGGGAAATCCTTTGCTCGTTGAGTTGTTTCAGAATAGAATATGACCACCACCATTGGTTCAAATAGGGGAGAAACAACAGAATGGGAGAGGGAAAAGGGGAAAGGAACAGAACAACACTTGAGCAAGTGGAGTATTATTAAAAATGAGTACAGAACCTTGCTATCTTCTGGGCTATTGGTCAGGATTGTCAGAATCTGACCACAGTGGGCAAACAGGTGGGAGGAGAGGTGAAAACACAAAAGAAGAAAATACAACAAAAAAAGGAAAAATAGGCTTTAAAAGTGGGAAGAAACATGAAGTGCCAAAGCCTACAACTCACCTCCCTTAGATAAAATGCTATCTTTCGGTTCTTTCATTTGCAGTTAAAAAGATACCATTTAAAATAGCTGAGTAGCTGCCTTTGTGCTAATATCATTTAACATTGTGGTTTGAGTGGCAGTTCTGATTCATCAAGGAAGCAAGATCGCTCCTGGTTCAGATGCTTCTACTTCACCTGGCAGACAGCTACAGGACTGAAGGCTAAGAATGGGCTCTTCAAAAAGAACTCCAGTGTCAGACTACCCCCTGCTGGCCAAAAAAAAAAAGGAAAGAAACAGACATGGGATTTAGTTACTTTTTTTTTTCAGAAACATTCTCTGAACCCATTTATGATTTACAAGCCTAGGACATCTTTGCTAAAGTTGCAAAACATTTACCATAATTAGATCCTTCACGGATATTTAGAAACCCATTCACAATTACAGTTCAACTGCAAGGTTACACCTGTCTAAAGGACACCACAATTTAGTGTCCTAATCTCTCTCAGCAAAAGCGGTATATTTTCTTTTCTTTATATATTTTCCAGACTGACCAGGAGTCAGTGAGGCCAACAGGTGTGGGGGATTAGTGTCATATGTGCTTCTGGTTTATTGCATGCACAGTTTAATCAAGCACCATTAGGTCACAAAAGTAAACACTTTAAATCAGGGTATTTTGTAAGTAAAAGGTTTCTGACACACCAGAAAGGTTTTGAGTGATACAACTGCTAGCAGATGGGATAAAGCAACTGGAAGGACTACTCTTTTAGAGCAAGTCACAGATACAAAATTAGTGCTAGTACATGCACAACAGCATCACTGAAAGGTGAATGAGAGATTTCAAGTTTCAGACTGCGCTAGTGCTCAACTAGCATGAGATACAGGTTCAACTTTTTTTACTTATGTTAGAAATAGAAAGTAGAGCTTAGGAAACTTACAGAAGTGACATGCATCTCAGGCACAACATTGAATGGTGCAGAGGAATCGGGATCGTTCACTGACCTGTTTTGCTGGTAGCACTCATGCACCACCTCTGGAGTATCCCCCTGGAAGCAGACTTAAGGTTATTTTTAGGAGGGGCAATGTGCTATTTTGCCCATTATTGAAGGGACTGTGTGAAACATGAGGATATTTCACTCAGTATCTGCCTTCCTATAAACTGATCATTCCACCCTTTTAAATTCTTTGGTATTTTTAACTGTAAGCTTCTCAGCACAGGGACTGTCTTGTTAGTCTGTGTTTGGCCAGTGCCCAGAAAACAATGTGATCTGCAAATGAGTTTCCTAATTTTTTCTGCAGTATAAATAATAATCACAATAACTGGTGCACGGGCGTTTCAATTTTAATATTAAAAGCAAATCTGAAAGTAACCAAGTTTTTTCCTCAGTTTATTTCCTTTTTGAGACATTTCAGTTCAAATTAATAGGTTAAAATTTAATTCTCCAACTCAGACCTGGTTAGCTTTCTTCAAAATTTGCAATAAAATTCTCCTGTGCCTTCAATTTCAAGCCAATGAAGTTTACCAACCATCATTATACAAGGACCTAATTGCAACTTTAACTATGTGTGTATTACACAGGAATATTTCATTCCACAATACCAGATTATAGTTTGCATAGTAATTTCTTAATTCAGCATAATTTACCACGTAATCATCAAGCATACTCTGATACTTATATGTATCTGTTCCTACTAAACTGGGATCACTACAGATACCACAACACTGCATACAATGGAAGATATCAAAGTTTACCATCTGAAATGGAAATGCTAACTAAAATGTATGCAGTCACCATGTACGACAGTTGAGCACCTAGAGCACAGGGTGATTTTATTCTATATCATGAGGCTGTGGAATTTGTCAAGCATTTGTAAAAGCTGCACAGTGTAGACAATAACTACTTTCTGCAAAGCCTTTAACGTAAGTATGAAGTTTAATTTAATACTGCCAGTTTCTGTTTTAGCAATAAAATAATTCCAGTCTTATAAATCTTTCTGTTTATCTGTGCACTCTGAGATAAAGAAGCATGATGGAGATGTCATAATGTTATCTTTGTTGTTGCATATGGCATTAAATTTAATTTTATGTTACATGGCATTTATTTGATCTGTTATGATTCAACTAGTTCTTCAAGTGTCACATGAAAGGTGACTGAAGGTGACCCATGCAGTCTTGTAGAATGTGGATCTGCATAGGCAACACCTTCTTCCGAGATATGATTGGAAAATCCATTGAATATGATTACAGGGGAGGTCTAGGCAGCATCTTAAGCTATTTGGTACTAGGCAGAGATTTCTTTTCTTTTTTGGGGGGTGTGGAGGGAAGTAAAACTATAATGTAATTTTGAAAAACGATGATTAAAAGTTCCATTATTCAAGCTGTTTTTACTGTGTGTATTAAGGTAACTACATATGATTTTACTGAATATGGGCCACATGCAAAGTTCATGTAATGCAGATAAATCCCCACAGGGTCTGTAATGAATACAGGTTAGTGCTGAATAGGTACGTGGCTGTAAGCAAATTTAGTTGTTGAGCCTGTGTAAGTAGAGGAGATTGTTCCCTGACTTACTGGGGAGCAGAGATAGTCTCTGCAATGGAATAAAACACACCCTAGAGTGGCACCATGCAGCATCTTCCTGCTTATGGCCTCGTGTGAGGATTCAGCACATGAACTCCCAGCTTGCAGTACTGATTGTTTATTTGCTCTGAAATTACTTACATTTTACATATTTGGTAGGTACATATTTTATTGGAGATTTTCGGGTGGGGGCGGCAGGGCTAGAAGTGGAAAATGGGTCAGTCTAATCAAAAACAAATGATGCAGAAAGGGCTACAAGTCTGTACAGCCCTTTTCAGAGGTAATGAAGAAAGGTCATCTGCCACAAAGGGGTTTAAATTTAGAGATAACACGGCAAAGCTATATCTACACTAGAGAGTTTTGTCGACAAAACCCATGGAGTGTCCATATTCCCAAGATGTTCCATTGACAGTAAATCTTCAGCAGTTCTGTTGAAAGCATTCTGCCACTTCCTCACGAGGCAGAATGCCTCTGTTGACAGATTCTGTTGACGGAAAGCCACTCTGGACATACCAGGGGGCCCTCTGTCGACTGACAGGGCTTCCGGGACACCGGGCAGTCCTGTCTGCTGTGCTTCTGGCTTGCCGTTCTGTCGAGAGAGTACCCGGGCAGTCCAGTCTGTCGACAGAGAGGATCACTCTTTCAGTATACCTGGAAGTCTGGCCACGATCTGTTGACAGAAGTTTTGTTGGAAGATATCTTCCAACAGAAACATCTGTTGACAGATTGCTCTAGTGTAGACATAGCCCAAGTGATGATGGCCTACAAATGTAGGGAAGAAGGGGTTTGTTTACACTACAGAGTTATTCCAGGAAATCTTATTTCAGAGTTATAATTCCAAAATAGACTATTCTGGAATAACACATGTAAGCCGTGTCTACACGTGCACGCTACTTCGAAGTAGTGGCACTAACTTCGAAATAGCGCCCGTCACGGCTACACACGTCGGGCGCTATTTCGAAGTTAACTTCGACGTTAGGCAGCGAGACGTCGAAGTCGCTATCCTCATCAGGAGATGGGGATAGCGCCCTACTTCAACGTTCAACATCGAAGTAGGGACTGTGTAGTCATTGCGCGTCCCGCAACTTCGAAATAGCGGGGTCCGCCATGGCGGCCATCAGCTGAGGGGTTGAGAGACGCTCTCTTTCCAGCCCCTGCGGGGCTCTATGGTCACTGTGGGCAGCAGCCCTTATCCCAGGGCTTCTGGCTGCTGCTGCGGCAGCTGGGGATCCACACTGCAGGCACAGGGTCTGCAACCAGTTGTCGGCTCTGTGGATCTTGTGTTGTTTAGTGCAACTGTGTCTGGGAGGGGCCATTTAAGGGAGCGGCTTGCTGTTGAGTCCGCCCTGTGACCCTGTCTGCAGCTGTTCCTGGCACCCTTATTTCGATGTGTGCTACTTTGGCGTGTAGACATTCCCTCGCAGCGCCTATTTCGATGTGGTGCTGCGCAACGTCGAAGTTGAACATCGTTGCCAGCCCTGGAGGACGTGTAGACGTTATTCATTGAAATAGCCTATTTCGATGTTGCTACATCGAAATAAGCTACTTCGATGTAGGCTTCACGTGTAGACGTAGACGTACACTACAGGGAACCCCCAAAATAAACATAGCTTTTTCTGAAATAGTATGTCCACACACAATAAAGCCTATATCAAATTACAGCAGTGCTTCCAGGGGCTCTAATCTGACATACTATGTCTCCAAAGAAGCTTTATTCCAAAGTAAACTATTCCAGAATATTTTATTTGAAAATAGCCCCCATTCCCTGTCTACACAGTCCCTATTTTGAAATAGGTGCTATTCCTAATGGAATGAGGTTTACCAATTTTGAAGTAAGTGGTTGTGTTGTGTAGCTGCTCACAAGGTTATTTCAGAATAGTTTTGCTGCGTAGACCCAGCCAAGGAGAGTTTCAGTAATAGAAGATCCACCTAATCTACATGTCTCCTACTAGTACCAAAATTTACATGGTTGGACATACACAGAAGTAAGACAAAGCAAAAGTTACCAACAAAAACCTAGCCAAAAGAAGGGAGTTTTGAAGAGGGATTTGAAGAAGTGCCATTTGAGGCACAGATAAAGATGTGAGCGGTTTTGCTACATGTGTTTTAAGTAGATATATTTTCACCACTTGGTTAGATGACATGGGCTATGTCTACACTTCAGCGATTTGTCAACAGAATTTACTGGCATAAGAGATCTTCTGGAATAGCTTATTTCAAAATAACAGTGCTACCACAAAATGCATTTCAAAATAGCACTCAGCTATTTCTAAGTAGAGCGCCCAGACACCATATAGCCTATTTCGACACACTATGGCTTATATTGAAATAACCCAAATTTCAGAATATCTGTTTTGAAATAGGGACTATTCCTCATACAATGAGGTTTACCAAATTCAAATAAGCCATCTGATATTTTGAAATTATTTCAAAATAGCAGTTGCATTGTGTAGATGCCTGCAAAGTTATTTTGAAATAGCAGCCATTATTGTGAAATAACTTTGCTGTGTAGACAAAGCTTTGGAGATTGCACGAAAGACAGAGTCATAGATTCAAGGAAGAGACAAAAAGAAACAGCAAGGTGAAAGACCTGATCCATTTAACATACAAACCCACAACATGCCAAGTTGTTCACAATGGTGTCTTGACAGAATCCTTCAGCATACTCTCAGGAGTGCAACAGGGTCCCAAGAAAAAGAAACAGATTTGTTATTTGTCTGTTCCTTGACACATTCAGGCACCATTGGTTTCCTCAAGAGCTGAAACCAGCCTGAATGCAAGGTGCAGACGCTGAATCCATCTAGAAGAGTCTTGCTCAGCCTTTTGAAAGAGGGCCTAGCTAGCTACATACAAGTTCAGAGAATTATAAGATTGCAAGAGATCTCAGGAGGTTATGTAGTCCAACCCCCTGCTAAAAGCAGGAGTAAACCCAACTAAATATGGTCTAAATGCCTACTATTGTTGCTTAAGGACTAAGGAAGTGCTCTGCAAAAGAGAAAAGATGGTGCTGAGCTAAGGACTTTAAGCAATACTACCTACTGCTGCAGTATAAATCTCTAGTATCCTAACAAAACAAAAAGGCAGTCCACTAACACTTTAAAAACTAACAAAATAATTTATTAGGTGGTGAGCTTTCATGGGACAGACCCACTTCTTCAAACCATATTTTGAGTCTGTTCTGATACGGCTATAGTCTGAAGAAGTGGGTCTGTCCCGCGAAAGTTCACCACCTAATAAATTATTTTGTTATTCTTTAAAGTGCTACTGGACTGCTTTTTTGTTTTGTTAGCACATAGACTAATACAGCTCTCTCTCTCTGTTACTAGTATCTTAAGAGTGCCATAACTTCTTCTCATTTTATCTCGTGCAAGCCAACATGACCAATTATATAAGCAGTCACAAGTGTTCCAAAATCAGGGGCCTGGCCACAAAAACTCATGACATTTTAGAAAAAGGATACATATGAGGTTCTTTTCGCACACCTTTCAGTTGTCCAGCCCCCACAAGGTCTACAAGCTTCTTCTCATCATTTCCTTTCCTCCTATCAATACACTAGTGAAAAATGGACCAAAACTAACATGCTGACAGTTCTGAATAAATAAAGCCACACAATTTTGTATTCCACTTCAGAACACTGCCGGTCTGTAATCAGTTCTCCTCAGCGATACTGGGAATACAGATGGTCAAAGTAAAAGACTCAGATCCAAAACGGCCACAAACTTAGGGGAAGTTCAAGCCTCGATATGAACTTCATGGTTCAGGCCCACCTCTAACTAGCACCCTTTTACTGAGCCAAATCCAGGAACCCCACAACCCTACTTATCCATTTTGTGCTAGGTATTTCCAACTGGAATTGAGAGGAGGATACTTTTGACAGATGTCAGTCGCCTTGCTCAGTGCATTTTGGAAGGCATTCACATACTGGGTTGATGAGCATAGTACTGAAACCTGAAGAGAATGATGCTTCCTGTGCTGCCAACAGGTCCCCTCTAGTTGGGCGGGAATGGAAAGGACTGGATGACTCATGCAGTAATGGTTCTTCCTCCTATGTAGGAGCAAGCTTGCGATCTGAACCACCACACCCAGTTATAAAAAATCATAACAGGCACAAGGGGACACACACAGGCATCCCAAAGCCTAGCACCCTATTACAGTGGCCTAGACCAAACAATTTTATGTTGTGTTGACTAACTGAATGACCAGAAAACTTTTAGCCATGAGAATAACGGACAACAAATCATGACTAGTACAGATCGAACCTCTCTAATCTGGCACTCTGTCTCCCGGCAACATCCATAATCTATCATGATTTTAGTTAGTCGGTGAGGCCAGGTTTCCTGTGGTCCCATACAAATTGTTAACAGCCATCAGTCCTGGCTCTCAGTGTTCTGTGTTGTTGTTTAGCTATAATTTACCCCTCAATGTCTTCTAATTGGCCAGTAACCCGTGAAAGTCTTGGTAATGCTGCTAGACAATGTTGCCTTCCCATAGAATCATAGAACACTAGAACTGGAAGGGACCTCAAGAGGGCATGGAGTCCAGTTTCCTGCCCTCTTGGCAGGACCAAACACCATCTAGACCATCCCTGATAAGTGTCTATCTAACCTGCTCTTAAATATCTCCAGTGATGGAGATTCCACAACATCCCTAGGTAACTTATTCTGATGTTTAACCACCCTGACAGTTAGGAAGTTTTTCCTAATATCTAATCTAAACCTCCCTTGCTGTAGTTTAAGCCCATTGTTCTTTGTCCTAGTCTCAGAGGCCAAGAAGAACAAAATGTCTCTCTCGCCCTTGTAACCCGCTTTGAGGTACTTGAAAACTGCTATCATGTCCCCTCTAAGTCTTCTCTTTTCTAAACTAAACAAGTCCAGTTCTTTCAGTCTTCCCTCATAGGTCATGTTCTCTAGACCTTTAATCATTTTTGTTGCTCTTCTCTGGACCTTCTCCAGTTTCTCCACATCTGTCTTGAAATGTGGTGCCCAGAACTGAACACAGTACTCCAATTGAGGCCTAATGAGCGCCAAGCAGAGTGGAAAAATGACTTCTCATGTCTTGCTTGCAAGACTCCTGTTAATGCATCCCAGAATCATGTTTGCTTTTTTTTGCAACAGCATCACACCGTTGACTCATATTTAGCTTGAGATCCACTATGACCCCTAAATCCCTCTCCACAGTACCCATTCCTAGAAGTCGCTTCCCATTCTATATGTATGAAGCTGATTGTTTTCTTCCAAAGTGGAGTACTTTGCATTTGTCATTATTAATCTTCATCCTGTTTACCTCAGACATTTCTTCAGTTTATCCAGATCATTTTGAACTATGAGCCTATCCTTCAAAGCAGTTGCAATCCCTTCCAGCTTGGTATCATCTGCAAACTTAATAAGCATACTCTCTATGCCAGTATCTAAATTGTTGATGAAGATATTGAATCGAACCGGTCCCAAAACAGATCCCTGAGGAACCCCACTTGTTATGCCCTTCAAGCATGACTGAGAACCATTAATAACTACTCTCTGAGAATGGCTATCCAGCCAGTTATGCACCCACTTTATAGTGGCCCCATCTAAAATGTATTTGCCTAGTTTATTGATAAGAAGATTATGTGAGACTGTGTCAACTGCTTTACTAAAGTCTAGGTATACCACATCCACCGCCTCTCCCTTATCCACAAGACTTGTTATCCTGCCAAAAAAAAAAAAAAAAGCTATCAGATTGGTCTGGCAAGATTTGTTTGTTACAAATCCATGCTGGCTGTTACCTATCACCTTATTTTCTTCCAGATGTTTGCAGATGAATTCCTTAATTATTTGCTCCATTATCTTTCCTGGCACAGAAGTTAAACTGATCAGTCTGTAGTTTCCTGTGTTGTTCTTTTTTTCCCTTTTTATAGGTGGGCACTATGTTTGCCCTTTTCCAGTCTTCTGGAATGTCTCCTGACTTCCAGGACTTTTCAAAGATGATAGCTAAAGGCTCAGAAACTTCCTCTATCAGCTCCTTAAGTACTCTAGGATGCATTTCATCAGGCTCTGGTAACTTGAAGATATCTAATTTTTCTAAGTAATTTTTAACTTGATCTTTATATATTTTATCCTCTACGCATCCCTTCCCACTAGCATGCATTATGTTAGGCATTTCTGCATTGGCTTCCTTGGTGAAGACCGAAGCAAAGAAGTCATTAAGCACTTCCACCATTTCCAAGTTTCCTGATATTATTTGTCCCTCACTGAGTAGAGGGCCTACCCTGTTCTTGGTCTTCCTGTTACTTCAAATATAGTTATAGAATGACTTCTTATTACCCTTTGTGTCTCTTGTTAGCTTGAGCTCATTTTGTGCCTTTGCCATTCTAATCTTGTCCCTCCATACATGTATGGTTTGCTTATATACATCTTTTCTGATTTCTCTTGATTTCCACTTTTCTTATGACTCCTTTTTGATTTTGAGATCATGCAATATCTCCTGGCTAAGTCTCTTACCATACTTTGTATCTTTCCTGTGCAGCAGTATAGCTTGCTTTGGGGCCCTTAAAATGTCTCTTTGAAAAATTGCCAACTCTTTTCAGTTGGTTTTTCTCTTCATCTTGCTTCCCATGGGAGCTTACCTACCAGCTCACTGAGTTTACCAAAATTTGCTTTCCTGAAATCCATTGTCTCTATTTTGCTGTTCTCCCTTTCACTATTTTTTAGAATCATGAACTCTATGATTTCATGGTCACTTTCTCCCAAGCTACCTTCTACTTTCAAATTCTCAGATTCTCTCATTCAGCACGGGTCAGGTCCCAAGTGTGCCATACCAGCCAGGTTTAACCTGCACATACTGCTGTTCCCATGGTATTGCCCCTGTTTATGCATGAATGCATATGAATGGCAATTCCCCAGCCACCTATGAAAAGAAAATCCAGCCTCATGTATCCCATTGTTTGATGTGTTTTATGTACCCTCCTGCTCTCTCAGATCCACAGAACATTTGAGTTTGCCAGATGCCAACTAGGGGATATGGTAAACCCTCAAAATGCACAGTTTGGAGCTGTGCTTAACTCACATTAACATGAGTTAAGTGCAACTCAAAATCCTGCTCCCCTCCACCCCGGCTCAATCCCACCCCTGGCCCTGCACACACAGCCCTGGGTTCAACCCCCTGCTGCGTGGCCCTGGTTCAAAGCACCATGGCCCAGTTCAAACCCCACCACAGCCCAGCTCTGGTTCACCCCCCAACCCCTGCGCCTGGCTTTTGCTCAGCCCCTGCAACCCCAGTTCAACACCCCCGCCCGTGTGGCTCCAGGTCCCCTTCACCCCCTAAGTCCCTACAGCCCTAAACCACACCAGACTTAAGTCCCTGCCACCCTCCTGTGGCCCCAACCCATAGCCAGGCTTAACCATCCCCAACTGCCCCCCGCCCCCCCAAACCCAAGACTTGCCTTTCAAAAGGCGCTCCAGGTGCTTCTGCTGCTTCACCAGCTGCTTTTCACATGCTCATATCCCAGTGGGATGACCAACCGTCTTGTTTTGGGCCAGACAGCCCCATATTTTGGATGCCTTCCTGGCATCCAATTTTATTTTAACAAGGGACTGATTGCTCCATATTTGCTTGGCTGCTGGGACCCGGGAGTGCAAAGGCCTGTCTGCTGCCTGGTTTCCAGGTGAGCCATGAAACTGACCAGTGCTGTTGTGCCTGGCTCCAGGCTTCCCATTGCTCACAGGAGCAGGGTGCCAGGCACAGCCAGGAGCCAGGCACAGAAACACCGGTCAGTTTCCCGGCTTCCATGAGTGGAGGGGAGCTGGGAAACAGACCAGCACTGCTGTGCATGGCTCTTGGCTGTGCCCGGCTCCCTGCTCCTGTGAGCAATGGGAAGCCTGGAGCCAGGCACAACAGCACTGGTCAGATCACAGGAGCTGGGAGGAGCACTCACATGGGGAAATCATCTATTGGGCTTCAGCTGGTTCCTGGTGCCCCAAGGCATGGGGCAACCAGGAGCCGCATCTGCCCCCCACAGCCAGAGAGACCCCACCACCCAGCATGGTGGCAGCCCCCACAGGGCAGCCACTCCCTGACTCAGGGTGATCATCTGTCCCATTTTGGCCAGGCCAGCCTGCCCCGCCCCGCCCCGCCCCCCAGTGTCCCATATTTAACCTACAGGAAGATGGTCAACCTATATCCCAGTGATGACCAAGCTGACAGTCATTACAGATGTAAGTATACAGGAATGGCAAATAATGATGGCCGGATCAAACAGCCATTTGGAATCTGAATGATGTTTGTGAAAATTGATTTTGCATTGTCAACAAGCTCTTCCCACCAGCCTCACTACAGAGCATCAGAAACCATTAAACCAGCTCTGCCTGTCAGTGTGTGGCTCCTTCCTGCCTGCACACTAACAGCCCATTCATTACTGGTAATGGGACATTTTGACAGTGCTGTTGCTTCCATATTAGTTTGTGAACAACAAGGTGAAACAAAGCTTGCTTTTGCAACAGTTTCCTACGGAAATACAAATACAAAGACAACACTCTGCAGCTCATGGCTGCTCAGGTCTCAACAAAGCGCCTGGTTCCTGTAAAATAATAACATGTTCTCTCAGACTTATTAGCTGGAATGGGAACAAAATTTGAAGATGGCATGTTGATTGATTAGAAACATGGTGCTCCTCCATTCTTGTCAGAATCCCCAAAGTCCACTCTAGTGCAGGAAGGGGCATATACTCAGTTTATTCTGATAAACTTGTTTGTGCCACTTTGTGGATTGCAAATATAAATGCTGTAGCAGGGAAACACTGCAAAGCTTAGCTTGCCAAATCATCTGTTCTTCAGTAAACTTTCAATGATAATACAAAGAAACTAGTACCATGAAAATAAGGAACTGCCGAGAATGCATCAGTCTATGGCATAAAAAGTTTTTGCAACTTTTGACTGAGAAACATTCATAGACAAATTTAACTGTCTAGGTTGCTGCATCTAGAATATGTCTAAACTGATGAAGTGTACATAATCTTCTAGCCCCTACCTTGAAAGATATGTTATGCCTACTTCTCCTTTGAGAAGGAATACCACAGGGCTCAGTTTGGGTTCTGGATGAGGTCTCGTAAAGCCTAGGCTAGAGTACTGAGCCTACTTTGTGGCCACATTTTAAGAAAGATGCAGATAGGAGAGCAACAAAAGTACAAAAAGATACAGAAAATCTGACCTATGAGCAAAGGTAAACAAAATGGAAAATATTTAATCTTGAGAAAAGGCTACTGAGGAGGGACATGTTAGCATTTCTCAAACAGGTTAAGAAATATTAGAAAGAGAAATTGTTCTCTCTGCCCACTGAAGGTTAGATATCAGGAAAACTTTTAAACTATTAGGACAGGTGAGCTTTGGAACGGACTTCCAAGGGAGAATGTGGCATCCCCAGCCTTGGAGGTTTTAAAAACAGGTTCGACAACCATCTCTCAGGGATGATCTTGGTGTCCTGGTCCAGCCTCCTCACAGGGGACTGAACTTAATGAGCTCCTTTCCACCCTACCTTTCTCGGACACTATGTATCTCTCTTGAGAGTTTATTAGTAATTATCATTATCATGTTACGTTGCCTTGCTAGCTTCTCTTCCATTTGAAACAGACGTGAGCTGGAAGTCTTTCTGAGTCAAGGCTCACACCATCTGTTCACCCTTCCATTGATTTCCAAAAGGCCACTGATCTGGCCAGGCAACTGGTCTGTGTCATGGTAATGTTACAACTATCGACTGCTTTTAGGCCCATGGCATGGAGGTTGCATGCCCATCCGCCTATTTCCCATCCCCCCCACTTATCCACTCCAACCCCATTCACCCGCTCAAAATGACAACCAGCAGCATCCATAGCTTCTATTCCACCCAGCCTTCTGCAGCAGGTTCCAAGAATAAAAAGCTTCATTTGTGTGAAATGCAAAATTTATCAAGACAGTGGTTACAGGAAAAGAACTCTCAATTTACTTATTGTAGACATGGAAACTGCATACCCATAATGAGACAAAGATTATACCTCCATCCTGAGGCACAAATGCCCTGTAACATGACATTTTATTGGAGAACAGCTTTGCCATAAAGGTAGCAAAGCTCTTAAGTCTATTTTGACAGGCTTGGATAGGGAAAAACTGGGAAAAGTGCACATCATTGCAAAACCCTTCATATTTTTCTCTGTGCCTTTTTTTGTCTGCAGGGAATATAAAGCAGCATTTCAGACTAAATAATAAAAGAGAGATAGCCGTGCTAGTCTATATACTATCAAAAAAAGCAGTCTAGTAGCACTTTAAAGACTAAGAAGATAATTTGTTAGGTGATGAGCTTTCATGGGACAGACCCACTTCTTCGGATCATAGCCATACCAGCTGTTTTGATAGTATATAGGCTAGCGGGGCTCTCTCTCTGTTACTATTCAACATGCAACACACTACATTCAGCCTCTTGGAATGGAGATCCATCAGCTATATTTCAAGCTAAGAAATTGTTCTATTTTTGTCCAGATATTCTGAGGGATAGCTGCATGGTAATTCTGCCCTCCTCCCCCCTGAGTATACTTCATTATTTCCTTCCACTCACGCAGCAAGTCTGGGAGTGGGAGCCATTTTGGCGCATAACTTTACCACATTCCAGAGTGGTCTGTCCTTTGCTTTTCTGAATTCTCTGCTTCCTCTTCACCCACCTCTTTGTAATATCATCAAGAACAGGACAGCCTAATGGGGATGCTACTCCACAGCCTGAAACTGCTCCTGAATGGTCAGGTGCTCAGGGTCGTCTTCTTCCTTGTCCCGCTTCCACCATTGAAAGCCCTCCCGCTGCCGCCGCCGTACTCTCTCGTCAGTGCTATGGTAGGCAAATTGCAAACTTCAGCCAGCTCTGAGTACAAAACACAGACTAAGGAGCTGCTGCATCTTCCCATTTGCCAGCGGAGCAAATTGGGGCGCTGATGAGATCATAGTGACCAATAGCATCTCAAAAGTGGCGCAAGCATATGAAGAAAGAATGTATGTGGCAGAGCCAGTGGTGACGTGACTTTTAATTTGACCCTTCCTGGCTACTGCTGTGCATCCCACAGTAAGAAAAATCCCCAAGTGCACAGTGCTCAGCAAAGAAGCTTGAGATACCTTCAGAGAACGCCACCTATTTTAAAAGTAGGAAGCTGCTGCTCCATGTACCACACTCACACTGTGAGAGACAGAATCATCCCATGTGCATGCTATTGATGCAGTTTAGTATGGGGTGTTCTCAAAGAGGTGAGAATTAAAAAGCCTGTGTGGACAAGCCCTTCTGCTTTTTGTATGGTACACCAATTTAGATGCTCTTATATCGGTAGTAACAGAAAGATAACCGTGTTAGTCTATATTCTATCAAAACAAAAAAGCAGTCCAGTAGCACCTTAAAAAACTAACAAAATAATTTATTTTGTGGTGGGCTTTCATAAGATAGACCCACTTCCTCAGAACCATAGCCATGAAGTGGGTCTATGCCGCAAAAGCTCACCACCTAATAAATTATTTTGTTAGTCTTTAAAGTGCTACTGGACTGCTTTTTTGTTTTTATATGTTAGGGAGTGAGTGTCACCAGGGAGTTTAAATAAAAACAGCTCCCTCATCACCTCTGAAGCTGCTCTACTGTCTTTATTTTCAGATCTAGAGTGTTTGAACTGTGAATCCAATTCATCCCTACATCTAGGCTGAAATTGGTCTCCTTTACTAAAATCAGATACCCAATTACACATCAAAGGGACCTTTGAAAGTATATAAAGGTGATGCTTCCTAAATTTAACAATCATCTTTGAGGAGGAAAACTTTTATTCTCTTTTAACGCATCAGACAGGCCCCAGGCACATTGGTTTAGGAAGTAGTCTGACAAAAAATGACCACTGAAAGTTTCCTTGACATACACACAAGTGGCACCTCAGCTAATCAGTACAGCTTTATGAAGTCAACAGAAGCCACATTTGCACCTGTACCTGTGACACTTGACAGCACTCGAGTTGAAAACATAGTAACAACCCTACCACACTGGATAATATAGTACAATACCTGGGCTATTTATATGTTCTATTTTTACGAAGGAGAGAAAAATCTCATTTCTCACTGCTTGTGTTATATCAAAAGAGGTTTTACTTCTTCATGGCTATATCTGATGTTTAAAATTTGGCTAGATTATGTTTTAAAAACCAACATGTGCACATAGGAGTAAAAACAGAGAGAACAGAACAGAACTGGCATACTGGACTCAGCTCTTGAACAGGGTTTCCTGAATAAGACATCCAAATCTAGAGTCTGAAGTTAGTTTCTGCCTCTGGGTTCACATATGCAGTTTCTATTGGTGTTAATGGGAACCATGCTTGGGCACATGAGGTCGAAATCTATATTTACCTTCATAAACTTTTGCTCCAAAGTACTGATCTAAGTAATACAGGTGTCCTATTGGATTCCTTTATTATTCTATTTTATTACAGCCTGAAGGTCCCCAAACCACAGATGGATGTCCGTTTGGTCTAAGCAACACACACACACACACACAATGAAAAAACATCCCATTGCCTAAACAACTTACATTCTAACATTCTTCCCCCGGCCCCCGCCCATGTACCAAGCTGTAACCAAACACCAGCACAATTCTTCTTGTACAAAATCCATTGTTTTCTGTAAAAAAGTTAATCTGTGCCATGGTTGTCTCCCATATTGTTCAATGCAACTTCCTCTCTTGCCTTCTAGTTTCTTTCAATAGTTTATCAAACCTCAGATTCTCTCTTACCTCAAGACATTTCTGAGTTTAAACATCTCCAAGCGAATAACAATGTACGGACAGCTCTGTTGTACTGATATGGGATTCCCAAATATTCAGCAGTGTAACTTTTGGGTGTTCATTGCCAGGTGCACTCATCACTAGTGATGTCTCCCACTCACTCGATCCAGCCAGGTATTGCACCTGCCCCAGCAGAGTCTCCCCCATTGTCCTCTCTCCCTGCAGAACCCTCTCACTCCAGGATCTGCCACCTCTTCTTCCTGACTCCACTCCCCAGCTAGGTCACCACGTGTGTCCCCCCCCGCAGGGTTTCAAAGTCCTTCTTGACAAATGGGCTCAGGCAGTCTGCCTGCTTATTGTCCTACCGGTGTCACTTCACCAGTGACTGGCAAGGGGTCCTGGCTCAAGGGCACTTTCATCGGCAGCCAAGATTTGACTTACCCCAAGCTTACCCTGAGCTTTGCCTGCCAGGGTCTCCTCTTTCTTTGGGCTTGCCAAGCCACGTTCCCTCCTCCTGGAGAACAGCTCTAACCCGAGACATACCTCCATTCTCTCAAGACGTGTCTGAAGACTTTCTTTCCAGCTTCCTGACTTAAATAGGGCCCATCTCTTTCTTCCCATCTCAGCCTGTTGCTCTTGAATGCCTGCTCCCTGTCTCCCTCTTCAGGTGCCGTCTGAGCAGTCAATGGCCCACTTAGCCATCTTAACCCTGCCAGCCCTGTTTGGGAAGAACTCTCCATCACAACACTAAACCTCTTTGATCAGATTTTCAGAGAGATTGATCCTCTCCAGCTTCTTTTGATGTCACCTAGAGTTGGGGTTGCTCTGCAACTTTAAAAAAATCAGATTTATAGACTCTACAAATTTTAGGGAGAAATATCAAATAAGTTTCCAATATCAAATTAGTATCTAATACTTTCCTCTTCCAATTGGCCTAGAAACACTAAAGAGAATACTTTATTTCCATTTACTGGAATTTTTGGCTGTCATAAGAATCAAAATGTGTAGGTGGGCTGTGAAAATGAAAAATAAATTGATTTTTAACATTAATGAAACTTATTCAAACCTCAGAAATATCACATTAGGATTGTTTTGAGTGGAGGTTCAAGATGGTTTCTATTTCATCCAAAGTACTTGGCTCATTCCTGTGGAGCTGAGGGAGTTCTAATGTACCTAACACATGGCTGATACTTAGGAATACCATAGTTGAACTTTCAAAAAGAGAGGACACCCCTGAGAAGGAGCATATCTATATCAGTGTCTGACAGACAATACAACTCACATTGTATTAATGTGTTGTAGTATATATAGTCCATCAATACAATGTGAGTTGGTAGATCCTGATACAGATACGCTCCTTCTCAGGGGTGTCCTATTTTTTGAAAGTTAAGATATGGCAACCCTATTGTAAAAGAATGCTACTTTATAATAATTGCATGTTACTCAGTACGGGTGAGTTGTGACATTCATAGAAAGCAGAGTCCAGTTCCTCCTCTGGGAAAAAGGATAATTTCACTTAATTTTGTCCAAGATTTGCCCAGAAAAATGGTCATGAAAATGCTCTGGTAGGTTGGAAAATAAATGCTGGGCTCACAACTCCACTGAAGGCAAGGGTGTCTTTCCATTAATATGAAGGGACTTGGAATCAAGTCCAATGTAACGTCTCATTTTTTTCCATCCATAGGCAGAATAAATTTTGTCATGTGCACCAAGACGTGTGGATATGCCTCACCAATAGAAACACAGGCTCTGGGTGGGTATGGGCACTCTGCTAACCAAGTGGGGAGCACTTGAATCTCTCCTGGGCGGCCACCCAAATGCTCAGTTTACAGAAAATATTAATCAGGCCCTAAACAAAGTGTCCATTTCAAAATGCTTCGTTATCTAATAAAACTTAGGCACACCATGTGTTTCTGATGGCAAAATTTGGTCTTAATAGCTGCGTCTACACGTGCACGCTACTTCGAAGTAGCGGCACCAACTTCGACGTTAGGCGGCGAGACGTCGAAGTCGCTAACCTCATGAGGAGATAGGAATAGCGCCCTACTTCGATGTTCAACGTCGAAGTAGGGACCGTGTAGACGATCCGCGTCCCGCAATGTCGAAATTGCTGGGTCCTCCATGGCGGCCATCAGCTGGGGGGTTGAGAGATGCTCTCTCTCCAGCCCCTGCGGGGCTCTATGGTCACCGTGGGCAGCAGCCCTTAGCCCAGGGCTTCTGGCTGCTTCTGCGGCAGCTGGGGATCTATGCTGCAGGCACAGGGTCTGCAACCAGTTGTCAGCTCTGTGTATCTTGTGTTGTTTAGTGCAACTGTGTCTGGGAGGGGCCCTTTAAGGGAGCGGCTTGCTGTTGAGTCCGCCCTGTGACCCTGTCTGCAGCTGTGCCTGGCATCCCTATTTCGATGTGTGCTACTTTGACGTGTAGACGTTCCCTCGCTGCGCCTATTTCGATGTTGGGCTGAGCAACGTCGAAGTTGAACATCGACGTTGCTGGCCTTGGAGGACGTGTAGACGTTATTCATCGAAATAGACTATTTCGATGTTGGCTGCACGTGTAGACGTAGCCAATGTGTCCTGTCACATCAACTACATATAGAAATGTAGTAATCCAAGTGGGTTATGACAGTCTGTTAAAGTGTGAAATAACTCATTTAAAAGTAAAAGAAAGTAACCAGCTATGTCAAAAGCCAGGTGATGAAAGAAAGGACCAAGGAGGGATTTTTACTTAATTAGACCATGACCAACTTTCCCAGTCACTGAAGAAGAGACCCGTATTCTAAGCAGTTCTTTTCAAGCATATTTAAGAAGCTCAGGTTGTAGAATCTTATTATTCAAAATCATTTACTGAGGGAGAACAGATATATCAATTAGAGCACTATTAAGATATAGATTGGTCAACAGATTGGACAAATAGGCTCCTTTCCCACTGCACAGTATTGGTGTAAGGAACATATTTAAGACACTGAGATCCCCTTCTGAAAAGCAACACAGATATCCAAAACATTATTCAATATTGGGGTTGCCTTTATTTCACTGACTGCTGATAACAAGTATAATAGGTAAGGGTGTAAAACACTTTCAGTTTCATCTTTTCATTTTGATATGCTTACAACTAATGTTTTAAGTTGGCTTTCCTTTTTTTTTTTTTTGCCTCTTCCCCCAAGAACATAAGGTAAACTTGTTTGACATTCCATTTACAGTAATTGCTAATTCTAAGTGGAAAAAATTAATTTTCTTTTATGACAGCCCAGAAGAGTAATTTTATTTTCAAATAATAATTGCCTCTATTTCAATATCTGATACATGTTTATAAGGGCTCTCCAGTCTGTGTCTTTTCCAGTCTGTTCACTGTCTGACTAAATCCTAAAACTACTTAGTTATACTTTCTGGTATTTTGCCCAGAAGCTCTTATTAATTATTACAAATATATATATATATTTGTAATAATTATATGTTTTTATATATATATTTATGTGCACAGCAACTAATTGCAACCCTTCAAATGCTTACTAACGTTCACAGTCCTTTCACTGAAGATTCATCCATGTATAAAGCCTACTTATTTGTCCAAGAAAATTGTGTGACAACAGGTCAGCAGAGCTGCAGTCTCAGCAGTGCATACTTTATAATATTGTAACAGTCTCAGATTTATACAAAAAGAAAGCAGTCTTGTATCACCTTAATGACTAATAATTTTATTTATTAAGTAATGAGCTTTTGTGGGCAAGTGACGATGTGGGTCTTACCCACAAAAGCTCATTACCTAATAAATAAAATTGTAAGTCTTCAAGGTGCTACAGGACCGCTTGCTTTTGTGACGGTACCCTGCTGAGTCACATTTATACAATGATTAGCTGCTTCAGCATCCTGAATCACTCTGAAGACAGTTTGCAAAGAGGAGGCCTTGCGGGACAGAAAATGTGAGCAGGAAGTGGAGTCACACATACATACAAATAAGAATTGATACAAGAGGGACTATAAGTGCAAAATTTAGATCCAAAACCAAGCTTCCCAAAGGGTTCGTAATTGCATCCAGGGCTTTCTTCTGGCCCCACCTCTAGAACAGACATATATGTAAAGTCAGATGCCTCTGTGATATTACTGTAATTTTATCTGGCTACAGCAATGGCATGATCAATTTAAAGGGGTAATGAGCTTGCCCCATTTCAGTCTCTAATAAACTTTTCTTTGATTGCTGCTGGAGGAAAGCGATAGCAAAGAAATGCTTCCTTGCACTAACCATTGTGAAATCCAGGCTGATGAGATGGCCACACATTACAAAGAAAACAACTTATACCACATGATTCTATGGTTGTTTTTGGCAGATTGAATGAAGACCATGGTTCGCTAAAGGTAGGGTTTGTACAATATACCTACTGCCTTCACCAAAATTATTGTTATCTGAGCTATACCCATACTCATATATTTTATATCATTAAATTTTCTAAACCACAAGGGACTTTCTTGTGATTTCTTTACCAAACATAACCTAGCCCTTCTTCATAAAAAGATTAGTGTAATAAGGCAAATCCTGCCTCATCTTTCACCGCATATGAGAACCAGTATAGCTCTGTTCTGTCAGTTAGCAGGCAGGGTGTGTGGCTCCTTACTGGAAGTCACATCTCCTGCATTCCATGGGAATGGGCAAGCCCCCTGATGTGGGACAGGGATGAAGAGGGCAATTGCCCCAGAGCCAAGCATTTTAAAGAGGCCTGGAGTCCAGGCGAGCATGGGAGGGAGGGACCAGAGCTGACTGTCGTAAACCCCAACTCTTCCATCCTTGGCCCACTTCTAGGGGCAGGGATCTGGGCCCCCTCCCACCTCTGGGTCCACAGTGGCTGTCAGCCCCACTGAGAACAAGTTCTGCAGGGCCAGCCCCCCTCAACCTGCAGAAGGATTTTAGAGAAAGATAATGGGCTGGCCAGGAAATCAGGGGGAGTTGTGGATCCATGTATCATTGATTGTCACAAAGAAACTAACTACTACAGCCTCTGGGCTGTTTTAATTACCCTGGCCCATAGGGCTATATTTAAAAACAATTGTAAGAATGTTTAGAGAATAAGGTGGGAAAATGTATATTTTCCTTACTCTTCTCATGCTCAAAAGCAACTTAGACTACAATTATCCAGGCCTGGTCTTGGCACAAACTAGATATTACAGAAGTTTTGAGTAAAAATGTCTAACAAGCAGGAGTTTTGGAAAGTTACAAAGGACTCAGAATAGGAGTTTGGAATGAAAATGCCTAGTTGACCCTAACTATGCAAGTTGCTACTATTCTAGCTATAATCAAAAGTCTCAATTAGCTCCACAGTATCAGAGAGGTAGCCATGTTAGTCTGTATCTTCGAGAACAACAAGAAGTCCTGTGGAACCTTATAGACTAAGATATTTTGGAGCATAACCTTTCTTAGGCAAAGACCCGCTTTGTCAGATGCATGAGCCCCATGAGATCCACACACATATCTAAAGAAGTTAAAGTGCTGTCCTGATCCAAAACATGATTCTACAACTCACATTCTGGTGTTTTATATTTATGGTCTGTCCTTGTCTGTGTTGCTGGTATTCCATTTACAAGTAAAACTACTGACTCCCAGCCCTCAGAACACAGCCTGGATCTGTGAGATTCACACTAAGTTCTTTCCTGCCCATGCATCATCACTTACAAGTGTAACACCTACAGACCCAGGCTGCCAGCACCAGGGATTGAATCTGTGATCATAGGGGCTAAAGCCCTTTGCTCTACTGCACTTATAGCTCATGCTGTAGAGCACGGGGCTTCAGACCCTATGATCACAGATTCAGTCCCTGATGCTGACAACCTGGGTCTGTTGGGCTACGTCTACACGTGCACCCAACTTCGAAATAGCTTATTTCGATGTTGAGACATCGAAATAGGCTATTTCGACGAATAACGTCTACACGTCCTCCAGGGCTGGCAACGTCGATGTTCAACTTCGACGTTGCTCAGCCCAACATCGAAATAGGCACAGCGAGGGAACGTCTACACGCCAAAGTAGCACACATCGAAATAAGGGAGCCAGGCACAGCTGCAGACAGGGTCACAGGGCGGACTCAACAGCAAGTCGCTCCCTTAAAGGGCCCCTCCCAGACACACTTTCATTAAACAGTGCAAGATACACAGAGCCAACAACTAGTTGCAGACCCTGTATATGCAGCACGGACCCCCAGCTGCAGCAGCAGCAGCCAGAAGCCCTGGGCTAAGGGCTGCTGCCCACGGTGACCACAGAGCCCCGCAAGGGCTGGAGAGAGAGTATCTCTCAACCCCCCAGCTGATGGCCGCCATGGAGGACCCCGCTATTTCGATGTTGCGGGACGCGGATCGTCTACACGTCCCTACTTCGATGTTGAACGTCGAAGTAGGGCGCTATTCCCATCCGCTCATGGGGTTAGCGACTTCGACGTCTCGCCGCCTAACGTCGATTTCAACTTCGAAATAGCGCCCAACACGTGTAGACGTGACGGGCGCTATTTCGAAGTTACTGCCGCTACTTCGAAGTAGCGTGCACGTGTAGACGCAGCCTTGGTGTTACATAATAAAGCTTTGTCAGTCAAGTTAGGCCTTCGAGTACATCTTTGCAGTTCCTCTAGCTTCTGATATAGCTGACTGGAATTCAGCAAACCATAGTGTTTATAGTACCTGAAAAGGAATAGAATCCATCTTTCTTTCTGTTAGTTGTGCTGGTTCTGCACTGCCAAAAGAATCAAAAAGCAGTACAGTATTGCCATTAAAATCAATAGATATTACTCTGAATACACCTGAGTGAAGAAATGTTTGAGCAACCAGGTGCCATTTTCCAGTCACTTTTCCCTACTAGAACCATTTAAGGGTAAAGAAAATGTGTATGAAGTATCTGACTTTGACTTGGGAATGCAGTGTTAAATCCATCTCTTCAGTCCTCCTGGGCATCTCTTTTAATGTTATGTCAAGGTTCTCGTAGAAACGCTAACCCTCACTCCATAATCACTAGGCATTTCCCTGTTAGAATTTAGCATGCACATCACCAACCTAAGATTAAATGAAAAGTTCATCAGAGAAATCAGATTGACCACAAATATTTTTATTGCTGTGCACAAATCAGATCTAAGTGATAGGCATATTTTCTCATGCTTGTTATGTACAATTCCCACTCAATACATGGAAGTTACACTGGAGCATCATTGTGAAAATACATTCCTTTGACAGTTGTCCTCATTAGTGACTTTTGTTGAATTGCACTCTTTAATACAAATATGTTGCAATTTGCATAGGTAAATAACAAGCCTTACTTATCTTCCTTTAAAGAGTTATTTTTTATACACTACTAATTGTTGGTAAATCTCTTCTGCAAGGAATGCCACCCATTTAAAAAGTGAAAATGCTCAGTTTGCCTGTCATCTTACCTAGCTGTTCAAATTCAGCCCTAGCATTAGTGACTAGAAGTTGCCAGTACTGGACATCTGTTCATTAGGATGGGTTGATGGTCTCAGTCCAGTTCCTAATGGACAGGTGGCTGCATGATAAAAATAAACCTCTTACAATTAGCACTAACTGACACTCTTGTGGGCAGTATGCACAAGGGAGGTCAAAGACTGCAGGAGATGAGGGACTCACATTCTTAGAAGTGCTCTCAGAAAATCATGGCAGAAGGACAGCACCAGGATCACATGGGGAAGCTTGCATTACTACCACTGTCAGTACTGTAGTATTTGTATTATAGAATAGAAAATGTGATCTCTAGTGCTTTGATTCTAGCACCATTCACTGGTACCTTCTCACCGTCGCCAGTTAGATTCTTCACTGCTATGAATTGGATCATAGACATTAGCGGAGTTTTAAAAATGCGTCAGTATGCTGTACATATTTGGCTGTCTCTCTGCCTTTGAGCCTCCCCTCTGCTGACCATGCATGAAGGAGCCAGGAAACTGACTAGGCTCCCAGCTCTCCTCTGCTGGCAGGAGCCGGGAAACTTACCAGAACACCAGTGCTGGGGTTTTAATGTTTGATTTGGTCAGTTTCCTGGCTCCCACCAGCAGAGGGGAGCCAGGAAACAGGCTGCTGCCTGGTTCCCAGCTCCCCCAAACTTGCACAAAATTTGAGTTACACAAGGATGCTCAGGAATGCAGCCTTTGCAAAACTTGGGGGGTTATTGGTCAGTGTCCCCGCTCCTGCCAAGAGAGGGGAGCCAGGCTGCCACCTGGTTCCCAGCTCCCCACCAGTTTCACAGTTCCCAGGAGTGTTTCTGTCAGCCCACCAGCTGGGGGAAGCCAGGGATAAGCCACGGCAGTGCGGCTGTCTGCCCACCTGGCTTCCCCCAGGCTGGGGGAGCCAGGAGGGCAGACAACCACGGCAAAGCCAGGGGCTGGACTGGGGAGCTAGAGAAGAAGCTGCACTCCCCCCACCCCCAAACCCTGGGAATTTCGGGATTTCGACTTACGTTAACGTAAGTTAAGCACAAGTCGAAATTGCGTATAAGGGGTATACTGTATTCTAATAGAAATGATGGTGGGATTCTCTAGATGCCCCCTAAAGATTGATAAGGGAACTGAAGCTTCTCATTTCTGTATAACCAGTGCATATTCAACCTTCATCCATATCTATGACTCATTATTACCCCCTTACAGCCATTGGTCTATCAGTCTTCTTACACCATGCCTAATATTACAGTAACCCAGTGCCCTGATGGTTTCAGTTTAGTCCTGTAGAGGACAGGTATCCACATCACAGATGGAAGTCTCAGTAGTAATGGCCAAGGCTCAATGGACATGGAAGCTGAACTGTCCTCAGGCAACTTTGAGGAACATTAGAAAAGTGTTGCCTTTGCCCTACAATCCTGGTGGATGCAAGTTTTAAGAAAAGTGGAAATGAAAAAAAATTGCTTGGGTGTGATGTGATGTTGCCAAATCTACTTTTGCAAAGAAACTCGAAATATGACTACATTGGAGCTTGTGGTGGTGTAATTTACAGATGGAGTAGACATACCTGCACTAGCTCTGATCAAACTAGCATGCTAAAAGTAGAAACATAGGTGATTTGGCTCAGGCTTTGGGACAGGCTGGGAAAAGGAGTCCAGGAAAACTGGCAGTATTTTAAGGAAGCCCTATTGAAGGTGCAGAAAGAAACCATCCTGATGCGCAGCAAGAGAAGTAAATATGGTAGGAGACCAGACTGGCTTAATGGGGAAATCCTTGGAAAACTTAGGCACAAAAAGGGAGCTTACAAAAAGTGGAAACTGGGACAGATGTCTAGGGAGGGGTATAAATGTATAGCTCAAGAATGTAGGGCAGTTATCAGGAAGGCGAAAGCACAACTGTAATTGCGATTTGCGAGGAATGTGAAGGATAACAAGAAAAGTTTCTACAGGCATGTTACCAAGAAGAAGGTGATCAGAGAGGGTGTGGGGCCCCTACTGGATGAGGGAGGTAACCCAGTGACAGATGATGTAGGGAAAGCTGAAGTACTTAATCCTTTCTTTGCCTCTGTCTTCATGGACAAAGACAGCTCCCGGACTAATGCAATAAGTGATGCATGGTGGGATGAAGGTGGACAGCCTTTGGTGGGGAAAGAACAGGTTAGGAGCTATCTAAAAAAGCTAAATGTACATAAATCAATGAGCCCAGAACTAATTCATCCTAGGGTTCTGAGGGAGTTGGCGTATGTTGATGAGCCCTTGGCCGTTATCTTTGAAAAGTCGTGGAGATTGGGAGAGATCTTGGATGATTGGAAAAAGGTAAATGTAGTGTCCATCTTTAAAAAAGGGAAGGAGGATGATCCAGGGAACTATAGGCCAGTCAGTCTTACATCAGTCCCTGGAAAAATCATGGAGGGGCTCCTCAAGGAAGTCATTTTGAGGCACTTGGAGGAGGGGAAAGTGATCAGGAATAGTCACCATGGATTCATGAAGGGCAAGTCATGCCTGACCAATCTGATTAGTTTCTACGATGAGATAACTGGGTCTGTGGATAGGGGAAAAAAATCAATGAATGTGATTTATCTTGACTGTAGCAAAGCTTTTGATATGGTCTCCCACAATATTCTTGTCAGCAAGTTAAAGGAATGTGGATTGGATAAACGGATGGTAAAATGGATAGAAAGCTGGCTGGAAGGTTGGGCCCAGCAGGTAGTGATCAACGGCTCGATGTCAGGATGGCAGTCGGTTTCTAGTGGAGTGCCCCAAGGTTCAGTTCTGGGTCCTGTTCTGTTCTACATATTTATCAATTACCTGGATGAGCAGTTGGATTGCACCCTCAGCAAGTTTGCGGATGACCCTAAGCTGGGGGAGAGGTAGATAAGCTGGAGGGTAGGGACAGGGTCCAGACTGACTTAGACAAATTGGAAGACTGGGCTGCAAGAAATCTGATGAGGTTCAATAAGGACAAGTGCAGAGTCCTGCACTTGGGCCAGAAAAATCCCAAGCATTGTTACAGGCTGGGGTCCGAGCGGCTCAGTAGTAGTTTTGCAGAAAAGGACCTGGGAGTTGTAGTGGATGAGAAGATGGACATGAGTCAACAGTGTGCCATTGTAGCCAAGAAAGCTAATGGCGTATTAGGTTGCATCAAGAGGAGCATTGCCAGTAGATCCAGAGAAGTGATTATTCCTCTTCATTTGGCTTTGGTGAGGCCGCACCTGGAGTACTGTGTCCAGTTCTGGGCCCCCAATTATAGGAAGGACGTGGATACACTGGAGAGGGTCCAGCGGAGGGTGACCAAAATAATTAGGGGGCTGGAGCATATGACTTATGAAGAAAGGCTCAGGGAATTGGGACTGTTTAGTCTGCAGAAGAGAAGACTGAGGGGGGACTTGATAACAGCCTTCAACTTACTGAAGGGAGGTTGCAAAGAGGCTGGAGAGAGGCTGTTCACAGTGGTCACAGATGGAAGAACACGGAACAATGGTCTCAAGTTGCAGTTGGAAAGGTCCAGGTTGAACATTAGGAAAAACTTTTTCACTAGGAGGGTGGTGAAGCATTGGAATGGTCTACCCAGGGAAGTAGTGGAGTCTCCATCCCTGGAGGTGTTTAAGTCTCGCCTTGACAAAGCCCTGGATGGGCTGATCTGAAGGGTTTGGTCCTGCTTAGAGCAGGGGGCTGGACTCGATGGCTTTTTAGGTCTCTTCCAGCTCTATTGTTCTATGATTCTATGATCTGCGTGTATATCTAGGGTTTCAGACACAATTGTAGTCTGGCAGCCAGTCCATCCTGCCATTCACACCACCATAGCTACACTTGTATCCATAGCATGCTACCCTGATCAGAGCTAACTCATATGTCTACCCATGCTCCAGTGTAGATTTACTGTCAGATAATGGGTTTGAACCTTGTAGGTACATCCACATACCATTAGCTGATTATTTTCTTTCCTAACACTGGGGATTTTTTGAGCATAACCACTCAGGCAAAATCCCTGGCTGTCACTGTGAAGATCTCAATAAAAACCTCTGCTCAATGTACAGTGGTAATCAGAAAAAAGAAGGGTTGGATGCATAAAAGGTGGAAAATATTGAAAATACTATGATATTGTTATATAATGTTCAGTCACTAAAGTAATCTGAAGCTAATCACTTTCTGTTGCACCTGTTTGGTAGATATGAGACTACACATTGTAAATATTAATAGTTTTTTTTAATTAAATAAGCCCAAAAGACCTAGGATCATAGAAATTGTTGTAGTAGATCAGGTAATAGGTCCATCTAGTCCAGTAGCCTATATCAAGCACCATGTCAGAGGCATCAGTGCTTATTGATCAATGTTCTAACAAATAAAGCATAAGGTGAAGTGCTCCTCGCTAACTGTTACAGACCACGACATCACAGTGGGGAACAGAATGAGCACCTCCTTACACATGTCCCTAGAATGCTTAGGAAAATACACTGATCAAGTGGGACTTCAGTTTGAATGATATGCCTCGGGAGTCTCATGCCAAAAACTTTCATCTCGGCTTGGACTTTCTAAACATTATAGATGACAATTTAACTTAAAAAGCATTGCAGCCAACATAGGGGAATGCTTTGTTAAACCTTGTCCTAACAGATGAAAAGGAACTGATCACAGAACTAAAAATTAAAAGATAGTTTCGGTACAAGAGATCATGACATGATCACAGAGTGTGCAAGCAGAATAAAATCCAGATCAGTAACATGTACACTTGGTGCTTAAATAGGGCTAAGTTTACAATGTGAAAAAATGAGCTAAATCAACCAGAAGGAAGAATAGAATCAGAAAAATATGAATGATAATTGGGAATTACACCTTACTAGATGCCCAAAAGCCATAACTAAAGAAGAAAGTCCAACTGGTTTAAAAAAAATGACCTGGTTTAGAGAGGACTGGAAGAGAAAATTATAGTTATAAATACACACAAAGTGAAAGAAAGGGGAAGTTGACTGCAATGAGCATAAACCAGAAGCTAGGAACTGTAGAAAACTGATGAGAGACTCAAGTTAAAAATCTATACCCAGAAGGGAAACATAGTAAGGAAATGTTAATTTTATTAGCAACCTACAGAGTCATATCAAAGGTGTTGGTCCATTACTAGATGTGAATGGAAGAATCATCAGTAATAATAATGTAGAAAAGGGAAGAATGGCTCAATAAACATTCCTGTTCTGTACTTGGGAAAAACATTGTATGGTGAAAATACTTCTTCTGTTCCACTAGTACTTCTGGAGATAGTGAACAGCAGCTACTGAAGTTAGAGATTTTTAGATCAGCAGGTCCAGGTAACATGTATCCAAGAATTTGTAAAGAGTTGGATGAGCAACTCAATGGGTTTTTAATGTTGATTTTCAAAAAGTTTTTGAAAACTGTGGAAGTTCCAGAAGACTGGAAGAAAGCTGATGTTGTGCCTATTTTTAAAATTTGATAAACGAAATTACATGGATAATTGTAAACTTAGTCTGACATCAGTTCTGAGCAGCTGAAAGAGCAGCTGATACTCAACTGATGAAAAATTCATGCAAATTAACATAAGCTTATGGAAAACAGAACTTGTTGGATTAATCTTATCTATGTACTATATATATGTTTTTCAAGATTACAAGTTTGATAGATATGTTTGATAGATATGGTTCATATTGTTCATATTGTTGACGTAATATATTTAGACTTCTATAAGGGGTTTGACCTAGTTCCACGGAATATTTTAATTAAAAAATACAATGATATAAAATTAACATGGTACACAATACATAGTTTGAAAACTGGCTAAGTGATAAGTTTCAGAATGAAAGCATAAATGGGGAATCATCACTGAACGGGTGTGTTTCCAGTGGGGACCCTACAGAGATCAGTTCTTGGCCCTACACAATTTAACATTTTTAATCAATTACCTGAAAGAAAACATAAATCAGTGACAAAGTTTGCAGATGACAAAAATTAAGGGACTGGTAAATAGTGAAAAGGACAGGTCACTGATTCAGTGCAATCTAGATCATTTGGCACACTGGATATAAGCAAACCATATGTGTTTTAATAGGATTATGCATAAATGGATGCCATTATATAAAATGAACATGTAAAGATATTCATCTGAGAACAAAGAATGTAGGCTATATTTACAAGATGGAAGACACTATTCTTGGAAATAGTAAGTCTGGAAAAGATTTGGAGTCCTATGAAATAATCAGCTGAACATGAGTTCTGAATGCAACACTGTGGCCAAAAAAGCCAGTGCAATCCTGGTATGGTTCAGCAGGTGAAGCGCCAGTAAGAACATGGAGGTTATTTTACTGTTGAATTTGCCACTGGTACAACTTCTGCTGGACTCCCACTTCCAGTGCTGGTGTTCTCTCTGAAAGAGTCAGATGTCAGGAAAGAACTTACTGAAGGAAAAAAAAAAAAGCTAAAAAGAGATGAGTTGCATGTTTAGTAGGGAAAGTCACAATGCCCATGCTCATTCATATCCCTTGCAGGAGTGGGCTCCATAGTCTAAGCCAGTGCTGCCAAGAGTGGAGCTGCCCCCAGGACAAGTTTGGAGGTGGGTCCAGCTCCATGCCCCAGAAAGGGGGCCGAGGGAGGAAGGAACAGGGTCAAAGGCATTCATCCCTCAGAACTGCCGGGACTGCCCCCCACCCACACCTCCCAGCCATGTGCAGCGGTAACACAGCACTGCTGCTGCAATGCAAAGGGAAGTAGCAACAAAGACCTCTAACTGTGTTTAATGTGGAGTTAATGCCGAGAGTGAAACACTGGGATGATGCACACATGACAACCTGCACCATTCAACACACAGGCGGTTGGAATTTTTTCAGGATACCATTTGGAACTTTGCCAGTGTTGTGGTTGCACTTTTACATGTACGTTGCAAGCTGCAACAGTCAATCTTAGAAGTCAAGAATGTCCAGATCAGCGTGGCTTGGCCTGATGACATGAGGAACGTTCTTTCTGACAACTTTCAAAAGGAAATGAACTATTTTTCTCTCTGCGGTTATTCGAGCATCTGATAGCACAGGGAAGAGTGCAGAAAGATCCCAACCAGGTGCTCTATCTTAATCTAAGGCTTTATGTCCTCGATAGTGAAAGTTCTTCCAGAGAAGGCAACATTTTCAAACACCTTCCCTCTCCTGATGAACATCATTTTAGTCTTACTTGCACTCAGCTTTTAGCCAGCTGCTCTCTGTGTATTGGTGGCACCAGCTCCTCGAACAGCCTCAGGTAGATGCTGAGTAATAAGAGGGAGAGGACCTCAGCTTTGAACTAAAAAGGGTGAGATGGCAGAATAGTTTTCACAATGACTTTTGGTTTGGTCCAATACGAAGAAGAACGTGACTCATTTCTGGACTTCTTAGAGGCAGGATGGCAGTATTTGGTTATCTACCACATCTTGTGTCCGCAGGATGGGTATGAGTGCACAAAACCACTCTTGCTTTTCCAACTTAACAGAGCTATGACAGCCTTCTGGATGACTAATGATTTGGAAAGTATAGTTGGAGAATTTCTGTTACAGTTCAATTGGAAAAAGAAACTATATGTCATAGAATCATAGGGCTGGAAGGGACCTCAGAATGTCATTTAGTCCAGCCTCCTGCTTCAAGCAGGATCAAACCCCACTAAGTCATCCCAGCCAGGACCTTGTCAAGCCAGGACTTAAAAACCTTGAGGATCCACCTCCTCTCCAGGCAACACATTCCAATGTTTCACCACCCTCCTGGTGAAGTAGTTTTTCCTAATATCCAGCCTACAGCTCTCCCTCTTTAACTTCAGACCATTACTCCTTGTTCTGCCATCTGTCACCAGAGAACAATTTCTCTCCATCCTCTTTAGAGCTCCCCTTCGGTAAGTTGAAGGCTGCTATTAAATCACCCCTAAGCCTTCTCTTCTGTAAACTAAACAAGCCCAAATTTCTCCACCTCTGCTCATAGGTCATGTGCTCCAGCACCTTAATCATTTTTGTTGCCCTCTGCTGAACCTGCTCCAGCACATCCACATCCTTTTTAATACTGGGGAGCCCAAAACTGGACACAATATTCCATGTGGCCTCACCAGTGCCAAATAGAGGGGAACAACCACTTCTCTAGCTATGCTCAAAATGCTCCTCCTAAGGCACCCTAATATGCTGTTAGCCTTCTTGGCTACAAGGGCACACTGTTTACTCATATCCAGCCTTTCATCCACCATAATCCCTAGGTCCCCTTTCATCGTACTGCTGCTTAGCCAGTCTATCCCAAGCCTATAATAATGCTTGGGATTCTTCCACCCCAGGTGCAGGACTCTACACTTCTCCTTGTTGAACTGCATCAGATTTCTTTTGGCCCAATCCTCCAATTTATCCAGGTCATTCTGGATTCTCTCTCTACCCTCCAACGTATCTACCTCTCCCCCTAGTTTTGTGTCATCCACAAAATTGTTGAGGGTGCAGTCCAGTCCCTCATCCAGGTCATTAATAAAGATGTTGAACAACACCAGCCCCAGAACTGAGCCTTGCAGCACTCAGCTTGAAACCAAGCACCATCCAGATATTGAGCTATTGACCACCACCCGTTGGGCCTGACCGTCAAGCCAGCTTTCTATCCACCTTATAGTCCAAGGATCCAATCCATATTTCCTTAACTTATTCAAGCTTCATCTAATAATTCTGTCATTCAGCTTTTACTCTAACTTTAACTCTGTCTCTGCAGCCGCATAATCACGCTTTGTTCGTTTATTGTTTTGGAGCACAGAATTGAAGGTAAAAGGAGCACTGACAGACAGTAATTATTAGGGTTGGGTTTGCAAAGTGCAGCATAAAAGCTTAATCCATCGCTGTTCTTAGAGGGCAAAATAGAAAATAGAAAATTAGAAACAGAATAAAAATGGAGATTATTATTAGGACATGCTCTCCTTGCATCACTGGTACTGTGTAGTGCTGCACCTTTTGTGTTGCTCTTTATCCTTTCCTGGAATGAAATTAAATTTCACTTTTTTTTTATTTACATTTGATCTTATTTAAATCAGCCCCTTAGCAGGTTGGCTGTATTCTTGAAAACCTAGTCCAGCTCACAGATGTCTGTCTGTGCAGCCACATGGCAGAACCAAGCATTGGGAATCCCTGGAGCCTAGCACAGGACCACGAACTTCTTGGTACTGGTTCCAAAAACCCAGATCCCTTTCCAGTTCATTACAAACACCTATTGTTTGCCATATTTATCTGCCATCACTGCTGTTTGTTAGCAAATGGAAAAGGAAATGCCAGGACTAAATTTCAGCCTGCCCTTAGAATAGTGGAAAGGGGCTACAGGAATTGAATGACAGATGGTCTTTGAATGATATACAGAACCTCTGCCCTTGGGCCTGCTCTGGAGAAGCTGTTTTGGTTGTTGCTCAGAAGAGTGGGAGGTTGTTGTGTGATATGCGATTATTCCATAATAATTTTAATTATTTTGCCTGTTTTCAAACAATAGTCTCAGCCTTTTTTAATTTTTACACTCACTGAGTTGTGACATGAGCATTCTTTTCTCTGTGTTAGCAGGGATTAAAAATCAAGCCCTGTATCCCTTCCCATTTTTCAAATAATCCATGTTTAAATAAATTATCTCCACCTGGAAAAATGAGTTATAGGGCATTCTTCCGGCATGCACAGTGGCAGGGACAAAAGGGGGAGGGGGGAAGCTTTATTGTGTTTTCTAGCATGAGATTGTCACTGTAACAGGTTTCAAGAAGAGGCGTCTCTTTAACTCTTCCTCAGTGCTGAGAGCACGGCTCTGGGAGCCTCATTTACATGCACATGTGGATCTGATTGGATCTGTTGAAAGGTACAGTAATAGCCAGATTGCATACGATGTGCATATAAATGAAGTTCCCAAAGTCGGGTGTGATGCTTCAGGAGAATCAGGGAAAATATGATGTTTCCACTTCAGCCAAACTCCATACAAATGTGGAGGTGTTTTTTTCTGGCTACAGATAAGCAAAAATGCAAGCTACTCGTCCCCCCCATCTTCAGAATTGCAATTTGATATCTAATGCAACTCATCACCAAAACCCCCACAAACTCCATTATCTTTGTACCTGCAGAACACAGGCTGTTTAGTTTACAGAACTATTTCAAACCCCACTGCACCAGTGAGGTCATTGGATACAATTCCTTTGCAACGTGAGAAGGACACTAGACATGCCAGTGCTGCTGCCTGCTATGTTGTCCCCATCTCTACTACCACCCTGCCTCTGACGACCTGAAATACCAGCAATATTTTCTTGGTAGCATATGGGCAGCAATGAACCCTGTTCCCGAAAGAAGCCATAAAGGCATTAATATTCTAGTTATGATCTATTCTAAGGTAGTCAATATGTGGTTCTGAGCTGGGTGCAGTACGCCAGGGTTAGCTGCTGGTGGGTCACCAGGTGCTTATTCACCCATGCATTCATAGGTACAGCTCCTCACAGATCCCATTGGTCGCAGTTCACTTTTCCCAGCCAATGGGAGATGTGGGAAGCGATGGCCCAGTCACACCACTTCTAGCAGTTTCCATGATCTGGGAATGGTGAACCATGGCCAACAGGACCTGCAAATGGCCATAACTGCATACAGGTAGGGAAATAAAGTGTCTGGCTGCAGACCTGGGATGAACCCTGGCGAACCATATGCAGCCCACACACTGCTTATTGCCTGTGACAATCTAGTCACTTGGCACAACAGTGCATCACTGTCACTGGAGTTTGTTTCCAATGTCCAGTTCACAAGTCCAGAAAAGGCTGCAGATAACTCAAAGAGTGCAGGCATAACTGACACAAAGTGGGGTAGCCTGGCTGAGGTAATACAGGCAGAATCTCTCTAATCTGGAACTCCCTCATCTGGCAACATCCGTAATCCGGCATGATTTTAGTTAGCTGGGCCACCACTTATCATGGGAGTGGCCAAGTTCCCTGTAGTCTCATAAAGTTTGGCTACAGTCACCAGTCCTGGATCTCAGTGTTCAGTGCTGTTATTTAGCTGTAATTTACCCCCAAATTTCTTCCAAGAGCCAAGTAAGCAAGGGAAGTGTTGGCAATGTGCTAGACAATGTCCGACCTCCTGTTGTCAGGCAAATTCATCTGGCACCATTCAGGTCCCAAAGGTGCTGGACAAGAGAGGTTCAGTCTGTATCTTTTTTGACCAATATCTGCTGATGAGATTGAAAAGCAGTCTTCTTCATGGCTGTCAAAGATATTCAGAGTGTTATTGGTGAATACCAGGTTGACCAAATTGTTTAGCCTATGAGTTGGCACATATCTTAGGGCCATTCAAAGTAAGGGAGCCTGTTAAAAATCTGCAGTTAAAGGAAAAATAATTGAAGGTTAGTGGGATGCTCATTGTTGTAAATACAGCAAGAAGTTCTGTTGTGCCTTATAGACTAACAAATTTACAGGAGCATAAGCTTTTGTGGGCAAAGACTCACTTTGTCAGATGCAGATCCATTATTTTAATAAGCCCTGAGCACAGCCTTCTTATTTAGGCCATCATGTTTAGTGTCTATCAAAGTTATAAATGTAGGTTTCCATTCTTACCTTTGGTTTCCTTTGAGTATGAGGATGGAGAAGTTGAGTCATCATTTTCTGAAAGTGTTCACCTCCAGGTGATTGAGAGTTTGTCTTGTTCTGAATGAGTTCACTCAAGAGTATAGTGACTGTTTGGTTTTACCACATTTGTTACTGAGGCATTTAGTGCCCTGAAAGAGGTGTACTATACAAGATGGGCATGCATAAGAGCAGTCTCAGTTTTTAATCAGCAGTTAAAGATTATACTTGATGTGACTGAGAACTGCTAGACTATCAAAGTTCTCTTTATTCAGACTGCACCTTAAAATATATTTCTGCTGTGCATCTTTCATAAAAAAAACAAACAAATAAAAAGCTTTTAGAAGACTACCTACTCCAGTTAGCAGTTCATCCCAGTCCATGGTCATCCATTGCTTCACATACGTCTGAACTAGATTGTCCAGGTTAGACCGTAAACTCGTTTTCTTCCTCTGCTTTCCATGAAGCTCTATAGTCATTCTCAGTAATAAGCAGAGTCTTTCAGAATAAGAGGGAACAAAATGTCGCCGTTTTTGTAAAGTGTTGCTGACCATTTGATCAGTCACAATAGCTGTGTCTACACGTGCACGCTACTTCGAAGTAGCGGCACTAACTTCGAAATAGCGCCCGTCGCGGCTACACGCGTCGGGCACTATTTCGAAGTTAACTTCGACGTTAGGTGGCGAGACGTCGAAGTCACTAACCTCATGAGGGGATCGGAATAGCGCCCTACTTCGACGTTCAACGTCGAAGTAGGGACCGTGTAGACGATCCGCGTCCCGCAACATTGAAATTGCCGGGTCCTCCATGGCAGCCATCAGCTGGGGGGTTGAGAGACGCTCTCTACAGCCCCTCAGCTCACTGGTGGCCGCGTGGAGCGGCCCCTTAAAGGTCCCCTCCCCCTCCCTGCCTCTGCAGGAAGCTGAGGGAATGTGCAGGCTGCAGCCTGCACACGCGGCCAGCCTGCACCACCCTCAGCGACCCAGCCAGCTGCGATGGCTGCCCGGCAGCCCCCCCAGCGCCCCCAGGGGACCCCCCCCCAAGGGAAGCCAGGGCAGCCAGCCCAGCCAGAGGGCCAGCCAGTCTGGGAAGCGGCAGCGGGGCCCCTCTTAGACGGAGGCCGAGCTGCGGGACCTGCTGGGGCTCTGGAGCGAGGAGGAGGTGCTCCAGGTAATGGGGAGCAAGAGGCGGAACGCGGATGCGTTCGCTCGGCTGGCCGACGGCCTGGCTGCCCGGGGTCACCCTGCCCTCACTCCTGACCATGTCAGGAGTAAGGTGAAGGAGCTGCGGCAGGGTTACTCCTGGGCCCAGCATGCGGCCAGCCGATCTGGGGCCGCCCCCATCACTTGCCCCTTTTACAGGGAGCTCAGAGACATCCTGGGCTCCCGGCACACCTCCTCCCCTCCGGCCACCCTTGACACCTCAGCTGACGAGCCCCAGCAGGCCCTGCAGCCGGAGTCTGCCCCGGAGGCAAGCCCCGCACCCCGGGGGCCCCCCCCGGAGGCTACCCCCGGGACATCGCGGCAGGAGGAGGAGGAGGAGGGGGCCTCCTCCTCCGCAGAATCCAGCCTGCAGATCCTCCTCCTGCCATCCCGGAGCAGCAGCAGGGCCTCCGACCCCCAGGGATCTCCGGACCATGGGAGCGGACCCACAGGTAGGTACCCCTCTCTGGTGGACACCCCTGGGCTTGAGGGGCGGGGGTAAGAGATATGTGTCCTGGGCCCCCCACATGCTCACATGGCCATGGCCCCAAGGACACCAGGGCCATGGCCCTCACAGCACTGCACCCATCAGCCACTGCCCCCCCGCAACCCGCATGACGGTGCCATGCCCCATCCCTGGGCCAGGGGGGAGCGGAACCTCGAGGGGCCCCCGGGAGGAGAGGGTGGGACACCCCGCAGCAGCAGCATGTGATGGAGTCGGGGGAGTGCCAAAGGGAGTCTCAGGCTACATATGAGCAACCAGAGCCGAATAGCTCCCAGGGGCAAAGGAGGATCCTGGCGCTACAGCTGGCAGGTGACACCTCTGCCCTGAACAAACAGGAGGGAGGAGCCGAGCTGGCTTGGAATTGGGGGGCGAGGGCGGGGGCCACAGGTAGAGGCTAGGGGAAGGGAGAGCTGGTAGGCAGCCAGCCTGAGGAGGGGGAAAGCTGCATCCCAGAGGGGCCCCCCTTGGGGTCTTCTCCCCACGACGGGTTGGAAGGACTGTCTCTTCCGACACTGGTGCTGTCACTCCTGCCAGAAACTGGCCATCTGTGGCCTAAGAAACCTCTCCTGCTCTCAGACCATGCGGGGTGAAGTGAGAGTCGCTCCCACCAGGGGACGGGGTGCAGGGCAGGGGGACCCCTGAACCCCATCCATCACAGCAGCATCTCCCAGGGATGGGGATGGGGAACCTGCAGCACAGGGCTGGGGGGACAAAGGCCACGGCTCGGGGCCCACACTAATGCCTGACTCCATTCTTCTTCCCCCCCTCCTCTCCTGTGTCCTGCACCTGCACCATCAGAAGGACTGGAAGAGAGCGCCGGCGAGGCGTCAGTCGTCCCGGAGAGCCCTCCGGGACCATCGCTCCAGGGCAGCCCCTCGGCCGAGGACCGACCGGCCACACCGCGGGCTAGACGGCGGACCCCGCGCCTACAACCGCCGACGGCGACGGACCCCCAGCTGCTGGCCATCCTCAGTCGGCAGCTGGAGGTCGCGGAGCAGCACCTCCAGCTGCAGGAGCGGGCGCTGGCCTGGCGCCAGGAGGCATGGGGGGCCTACATGCAGACATTTAACCGCCTGGTGGACTACCTGGCCCCCCATGCCACGCCGGCCGAACCATCGCCCGCCCTGCCTGCTCCTGCAGCCCCACCACCAGCTGCTCCACCCGTCGCCGGCCCATCCGCCGTCACCCCACCACCCACCTGCGAGGGCCGGAGCGCCGAGGGACCCCTGGAGCCACCTGACACTCGCCGGCCCCCATACCTTCCGGTCCAGCCCGCTCCCACCCAGTCACAGACCAGGCTGCAAGCGCGGCGGGGCTCCCGGCCGGCCACACCCAGTGCCGGGCTATAGGGGCGAGGGGCCCGGGACGTGGCCCCCCCCCTTGTATATAGTTGGACCCTGTTTTTTTGGTCCCCCCGTTTGCCCCATCCCCTCCATGTAAATAGTTCTCCCCTTTATCCTCCCTGGTTTTCTTTTTATTATTTATGGCAGATAGTTGTTTCTTTGGATTGTTTTATTTTTGTACATATTGCTTTTCTTGAACGTTTGTACCTCGTTGTTTTCTGTTTGTGGTTCACATATATTTATTTACATCAAAAAAAAAATTTCGGAAAGAAAAAAAAAGTTTCGGAAAGGAAAAAAAAATTTACGTTCAGCCACAAGTGCGTGCTGTCATTTGTCCAGGACAAGTGGGGGGGGGGGCGCGGTGGGGTGCTCCATGGTGTGGGCGTTGGGGCAGGAGTGTGGGGGAGGAAGGGGCGGGCAGTAGGGGGCCTGGGCAGAGTTCACCCCGCGGCCTGGTCATCGAAGTGGGCCCGCAGGGCCTCCCGGACCCGGATCCCCTCGGGGTCCACCTGCTGACTGGGGGCAGCAGGTGGCTGGACATATGCCCTGGCAGCCTCCGCAGCCCAGCCCTGCAGAAAGGTCTCCCCCTTGCTCTCGACCAAATTGTGCAGGGCGCAGCAGGCACCCACAATCTGGGGGCTGTTGTTGGGGCCCGCATCCAGGCGGGTCAGGAGACATCTCCAGCGTCCCTTGAGGCGGCCAAATGAGCGCTCCACCACCTGGCACGCACGGTTCAGGCGCTCGTTGAAGCGCTCCTGGCTAGCGGAGAGATGGCCCGTGTAGGGGTGCATGAGCCACGGCCGGAGGGGGTAGGCCGCATCTGCGATGACGCAGAACGGCATGGTGGTGTCCCCCAGAGGGATCTCCCGCTGGGGGATGTAGGTCCCTGCCTCCAGCCGGCGGCACAGGCCCGAGTTCCGGAAAACCCGGGCGTTGTGGGTGCTGCCAGGCCAGCCCACATAAATGTCCTGGAAACGTCCCCGGCTGTCCACCAAGGCCTGCAGGACGACAGAATGGTAGCCCTTGCGATTGAGGTATCGTCCGCCACTGTGATGCGGGGCGCGGATGGGGATGTGAGTCCCATCCAGAGCCCCGAAGCAGTTGGGGAAGCCCAGGGTGGCAAAGGCGGCGATGGTGGCATCTGGGTCCCCCAGCCTCACGAGCCTGTGCAGGAGCATGGCGTTGATGGCACGCACAACCTGCAGAGAAAGCACATGGGACAGCACCAATGAGGGGTGAGCAGGGTGTGCATGGCCCTGCCCTGCCCTGCCCTGCCCTGCCCTGCTCTGGCCCCCCTGCCCTGGCCTCCCCCCGTGGGTTCGCTTACCTCCATGAAGACAGCCCCAATGGTGGCCTTGCCGACACCAAACTGCTGTCCCACGGATCGGTAGCTGTCCGGAGTGGCCAGCTTCCAGACAGCGATGCCGACCCGTTTCTGCACTGTGAGGGCACACCGCATGGCAGTGTCCTGGTGCCTGAGTGCAGGGGTGAGCCACTGGCACAGCTCCAGGAATGTCTGCCGGGTCATCCTGAAGTTCCTGAGCCAGTGGTCGTCGTCCCACTCCCCAAGCACCAGCCGCTCCCACCAGTCGGTGCTGGTGGGGTAGCTCCACAGCCGCCGGCGTGTGAGGCGGGGGGTGGAGCGGGGTGCTGCAGGGGTAGGGGTTGAGCCCTGCTGCCCTGGGGGCATCTCCTCCCCTGGCGCAAGGAGGTGCTCAGCTGCCTCCCACATGGCATGGGTCAGGGCAAGCCCTGCTCCTGCCGGGAGGGCTGGGTGGACCTCTAGCTGCTGCTGCTGCTGCTGCTGCTGCTGCTGCTGCTGCTGGGGGTCCATGACTGCGGCGCCCGGGGTCTGTGTGCCTATGGCTCCTCAGACCGCGTGCTGTGCAGGCTGAGTGTGTCTGGGAGGGGCCCGTTAAGGGAGCGGCTAGCTGTTGCCCCGGAAGCGCTAGTGCGCCCTGTGACCCTGTGTGCAGCTGTGCCTGGCATCCCTATTTCGATGTGTGCTACTTGGGCGTGTAGACGTTCCCTCGCTGCGCCTATTTCGATGTTGGGCTGCGCAACGTCGAAGTTGAACATCAACGTTGCCGGCCCTGGAGGACGTGTAGACGCTATTCATTGAAATAGCCTATTTCGATGTCGCCACATCGAAATAGGCTACTTCGATGTAGGCTTCACGTGTAGACGTAGCCAATATGTTACTAAATCAGGTTAGCCAGAACAACTCTGCCTACATGGTGCTGCCACAAAATAGCTCCCCCAGATGACGTCATGATCCAGTGGCTTGACTGCTAGCCCACAACTTGTAAGAGCTGCATTCAAGTCCCCATTTCACCAGACACTGCTTCTGTGATTCTGGGCAAGTCACTTCCACCTTTCTGTGCTTCAGTTCTACAGGGGGATTCGTGAGCGTATTGTGAGGAGAAATACATTAAAATTGTGAGTCACATCGATACTGTGGTAATGGGGAACATAAGCACATAAGCATAGATTCTCAATCCTGTGTCATATAAGCATTTGGAAAATCATCATCAATGTCGGTCTTGCCTACTCAGACAAGAGCAGCCAAGTGTCTTGTATTTCCCTTGTCACTTTAACTGATCAGCATAATTTCTAAAGTAAAACACTGAGCCTATGTGAGTAGCAATGGTTGTTACAAAAAAGAAAGACAAAGCTCATTTAATGTAAGCTATAGATAGTCTGTAACATTTGCAGTTTTATTATAATCAAATCTTAGGCACCTTTCTGTAGAGAGAGTCCAACTCATCTAGCACTTAATACCCAACTGAAATTAGATTACTCCCTTGCATCAGCAGAGAACGCCAAGGAAATGTAGTTCTCCTGTCCATAGGGAATACATGCCAGTGACAAAATCTAGCCAATCCCTGCAGGGTTCTGTTTCACTGGAGATAAACTCAGGGAACATTATCCACTAATGGGTGGGAGGGAATAGGGAAAAGATTCACTATACTCCCGAGCACTCACCATTGCATATAGACTTGAAGAAACAGAAAGCAATGTGGATACTCTGATATACAGCAATAGACCTGCACAGCCACAAAAGGTTCAAAATCCAGGTCTGAGGAAGTGGGTCTGTCCCACGAAAGTTCATCACCTAATAATATTGTTAGTCTTTAAGATGCTACAGAACTGCTTTTTGTTTTTTAAAGAAAACAGTGTATATCTTCACAAGAATAATTTGCAGGTCAGTTTTTGAAATTGAACACAAAAGCTTTTTTACCTGCCAAAAACCTGTGTTTTAGGTGTCATCTCTCATGACGCAACACATGATCCTAACACAAAGTTATCATTAACGAGGATTAGTAGCTGCATTCATTGCACTGTTTTAGTTATTACCAAGTGATATCATCAGTTATAAATGGAAGAAAACATCCTGGAATTCAGGTGAATGCAAGATAAATGGATTTTCGATTCTAATATTTGAAAATAATTGTTTCTATAATTTGTTGCTGTTTCCTTCTCCTGGTTTGGAATCTAAACAATTTGCCTTCTCCCTTACATTCAAAATGTGCTTTTTATGCTAAAAAATAATCTGTAGCAAGAAGAGTAGCAGTCACATTGAAATGTTAGCTTTTGGAGCTTTTTACCCAAGGCAAGGAAAAATAAGAGGACTAGATGACTCAAAGGACTAATAATGAAATTATATCCTTCTACTTCCAAATCACTTGCAAAATCCAGTGCATGTGAGTAGTGATTGAAAAGTTATTACCATCCCCGAGCTATTCAGCATCCTGCTATACGTGCAATGAGCTTTGTGGTCTGAGAGTAAAAGTATTCACATCTCAGAAACCCATGTCAAACTGGTGCTAAATATTCCCAACATAGGGGCCCAGGATTTACTGGGTTTCAAAACTGAACATCCTAAACCTTTATCCTTTGTCCCTCTTAAATCTCATGAATTATAGACTCTGTGGCCCTTCCCTCATTTGAGGGGCCAGACGTTTCATGCTTTAGTGGGATCTACACACCACTCCAGGATTCAGACAGGTTAACAACTTTCAGAAGATCTGAATTCACATGCAGAATAAAAACAGAACAAAACGCAACATTTCATGCAACTGAAACAGTGTGTTTGCTTCTGCATTGTCTGGCAGAATATAAAAACAAAAACTCACTATTTTGCTTGGGTGGATTGATTTAGAAGCCTCCTTACAGATGTGTCTTCTAGGAGGAGGAGAACTCCTATGCAGTGATCACTGTTAAAGCCTTCAGAAATGTCTTGCTAATTAATATTGTCACTTAATGCATAGTATTCTCTATCAGTATTACAGGAAATATGTATACCCTGTTGCAACGCTGTCACGTTCTGATTCACAGGTGCAATCCAAACCAATAAGAAGTTGTGTCACCCTTGACTCTGCAACCCTGGTTGCCTTACAGTGCTTTGCTGCTATAGCTCCCACCTGAGATGCTCACAACCAAGCTACAAATTACACCATGAGGATCTACGTGCTAGACAGCCTTGATTCAGCGGCTGTGACCCTGTAGCCTGTCTAAAGCATCACACTGCTCCCAGCAGCCTTGGTTACACCAGCGAGATGACTCCAACAAACTCCCAGTCCCAAATTTCACCAAAGCCATGTGCACAAAAGGACCCAGCCCTCTGCTGAACAGCTCAATAAATTAATAAAGAATGTTGCTCTTCATGGGACAAACACATCACAACTTATTAGCTTACCTCTGAAGATATGTCCTTCCTTTCAAACAACACCCCCCGATTTACAGCATAGATAAAACAAATGCATTAACACACTATACATAAGGATGAGTGAGTTCAAATATAGGGAATAAAATTAGATAGGTGGAAAAGGTTGCAAAGAAAAATGAAACATCTAGAAGCCTACTAGTGCTAACCAAGAAAGAAAAAAGCAGTCCTGTAGCATTTTAAAGACTAACAAAATAATTCATTCGATGATGAGCTTTCGTAAGACTAGGTCTGAAGAAGTGGGTCTGTCCCACGACAGCTTATCACCGAATAAATTGTTTTGTTAGTCTTTAAACTGCTACATGACTGCTTTTTTTCTTTTGATAGGTAGCTGAGTTAGTCTGTGTTCTATCTGTTACTAACCAAGAAAGCTATCGGCTGTGATCAAGATGGTTTCTCTCACCAGTCATTCCTCTTCCCAGCCATGGCTGACTTTACCTTAGTCAGGACATTCCATCGAAATACAATATGCTGATTTCCTTTGTCTTCCTAGATCTTCCACCTCCCTGTTCCTCCGACTGAAGGGCCCATTATTCTCAGCTTTCATGAGCTTTGTTTCCTTGCATCTGTCTAGAGATAGATGCCAAAGATGTCTCCTGTCTTTGCTCAGAGCTTCCAAAGTTCTTGACATCATGCAGCGAAATCACTGATGTTTTTCCTCTTCCTGTGGGCTTCCCATCCTTTAATACATACATCCTTTTATACAGTGCTTTCTATGCTTTGAGTCTACCATGGTTAATTTACATAGGAGACAGGCAAATAACTGACACTCTCCCTCATAACTAGGACAGTTTCTCCTTGGCTAGGTCTACATGAGCCCCTTTCTTTTGGAAGGGGCATGTTAATGAGTGGGTTCAAAAGATGCTAATGAGGCACTGCAATGTATATGCAGCACCTCACTAGCATAATGGCAGCCACAAAGATTCGAAAGTGCGGCATTTCGAATCATGTGCCGCCCATAAAGATGGGACCTTCTGAAAGGACCCCCCAGTTTTCAGAAGCCCCTTCTTCCTAACACTAGATAGGAAGAAGGGGCTTTCGAAAACTGGAGGGGTCCTTTCAGAAAGTCCCATCTCCACGGGTGGTGCGCGATTCGAAAAGCCGCAATTTCGAATTGCCGCGGCTGACATTATGCTAATGAGGTGCTGCATATTCATTGCAGCACCTCAATAGCATCTTTCGAACCTGCTCATTAACGTGCCCCTTTCAAAAGGAAGGGGATCGTGTAAACACAGAGCTTTTGTTTAGACACAGCCTAAAATATATTAGTTACTATCCTTAATTTCTTGTTCAATGCTCACAAGAACAGCTCCAGGATGCAGGCCAGGTGCACTTCTGGCTGCCTCAAGGCCCAGTTCAGGCACCCACTGACCTGCCTTGATGTGGGGGAGCACCATGTCCACCAAGTTGTGGGGGCTTGTTGTGGCCTGCACAACATTGTGGAGGGAAAGGGGGAGGCCGTCCTCCCAGGTGGAGCATGGCTGCCGGCCACAAGGGACATGCTTATGAGCAGTCAGACATACCTACCGTTTGCCAGGCCCATCAGGGCAGGCTGCAGATATGGGAGGCCCTGAGAGAGAGCTTTTCCCACAGCCCCCAGAAACCATCTCCTGGGTACCCCCAGCAGGGGCCTTGAGCCCACAGCCCTGCCCCCCTTCGCCACCACAACCCCTCCCTTTGCCCGCTTTCCCGAACCCCGCAAAATGAAGAGAGATGCTGGTGTGGTGAACACATAACTGCTTTGCTGAATTAAAAGAAAATTGTATGCTAAATAAACTCTGTAATAACAAACTATGTACTATAAAGTAAAGTGAAAGGAACTATCCACAGTGGAGGGGCTTGGGACAGGGGATGGGGGGGGCCTCAGAACTTTGATGGGGTCTTGGGAAAGGAGATGCAGGGGCTCAGAATATGGGGGGGCACAAACCCAAGGGGGAGTGGAACCCCAAGTGACATTGGCCTTGTAATCCCCTCCTGCTGTGGGTTTGGGTCCCCAATCAGGACTGGGCTGGGACCGCGATGAGTGGTTTATATTGGTAGGGAGGGGCTGCAGTGGGGTCTGGGTGGACAGGGGGAGGGGCCATGGCCATCACCCAGAGGATCAGGTGGGGGTCCAGGATGCCATATGGGAGGGCTGGTGGGTGTAGGGAGGCAGTTGGGACAGCATGTCCCACCAGATGCTGGTGACAGCATCAAAGTGGGACATGAGCTGGTCCCAGGCCCATAACCACCACTCCGTGCCGGCTCTGAGCCAGCCCTTCATTGTGCCCTGGATGGCCCACATGGTGGCATTGGGTTCCCATTGGAGGTCCTTACACACTGTCCAATGGCCCCTCCAGAGGTGGGCTTGGCCTGGTGGTGAGTGGCTCAGCGTGGTGGTGTGGTGAGTGTTGCCTGGCCGTTGGATGGTGCATGTCCCACTGTTTGGAAAACAAAGAGAAGAGATGGTGAGTCATTCATGTAACACAGCCCCTATAGTCCTGTCTCCTACCATGCCCACCTACCAACACCCCTTGAGCCAAGGGCAGGGATATCCTGGGAGCAAAGCAACAAAGGGGGGGTGTCCAGCCACAGAGGGGACCCCTCATAAATGGTGGGTGAGCCAGGAGCAGTCTCACCCTCCCTGCCCCGCCCTCCGCCTTCAGCTCACAACACTGCCTGCAGGAGAGGGCGCCTCCTCTTGCTTGTGGGCATGCCCAAGTGCTGGGTGATGCAGTCCTTGGTATATCTGGGATCAGGCTGGAGCCCTCATGGCTAGCCCACTTCTAGCTGTGGATGGTGCTGGGATCCCACCCCTGGGGCTGTCTGTTGGGTCCAGGTGGTGCAACTACCACTGCATGTGGTTCCAGGTGCTGGCACCATAGTTCAAGGTCCTGCACAGGCTGGCTGAGTGAAGCTCACAGCACTGCCCACCTCCCATGCCCTGGGGTGTGTGTGTGAGAGAGAGAGAGAGAGAGACATAGGGTACTCACCAGAGGCATCCTTGCACATCTCCAATGCCTGGGAGGTGGCCTGGCTGCCAGGGACTGGATCCAACATCTGCACAAAGTCACTGACCTGCCAGTCTAGCTCTGGTGTAGATTGTGAATGGGGTGCATCCCCCTCCTTCCATGTGGGTTTCCACCATGGTGATGGTGGTGGTGGTGGTGGTGCAGGCTCAAGCACTGTGTCAATGCTGGGGCATGGGGATGATATTCCCACCCCCCGCACACCAGGATTCTGCTCAGCTCCCAATATTATGGGCTTGTTGCTGGTCCTGCCCTGGAGTGTTGGGCAGTGTCTTGGGCCCAGATGTAGCTCTGCCTCAGTTAAATGACCTCCACCTGGACCTGCTCCAGTGGGGGTGACCCTGTTTGGCCAGGCTGGTGATCATTCTGCTGTATATTTTAGCATTCTAACAACAAGCTTTGGGGTCCTAGAGGGTTTTTTCCTCCCCACCACCCCCCAAGCCAAAAGGGCCTAAATCTCAGGTCTCCTCCAGCAGAGGAGGAGCCTCTTGGAGCCCCATGGTGGATCCTGGGACCCCTCTGGCTGCTGTCATGAAGGCTCGGGGATCTCAGGGTGCCTGGCATTATGCCATCTGGCAATGCTCTCACTGAGGTGTAGCCGTGAGGGTATGTGTGACTGCAGATGGTAGCTCTGCTCCACACACGCTCTTGGCTTTCTGCCCCGGGGTTTCCCGAGCTCTTTGTGGCTTTAAGAAGGGCCAGAGACAGGAACCATAGAGTGCTGTTGGCTGTGGACAGGGGTCTACTGGGACATGTGTGCAGCATCTCGGAGGTCTTTTTTGTCAGCAGAAGGCCCCTGGAATGTCCAGACCAGCGTTTTGCTGACAGAGCTCTTCCTCATGGCAAGTGGGGTATAGCTGTTGACAAAAGTGCTGTGTTCTGTTGGTGTCTCATTGATGGAACGCACTGGGGAATCTGGACGCCCCCTGGCTTTTCTTAACAAAATGGCCGTTTTGTTGATAAAACCCTGCAATCTAGACATAACCTTAAAGTACTGCTTTAGGTACAGTTGCACAAGAATTGCAACACAAATTCTATGTGGAGCTTGGTTGGTTTTACATTTGAGTCATGTATATGACATATATGTCAATGTGTGGGGTGGGTATGGTATTTTACGGAACATTTGCTTAAATCTGAAAGCAATACTAGTGATTTGAATGAGTGTTTGTACTGTAAGCAAGAGTGAAAGCATCCTGTGGTGCGTAATGCATGCGCATAGGTATGTTTTTGAGTGAAAAAGTAAATTAGATAATCAAGGAAATCTAATGCTTAAATAGTGGTGCCCTTCGTCACATTGAATAATATCTCAGTTAAAAAAAAAAAGCAAAAAACCCCCCAAAGAACCCCCCCAAACCTGATGCCATGGGACAATTCCTTATATAGGATGAAACTCAAAGTGAGTTGGAATATCAGATTAAGATACATTATTCTTTATTATTGCTGAAGGGATCTAGTAATACTGCTTAGATTTTCTAAGCAGATTAAGGGAGCTAAGTGCCCTTTTCATGCAATGGAAAGTGGACCAGGATTCAACTTATGGGTTTGTTTTTATCCAGTGTGTGTGCGTGTTTGAAAAATTAGAGCAGGCAGAGGGCATATCCAGTAAAAAGAAGGGGCTAAGCACAGCTCATATGTAACACCTCAGCTTTCAGTGAAGTTAAACCAGGGATGAACTTTTTCAGAAGAAACTTTTTGCTTTGAATCACAAGAGAACACGTAAGGATATATTTGCAGGAAATGTGAGCAGACATTGCCAGACTTCAAAGAACAACATACTGATAAATTTAATGCAGGACCTACAGTTTATATTCAATATTGAAGTTCAGTGTACAGAAAAAGCTGATTTAAAATCATAGCTGCCTAATGTAATTTCCAAAGTATTGGGATATTTAAATAAATCCAATATTCTGCTTTCTATCTGGTTTAGGCCTCTGTTCGAAGGCATAGCGAAACAACTCTTACTGTAAGACATCTGTTGATCTCTAGCTTTCCACTCCACAGAAGCCCTTTAGTAAAACCCTCAGGACAGACATGTTCTCACTCACTTCTTGGCTCCAGGGAAACAACATTATGCAGAAGATACACACAAAATAATTTTTTCAGAAATATATAACAATTCTGTGAGCAAGTTTGTTTGAGTAGGGAAAGAGACTACAAAATCACTGAGCAGCTGCATTACAGAATGGCAGCTGAACAAAGCTAAACTCACTAGCTGTGTAACGTGGTATATTCAGAAAGGTTAAGTCAGCACACATTCCTTACACATCTTTTTTTTACTTTTGTTTTATTCGAGGGTCTATTGCTAATTCACCATGTGATCTTGGATAAAAGTTAGTTAGGGCCAAATTTTCAAAGGTGCCTAATTTCTATTTTCAAAAATGACTTAAATACTTCTGAAAATAGAAATTAAATTCCTATGTGATTTAGGCCCAGATCTGTAAAATTATTTTGGCAATGATGCACTCAGCATTAGACTAGCAATGGGATTCTGGCTCCCAAGGCACTGCAGAAAATTTAACCTTTCACCTCTGTTCCTCATTTGTAAAATGAGGATAATACCCACGTTTGCAGATCATGCGGCTGTCATGCTGATGGATGTAGTACCTAAATAAAGTCTAAAATGTGATTATATATACTTAACTACCCAAAACTTTGATAGGAATTTATTGTGATGTATGGTAATTTCTATTAATATTTTTGCCAGGTTGCCTTTGCAAGTGGGTATCTGACACAGAAGCCCATTTGGGTTCACTAGCCTGTCAGCAACTCTTTTCAGACCTGACAAGCTCATTGCACTTCACACACAGATACTATGTTATGTATTCAAAAGCTGATATTTACTATATCATTTGAAATCTAGTAACACACAGGTGATTAATGTACAGTGTTCGTACATATCTTATGATTATAAAAATCAACAATTCCAGCTGCCCAGAATAGGGCTTCATCAGCCATGGCATGAGGGGGTAGGACATGTCTCCCATTATGCAGAGTGGCAGCTGCATGTCCCAACCACCAGCTCATGGCAGAGGACAAAATGTGCCTGCCTCCCACACAGGCTGGAGTTGAAGAACACATGGGCATCATGTTCGCAGCCCACCCACCCAACAGAAATGTCCATGAACTGTGTATGGTGGTTAACCAGGGCTTGCAGCACCATGGAGAAGTAGCCTTTGCGGTTGATGTACTTGGCTGCGCTATGCTGTGAGGTGCAGATCTGGTTGTGGGTCCCATCGATGGCCCTGACGCAGTTTGGGAACCCCAGGGCAGTGAATCTGGCCACAATTTTGTCAAGGTATCAAGATGAATGACTCTCCACAGCAGGATTGTGTTGATGACCATCACAACCTGTAGAGGAACGTGACCAAACACAGATCAGGGACTGAAGGAAGGAGTCTCTGGGCCGTTGGGGAGTTCCCATCTGGCCACTCTCTGTTGATAGAGCAGATTGCTCTTTCAATGCACCCTGCTGTCTGGGCATGCTCTGTCAACAGAAGTTTTGTTGCAAAATATCTTCAGATACAACCTTCTGCTGACAAAACCCTGCAATCTAGACAGACTCACAGAATCACAGGGCTGGAAGGGACCTCAGGACGTCATCTAGTCCAGCCCCCTGCTTCAAGCAGGATCAACCCCCACTAAGTCATCCCAGCCAGGACCTTGTCCGGCCGGGACTTAAAAACACTGAGGGATGGAGAATCCACTACCTCTCTAGGCAACTCATTCCAGTGCTTCACCACCCTACTGGTGAAGTAGTTTTTCCTAATATCTAACCTACACCTCTCCCTCTTCAGCTGCAGACCATTACTCCTTGTTCTGCCATCTGACACCACTGAGAACAGTTTCTCACCCTCCCCTTTAGAGCTCCCCTGCAGGAAGTTGAAGGCTGCCATTAAATCACCCCTAAGTCTTCTCTTCTGTAAACTAAACAAGCCCAAATCCCTCAGCCTATCCTCATAGGTCTTGTGCTCCAGTCCCTTAATCATTTGAGTTGCCCTCCGCTGAACCTGCTCCAGCAAATTCACACCCTTTTTGTACTGGGGGCCCAAAACTGGACACAATATTCAAGATGTGGCCTCACCAGTGCTGAATAGAGGGAAATAACTACTTCTCTAGATCTGCTCAAAATGCTCCTCCTAATGCACCCTAGTATGCCATTAGCCTTCTTGGCTACAAGGGCACACTGTTTACTCATATCCAGCCTTTCATCCACCATAATCCCTAGGTCCCTTTCCATCGTACTGCTGCTTAGCCAGTCAGTCCCTAGCCTGTAACAATGCTTGGGATCCCTCCGCCCCAGGTGCAGGACTCTACACTTCTCCTTGTTGAACCGCATCAGATTTCTTTTGGCCCAGTCCTCCAATTTATCCAGGTCCCTCTGGATTCTCTCTCTGCCCTCCAACCTATCTACCTCTCCCCCTAGTTTTGTGTCATCCGCAAACTTGCTGTGGGTGCAATCCAGTCCCTCATCCAGGTCATTAATAAAGATGTTGAACAATACCAGCCCCAGAACCAAGCCTTGTGGCACTCCACTTGAAACTGGCCGCCATCCAGATATTGAGCCATTGACCACTACCCGTTTGGCCCGACCCTCAAGCCAGCTTTCTATCCATTCTATAGTCCAAAGATCCAATCCCTATTTCCTTAACTTATGGACAATAATGTTGTGGGAGACCATATCAAAAGTCTTGCTGAAGTCAAGGTATATCACATCTAAGCCGTGTCTACACGTGCATGCTACTTCGAAGTAGCGGCACTAACTTCGAAATAGCGCCCGTCACGGCTACATGTGCCGGGCACTATTTCGAAGTTAACTTTGACGTTAGGCGGTGAGACGTCGAAGTCACTAACCCCGTGAGGGGATAGGAATAGCGCCCTACTTCGACGTTCAACGTCGAAGTAGGGACCGTGTAGCCGTTGCGCGTCCCGCAACTTCGAAATAGCGGGGTCCGCCATGGTGACCATCAGCTGAGGGGTTGAGAGACGCTCTCTGTCGAGCCCCTGCGGGGCTCTATGGTCACCGTGGGCAGCAGCCCTTAGCCCAGGGCTTCTGGCTGCTGCTGCGGCAGCTGGGGATGCATGCTGCAGGCACAGGGTCTGCAACCAGTTGTCAGCTCTGTGTATTTTGTGTTGTTTAGTGCAACTGTGTCTGGGAGGGGCCCTTTAAGGGAGCGGCTTGCTGTTGAGTCCGCCCTGTGACCCTGTCTGCAGCTGTGCCTGGCACCCTTATTTCGATGTGTGCTACTTTGGCATGTAGACGTTCCCTCGCAGCGCCTATTTCGATGTGGTGCCGCGCAACGTCGAAGTTGAACATCGACATTGCCAGCCCTGGAGGACGTGTAGACGTTATTCATCGAAATAGCCTATTTCGATGTCGCTACATCGAAATAAGCTATTTCGATGTAGGCTTCACGTGTAGACGTAGCCCTACTGATTTCCCCATATCCACAGAGCTTGTTACCTCATCATAGAAACTAATCAGATTGGTGAGGCAGGACTTTCCCCTGGTGAATCCATGTTGGCTACTTTTGATCACTTTCCCCTCTTCCAAGTGCTCCAAAATGGATTCCTTGAGGATTCCCTCCATTATTTTCCCAGGGATTGAGGTAAGGCTGACCAGTCTATAGTTCCCTGGATTGTCCTTCTTTCCTTTTTTAAAGATGGGCACTACGTTTGCTTTTTTCCAGTCATGCGGGATCTCTCCTGATCACCAAGAGTCTTCAAGGATAATGGCCAAAGGTTCAGCAATGGCCTCTGCCAGTTCCCTTAGTACCCTCGGGTGCATAAAATCCAGATCCATGGACTTGTGAACATCTAGTTTTTCTAGATAGCTCAGAACTTGTTCCTTCCCTACAGATGGCTGCCCTCCACCTTCCCATCATGTGGAAGTTGACTTTGTCCGTGAAGCCTGAGGCAAAAAAAAGCATTGAGTACTTCAGCTCTTCCTGCATCATCTGTCACTAGGTTACCTCCCTCATCCAGTAATGGCCCCACACCTTCTCTGATAACCCGTTTATTGTTAACATGCCTGTAGAACCCCTTCTTGTTACTCTTCACATCCCGTGTCAGCTGCAGTTCCAATTGTGCTTTCTCTTTCCTGATTACTGCCCAGCACTCTCCAGCCATATGTTTATACTCCTCCTTAGTCAACTGTCCACATTTCCATTTCTTGTATGCATCCTTTTTGAATTTAAGTTGACTAAGGATTTCCCCATTAAGCCAAGCTGGTTGCCTACCATGTTTGCATTTCTTACTATGCAGCAGGATGGTTTGTTCCTGTGCCCTCAGTAAGACTTCTTTAAAACACTGCCAGTTGTCTTCAACTCTTTTCCCCTTCATCTTCATTTCCCACGGGATCCTGCTCTTCCATTCTCTCAGGGAGTCAAAGTCTTCTCTCCTGAAATCAAGGGTCTGTATGTTACTCCTCTCCTTTCTTCCTTTTGTCCAGATCATGAAATCTGTGATCTTATGGCCTCTGCAGCCCAGGTTTCCTCCCACTTCTATTTCTTCTACTAGTTCTTTCCTGTTTGTGAGCAGCAGGTCAAGTTGTGCATGGCCCCTGGTCGGTTCCTTCAACACTTGTACCAAGAAGTTATCCCCAACATTCTCCAAAAACTTCCTAGATTGTCTGTGTGCTGATGTATTGGTCTCCCAACAAATGTCCGGATGATTAAAGTCTCCCATGAGAACCAGGGCCTATGATTTGGAAGCTTCACTTAGCTGCCTGAAGAAATCCTCATCTATCTCATCTCCCTGATCTGGCAGTCTATAACAGACACCAACTACAACATCACCTCTGTTATTTCTGCCTCTAAGGTTAACCCAAAGACACTCAACTGGATTTTCTCCTTCCTCATACTGGAGCTCTGAGCAATCATTCTGCTCCCTCTCATAGAGTGCATAGCCCAACAGTAAGCTTAAGGATTAAAAAAGCCAAATAGTTCCCCAGCAATTCTATGCAGAACATCTACAAAGGTGGTTTACTGGTGTAATTATAGCTGCATAATTTTTCCAGTCTGTTTCTCCATATATACAAACAATTTGCAGTTTGGTCATATTCCCCAATACTTTTCTATTGTTAGTAATATTTGACACGGCTGAGATGATGATTAGTGGCCAACTTGTAAGAATGTAAGTCTTTAAAGACCAAATATTTTAATTAGTTTAGATCACCTTCAGTGCAGTAGGCTGAACAAAGGGAAGGCAAGAAACTCTTAAAATTGTAATCAAGGTGAAACCACCAAATGTACAAATACTTGTAAATTCTGTGGGTATTTTGCAATGGAATTTGTCAATGTATTCTTTGTTTCTGCACATGAATGGGAGAACAAAAGGTAATCATTTGTAATTTTTGGTAACACCTGGCTAAGAAAAATTATATTCATCTACATATTCAACTCTGAGATCCTGATTTTTACTGTCACGTCACTCTTCTAGCTGACATGTATTTTTAGGTAATAGGGCAATTTGTTATGATTTCAAACAATATGCTGTGAATCCACCAGTAGGAGAAGGATGTTAGGAATTCCACAAGAATCAGCACTCCCACTTCACTCTACAAATTCAGTTATAGTAGGTCAGCAGTATTATGCAATGTGGATACAATAACCCAGAAAATAAGAGCGCTTGCCGTTGGTGTCTGTAAGAGCCTGGTGCCATAGCGGCGCCCCCTCTGGGCGGCGCAGGCCCATACAGCTTGCCCACAGGGTCAAGCTGTCCCAGGGCTTTGTCCCCTTTAAGGGCCAGCGGTCGGTCGGTCAACAGCTGGAGGGCCCCGCCCACCAGTCCTGGGCGGGGCTGAGGTCAGTCAAACAGTCAGGGGCCTGCCCCTCGCTCAGAGCAGGGCAGCAGTCACACCTGCTGTCCTGGGAAGCCCAGCCCTCAGTCCAGGGCCGGGCAGCAGCCAAACAGCAGCTTACAGGTCCCAGCCCTCAGCTTGGGGCGGGGCAAGGGCTCTGCAAGTGGTTTGAATGCCCAGCCCTTGCAGCAGGGGGGGCAGCAGTCAAACAGCGGCTTACAGGCCCCAGCCCTCAGCTTGGGGTGGGGCAAGGGTTAAACCAACAGTTTGGGGAAGCCCAGCCCTTAGTTCAGGGCAGGGCAGCAGTCACAATACTTTCCCCTAGCTGGGGTCGGCTTTAGAGAGGTGAGGGGTGACCCAGCCTGGGAGTGGGTAGGGAGTCACAGGCCATCCCGCTCCACTGCAACCCAGCCCGGGGCCCTGTGGATCACTCACACCTGAGCTTGGCAGTGAGGATCCAGACCACAACACACCACCATTGGCTCAGGGGGAGCGTTCCCCGGGCCACTTCCTACCTCTGCCTCCATTTGTGCAGGTCCCAGTCAGCCTGGTCGGCCGGTCCCGGCGGGTAGGTCTCATCTGAGTAGTCTGCCTTCGGGGGCTCCAGCCAGTCGGACATCTCAATGTCATTGGGGTAGTCCAGCAGTGGCAGCACTGTGGGCTCGAGGCAGTTGGAGGCCTCTGCACTGCGGGTGTCAGGCCAAACTCCGGGATCGTGTGCTTCCGGGGCCTCTGGGTAGCTAGCCCCAGGCAGTCTGTCTGGTCCTGGCCGGGCCTCAGGGGAGGGGGCCCTCCACCAGCGTGAGGACCCTGGTAGGTCTGGGAAGTCCGGATAGTACCCCTGTGGCATCCTTATCTGTGGCTGCCCAGGCTGGTCTGGGCGGCTGGGGGGCAGCTCTGGCTGATAGGCTGGGTGGCGGCGGGCTCCCCGCCCCTGGCGCCCAGAAGCCCAAGTAGTGGCCTCCTCCTGGCATGGCGGCCTAGCAGTTAATGGGCCTCAAGCCCCACTCCTGGCCCTTCTTGCTCTAGACACCACCCTCTGAGGGGCGGGGCACTGGTGTTCCGGCTTAGGGCCCGCCCACCAGGCCTTCTAAGCAGCCTCCTCCACCTCTGAGTCTGGGGGAGGCCAGGGCACCTTGCTACAGTGTCATGTAGTAAATTCTGATACATTTGGTTGTTTTGTGTTATGGTGGATCACATTATCACCAAGACACAGATCTCTGCAGAAAGTATTTAAGATTACAATGAACTTTCCAGTATTAATTGTCATAGTTATTCCAATTGGCAGAGTTTTCTAGCTCTTTTTAAGATGATGTCTGTTTTCTACAAACAAATGTTTTCTTGAAAAAAAAATCAGAAAAATAACAATACTACAACCAAGCACTGATGTGAGAAAAGCAAATTGAGACACTTCATATCTTGGGGAGCAACTCGATAGCAAAGTAGCTCATTGCCATGAGAAGTTAGAATGAGACATCAAGCATTTAACAATAGCCCTTTACACAAACAAATCTTTCACATTACCACATGTAGAGTATGTCCTCAGTGAAATGCAAAAAAAACCAGAAACTTTTTGATTACAGTTCATCAAATAAAGTTATTAAGATTTCACAAAGAACTCCAAGTCTTTTTGATGTCTGATATTTCAGTAAAACTCCTCTGCTTGTGTGCCCCTGAGTTAATGTGATAGGGAAACAAAGCTAATCAGAGAAGGATTTAGGGGCATTTGGATAGAATGCTTCAAGACGGTGACTTTAAAATGTGCTTAAGACATCTGGAGTAAATTTACAGCAACTCAGGGAATAAACTAAAAACCATTATTAAAAATGATATGTAAATAATAATCTAGTGTGATGAGACTAGAATATTTATTGTGGTATGTTTGAATTTTTCTGAAGATCATAGAATCACAGGTTTGGAAGAGACCTCAGGAGGTCATCAAGTCCAACCCCCTCCTCAAAACAGGACCAACCCTAACAAAATAAGAAAATCACTTCAGACACGACTTTGTCAAGCCTGGACTTGACACTCTCTAAGGATCATAGCCTGTCAGAATGTTAGCCTATATTATAAATCTTATTCTTGTAGCCTAAACCTATATTTATATATAAACATTTACTATTTCCTTCTACCTTTCACTCTGATTCCATTTTAGCAGTAATGCAAGAGGCCTACAGGAATCATACCCTGTAGGACATTAGCTTGAGCTAGGTAAGTATGAGCATCTAGACATTTCGGCTGTGTCTACACGTGCACGCTACTTCGAAGTAGCAGCACTAACTTCGAAATAGCACCCGTCGCGGCTACACGCGTCGGGCGCTATTTCGAAGTTAACTTCGACGTTAGGCGGCGAGACGTCGAAGTCGCTAACCTCATGAGGGGATCGGAATAGCGCCCTACTTCGACGTTCAACGTCGAAGTAGGGACCGTGTAGACAATCCGTGTCCCGCAACATCGAAATTGTGGGGTCCTCCATGGCAGCCATCAGTTGGGGGGTTGAGAGACGCTGTCTCTCCAGCCCGTGCGGGGCTCTATGGTCACCGTGGGCAGCAGCCTTTAGCCCAGGGCTTCTGGCTGCTGCTGCTGCAGCGGGGGATTCATGCTGCATGCACAGGGTCTGCAACTCGTTGTCGGCTCTGTGGATCTTGTGCTGTTTAGTGCAAGTGTGTCTGGGAGGGGCCCTTTAAGGAAGCGGCTGGCTGTTGAGTCCGCCCTGTGACCCTGTCTGCAGCTGTGCCTGGCACCCTTATTTCGATGTGTGCTACTGTGGCGTGTAGACGTTCCTTCGCAGCGCCTATTTCGATGTGGTGCTGCGCAACGTCGATGTTGAACATCGACGTTGCCAGCCCTGGAGGACGTGTAGACGTTATTCATCGAAATAGCCTATTTCGATGTCGCCACATCGAAATAGGCTACTTCAATGTAGGCTTCACGTGTAGACGTAGACTTCCAGACAGACACATAGGCTACATCTATACCAGCCCCTTCTTTTCAAAAGAAGCATGGTAATGAGCGAGGTCAGAAGATGTTAACGAGGTGCTTCCATGAATATGTGGTGCCTCATTAGCATAATGGCAGCCAGGGCAGTTTGTAAGTGCTGTTTTCAAATTGTGTGCCTCTTGTGCAGATGGGGGCCTTTTGAAAGGACCACCCAATCTTCAGAAGCCCCTTATTTGGTTTTCGGAATAAGGGGCTTTAGAAGATTGGAGGGTCCTTTCAAAAAGCCTCCGTCTAATCAGGCGGCACATGATTCAAAAGCAGCACTTTCAAATTGCCCTGGCTGCCATTATGCTAATAAGGCACTGCATATTCATGCAAGTATCTCATTAGCATCTTCTGACCTCGCTCACTACCATGCCCCTTTCAAAAGGAAGGGGCTGGTATCAACGTAGCTGTAAGCGGGAGCGCATCTGCTTTCCCAAACTTTAGTTTAGCTTGCAGACAGCATTTTTATCTTGTGTGGTTCCAAGATAGTATAGCCCTGTCAGATCAACTATCCTATTTATTGCAAAGCAGACATAAAGATCACCAAGGATGGTTAGGTAGTATCTCGCCCCAAATGCCCACTTTTGGAGGTTGCTTATGAGGCTGCAATGTGATATCTACTGCATATTCAAAGGGGGGTGTTAGTTCCATTCCCCAATCCAGTGTGCGTACACTCAAAATCTTAGGGTGTGGAAATCTAGTTTTGGCTTTGAAAGTTGGGCAGAAATGACATAAGCAGACCCATACTACCCTATGGCCAACGGTGGATCAGGGCCAGTCCGTTCTATTCTGTTCTGCTGTTCTAAGATTTCTGTATTTTTTTCTTTTTTTTTCTTTCTTTCTACTAGTACTAGTCTTTCTCTAAATCTTTAAAGTTTCCTCTGTTCTAACACTATGTCACCTCTCACCACCAATGGTCCTTCAACTCCTTGAGTCCATCAGGAGGAAATGCGAGTATGTTGTTATTCCAGGTATATTTGAACTCCTATAATGTTTTTATGTAACTAATCAAGATGGAGTATATGTAATCACCACCTTAGATATTTTATTGTAAATGCCACTGTTAAGTGTAATAAATCCTGTACTATTACACTGTTTGCATCATTCACGCAATTATTGCAGGTCCTGCATTCCACCTCCAGACAAGCGATCTTATAGGTCCTCATAGCTGTGGTCCAGGGTGGAAGGTGAACCTAGAAGTTCTTAGAGAATTGGCTAGCCATTACCCAAAACAATAGTCCTACCCATGTTCCCCACTCCCAGTCAACAGGATGGAGATTTCACCACGTCTTCAGGTCACTTATTCCAGCACTTCATCACCCTCCTAGTAAAATAGTTTCTCTTAATATCCAATCTAGCCCTCTCCCACTGCAACTTGAGACCATTGCTTCTCATTCTATCATCTCTCACCAATGAAAACAGCCTCTCTCCATCCTCTTTGTAACCTTCCTCCAGGCAGTTGAAGGCTATCAGCCTCACTCTTCTCTTCTATAGACTAAATAAGCTCAAATCCTTCAGTCTCTCATAAATCATGTGCTCCAGACCCCTAATCATTTTTGTCGCCCTCTGCGGAACTCTCTCCAGTGCATCCACAACCTTTTTGTAATGGGGATTCCAGAACTGGACACAATAGTCCAGATGGGGCCTCAAAAGTGCCAAATAAAGAGGTAAGATTGAAAGATAACTTGCTAGAGAATACTTCGAATAAATCTGAGGAATTATGACAACCAGCATGGTACTTCATCTCAGTCTGTAAAAACTTATTCCTGAAGAGTTCAGTCCTCTTATTGCCACCCAGCCTTTCCCAAGTCAAACATCATGGGTGCATCTACACTAGCGAGTACATTTGAAATCCAGATTGAAAGAGCAAGTTCTTTCAAAAGACCCTGCGGAGTGTCTGCATACACGGCACTCTTTCGAAATTAACTTTGAAAGAACTCCCCCGTTCTTTCGAAGTTGGTCTTCCCATCCTGGGATGGGAAGAGCACCCTCCTTCGAAAGATTATTTCAAAAGAGCTTGTGTGTAGACACTCCATGGCCCGCTCTTTTGAAAGTGCTGGTCCTCCATGGCTGAAATCAGTTGGCAGGTGGCGGCGCCACTCCCAGCACAAGCGGAGCTCTACGGCTCCAGTGTCTGACCGTGTTTCAGGATGCAGGCTCCCAGAAGCCCTCTGGCAGGAAGCTAAGAGCGTGCAGGCAGTAGGGAGCCCACACCACTGCACAGCCTGCTCCCTGGCATGAAGCACCAGCCAGCCCTGAGCCCTCCTCAGCACCATGGCCAGCACCACTGACCCCTGCCAACTCCAGGGACCCCCCCAAACAAACTGGGGAGCCAGCCCCACAAGTGCTGGGCCCTCTCCTGGACCGACGCCGAGGTGCAGGACCTCCTTGCCCTCTGGGCAGATGAAGACGTCCTGCACCAGACGGGGGTCTGGCGCAGGAACACGACAGTGTTCCAGCGCCTCACCACAGGGCTCACTGACTGGGGTCACCCAAACCAGACCCCAGACCAGGTGAGGTCTAAGGTGAAGGAGCTGCACAAGGGATACTGAAGGGCCCGGGACACGGCCAGGAGGTCGGGGCAGTGCCCACCAGCTGCCCCTACTATAAAGACCTGGACCACCTTGTTGGGCCCAAGGAGGCGGGACCTCTGGCCGTGCTGCTGGACACAACGGTCCTGGCATCGGAGCAGGAGCCTGAGACGGCGACAGAGGAGGACCGTCCCAGACCCGCACCTGGCACCAGGCGCCCACGGAGGCTGGAGGCCACCAGCAATGACGAGGGCTTAAGCGAGGGGGCCCACGTCATTGACATCCCATCCAGGCCGTCCAGCCGGGCCCCATCCGTCCATACCTCACCCAACTTCCTGGAGGGATCCACAGGTAGGTGGCCCGTACACCAGCCAACAGGGACTGAGGAGGGGGCATCTGGCCTCACCCAGGGTTGCCGCAGCCCTCTCATGTGCCCGCCACCCTGGGGGCTGTGGACCCCAGACAGCCGCATTCCCCGGGCCCAGACAGGGAGGGCCGACACGCGTCACTCAGCAACACATGGGCCAGATAGCACTACAGACCAGTGGCTCTGGAGGGACGGGGGACAGCATGGGGCAGCCCATGCCCTTGGCACCCATGCAGGGAACCCTGGAACATGGGCTTCACAGGGCACCCAGGGGTGCACAAGGTTCAGTGCTTGGGCCTCATACCGCCTCCCACTCTTCCCTTGTCTCCACAGCTCCCATAGCCAGCGGCCTCACTAGCCTCACTACCAAGGGTGAGGGGGGACTACCTGGACCCCATGCTGTTCCCTGCGTGGGCCCACTGCAGGGCTGTCCGCCAGTGCCATCTGGGGAGGAAGATACAGGGGAAGCTGACTACACCACAGCACTGCAGGATCTTTCCAGCATGCTGGAGGAGTGGTTGGAGATGGAGCAGCGGGCCTGGAACCGGGTGGCTGCCAACCTCGACACCCTGACCCAGGCCACGGCCAGCGGGCCATCCAGCCCCAACTGCTGCCCCATCGCCACACACCCCCACCCCCACCCCACTTTCCCCCATCCACCCATCACCCACTCCCCCCCACCTCCCCCCTCCCTGTCCCGCGCTCGGCCTTCCCCCTTCCAACCTTCCCCCACTCCCTGGTCCACCCTCTGACCCCATCACCCGCAGTGAATCCCCCCCCCCGCGCCCCAAATGCCCAACCTCGCTGCCCTGATCCTGACCCACCTGCCCCCAGCCGACCTCATCCAGCTGGCCCACACGCTGCTGGCGAGGGCCGGCCAGGGGAAGGCCGTGGCTCCCACACTCCACTCTACCAGCACCGACACCACACAGCCCACAGAGGCCTCGCCCCAGGTGCACCCCTCCCTGCCCGTGGCACTGGCTCGGCCCGGCCCTGACGTTTATTTTTGTGTTCAACTCCATGTCCCATGTGGTTGTGTGGTAGGGAGAGTGTGCAGTGTGGTGGTGGTGGTGTGTGTGTGTGTGCGCGCGCGCATGCGTGCACAGCATGGTGGTGTGTCTGTGTGGGGTTGGGGAGCTCACTATGTGCCCCGCTCAAAGGCCTGGCACAGGGCCTCCCAGATCCACACCCCTTCCTGCTGGGCCAGGCAGCACAAGGCAGCAGGGGGCTGGTCGTACCCGTGCCCCAGCTGGGCTGCCCACCCCTGCATGTAGGGCTCATTCTTGGCCTCCATGAGGTTACGCAGGATGCAGCAGGCCCTGACCACCGCTGGGACATTGGCCAGGCCCACCTCCAGCCTGGTGTGGAGGCACCTGAAGCGCCCCTTGAGGCAGCCGAATGCCCGGTCCACAGTATTGAGGGCCCAGTTCAGCTGCTCATTAAAATGGTCCTGGCTTGTCTGGGTGTGCCCCGTGTATGGCCTCATGATCCAGGGCTGTGAGGCGGGGGGGTAGGCTGCATCCACCACGATACACTGTGGCATTGTCATGTCCCCGATGGGCAGCTCCTGCCAGGGGAGGAATGTCCCCTCAGCCATGCTGCGTCCCAGTCCCAAGTTCCTGAAAACCGTGGCGTCATGGGCACGGCCAGACCCACCCACGCAGATGTCCTGGAACTGGCCGTTGGCATCAACAAGCACCTGCAGGATCACGGAGTGGTAGCCCTTCCAATTCACATAGGTCCCGTGACTGTGCTGCGGGGACCTGAGAGCAAAGTGGGTGCCGTCCAGGGCCCAGAGGCAGTTGGTGAAGCCCAGCTCTTGGAAGCCCCGCATGGCATCATCCAGGTCCCTGATGTGGATCAACTGCCGCAGGAACACCTTGTTGATGGCACGGACAACCTGTGGGGCAGTAAGAGGGGGGGCGCACTCATGAGTGTGGCCTGGGCTGCATCCTGCACACCCACCCCCTGCCACTCCCCGCCCCTGTCCCTGGCGGAGGATACCCCACCACTCCCCCATAGGGCTCCTTGCTGGGGCGCTCCCTGCCCCCTGCTCCCCGCATACGGTGTAGGTGTGACCCAGCCATGGCTTACCTCAATGAGGACGGCCCCAACGGTGGCCTTGCCTACCCTGAACTGGTGGTTGATGGATTGGTAACTGTCCAGGGTGGCCAACTTCCATAGGGTGATGGCCACCCTCTTCTGTACAGGGTGCGCCAGCCTCATGCGGGTGTCCCGGTGCTGGAGGACTGGGGCAAGCCAGTGGCACAGCTCCGGGAACATCCCCTTGGTCATCCTGAAGTTCTGCAGCCACTGGTCATCACCCCAGTCCTCCAGCACCAGCCGGTCCCACCAGTTGCTGCTTGTAGGGAAGCTCCACAGGTGGCAGGTGACCCGGGGAACCGGCTGAGGACATCGCACCCTGAGGATGGCCTCCAGGAGGGCGGCTAGAAGAGTGACCACCCATAGCCACTGGAGCACAGTGGCCAGGACCACAGCCAGTGCACTGGCCATGGCCTCAATGCTGGGGTGCTGCTGCTCAGGGTCCATGAGGGCCCAGAATGCCTGCTCCGTGCTCTTTCTCTCTCTCTCTGTCTCCTCTGCCTGGGGACAGGCCTGTGGGGGGGGGGCCCTTTAAGGGCATGGCAGGTGGCAGCCCCGGAAGCGCTCGTCCGCCATGTAACCCTGCCTGAGGCACTTCCTGCCCCTGCTCCTTTGAAAGAGCGCCCCAGTGTGTGTGGACGCTCTCTTTCAAAATTGCACTGGGGGCGGCGGGCCTTTCGAAATAACGGATCAACACTTCAGTCTCTGCTGACGTGTGTAGATGCTCCATTTCTAAAGGGCATCTTTCAATGTTCTCTTTTGAAAGACGCTCTTTCAAAACAGAGCTGTAGTGTAGATGCACCCCATGAGAGGGTCAATAGCCTGAAAGGTATTGCTATAGGGTGGTCTTGTGGTAAAAGCACAGGACTGAAAATCAGATGATTGAAGTTATATTCCTAGTTGTATCCAATACTTCCTGTGTATCCTTGAATAAATCACTTACAGCCCTTTCTCAAAATTGGCCACCGGTTTTTGAGCGCCACTTCGACATTCCTAGGATACAACTACCAGCAGTGCTCCACATCACCACTCCCAGAGAAATTAAGTAATGGCTGGACTCAGACACCGAAGTTTAAATATTCCCATCACCCTCAAATCTGGTCTTAAGTTGAGTAAGAAGGCTGAACTATCATCCCCCCACACAAGAAGTCATCTCCTCTAGACCATTTCTGAGGCACATCAGCAGGCCTCTACCCTTGCTCTAATTCTGTTCTGATTTAAGATAAAAAGCTGCTCCCTTTGGTGGCATCAATCTGGCATGTGTCAGATGCATTAAAATTCAGGACAATTTTCTAATTATTTATAATAATGTTTCCTGATTACTCTTGGATAACACTTGTTTTGCTCTCAAGCATTTTTTCAGTGATTTTTTTAATGGAGGTGAAGGGAGAAAATTTTTCCCAGGGGAAAAATATCTTAGCAAAAGAGAGTTTCATGCAACTATAATTCCATTTAGATCCTTGTCAGTGACAGACGGAATTTACTTAAAGATATTTTCTGTGCTTTACAGTTACTCATTCATGCAAATAAAGATAGCCCTTGAAGTCAAGTCACCTCGCCCTCTCAGTCATCAACCATGCCCTCCATAACTCTTGGGAGGAATGCTAAATTAAAATTTCCCTTCACTGGCAGAGGTGCGCTTTTTGATATAAAGTCAGAATAATTATTCAGACATGTTTACAACTGTAAGGTTTTATTTTTGCTGAAGTTTAAGTGAAAACTCCATCGCTGCTAATGGGCTTTTTGCTTAATGACTGCATATCCATAAGCGTGTACAACTAGGCATGCTCACAAATATTTCCTTTTTCTTTTGACCTCATGAAAGTTTTATTTCTTAAAAAAGTAGTAGTAATTTTTGGTGCAAGACATAAATCAGTCACTATTGGAGATTTTGTAAGATAACATGTATATTCATGCATAGGCAAAAAGGTTACAAGTGTCTCTAGCTTTTACTGCCTAGTGTAGGCTAGTGTCGAATACAGGATACCTCCAGGACTGAAAAAAAGATCACTTGAAAAATATTACTAGGGTATTAAGAAGAGATCAATGGAGAGCTTCAAACAATATTTACAATAGCTTTACAGCACTGAAAATTATCTTAACGGATGACAAATGCAAACGCAAAATGCCTAGCTAGAATTTACATACCGTTCCATAATGAAAATAGATCCAGACTTTAATTTTTGAGCATAAAGCTGCCTGAAGCAACTGGAAGAATAGAAAACTCAGAAGGGGGAAATTCTGAAATAGAAGGAAAATCTGCAGTTGACGTTTTAATGGAACTCATGCTGCATAACCCTTGGAGCAACAGGTAGTGCTATACAAAATAAAGCATTCCAACAAATGAGAAGATTTTGCTTCAAGTATTAAAATCTGGGTAGTGATGCAGATAAAGAAACTAATAGGATTGTTGTGATGAAGCTAGAAATACCTCTAACAATCCTCCTACCTTTTATGTAGCTATACTTCAGTTTTAGATGATCTGACTGCACTGAAATAGTGATGGCCAAATCAGGCTCGCCACCTCTACCTCAACAGCTGGAGGATGAGCCCAGTAAATAAGAAAAGCAGCCCACTCTGATGATAGTTTTTGCACCTACAGAAGAAAAGAACTAACTGCCCTTGGGAAAAAAAAATCAAGTACAGCTAGATCAATGACTCAACTTTTATCACACCCCCAAGACCATGGTATGCCATAAAAGTATTTTTGGCAGCCCTGTCCCATGTAGTTATAAGCAAAGGGAGGGAGGTCATGGCCCCTGAAGTTGTGAATGCGAAATTTTAAAAATTGGAAAGGGTTCAGAAAAGAGCTACATGAATGATTCAAGGGTTAGAAAACTGGCCTTATCCTGAGACACTAATGAAGCTCAGGTGTATTACTGTAGTTTATCTGCAAGGAGGTTAAGACTGGACATGATCTAAAAGTATTTATATGACAAAAATTTCTGAAAGTAGAAGGCTCTTTAATTTGGCAGATAAAAAGGCACAATGAGATCCAATAGTTAGCAGCTGAAACTAAACCAGAAATTGGTTAAATGTTTTAAAAGTGAGTAATTAGACATTACAATAACTTGAAGGACAGGGATCTGGTGGATTCTTCATGACTAAAGATCTTTAAAGCAAGATGCATTATCTTTCTAAAATACACATTACAATGCAACCAGAAGCTATGGTCCTCAGGGAGATTTTACTGGATGAGTATGGCCTTTTTTATGGAAGAGGTTATCTTAGATTAATTTAATGGGCCTGCCTGGTCTTAAAATATGCATGCCTATAACATTGATTATGAAAGGAGCGAAATACTCCATGACTTCGTAAAAAATGTTTTCAAGTTATAGGGCCAACAGGCATGACTTTCCTCCTGAGAACTTAGGCAGCTCAGGTTACCTTATTTCTGTGAATCAAATGCCTTGGAAGTTACCAGTGCTTATGTGACAGGGACTAGGTGGAAGAGGGAAAAACTTTAAAATAAATCCTAGGTTTTCTATATCCGCCCTTGGTTTGTATCAGGGGTCAGCAATCCCCGGCACAGGTGCTGATAGTAGCACGCAAGTCGATTGTCACTGTCACATGAGGTGGGAGCTCAGCTCTGCCCCTTCTCCCCCATCCAACTTGGAGCTTGCTCAAAGGCATGCTACCTGTGGATTAACAAAAGACCAGTAAATGCTGCCAACCACCACCTAAATGGTAAAGCGCTGCATCTTTATTTATTAAATAAGCTGTTATAAGCAGGACTATTAGTGACTTTAAAAAGTATCACTGGCTCTTGATCCATGCACAGAGATCATATTTCAGCACTCTGCCTTGGAAAGGTTGCTGACACTTGGTTTATATATGGCTGTTGAGATAATATTCTGTAAACCAGGAGTCAAGAACTTCCTAATTATAATTAACACATTTATTTATGTGTAAGAAAAGCTTTTTTCTCACCTATGAATCTGTAATTCTGGCAAATGTCATTACTTTTTTAAAGGAATATTGGGATTTAAGATATACCTTAGCCATATTCCTAGATCCATTTACTTTCATTACTATGTGCATTTGTCCTAGAGCAAACACCTAAGGCTATGTCTAGACTAGAATGTTTTGTCAACAAAACCCGGGGGGGGGGTGAGCGGGGGACCTAGATTCCCAAGCACATTCTGTTGACAGTAAGTCAACAGAGCACAGCACTTTTGTCAACAGCCGTACCCTGCTCCCCGGGAGGAAGGATGCCTCTGTTGACAGATATCAGTCAACAAAACATGAGTCTGGACTTTCCAGAGGGCCTCTGTTGACAGAAGAGGCCTCCAGGGTGCTGCACAGGTGGCCTGGGGGGACACCCTGTCCACAGCAAGCCACGATCTATGGTCCCTGCCTCCGGCCATTCTTAAAGCTTCAGGGAGCCCAGGAAAACTTTGGCAGGAAGCTGAGAGTATGGAAGCAGCTAGGCTACAGGCTGCAGTCCCCCCAACCCTCACAGCCACACGGTAGCTGAAACTTCTGCAGATGGCCTAGCAGCAGGCACCCCATGACCTCCTTGGGCCCTCAAGGGACCAGACAGAGGGGTCCCAGGAGCCACCTTGGGCTTTGAAGAGATGGGCACCTTTGTGGATCGGGGCCAAGGTCCAGGCCTCATTGGATGTGTGGGGGAGGAGAAGACCCTCCAAGCCCCCAAAGCGAAGCACTGCAATGCTCCCATCTATGCCTGGATAGCCACTGCCCTGGTGGACCCGGGCCACCAGCCCCCACGATGGAGCAGATCTGGGCAAAGGTAAAGAAGCTTTGCCAGGGCATTGTCAGGGCCCAGGACGCCGCCCAACACCCCTGGGCAGGACCCTCAACCTGTCCCTATTACCAGGAGCTGTGTGACATCCGAGAGGTCATGGGCAGGAGGTGGGGGGGGGACATCACTGCCATGCTGCTGCATGGACACAGAGCTTGAGGCCTTTCCATTGCAGCCTGAGCACCATCAGCAGGAGAAGGAGCAAGCCTCAGAGCTCCAACCCCTCTGGAGCCAGAGCCAGACATGGTGTTGGAGGACAACAGCAGCCTCTTCATTCTGATAAAGTCAGTCTCTGCCAGCCAGGCCACCTCCCAAGTTTTGTCGGTGCTGGGCGAGGCTCCCTCCAGTAAGTACTCCATGCTTCACACCCCCCAGGGCATGGGAGGTGGGTGCAGATGGCGTGCGCTGTGAGCATTGCATGGCCAGCATGTGGAACCATGTGCAAAGTCGTGCGCCCCACCTGGACCCAGCAGAGAGCCCCCAGACACCAGCCCGCTGCCAGCCTCACAGGAGACCAGATAAGCCCCAGACCCAGCGGGGAGGCCCTGCCAGCACCTGCCACAGCTGGAAACGGGCTCGCCACAAGGGCCCTGGCCTGGTCACAGACAGGCTGAGTAATGCCTTCAAGCATGCCCATGTACTGGGTGCTGCGAGAGGCAGCACCCACTCCTGCAGACAGTGCTGCAATCTGTAGGTGTCAGGGAGGTGCCAGGGAGGGCCAGGCTGCTCCCAGCTGACCTGCCACTAATTACGGGACACCGCTGTGGCCAGACATCCCCCTTGGCTGCTAGCCCATCAAGTGGTGGGCCGGGGTGCGCTGTGGTCAGCCCATTTCTGGAGGCACCACAGAGCCCCCCCCGCCACCATGGCAAGGCCCATTGTGCAGGCCACATGTGGCCTTGCCCCAACACTTTGCCATCCCTGAGCCGGGGGACAGGGTTTGGTCACTGCTCGTGGTGGAGGACAGGGCCCTATGGCATGTGCTGTGTGAATGACTCACTGTCTCTCCTCGTCATCCTTACGGCTGGACCTACACCTTCCGAGGGCCAGGCCAGCCCCACCCCACCACAAAGATGGGTCAGCCCCACCCCAGCACCAGGGCAAGTCCACAGTCAGAGGGGCTGTCAGCACATCGAGGACCACCTCCACTGAGACCACAATGCTGCCCTCTGGAAGACGACTGAGATCATGGAGCGGGGCTGCGGGATGGTATGGAGTGGCAGTCACGGGCATGGGTGAACTCACGTCCCACTTTGACACTGCCACCAGCATCTGGCAGGACATGATGGCCCAGCTGCCTGCAGCTGCCACCCCTGCTACTCCGCCTGTGCCAGCCATCCCACAGGGCATCCTGGACCTGCTGCAGGGGCTGAGGGCCATGCCTGTGCCCCCCCCGCGCTCCTGGCCCACCCAGACCTTGCTGCAGCCCTACTGCCTCCATACCTGCCCCTGCTCCCAGCTCCAGCCAAGCCCTGAGGCGGGCCCCGAACCCACGGTGGGAGAGGATCCAGAGAGAGGCCGATGTCACTCAGGGTCCTGCTCCCCCTCAGGTGTGTGGCCCCCCAACCCCCTCTATGTTTTGAGGCTTCCCTGCACCCCATGTCCCAAGGCCCCTTCATCCAAGTTCTGATGCCATGCCCTTCCTGTCCCACGCCCTCCCCCCGCTGTACATAGTTCAAAGATTTTTGCCCTTCACTTTATTGTAAATAGATTGTCATCACACCGGTTCTTCTCCACAAGGTTTTTCTTGGGTTAAGTAAAATGGTTCGTTGATCACTACGCCTGCGTCCCTCTTCACTGGGCAGGGGTTGTGGAGGGGGGAGGGTGAAGGGAGGGGTCATGGAGGGGATACAGTAGGGCTGTGGGCCTGAGGCCTCTGCTGGGGGGCCCTGGGGAGGGTTATTGTGGGGCTATGGAAACGGATCTCCCTGAGGGCCTCACGGATCTGCACCACATTCTGATGGGCCTTGTGGATCGGAACTACTCCCAGCTGCTCATACTCATAACAGGCAGGTGCACCCACCCTGGGAGGAAAGCCTCCCTCTTCCCCTCCACTATGTTGTATGGGGTGCAACACACTGCCACAGCTTGGGGGACACTGTAATCCCTCACATCCAGGCAGGTGAGCAGGCACCTAAAGCATGCCTTGGGGTGGCCTGGTTAAGGTGGACATTGAAAGTTCCCAGCATGAGGGCATAGGCCACGTCCCCTGCCATGCACGGTGGCATCTGAATATCCCCAGCCACCTGCTCACATTGGGGGATGAATGTTTCCACCTCCATTCTCTGGCACAGGCCAGAGTTGCGGAACACAAGGGTTGTGTGTGCCTGGCCCAACCACCTGACATAAATGTCTGAACTGGCCACAGTGTTTGACCAGGGCCTGCAGCACCATCAAGAAGTAACCCTCATATACTTGGCCACACTATGCTCTGGGGCTCAGATCAGGATGTGGGTCCCATCGATAGCCCCGATGCAGTTCGGGAACCCCATGGTGGCAAATCCAGCCATGACCACTTGCACGTCGCATACAGATGATCCTCCGCAGTACGATGGTGTTAATGGCCATCACAGCCTGCAGAGGGAGGGGACCAAAACACACATCAGGGATGGAGGAAAGGAGTCTGTAGGCTGTGGGGGGGAGTCCCCAGCCCCCTTCCTGCCCCCCCATGCTCCTTGAGAGCCCTCCCCATGAACCCTACCCCAACCCACCCCTCACAGCTCTGACCCCGCTTCCCAAGGGTCCCCTGCAGGGACTGTGCCCGCCCCCTGCAGGGACTGTAGCCTGAGAGTAGCTTGCCTCCATCAGAAGAGTCCCAAAGGTAGACTTCCCCATGCTGCAGGGGTTGCCCACTGAGTGGTAGCTATCAGGGTGGTGAGCTTCAAGAGGGCAACTGCAACCCACTTCTCCACAGGGATGGTGGGACACAGCCCGGTGTCCTGTCTCCAGAGGGTGAGGGTGAGCCAGGCACAGAGCTCCAGGAAGTGTCCTTCTGAATATGAAAGTTCTGGAGCCACAGCTGGTCATCCCATGGCGCCATGTCCAGTTGGTCCCACCAGTCCCAGCTGGTGCAGTGCCTCTAGATCTGTCTGTGTACCTGGAAGGGCTGGCACAGGTGCGACCATCCAGTTGTCACAGCAAGCTCCTGGAAGTTGGTGTTGGGGTCACCCTCTGTGAGGAAGAGGAGGATGGCCATCAGGAGGTGCAGCAAGCGCTTAAGCACCTCTGTGTGGGGCCAGCACAAGCCCAGGGGCTACTCTGGCACCATGAAAAGAGCTGTGTCTCCCACAAAGAATCGAAGCCTGGCTCTAGCAGCTGTGTTGCCCCTCGTGCCAGGGAATGGGGTGTCGGCGGGGGGGATCCCTTTTAGGGCGCATCTCGCTGAGCTCCCATACAATGCTGACTTGCAATCCTGTCTGCTGCAGTTCTGGGTGGCCATTTTGTGAAGAGTGCGCTGGGCTGTCTGGCCTCTCTTTTGACAGAGTGGATTGAAAGAGCGACCCACTCTGGTCTGGACGTGATCCGTCGACAGACGTTTGGTCAGGAGATATCTTCCAACAAAAACCTCTGTCAACTAATAATTCTAATCTAGACGTAGCCTTAGAAGACTGAAAGCATGGAAACAAAGTAGCTATTTGTGTCCCTGTCAATTAAGATTTACTGAGGCTTCATATTTGTTTCAGGTCTGATTCGCAAAATACAAACAAACAAACATGTCTGAGTCCCTTTGCAGGTAAAATACCTTTTCTGTATCACTGCAGGACCTCATACAAGAATTTAGCACCAGGAATAGAAAAAGCATACGCTCACTAGGTTCTTGGGATTGATTAATCAAATTGGAATTAGCTGGGCTCCTTTAATCCTAGTTTTCTATTGTCACCTTAAATATTTTTCCATTAATTTAAGAATGAACTTTTTTACCCCCATTGCTCTCCAAACAATCAGGAAAGAAGTGGACTGTCATAGAGGTTACTTCCCTAACATGATCTTTCTCGTATTTACAAATGAGAAATGCCTTCTAAATTTTCTGAATAAACCCTGGAAATGGGCTTTCTAAGGAGATTTTTCCTTTATTTTGTAAGTGTCCCAACAGGGATTATCCTCTTGTTTAAATGAACAGCTGATTTGCTATCTGGGAAAAAAAGAACAGTTTATGGATTGACTGCTGATATGGCAAATTTTTGTCTTTTCATTAGGCATATCTAATTATGCCAAAAGAATGGAGTGTTGACCAAATTTTTCCAGTAACTGGCTTTTTAAATCACAGCAAAAGGCTTATCTTATGTCTAATGTCCTCAAGGAATTTGAAATGCCAGGTGCTCTTCTCAGTAGTTTATATTGTAAAGAAACAATTGCCAATAAAATCACAGTTCTGAAAAACAATGTTATGCAGTGAATACAGGCTGGCTCCATCACTTTCTGTAAACAGGCATCAGTGTTATTCTTAACAAAGGAGGGCTTCTTTTTCGAAAGATTATCTATAGAAAGCTTGGGTCTTGAACCTTTGTTTCCACTGAGTCATACCAAATAGTACTACTTATGCAAATAACAGTCCCATAGAGCTCAGTAATGAGCATATGTTGCACAGCTAGTTCCAGAGTGGGCCGATTTTAAACAAATGAGAGGAAATGACTACACTGATGGAAAAATAAAGACAATACTGATCAATGTCCATGATATTGCTCAAATCTAAAGGCCAACGTGCTCAAGGATACTTGCTGTCACTTTCAATGGCTTAGGCTATGTCTGCACTACAATTAAAATCCAAGGCTTGCCCATGTCAACTGACTTGGGTGGGAGAGGTGCCCACAACGGTACAATCTGGGAGCTGTAGTAATCTCTGTGCCCCCAACAGTTCAGCAGAGCTGACATCTCTCCTTGCTCTGCTGGCTACTCACAGCCAGCCCCTTCTTGATCCTATTATCACCCAACAGGACAGCAGGTGGTGCCATGTATCCAACCGAGACACCTGAGTGCCTTACCTAAATCACTCAGGGACCAACAAGAGAGGCACCGGCCAATTCCCCAGCCTTGCACTCTTGCTGGGGTAAGAACTGAAGATTATGCCATCTTGTCCTGAATGGGGATCTTTATGATGCAACCTCATTAACTAATCTGCTCCTCCCTAAATGTGGGGAAGATATGAAACAGCCTTTGTTATCAGAGCTACGAATTCATAGCATTTGACAACAAAACACACCATTTAAGACAAAACATAAAACAAGTTTATGAACTACAGAAAGATGGACTTTAAGTGATAACAAACAAATCAATGCTGATTGCCTAGGAAATTGAACAAAATTGCAAACTAAGACCTAGCCTAGACAGGATTTGAATCAGAAATATCTCACCTTGACTGAAGGCACAAGCAGGTTTTAGCTTTCTTACATGACCAGGCTTTTTTTTTTTCCCAGAATCCCTCCTTAGTTTAGTCGTTGCTTCTCAGGTGTTTCTGGGTGTTGCCTTGTGAGGGAGTGAGGACTAATTATTAGGTCACTTTCCCCTCATGTAAATTTTTCCTTAGAGCAGGAACCCCTTTGTTACAATCCAGGATCTCAGCCCAGTTTGTGGAAAAGCACAGGGACAAAAATAGAGTTCGGTATCATGTGATTTGGTGACAAGCCCTTCCATGCTCCTGATCACTCAAGGCGACCATCACTCATAAGCTGTCTAGATCATTCCCACGTGAGGACAAACCTTTTCCATAATCCATTGTCTTTGTTAATGGGCGATTAGAACTGGCTAGCTTATTCATCTTCCTGCCTGAAAGGCTACCTGAGTGTTTCCAACTTCACAACTTCCAGTAACACACACAGCAAAATATTATAACTTCACATACAATGCCAACACATACAATCCAACAAAGATATTAATGTTTAGAAAAATCAAGACTTTCATAGAATCAGAGCTCTAGAACTGGAAGGGACTTCAAGAGGTCATTAAGTCCAGTCCCCTGCATTCATGGCAGGGCCAAGCACCATCTACGTCATCCCTGGTAGATGTTTATTTAACCTGCTCTTAAATATCCCCAATAATGGAGATTCCACAATCTCCCTAGGCAATTTATTTCATTGCTCTACAACCCTAACAGTTAGGAAGTTTTTCCTGATGTCCAGCCTAAACCTCCCTTGCTGCAGTTTAAGCTCACCACTTTTTGTCCCATCCTCAGAGGTTAGGGGGATTAATTTTTTTCCTCCCTCCTGTTAACAACCATTCAGGTACTTGGAAGATATTGTGTCCTCTCCTATTCTTCTCTTTTTCAAACTAAACAAACCTAATTCTTTAATCGTCCATCATAGGTCATATTAGCTCAACCTTTAATCATTTTTGTTGCTTTTCTCTAGATCGCCAGTTTCCCTAAATCTTTCTTGAAATGTGGCTCCCAGAAATGTACAATACCCCGGCAGAAGACTAATCATAGCAGAGCAGAGCAGAAGAATGACTTGCTTACTACACTCCTCTTAATGCATCCCAGAGTGATGCTTTTATTTATTTATTGTGCAACAGTGTCACGCTATTGACTCATTTAGCTTTTGGTTCATTATGATCTCTACATCCCTTTCTGCAGTTCTCCTTCCCAGACAATCACTTCCCATTTCGTAGGTGTGATATTGATCATTCTTTCCTAAATGGCGTTCTTTGCATTTGTCCTTATTGAATTTCATCCTATTTACCACAGACCCTTTCTCCAGTTTGTACAGACTTGTAGAACAATATCTCACAAGGCATACTTTGTATGAAACAGATCCTAATTATGTCGTAGTAGTTTAGTAAATAGTAAATACAGGGTGCTTTGGAGTGCAGAATATCACAATGAGCTCATAGCAAGGGGCTGTTTAATTGCGATGTAGAATAATGTTCCCTCTTAATTTTTCCAGCCATGTGCAGGATAAATTTTGTTATGTGTGCCGAGGCATGTGTGAATTACACCACCACTAGTAGAAACACATGTTGCCAGCTGCTTCCAGCCATAGGTGCTCTGCTAAAAAGCTGGTTGCCATTTCATTCTCTCCTGGGGGGCCACCAGTGTGCATAGGAAACACTGCATGGAGCCCCTGAAGATGAAAGACAGCCATTCATGCAGCCCACTCGCTAGTCTTAGTTGCCCAATACTGGCTTACATGGAACACTGCTAGGCACAGGCTGTAAACACATTCCGGAGCAATGGTAACAGAACACTTCATTAAAAACATTTTGATACCAAAACACACCCCATAGACACCACAGACATACCCATCCAGGTTCAGGACAAGTCTTAAATGACAACATGATGGACAGCTATATTTTGAACCATCACATACAAGACAGTTGCTCGGTACCTCAGAGTTGGCAGCCTGATGAGAACTGATGCATAACTTGCTTGTACCTGTGTATTAAAATGTATCCTAAGGGGTTTGTCTTTGTCCAGCTGAGAGGGCAATGAAAAATCTTATCACTGACTGAGCTGAGCCCAAAGTCATGAGCACACATTCTTAGCATCCTCATACAGGCTACCGGGTGCTATTACTGTGCTTTGTTTACAATAAGCCTGGCACCTTATCTGATTTTGTGGTCTTTGGGGGTTCCCTTGGAGTCTGCTGTGCTGGCTATCTGCACAGAGTCAGCACAATACGCAGGGGAGCACACGCACACAGCCAAACAGTTATCATTGAACAGAGTAGAATATCTGTCAGGACACTGCACTGGCGACTTCTGACTACAGCTTGTTTTATTTTGATGCCAGTTTATCATTATGGTAGCAAGGGATACCATAGGGAGGAATAGCAAATGGAAATACAGAGAGTGGAATGGGCCAGAATTGAGTTTGTAGCCTTAGGATGAACAACCAGAACAACAGGAAAAAAGTTCTGCATTCTATACTTTTCTAGGGACCAGTCAAAATACAATAGTATAACAAAATCTGCTTTTTATACTGCATGTTACTCTGGCTTTACTAGAGGTATATTATTCTACTCATTAGCTACAAGGAAATCATCTCTGTAGTATCAGGCTGCATTTTGCTTAGCTTAAATCTGAAAATAGTAAAAATCAAAATACAGGGAGCAAATACAGTTGCCCCTTGCTGGACCATATCTAGAGAGAAAAATAAAATGGCTAAATTCAAGTTAACACTTAACAAGAAGCTGAAGATGAACTACAGTTACTTTTCTGTCTCAGTGCCTGACAGGCAGCTTTGAGGGATCTTAAAATATCCTGACAGGCCCAAGATACAGAATACCATAAAACTCAGATACTGTTGTCTAATTCTGCACTTGTTCCTACAATGTCGCAGTCTCTCAAAGATATTTAGGCATCTACTTCCCATTGAAGTCAATTTGAATTAGGCACCTAAATGATCTTGAGGCTTTGAGCCCAACTGATTTAAAATTTACAGCATGTTGAAATTAATGTTCCAGATAATAGTGGACATTAAAGCCAGAGCAGATTGGAAAAAGATCCAGTTTTTGACATTTCTAGATAAAATTTTTCATTAAAATCTGATTCCATGGAAATTTTCATGGAAAATAAGTTTCTGACCATCAAAAAAAAGTGTCAGATGTTCACATTTTAACATTTCAAACCACAATGGGTGTGAAATTTGTTGCTAGTTGGGTGCCTCCTTTAATTAAAGCATTATGAGACAGAAACCCTCTTATAAAACAGCTTGACATCATTGGACAGAACTCATTTGCTTAGAGCCAAATTACTGCAGGTCCAGAGCATGAGTAACCAAGTGAGAAGGAAATCTTTCCCCCAGGCCACAATGTCTACAAAGCAGTGAAAATAATATGGCTGACTGCACATGAGATTGCTAGGTATTGGCTGTCTGACATGTGCAATAATGGCTTTGTCTCCCTGCACACCAGTACATGCTACTGTGGAGCCTTTGGGGTTCACTTTTTTAGTGTGAAAGACCCACTCCTTATCTCATTTCCCACAGCATCACTAGAAACATTATGCATAATAAGAGTATATTGCCAAGCTCCCCCACTGCTGGAGTCCTAGGCTGCATCTACACTAGCAAATTCTTTTGAAAGATTTTTCAAAAGAGGGGGGTTCTTTTGAAAGATCCCATGGAGGGTCTACACACAAAAAAGTGTTTTTGAAAGTAAATTGAAAGAATACTGCAATCCTTTTGAAATCACTCTTTCAGGAAGACTGCCATGAAGCTTGCAAAAGAAAACATGCAGATGCTACACGGGCCCTTTTGGGGGGCGGGGAAGAGCAGTCCTCATGAGGCCTGATTTTTCGATCCCTGGCCTGTTCTTTTGAAAGAGTGGATGCTCTCTTTCAAAAGAGCAGATCACTCTTTTGATCTGCGTTTTTGTGTGTGGATGCACTCTTTTGAAGGAAGTTCTTTCAGCAGAGATCTTCCAGAAGGGCTTCTTTCAAAAGATCTCTGTAGTGTAGACATAGCCCTATTGTGCTCCTCCCACCACAAAGCTCCACAGGCTTATAGGTCATACTTGGCTTGAGTGAAGAATCTTGCCTGAGGAATACTGAACTGAGGTTAGCTAATGAAACGTATTATAAGGAGAAATCATGCCTCACTAATCTACTAGAATTCTTAGAAGGTGTCAAACAACATGAGGACAAGGAGGCTCCAGGGGATACAGTGTACCTAAATTTCTAGAAAGCCTTTGACAGATTCCCTCACCAAAGGCTCTTAGGAACAGTAAGCTATCATGGGAATAAGAGGGAAGGTCCTCTTATATATCAACAACTAGTTAAAAGATAGGAAACAAAACATAAGGTAAATGGTTATTCTCAGAATGGAAAGAGATAAACAGTGGTGTTCCTCACGAGTTTGTACTGGGACCTGTGCTATTCAAGATAGTAATAAATTATCTGGAAAAAGGAGCAAACAGGGATAGTTAAGACCAAAGCAGTTATAAAGGAATCTCACAAAACTTGGTGACTATACATCAAATTGCAGATTAAATTCCATATTGTTAAATGCAAAGTAATGCACATTGGAAAACATAATGGCTGTGTCTACACTTACAAAAAATGTGGAACTGGCCATGCTAATGGCCAAATCAAAGAATACTAATGAGGTGCTGAAATGCATGTTCAGTGCCTCATTAGCATGCCGCTGGCCACAGCACTTCAAAAGTGCCGTGTTTTGCTCTCCCGCGGTTCATCTACATCGGGGTCCTTTTTGAAAGGACCCTGCAAACATTGAAATCCCCTTATTCCTATCCCCTGAAGAACAGCTGATAGGAATAAGGGGATTTCGATGTTTTTGAAAAGGACCCCCATGTAGACAAGCCGCAGGCGAGTGAAACATGGCACTTTTGAAGTGCCGCTGCTGGCGGCATGCTAATGAGGTGCTGAATATTCATTTCAGCACCTCATTAGTATTCTTCAATTTGGCCATTAGCATGGCCATTTTGAAGTTTTCCATAAGTGTAGACGTAGCCAATATCAACTATACACGCAAAATGATGGTGGTCTAAATCTGATATTACCATTCATGAAACAAGATCTTGGAGTCATTCTGGATACTTGTCTGAAAACATCCACTCAATGTGCAGCAGCAATCAAAAAAACTGATACAATGTTTGGAATCATTAAGAAAGGGATAGATAATAAGGTAGTGTAACAGGGCGCACTCCTCCTCCCCACCTCCACCCCCTGAACTGGACAAGAGAGAGTTAACTTTGCACTGAGGACAGATAAAGCCACACCCCTTCCACCTTACTGGGCATGCTCCAGTTGCTGGGGTATAAAAGCAAGCACCTCCTTTCCGTTGTGGCTGATGGCCAGAAGGAAAGGGTGTGTGCTGCTTGCTCCAGGAATGCTGCTTCAAGAACCCAGATACCAAATCACATCATGCAAGGCTGAGAGCAAAAAGCTTCTAGATGCCCCCACAGGGACTGGAGACACCAAGGAGCAGACAAGCTCCAGACCAGGAAGGATAAATGGAGACCTGTGCTGCTGCTGGAGGGCTGGCAACAGAAAGTAGCCCAGGGGAAGGTGATGGCTAAGTGGTGAGTGAGCTGGTGCCACAAGAGAGCACTTTTCTTTTGTTGGCTCTTTTCTCCACTGATGTGGTGGCTGAAGCTACAGCCACTATTAGAGCCCTGGTCTGGGGTCCAGCAGAGAAGGAGAGCTGAGTGACCCCCACTGTCTCTAACCAGGGATTCACACTGCCTTAAGAACTGGGGCAAACTGGGAATAGATCACTTGCTAATTACCTGTTCTGTTGACCCTGTCTGGGGCACCTGACATTAACCACTGTCAAAAGCCAGAAAACTGAGTTAGATGGATCTTTGGTCTGACCCAGTAGGGCCATTTATATGGTCTTGGATTTTAACTAATTTATGGCAGGCATTCCACAATTTATCAATGTTCCTAAAGTTGTCCAAGAGTGAAGGGGGGAAAAAAGGAAATGATCAGCAAATACATTCTGTCCTCCTTCACTCATTGAAAGACAAAAATGCTTCTTTCTACTCACTGTAGGTTTCAAGGCATGTTTTCACTCCCATCTCAAAAGTAGCTGAAATTTACAGTTTTGAAGCTTTCAGGTTAAATAAAACCTCACAGAAAATATTCAGAGTTGGCTGTCTAAATTTAAAGACCTAAATTCACATGTAAAGCATCTCAATGAGTAGTTGGATTTTAGGAAGTGCTAATCTGCAGTTCATTTCTACCTCTAGAAATCAAGACAATCGTCTAGATGCAAATATGAATTTAAGTACCTACGTTTTGCCATCCAATTTTGAACATTCTGATCTAGGCATGTTCATTATTTAAAAAAAAATACGTCTACAGATACAAGTCTCCAGCAGACAGACTCTGATGGAGAAGTCAGAATGCAAGTGACTAACGCAGGGGTCAGCAACCTGCGGCACATGAAGCAGGAGCTCAACCTTGCCCTTCCTCCCCCATGCAGCTGGGAGTATGCACCTGGGGATTAACAAAAGACCAGCTAATGCTACCAACCAGCACCTAACTGGTAAAGGTCTACATCTTAACTTATTTATTAATTAAGCTATTGTAAATAGCACTATTAGTGACTTTAAAAAGTATCACTGGCACTTGGACCATAAATAGAGGTCAAAAGGTCAAATTTCAGCACTCTGCCTCAATGTTGCTGACCCCTGGACTAGAGTATGCCCTATTCAGGCATATAAATCAAGGTACTATTAGCAAAAGAGCCTCAGCTGAACTCAGACACCACAGAGGCTCACAGAATGAGAAAACAGACAGACAATTTGGCTTTAAACCTCAAACATTGATTGGCCCTGAAAATAAATAGAAAGCCAGTACAATCTCGGGAAACCTACCATTAAGACAGTATATTTCCTTCAGCTACCACTGCTCCATGACAAGAATAAAACTGGCGCAGAGGAAAATAATACCCTTGTTGGGACCCTTCAGATTAAGGCGATGTCATGGTATCCTCTCACAATGAAGATACCTCTTCGGGGAAGAAGAAACAGTAGTAATGGGGGATGCAATTATTCAAAATATAGACAGTTGATTGTTTTTGACTAGAATAACCACACGGTGAAATGCCTGTCTGTGAAGGTTACAGATCTCTAGAGATATCTACACAAACTGCTGTGCAGTGCTCAGTGGGGCTGACAGGCACCATGGGTGTGAGGGCAGGGAGAAAGGGGGCCCAGCTCCCTAACACAGAAGAGGCAGGGCTTAGGGCAGTCAGCCTGGGGCTCCTCCCACAGAGCTACATACAGAGGGCTGGCACAGTGCTGCCACAGTATTTCACAGTTGCCCAGGGCAACTGCCCCTTTTACCTTTTCAGCAGGCCTGGCAGTGCTGGGGAGGCTGCTGGACTGTAATCTGGTTCTACATTTACAGAAACAAACTTTGTTCCTGGTGGCTTGTCTCTAAGGCAAAGCACAACAGTGTGTGTAGGACTAGTTTCTGAAAGTTGTGTAAGGGGCCACAAGGCAAACTTTTCCTATCTTGAACAACCTCATACTGCAACAGTGACCAAGAGGGGGGGTTACACCAAGTTGGGTGACCATGAATATGAGGATATTGATAAAATAGACATTTCAGAAATTCAGTGCAATTATGATAATCAATGGAGCACAGTAATATCAGGGAACAAAATACAGTATATAAGAATGATGGAGTAGGTCGTGCTGGTGAAGGAGTGATGCTGTATGTGAAAGGAAGCATTGCATCAAATATAGTTTAAAAAAGCTTAAATGAATCAAACAGTACCAGAGAATCTCTGAGGATAAAAACTCCGTGGTTGGCAAAACAGAGCAAATGAAGCAGTTGGGGAGAAAAGGGAATCTTTTAAAAATTGGAAGCCAAATCAACTGAGGAAAATGGTAGGGTGTAAACACTCTGGCAAGTAACATGTAAAAATATAGTTAGGCAAGCCAAAAATAATAATTTGAAAAGCAACTCGTTAAAAAACAAAAACAAAGGTGGCTAAACAAATTGGTGGGGGGCTGCTGGACCATCAAGGTGCTAAAGGGGTACTGTAGGATGACAAGGCCATTGCAAGGAAGCTAAATGAATTCTTTGAATGAGTCTTCACTGCATAGGATGGAAGAGAGATGCTCAAACCTGAGCCATTCCTTTTAGGTGACAAATGTCAGGAACTGTTCCAGACTGAAGTATTGTTAGAGAAGATTTTGGAACAAATTGGTGAACTAAACTGTCTTAAACCACCAGGACCAGCTACCATTCACCCAAGAGTTCTGAAGGAACCCCAATATGGAATTGTTTTTTAATACAACCCATATTCTACCCTTGGAATTCATTGCCAGAGGATGCTCTGAAGGCAGAAGTGTAATTGGGCTGAAAAAAGAACTAGATAAGTTCCAGGAGGATAGGTCCATCGATGGGCCTTAACCAAGATGATCAGGAATGCAACCCCCACACTTTGGATATCCCTTGCCTCTGTCAGAGGCTAGGACTGGATGACAGGTAACAGATAACTTGGTAATTGCCCTCTTCTATTCATTCCTTTTAATGCACCTGGGGAAAAGACAGGTGAGGGATAAGGACAGCTTGGAGGACACAGAGTAGAGGGGGCATTCTTGGGGGAATGGGCAGGAAAAGCTGATCACTAGAGCACACTCCCATCCAAAGTCGGGAATGGAATGCAAGTTCCCACATCTTGTGCTTTCAGCAAATATTACAAAACCCACTGGCAAAGTTTTCCCTCTCCCCACCCAGTCCTAGCTCACACAGGATGATCAGCTGCTATGAATTAGTTACTCCTTTCACTCAAATGGTAGATCAATCCTCCTGACAAACCAAGGGGGTGTCAATTTGTTGCCACCAGAGAGAACCTCTTCTTCCAGTTTGCTTTAATAAAACCTAGCCATTTTGTGTGTCTTTAAAAGATTAAGGTTGCAACATCAGGCACCTAAAAATTAAGACTGAAAGTGGCATTAAGTGGAATTAAGCAGGTCCACTTTGTTCATTTTCCAGCTTCAGTTCTTTCATGTGAACCTTCTCACTGAAAAGAATCTGAATAAAATTTGAAGTTGAAATCGTAACATTTGCTTTTCAGTTAGGACATAAAGCAGTTCCAAATTCCAGCTCATTAAACCCAAGTTTCCCCTGATTTTCATTGGCCTTTGGATGCTTGTGACATGGATGTTTAAACCTCTGCAACCCATAGTAATTACATTTCTTTCTGATCCTACGACAGAGCATGCAAAAAAGTAAAATATTGCTCTTCTAGTTTTGGCTCACAGCATCCATAATGAGTGCTTCTCTCAGAACTCTGATAGTATCTAACCAGCCTGGGGTATATAATGTTGTCTCAGCTTCCACAGCATCCCAGCAAAACTCTCAGAAGTGAAAGTGCAAATGTTTACCAATGCTAGGGAAACCTCATGGGTAGTAGAGTGAGAGCTGTGTGCACCCAGCACACATCCAGAGGAAACTGACAAGATGAAGTAATACTCTATTTGCTGATGTAGTGGTACTGACATCTGTTAATCTTTCCACATTCCTGTCACAAGTGAAACATGCCAGCACCTACCATGCTCCTGCTCTACATGCACAAGAGACTTAGTGACAGTGAAAGCCAACAGATCACCCAGAATATTATTTGCCATGGGCTGAGGCTGCACCATCATTAGGGTCTCTAACTTTGCTAAGCAGAGGTGAGCAATACCTTCAAGTGTCTGATTTGTGCTATTTAAGCTTCATGGGGACAAAAATATACAGCCTTGGTTTAGAAATTAATTTTTATACTTCCCTTCATTATTTCAAGTTGCTTTCAGAATCAGGAAATCCAAGAAATATATTCACAGATGTTCCCTTGTTTGTTTGTTGACTCTGTGTAATTTGTTTGCCCTAATTTGTTTTTGTCTATCATGGGACTTCCCTTTTTAATTTCCCTTTCTCTGTTTACCACTCTTTGTGGAGCAGCGGTCTGTTAAGCTGTGAGAGGCACATGCCAAATTAAAAAAAAGGCACTGCAGATTGTTTTAAGCATTGGTTGTCCCTTTGGGCCTCAAGGCCTTGCTTGAAGCCTGCACCTGCTCCTCCTCCTGAGACACAGGGCTCCTGATCTTTATCCCCTGCCTTTAAGCTGCCTGATTCCTATTATCCAAAGTCAAACAGCGTTCTCTACATTCACGCCTCCAGCATTTGGCATGAAATTAATAAGCCTGGCTGATATATTTCCCTGGAAGCCTGCCACTCTTTAACAGTGGTGTTAGATTAAAAATTTTGGCATGGTTAATGAACAGGGAAAAGCTGAAGCCAAAAGTTTCATGCAGCAATGCAAAGATTTGGGGGTTATGAAAAGAATACCAACTTTGCTCACATTTTCTGAATGCCATCCTAATGACTGGGTTAGATAAGACACAACAACATAGTCATAGCTAGAAGAAAGGACATGTTCTTTTCCTTCCCTCACAGTTAGATTTTATCGGTCTTCTCAATCACCCAGTATTCTGTTGTATTGCTCTCTAAAATACAAAATAATAGCTACTTATTTTCAAAAGTCCAGTCTCTCTATTGTTACAATTAGCAACACAATTCAGTTCCAAATCCACATTTTGAGTATCCTAAAAGTTAAAAATGAGCATTGGAATTGTGGGGGTTCTGATTTGTCATCTTCTGGAGATTGGAACCAAGTGTGAATCTCAGATTTGGATTCCAAAGCTGCCTTGTATTGAGAGTAGGTTAGATCTAGGCTTCTGGTTCAATACCATCTCTGAGTCCAGTATTTGATCAACAAGACTCTGGCATTGTTTAGGATCCAAACTTTTTCCTTAAAGAGAAGGAAATTGCATTAAGCATTCCTGGCATTATGGCATGGGTGAGTTATGGGTGTGTGTGTGTTTAAGGAACAATGCCTTGCTCCCTAACTGTATACCTTCAATAAAATTTATGCCACCCAAGAGGAAACTTCAGACCCATTTGCTTTAACATGGGAATTCTCCTACTATTTCCCTGCTCCACCCTCCCCCGCACACACCTTGAAAAAACTGTGTGGCCCTAGAGTTTCCCCACATGCTACAAACAACTTGGTAAAGCCACAAAACATATCTAGACACACACTGAGGCACTGCCAAAGAGAAAAAGACTGAAAAAATGCTGTAAAAACAAGGAGTCTGAAACTTCTACTAGTTTAATATTAAAAAAATTAACCGCTGTTTCATTTCCTTCAGTAACCACTCCAACTCCAATAGATCCAACAAACTGCAAAGCAAGAATAGAAGCAAAACTGTACCATATGCAGCCACATTCCATTCATAGGATATAGAGCCTTCATCCTGAAAATCCCTCAAAGCACTTTACAAACTGTGCTGTATGCAAAGGGATCTCTTCCTCTCGGACAAAATGCATCCAATTCTGGAAAGTGACAACAGCCATTTTGTGCCAGAAAAAGTGCAGAACATGGTTAGCAACAACAGCTGAGTTTAGGATGCAAGAGAAATAACTTCTCCAGTTCAATCTTTAAGGAATGTTATAGAGGAAAAGATCTCATCACCTCCGCTTAGACTGTCCCAACCTTTCTGTCATTCACTGTTTTCTCTCCTCAGTTGTCTTTCCCTTTGCCTACAAGCACACACTCATTTCCCTCCCTTGAGAAACATTTCTCAGCTCCACCCCCCCCCAACCTCCTTTGCTGCCATGTTCTCTCTCTCTTCCACCTTTACCTTCAGAATCCTTGAACATGCTGTCTTCTGCCTAGGCTTCCTCTGGACTTAATTTTTCCTATCCCTGTTAATATAGAAACTTCCATCTACGCTTCACCAAAGCATCCCTTTCAAAGGTCATTAATGACATTCTTCCAGCCAAGGCAAGGGGATACTTTTTTCACCTTCAGCATCCTAACTGTTCTGCTGCCTTTAATGCAATGAAATTCCCCTCTTGCTCCAGGGCTCTGTACCACTTTCCTACAAATGTCCCACAGTTGCACTACCACTAGAGGTAGAAGCACAATTTGAATCAGCTGTTTGTCAACCATTAAATTGTCTCACTTGGCTGAGAGCATCTCTAGACAACACTACTTAAAACACTAATGCCCTGTTTACATTGCCATTCTCGGCTGGTGTAATTCCAAGGTGAGAAGTATTCGAAAAAACTGGTAGTATAAACAGAGCTTACGATTCTGGATTTTACTCCTGCCTTGCTGACTGTTGGGTAAGCCTGTCCTCAGATGGCTTCTCAATCTCGTCCTCTCCCACAAGTTATCCCACAGAACCTGTGCTATTCATTCTCTCTCTCTCTCTCTCTTCATCTGTCCCTGTCATGAATAGCCGTGTCTACACGTGCCCGCTACTTCGAAGTAACGGCGCCAACTTCGAAATAGCACCCGTCACGGCTACACGTGTTGGGCGCTATTTTGAAGTGGAAATCGACGTTAGGCGGTGAGATGTCGAAGTCGCTAACCCCATGAGGGGATGGAAATAGCGCCCTACTTCGAAGTTGAACGTCGAAGTAGGGCATGTGTAGCCGATCCGCGTCCCGCAACATCGAAATAGCGGGGTCCGCCATGGCGGCCATCAGCTGAGGGGTTGAGAGACGCTCTCTCTCCAGCCCCTGTGGGGCTCTATGGTCACTGTGTGCAGCAGCCCTTAGCCCAGGGCTTCTGGCTGCTGCTGCTGCAGCTGGGGATCCATGCTGCATGCACAGGGTCTGCAACCAGTTGTCGGCTCTGTGGATCTTGTGTTGTTTAGTGCAACTGTGTCTGGGAGGGACCCTTTAAGGGAGCGGCTTGCTGTTGAGTCCGCCCTGTGACCCTGTCTGCAGCTGTTCCTGGCACCCTTATTTCAATGTGTGCTACTTTGGCGTGTAGACGTTCCCTCGCAGCGCCTATTTTGATGTGGTGCTGCCCAACATTGAAGTTGAACATTGACGTTGCCAGCCCTGGAGGACGTGTAGACGTTATTCATCGAAATAGACTATTTCGATGTCGCTACATCAAAATAAGCTATTTCGATGTAGCGTGCACATGTAGACGTAGCCAATGAATACCTGTAAAGGGTTAAACCCAGAGGCTATGTCTAGATTACAGTGATTTGTCAACAGAGGATTTGGTGAAAGACATCTTCTGATAAAACCTTCTTTCAACAGATCATGGCCAGATTGCCAAGTAGATCGCAAGATCGACAGAGGGGCCGGACTGCCCAGACGTTCTCTCAACAAAATGGCCAACTGGAAGCTCAGCAGACAGGGCTGCCCAGTGTCCTGTAAGCCCTGTCTGTCAACAGAGGGCCCCACACATCATCCAGACTGGCTTTCTCTCGGTGGGGTAACCCCAAGCTCTTAACCCTCCCTTGTTTAGGGTTGAGATTGCTAGACTGCATTTCCCACAGGCACAAACAATACAAAGTAAAGTAATAAGCAATTAAGTCACTCAACTCCTCCCTCTATGATGTATTAATTGGTACCCCTGCTTTACCTCAGTTACTGTAGTCGTCACTGTCAATTTCTAACTCCAATGTGTCAGTTCTGTTTGGATTTACTTCATTGCAGGAGAAATTGTAAAAACTCCTTCCATTTAAATGCCCTATGATTACGGTTTTGACTGACTCTGACCAACATACTAATTACATATGAAATCAAATAAAAATTCCAGTGGATTGATATCCGTAAGTCTCAGCAGTGTATAATTCCAGCAGGCAGAATCCAACCTGAAATCTCTGGAGCTTAAAGCATGAGTGTCTACAGCATTAGCTAAAAGCCAGCTGCCTATTAGCTACTGCTGTAGAACAGACTCATTCTCTCAGTAAGTGGGCTGTCTCAGTGCCACTGGAGTGGCTAGTAAAATACACCCAGTAAACTACACCCAGAATGTGTGTAGCTTACAAATGCACCTTGCATAAAGTTTTCCCCTTTCCACCCATCTCAGTAGCCAAATGATACATCTACTCCCTCACTACAGTGTACATATTCCCCAGTAATTTCACCTCTGCCCAAAAAAGCCTGAGAAAATAGATAGGGATTGCAGTGTGTCCTAATTAAACAAGTCAGCAACATAAGAACAATTACAATCATCCATTTTTGAAATTAGAAGCAAAATTCTGTTCAAGTTAGGCTTTGTGAACTGTTCATTTTGGGCCTGAAATGCATCCCTGTACACTGGATTTTTTTTTTAAATAGTGATTTAGAACTCATAACGTCCCTCCTTTACCTCAGAATACAATGCTGTGGTGGGTGGAGGGCTAGGGAAAGGGAACCTCGGATGTTATTTCCACATCCATGCATCACATTGCACTAAGTTTTATCACCTGCCAAAAGCATTTTTTCCAGCAAGTCTCCCCTACCCTGCCTCAGGCTCGGAACCTTCTCTGAAATTCCTGCCAAAAAGGCACGAATTTGTGCATCTAAAAGGTCTAGAAGAGTAGTTCCCAACCTTTTTGAGATGGTGACCCATTGTGACAATTCACTAAGGCCATGGCTACACTAGCCAAAAACTTCGAAATGGCCATTTCAAAGTTTACTAATGAAGCACTGAAATACATATTCAGCACCTCATTAGCATGCAGGCGGCCGCGGCACCTCAAAATTGACACGTCTCGCCACCGCGCGGCTCGTCCAGACAGGTCTCCTTTTCGAAAGGACCCTGGCAACTTCAAAGTCCCCTTATTCCTATGAGCAGATAGGAATAAGGAGACTTTGAAGTATGCTCCTCTGCCCCCAGGCTTGAACCCCTCACAGCCCCACCCCTACCTCACATGACCGCCACTGCTGCCCCCTGCTGCTCCTTCGCTGGGCCACCACCCTTGCCTTCTCCATGCTGCTCCCCCCAGCTTTACTACTCCCTACCCCTATCTGCAACATGGGCAGTTCTGCCCTACCGTGCTGAAAAGGGACTCAATTTAATGGGTTTAACGGTCGGATCCCTCCTGCCGGCTGTTGAACAAATTAAACTGGAGTTCTATCTCAGCATGTCAGCACAGGGACTGGGAGCTGGATGAGGGAGCAGCAGCAGTGGCAGGCGCTGTACATGGCTCCTTAAAGAGCCAAATGTGGCTCAGAGCTGCCCAGCCGGTGACCCTTAGAAAATCTAATAGTGACCCATGTCAGGGTCCCAACCCACAGGTTGGGAATCCCTAGTCTAAAATGAGCAAAAGAATCCAACCTGGAGAAAGTAACATCAAGGACCCAAGAAAAAGTGAAACTTTGGGAGGGTGGGACAGGTTGTGGAGTGGTTGGGGGTTGCTGGTATAGTCTTGGAGGGCTGTATTAGTGCTTGGTATGGTTGATTGGGGACAGATGGCTGCGGAGGGTGCGAGGAGACTAGAGCTGGCTGCTAATGCAAAGGTGCATCTTTTCTACACCAAGAGGCTCTGCATGCACCCGCACAGCCTCTACCAGCTCTGCTCTCCCCAGTTCCAGAGCTGCGCATTTTGCAGACAGGTGAGTAAAGGAAAGTTAGAGTGTCAACGTGACTGGGGAAAAGAGCAAAGCACAGGAGGGGCAACAGGAAGCGGAGGAAGGAGCAGGGTCAAATCACCCACTCTTCCCCCTCCCCTGACTCCTTCTGGATCTTACCAATTTGGATTTGTTTTTCTTCAGCTGGTGCTTGTGATGTATTGGATGCACTGCTGTGCTGTCACCCACTTCCAAGTCACAAGACATCAGTGCAGAAAGAGTTCTTTATACGCACACCCACACACAGATGCATGTGCTCACCCTTTCTTTGTGCTTTGTTCCATTCTAAAGCACTGGAAAGTTCACAGATAATCAATAAATGATAAGGATCAAAGTCACAGTTGAAGCTAAGAGGAGACTCCCCTCTTCGTGCTCCCCACAAGCTGTCAATGAATCACTTGCACGACTCTATGGCCATTGCCAGCTTGCCCTCAAAGCAGTAAAAGATGCTAAATCAATACTGATGCCAGCTGCATTCTGCCATATGGCTGAGATTTTCTCTTGACCCATATGAAGATGACAAGTTCTCATCTACTCCACATGACCCACAGCAAAACCATGTAGAGTAGTTACATTCACTCAGCTTTGAAACTTTGCTCTACAGATTTATTATTGTTGCTTTTTCAGGGGTCTGATGATCATTCTACAATTTGTGGAACACTGATCTTGCAGCTGTAAAGTGATCTATCTCCTGGCAGCATGACTGCTTTTAGTGTCAGAAAATCCCAGTACCATACACCAGAGATACCTCATTCAAAACACTATGCCACTGATAGTGCTCACTTCACATTGCTGAAACACGGAAGGACACATATATGGAAGATACCAGGCACTGTCCTGTGGGTATGACTGATTCCCTGCCAAGCATCTGACTGGCATCAGCTACCAAGACAGATGCTTGCCCAGGTCTCCCAGCAAGAGCACTGCAGATGGGTGATTCTCCATGAGAGGCAAAGAAACACAAATAAGCCCCTCATTAAAAGACCGTAGTATGCTCACAAAATCTGATCTTATATTTCCATCTACCTGACTCAAAACTTTTTATGTTTAACCACATTTATTACAAGAAAGTGTAATTGCTTGTGACACAAGAATTGCCACAGACCAGGTCAATGGATCTCTGTAAGAAGGGTAAAGATTTTCATATAGGCTGGCCCAGAAACATGGAGCAGAGGACCATTGCAAACTTCACTTTCATCTGCTCCAAAGCACTTTGCTTCACCCTTGCTCCTCCTAGTATATAAACATGCATAGTGCATATAGTCTAAAAAAACATCAATAAAACCCTACCAAAACAAACCATTTTCATGCATACATATTGTGACAGGTTTGGTCTTAGCAAGCCCCTTGAGACTGATGCTTGATGTGCTGAAATCCCACTGAACATGAGTACCTACCCTTTGAAGCATCCCACCATTCTGTCCTATTGAGCAAGATCCTTCAGTCTTGGTACAGAGTTGTGATCATAGCCCACAGAAGAATAATGCAGACACTGAAACCAGATCATCCCTGGGAAGGCTCAGTCACAAGGACTTGACACAGCACTCAGATGTCCAGCCGCAGTGGGACCAGAGCCCCAGAAAAATCAGTCTTACTCTATATAAACTGTATACAGCGCAAGCTCATAAAATGTTTGCCCCCTTTATCAATGAAAGATATGTGCATAGCTATTTGCCTTTCCCAAGTGACAACTATTTACACCTGGTTTATTAGTAAACAAAAGTGATTTTTTTACGTATAAAGTAGGAGTTAAGTGGTCATAAAACATAGCAGGACAGGTTACGAAACAAAAAATAAAACACACAAGCTAAGCTTAATACACTAAGGGAACATATTACAAATCATAATTTCTCACCCTAGTTCTCAGTGGTAAAGTCCTTCCCAGGCCAGAGATGTCTTTTCTGGAGTGGATTCAGCAGTTCTCCTCCATCACTATCATGACAGTCCTTGGCCGCGTCTACACTAGCCCCCTCCTTTTGGAAGGGGCATGGTAGTGAGCAAATTGGGAAGATGCTAATAAGGTGCTGCCATGAATATGCAGGTTTCCCATATTCATGACAGCGCCTCATTAGCATCTTCCCAACTCACTCATGACCATGCCTCTTCCAAAAGGAGGGGGCTAGTGTAGACATAGCCCTTTTGTTCCCAGTTGTTTTCATGTATCTTCCAGGGGTGGGGAGGCAGTCTGTAATGCCAGATGAAGACAACCATTGTTTAACTCCCTTGCTTTAAACAGAATTTCCCTAGGGTGGGAAGCCTTTATTCTATTCCCCCACACCTCTGTGGAAGAGTACATAATTCAAGAGATTCCAGCATCTGGTGACATGGCCATGTGTCCTTGTGGGGACTTTGAGCCTCTCCTACTGGCTGCTTCATAGGAAAAACAAACCCATTTACAAGCAGTCTTGTAGAACCTTAGGCTATGTCTAGATTACAGCAATTTGTTGACAGAAGATTTTATCAGAAGATATCTTCCAACAAAACTTCTGTCAACAGATCACTTCCAAATTGCCAAGCAAATCACTCTTGTGATCTGCTCTGTCAACAGAGCTGCCAGACTGCCTGGTTGCTCTCTCGACAAAACAACCAACCGGAAGCATAGCAGACAGGGCTGGTCAGTGTCCCGGAAGTCTGGTCTGTTGACAGAGGGCCCCTCCGGAACATCCAGACTGGCTTTCAGTTGACAGCTCTCTGTCAACAGTGTCATTATGCCTCATGGGGAGTGGGATAAGACTATCAACAAAAATGTTTTATTCTGTTGATTTACTATTGACAGAACACCTTGGGAATCTGGGTGCTCCCAGGGTTTTGTCAACATAAGCCTCTAGTACAGATATAGCCTTGGAGACTAACAGATTTATTAGGTCATGAACTTCTGTGGATCATCTAAGGAAGTGGGTCTTACCCACAAAAGCTCATGACCGAATAAATGTGTTAGTCTTTACGGTGCTACAGGACTGCTTGTTGTTAGCATGTCTAGATTAGTAAAATGGTTCATATTTCTAACTTCAGATACAGGAATTGTGTACGTGCACATAAATAGAATCGACACATTTAGCAGGTTATGAATTTTCAAATGACACCTTACAAGGCTTTTTTTTGCATAAAGCATTTCAAGTTATGCATATTCATAAGTATATTTCCAGTCATTGCATCTTCTGCAGCTACAAAGAGCAACATGTGTAGTTTAAATTGACCTCTCTCTTATTTCAAATTAAGGCGAAACAACAAAGTCTAAAATTTCCACCAGGGAACCGAGGGGACTGAGTGTACAGGACTTCCTGACATTAAACATTTGGAATGGAACACAAAATTTCAACTGCCACTACAGCAGGGAACCCTCTCCATGTAAAGATGCAGTAAGCAGAAGCAGAATGACAATTTCCACTTACATATCCTCAGGCAGAACTGTTCTCACCTGAAACAAGCCTTGCTACTCCAGATGTAAGTAGCCTGAAGCTCTGTTGCATCTGTTAAGGACTCCTCCACTCTGGTACTTTGATTGCAGAAAGCAGGGGTGTGCAAGAGTTTTTAAGGTACCTTGCCACTAATGGCTTGTGTTACAAACTCCCTAAGGTCACAGATTCCTTGGCCTTGGATTGGTATTACTGCTACCACCACAGTGCAAAAGCCTTGTTGAAAACCTAGTAACAGGCATTAGGAAATTCTTTCCTGCAAGGTACCCTCAAGCCCTTTTAATCCTCCTTCTGGAGAAAGCTTGAAAACTAATTTCTCCTAGTAGTTTGGCTTTGCATGTGCACACAAATCATGTGACCTTCTAGGATAGAGGAATCGGATCATGGTCTTAACAGGGTGATTCTTATTAGAAAAAATACACTTGATGAAACATTACTTGGTTTTTAGGTGTTACAAAAGTAAAAAAATAAAATAATTAAAAACCACAGAGAATTCCTTACCTGGGATTCAGTTTGGAACTTAGAGCATAATGGCACTTCCACGTAGCACAGGCACTTCAAAGTGCCCACGGCTACACACTTGCCAGCACTTTGGAGTTTGACACTCTGAAGTTGCTGCAGGGAAGAATTAGTCTAATGAAGTGCTGCATATTCATTGCAGCACTTCATTAGTAATCTCCTATCAGCCTGATTACCATGCCACCTTCGAAGCACAGGGCAAGTATAGACATAGCCTATATGTAAATCCCTTTTGTGGATCCCACTCATGAGCTAAACAAATGCTGTGGTTTGGCAAATATTACCGTGACCTCAGTTCTCCAGTCTTGAAAAGGGTTTCAAGAACCTCATTAATTGTAAGAGGAGCAGGACTTAGATTAACCAACAAGAGTTAGTAAAATAAACTATTTTTAAAGGTTGCTTTTAATTAGTCCCAGCAGAGCTACTCATATGGTGGAGTTCAAAGTAGGCATATCTGTATTTCATCTCATTCAAAACGGTCTTAAGCATCCAGGTGTTTTAAGATAAAAGGAGTAAAGAACAAACATCCAGAAGAGGGAATGGGAGCATGTTGAACTGTATAGATTTCAACAAAGACAAGTGACAATGTTGTCAGAGCAACAAGGGGTCCTGTGGCACCTTATAGACTAACAGAAATGTATGAGCGTAAGCTTTCGTGGGCAAAGACCCACTTCATCAGATGCAGGTAGTGGGTCTTTGCCCACGAAAGCTTATGCTCATACATTTCTGTTAGTCTATAAGGTGCCACAGGATCCCTCGTTGCTTTTGCAGATCCAGACTAACATGGCTACCCCTCTGATACTTGAATGTTGACAGACACACTGATACAAACATGATGGGTCATTCAAATGCTCAGAAAATTAGAGAATACAATAGGGGATCTATAGGACAGACAGCACAATAGGATATGAATCCAACATAACAGGATGAAAGAATCTGTAGGATGAGGCAATTATTTCATTTAGAATCACAAGGACTGTTCCAAAAGCAAGGGAGAACACAGGTAAAAGGCTTGGCTTTCAGCCACCACATCCAAGCAAATAGCCAGAGGAACTTCACAGATATATGTTTAAACGGAATAACTAAATGAAAACTTCAGAGCTCTCCGAACTAGATATGCAGGATTGTGCCTACAAAGCACTCTTACTCCAGCAGAAAACATTGCTTAAATTCAGGAGAACATTAAAAATAAGTTTAAAGTAGAAAGAAAGTGGTGGGAATCTTCATTTGCAGTTGATTTGCCAGCAAATGGATTTATTTGGAATAAGACAAATTCATTCATTCATTTCATTTGGAGAAAAGCTCCAAAAATTTCAGTGACATTTGTAAATTTAATTTATAAACCTACCAAAAGGTTCTTGATAAACATTTTAACAAAACTGTGGACATCTATGAACTTCCTGGTTGCCATTATGGCCTGATTCTGCACCAGCAATATAGTCTTCATAGTCCTTTTAAAAAGGAAAGGCAATCAGCCTGCAGAACAGGTGATTCGCAAAAGAAGCTGATAATGAGCTAGATTTCTGGTCTGCTCAACAATACTAACATCCAGATATAACAAACACATTTTACACACATTAATTTCAGAGCGAACCTTAGAGACCAACTAACACTAACTTTGAAAAAAGTTGACTTAAGCTATACATAAAGTTTAAAAGTATTGAGTCTCACTCCTTCTGGAAACATTTGGCCAAATACATCTTTGGCACAAATCCATTGGCTTGCAGCAGAAATTAATTTGGTTTGCTCTTTTGACACTTTAATGGTATGTCAAAGGCTTTTCCCCCTACAAGTTGTCAGAAATGACAGCATGCAATGATTAAACACAAATATTCCATACCAAATATCCCATCACCCCACCCCAGTGATCCAGCGACCCTGGGGCTTTCCCACCAGCACCAACTGGTGGGACTGCCTTGTGCTTAGGGATGGGCCGTATATTTTACTTTTCTGTTACACAACTGCTGGCTAAATAGACCACCTGCATTAGTATTCCACTGTTGCTTGAGCAACAAATGGCACTGAGTGTAATCAGTTGTTTGGGTTTTGTCCATCTTGTATTTTTAGCCCTCGGTATTGCCTCCAGCCACTTGCACTTATTTAACAGGATCATTCACTACTGGTACTTGCTTAGAGCCTCAACACAATGTGATGGCCTAGCCTTGGCTTAGGAAAATAAGCAAAGTTAATGACCAGACAGATGGCTGCTAGGGATTACTGATATCATTAACATTTCTTGTTTATCTGTATCTTAAAAAACAAAAACAGAAAAACCACCTGTCTCAAAATATGCTAACGGAAAACATGGCTAGCCTGGTGAACGTTGCATTTCTACCATGTTACTGTATTTTCCCAGTCCATTTCCTCTGCAGTTATGTCTACTTGTTAGGTCTTGTTTTAGAGTAAACTCTTCAGAGGAGGGATTGTCTCTTACTGTGTTTCTTCTTTGCCTAGCAGAATGGATCCAGATCTCTGCTGCGGTCTTCAGAAGCTACTTTAACATACAAGTAATAATAAATTGCCTTAGGGGAAACTACAGAGCATACAAATGCAGGGAAGAAATCCCATCATTTCTTGCACTGGAATCCTCTAGTAGTTCTCCATACGACTTCTCAGACACAGAAATACCTGGCAGCTATGCTGAGCTATCTTTGGTAACCGGCTTCTGTTGGTCCTCCTGTATATTTAATACCTGGAGTTATATTCACAATAAGTTCTTCCCCAAGTCAACAGCATTCTGGCATCCAATATTGTGCAATGGAGGTCTTCAGCTCATTATAAGGATTTATGTATGGTACCTGTATGACCCTCATCAATGTAGTATCTGAGCACCTCTGTCTTAACTGAACCCACAAATTTACCAGAATTATGAGCTCAGCTGTAAAATATATGTAATAGTTAATAGGATGTTATAACAACCTACAATAACAAACATTGATGGGAAAAAGTATGAAAAGGAAGCAGAATAACTGAATTAATCTAAATAAGGCTAAATTACTATGGCTGAATAACTGTTGAAATTATGCTGGTTAAAAAACAGGAGATGTGGACCTAGAAATTAATGAGCCAAAACTGGTATGCAAGCGATGAAGCCTAGCTGCTGGACAAAATATTCCACCTACTACTGTCTTTTGAGGTTCTTGAAAGATTTTGCAAAGAAAGCAAAGAACAAAACAAAGCATAGGGGCTCCTGGAGTGAGCTTTGCCATCCTAGCTTCCACTCCATCATTTCCTGAGACCCTGAGCATTTACCACCCTGATCATGTGATGTGTCATGGCCTGAACAGCCCAAATAACATCAATACCCCTGCTTGCACGAGCTGAAATTTTAAATGCCACCAGGGATGACAGTTATTACCATCTTTGATACCACATGTCTAACAAGCAGGCTTGTCCTAAGATCAGACTTTTACAACAGCAGCAGCAAAGGCATCTACAGTCCATCTCAACTAAATTCTTTTCCCCAAAAAGAACAGTTATCTTTTTATATCATGCAAGAAACTGTAAACCAGACTGGGTCAGGAAGAAGAAGAGTTATTTTTAAATAAAACCACTTTCTAGCTATTGGGAGAGGGAACAACAGGTTATGTTAAAATGAAAATCTTATTTAGTACCCTTACATTTCAAATGTTTCCACTGTTCTTCCGCCTTTTCTTTTTTTAATAAAAGGTTAAAAGGCCTTTCAATCATGCATTTGCCATGGACCTAAACACATTCACTAAAACCCACATCTGGTTTAATGCTCGTCATTTATTGAGTTATGTTAACACTAGGCCATGTCTACACTACACTGTAAATCAGCTCAAGGAGGGGAGGGTGATGATGAGGGTCCCATCACTTGACCCCTCAACAGCAGTGCCCTTGTTCCTCGGTGCGGGGAGGGGGTCAGTGATACTCGACGGACCTGGCGCCTCCTCTGTGTCTGTGGTGCAGGGGGCGGCAGTGTCCACAAGGTGACATGGTGGTCACACTTTCTTCGGCCCCAGGAAGTGATGCATCTACTCATAATGAGAGCAGTGAGTGGGCCATGACTCTGAGAGGCTGGTGGCATCCCAGATGCACCAGTACGCCTGCCAGAGTTCTTTGACTTTCATCGGGACATGTTCCCCTGTCCAGACAGGGTGCCCCCAGGTGGCGAGCCCCTGGCCAGCCACTCGAATGCCTCCACATTCTGGTATGACACCCCTGTCTGAAGCAGGACCGCCTCATCCCCTCACAGTCAAAAGAGGTTCTGCAGTTTGGCATCCGTCCAGGAGGGGCCCCTTTTTTGCTGCCACTTCTCTGGCTGCTTCAAGCTCTGGCCGGACCAACGGGTGGGGTCTGGGGCGGTGAGTAGGCAGGGGGGCCCCACGGGGCTCCTGGCTGGAGGCCGTTGCTGGCTGGGTGTGTGGCAAGCTCTGGCATCAAGAGGAAGCCATGCAGCAAGGAGTTCATGATCCCCCCGCTGCTTCTGCCATGCTCTCCGCTTCCTGCCTGGGGTTACTGGGTAGCTACTTCCCAACACATGACCAGCAGTGACCACAGAGCCCACCTCAGCTGGCCAGAGCATCTCTGGGCTCCTGCAGAACCACTGCCATGGCAGACCCATTATTTTGAAATAGCAGTTGCGGAGCATCTACACACAGCCTACTTTGAAATTAAACTTCAAAATAGGGTGCTACTCTGTTGCCAGGAATGGAGTAAGGACTTCGAAGTTGAGCCCCCCTTACTTTGAAGTTAACTTCAAAATAAGGCACAATGCGTGTAGATGCTCCACGCTCTATTTCAAAATAAGCACTAACTTGAAAGTTAACTTCGAAGTTCATTGCTAGTGTCGACGCAGCCTTTCAATCACATTGTTAAACAGCAAATATTGATTTACGTTCAAAACGGAAGCATGTCCTCTGTAGTGGTGGTCGAAGCATGAAGGGACATATGAATGTTTAGCATATCTAAGAAGCAAATGAGTCAGCTAAAACAGTGTCACACAAACATGTTCTCACTTACAGGTGGCAGTGTAAATAAGAAGTGTGCAGCATTACCTACCAGAAATGTAAACAAACTTGTTTGTCTGAGGGATTGGCTGAGCAAGTAGGGCTGAGTGGACTTGTAGGTTCCAAAGTTTCACATTGTTTGTTTTCAATGCTGTTGTGCAAATGATAATTTTACGTTTGTAAATTGTGATTTCTCAATAAAGAGATTGCACTCCAGTATTTGTATGAGGTGAACTGAACAATGTTATTTCTTTACCTTTTTAGTGTGCAAATATTTGTGACCCAAAAGATCCGATGTAAAATGAGCACTGTACACTTTTTATTGTGTCGTAGTTGAAATCAAGGTGTGTGAAAATGTAGACAAAAATCCAAAAATATTTATAATAAATTTAGATTGATAGTCTTATTAATTAACAGGGGGATTAAAACTGTAGTTTATTGCAGCTCCTTTTAAGCTGGTCTGTTTTGTGTTCGTTGCTTCAGTTAACGGAAATTAATTGATTGCCCTAGTTAATACTTTAATCTATTTGGTCCATCTAAACTGATAAAGCATCTCTATGAGATAGGGAAATACTATTATCCCCAGCTTACAGATGAGAAACTGAGAGGCACAGAGAGGCTAAGTGACTTGCTTAAGGTTACACAGAAAATCTGTGATAGAGCTAGGAATTTGAACACAGGTCTTATAAGTCCCCAGTTAGCATCCTAACTACTGAATCATTCTGTTAGATAAGTGTTAAATGTGAAATTCTGGTCTGGGTTCACCTTCAGATTCCAAGCTCAGCATTAAATTATGCATTCATGTGTTGTCCTCCAATAACCAATTTTTTTTTATGTACATGTGGTAGAACACAGAGTGGAGCCTGCTGTCTGCAGCACGCTGCAATTCATTGTTCTTCCCCTTGTCCCCAGCACCACTTTTTAAGATGGAGGACGATCCTGTCCCGTCGCCACACCTCCCAATCTTACCTAGCAATAGCAGCTGCTCCACACAATTCAGATGTGGTTTTGTTCAGGCCTATCTTCTAACTTACTATACACCATCTCATTCGTTCCTCATTCCCATGCTGACTGTGAGGCAGAAGAAAGAAGCCTTGATCTATGTGGGGGATCTGAGGTGATGTACAAAGAAACAGGCAGCATCTCTCACATTCTGTACTGTTCCCCAAAATATCTGAATGATGAAAGCCCCCCACTGTATAGGTGCCACAGGCAGCATCCAGTCGCACTGAAGACTCATATTTCTTCTCCCTTATAATACATTCCAATGGCAGTGTGATGGGGTGGACTAAGCCCCAGTGCCCTCTGTAGGAGGCCAGAGGCCTTGCCACATTCCGTTCCAGCCAGAGGAGCAGACAAGAGGTCCTCCAGGGAGGATAGAGTGGCTGTCTCCTTGGCAGCCAATCAGGGCCCCTGATGGTATGGTTGATGTTAGGTCCTGTGATGATACCGCTGGTGTAGGTATGTGAGCAGAGTTGGCAGTGAGGTTTGTTGCAGCAATTGGTTTAGAGTTAGTGTGTTGTGATCTATAGTTGTTGGTGAGAATTTATTTAAGTTCAGCACGCTGTCTGTAGGCAAGGACAGGCCTGCCTCCCAAGCCTGCCAACCTTAAATTAACATCAACCATACCATCAGAGGCTCCTTTACCTGCACATCTATTAATATAATATATGCCATCATGTGCCAGCAATGCCCCACTACAATTTACATTGGCCAAACTGGACAGTCTCTACATAAAAGAATAAATGGACATAAATCAGGCATCAGGAACAGTAACACACAAAAACCTACAGAAGAACGCTTCAATAGCCCTGGGCACTCAGTAACAGATTTAAAAGTAGCAGTCCTACAACAAAACAATTTCAAAAATAAAATGGAGAGAGAAATCTCTGATCTGCAATTTATTTGCAAATTTGACTGCATCAACCAAGGATTAAACAGAGACTGGGAGTGGATGGCCCCTTACAAAAGCAGTTTCTCTGCTTTGGAAGTTCACACCTCCACATTAGAATACGACAATGGGCCACATCCCCCCGACTGATCTGACTTGTGTTTTTTCTCCTCTCTTGATTTATACTACTAATAATGGGCCTTTTCCACCCTGACTGAACAGATCTGGTCAGCTCTGGCTCTCCCTTTTACTGGAACCCCCCTTTTTAAATACTCCTCTGAAACCCCCTCCCCACATGCATCTGACAAAGTGGGTCTTTGCCCACGAAAGCTTATGCTCCAAAATATCTGTTAATCTGTAAGGTGCCACAGGACTTCTGGTTGTTCTCTAACATACTAGAGGAATGGACAACATCCTGGACAGCGTGAGTCAGATCCCACCCTCCCAACCTGGAAAACAACAGACAGACGGCTGCTCAGGAGTGGGTGGACCCTGTTAAAGGGAAGGAAAGGAGACTTCAGAATGAAAATTCTATGGAAGACGAACAGAAGCTGCCACTGGGGAGAGGGAAGGTTCTGTGCAAAAGTAAGAACAGACAGACTTTCCAACTTCCAACATTTTTACAGATCAGCCTAGTCCTTGTTCACACATGCAGTTTTTGGGAATTAGCACATCACCATTGCTAGATGCCCTCAGCTTAACTGCTATCATGAGACACACAAGCTTTACAAACAAGGTAGGTACTCAGTGTGCTCACATTTGTGGAGGCATGTGTGGTAACTGCATGTGCAAACAGCTGAATAAAACAAAGAGCAAAAATAGCCTCAAGTCTCCTATCCTTTTACTACCATTCCTGGCAGCTGTTGGGAGAGTGCTCTGCATGTGTGTATTTGTAAGTAGCAAAACACACCCCAAAACACACCCCACACCCCATCTACACACCTGTAGATAGTTCTGAGAAATCTGTACCCTATATCCTGGATTTGCAGAGCCAATAAACTTACTGCTCCATGTACAACCCCTTCCCCTACATTTAGTGTGGGACTGTCCCCAGCTAGTGGTGGCTGGGCCTCACAACTCATGATTGATGAGTCTGCTAGAGCCTTGTCTAACAGAGGTGGGTCTTATTTACCACAGGCAGTAGAGGCTCACACTTTTAGAACCAGAGGTCCTAGGTTTAATCCCCACTACTGACAACCCATCCATCAGTGTGGCTTCATGTGCACACTGCAAAGACCATCTTTTGCACTGTTGTTTTCATTGGCTGTTAACAGAAACAAGCCATCAGTTTGAATTTATTTTAAATCTCAGTTTTTAGAGGCATCAAGCCAGCTTTTGTGAGGTGCTCAGTATCCAGAGCTTGAGTTGTGAGCGCTCAGTCCTCCTGAAAAAATAGGCACTAGGATGTCTCAGTGTAAGGATCCAGAGTCAGTGATGACTTTGAAAACAGTGGGCCTTAGTTAGTAGATAAGAGCTATACTCCTACTATCAACACTGGGAGATGTGCTGAGGCTCGAGAGCAGTGCGTGGTTCAATTTTTGTAGCCCTGACTCACAACAATAATTGAAAATAGAAATCATTAGAGAGGAATAAATGAGTTCCACAGCTATGGTGTTGACCAAAGGTGCTTGGTTAAGCACTTGGACGTTGAATGCTTATCTGGAACTGAACTGATTTTTAAACTGATTATTGGCTCAACATTTCAGAAATAGAACAAAAGGAAACAATGGAAGAAAAAGAGTACATATGACAAGTATAGTGCCTTAGGATCTTACAGACAAAGTCATAGCCTCCTCATAACAAGGGAAAGAATCCAACACTACATTTCTTGAAGTACAAGAGCATACGCACAGTACCTGCAGGAAAAGAAACTATTATAAATGTACACATGCTTTTTAGCAATGTGGGCAACAAATGGCAATTTATTAATTCTCTTTGTTTTTGAAAAAAGTTCCTTGCAAGAACATACAACTATTGTAATTAAACAGTCAATTTAAGATTCCAGAAAATTGTTCATTAATAGATTCCAATTTTCTTGAATGTATTCATTTTACTCACTAAGTATGTTTTTAATTAATGCTGGTTCTGTAATGGACTCACAAGCAGTTTGTTCTCAGCATGCAATATGCAACTTTTCAGCTATTTTGTTTGGACACAAGTCTCGTGTTTGTGTTCTCTCTCTGGTGAATTTAACACTCAGGCTATGTCTAGACAACTAGAGAGGTCTGTTGGCAGAAGTTTGTGTCGGAAGATATATTGCAACTAAACTTCTGTTGACAGATTGCAGCCAGACTGCAGAGCAGATCAAAAGAGATCTGCTCCGTCAGAGAGCAGCCAGACTGCACAGCCACTCTACTGGCAAAACAGCCACCAAGAAGCACAGCAGACAGGGCTGTGTGGTGTCCCAGAAGCCTTTTTTGTTGACAGAAGCCCCCGAACATCCAGACTGGTATTTTGTCAATAGATCTTTGTTGACAGCAGCATTCTCCCTCATGTTGAGTAGGGTATGGCTGTTGACAAAACACAGCACTTTTGTGGACCTACGGTCAACAGAAAGCCCTCGGAAATCTGAACGCTTCATGGGTTTTGTCGACAAAACAGCCATTTTGCCAACAAATCCCTCTAATCTAGACATAGCCTCAGAGTAAAGTTGCCAGTGCAAATACAATGTTGATCTTAGACTCCATTTTCCATTAATAACCAACAAAAAAACTGCTTAAAATTCATTGTCAGCCAGTGAACTTATTTCCAACAATATGTGAAGAAACCAAACAAAAAAGGGACAATACAATAAAAATAATGGTTAAGCAAATATTTGTAGCCTTTGTGTGTGTGCCATATTTGCCCACATTTTAGTTGTTATATTCATTTTTGCAGTGCTTGGTATGATATAGATGTGTGTCTGAGGTAGTGCACATAACAGGAAAGTCTGTCCAGGTCAACACATCTGGGTCTAGGTTTGAATGTACTGTTATGCAAGATTAAAGTCTTCAAATGAGATAACCATGATATAAGGCTTTTCATGGAGTCAGTCAACAGTTCCATCCATGACATACTCAGGCATGTATCTTTGCTTTTGCAGTGCCACATAGTTGTCAGTTTAACAACAACGAAGACAGTATCATCCATTCTTTACTCTGTGTGTTAAAAACCTTACAGCAAGAATCAGTCATAAAATAAGCAGATATGAAATTATTGGTCGATTTATACTGTCACTGGCCAGCACATGTTATTGTCCTCTACTAGATGGAATTGGAACTGCTCTACTCTTGGCAATAGGTTCTACACTGCTAACAACTAAAGGACATTCTTTTCCTCATGCAATGGGGAGCTTTTATTTTTGGAGAATCTGAGTTCTACCTGTGCTTTTGCTGTCCAGTTTGAAAGGCAATGGTGTACAGGTCTAACTATATTTTTTTAAAACCCAGAGGAGAGTAATGTTTTTAAATAATAACACTGTTATAGCACCTTCTATCCCAAGAACTCAAAACTCTTATGAATTCAGCGTTAGAACAGCTCTTGTCAGGTAAAGTATTACTGATCGGGAATTTGAGGCACAGAGCACTTGGATGACTTATACAAGATCACAGAATGAGTGAGTGGACTACAGCCTACTTGACATGCAGGAGTCTAGACTAATTACAAGAACTACATTTGATACTTTGCCATACAGTAAAGTGCTTTACTTTTTCCTCAGTGCTCAGTGTTCCACAGAAACAGCCTTTCTTCTCTTCCACTCTATTACAAAAGTTTTAAAACTTCCTTTGCATTGGGGATTATATATATTTTTCTATTTCTAAAGATTGTTTTCCTTTTTTTATTATTCCTACTTATAGGAGCTTATGATGGTTATGTCCCTTTCTCTGAGCTTTTGAGGTTCACTGATTTTTTGTTACACATCTTCTAAGCAAGACTCAGGTTCAACCCAAACAGCTTGTCTGCTCCCTTTTGTATATTTTCTTATGTTATCTGGGAAAAAAAAACTCCTGAGCCTCACACAACAACAACAACAAAAAACAGGCTTTTGTTTTTCATATTTGCTCTTTTTTCCACCCTCAATTACAGCCATTACTGAAAGGGTCTGGATTTGAATGAGTATTGTACTGGTAAAAGCCAGGCAGCAGATCCAGCCATCCAGATTCCATATTACATAGGTTTCTTAGGAAATCAGTGGTTGACAGAAGTCTGACATGTGTACTAATCTGGAGGCATGTTTTAGACAGAGACGTCAAAATTCTCAATATACTGAGGCCAATCTATGAACCTTAGAACTAACCATTTTAAATGTCCTGGGTTTGACTTTTCATCCTAGGGAGGAAGTTCTGACCCTGAGAGTTGTGCAAGCATGGAAGCTGTGCAAATATTTTCCCCACAACCTCCCCTCGTGCCCCGAGTGCTATTCCAGGGATGGTGCTGCTCACTGTCCACACATTATAAGCCGAACTAACGAGAATATGAAGAAAAAGTACTAAACTCATACAGAGAAATGAAAATCAAATCCCCTCTCGCTTCAGCATCAAATTTATATTTCTTGACAAGATAGGAGTTCAGTAGAAGGAAAACGAAATGATTAAAATACAGAAAACAAAAATAGGACCATTTTACATGCCCAAATCATCTACTGCCCTCTCGTGGTAATAACTAAAAATAACTTCAAAAAACTGACTTGCAAAAAACATACTTAACATCACCTAATAAACTATAGAGAGCTGTGTAATATATTCATGTGCACAGTATAATGTCAATATAATAGACTTGTTAGCTGGAATTAAACTTGGATTCTTCCCTGATACAATACAAAAAACACTACAAAATGTTAGATTGGGATTAGTTAGAATACGCAAGCTATTTTTCTAGGCTTTTTTCCCAATGAAGTGGGATTTTACTGTTGAACAGGACTAATGATCTTTTTGTGACTTTTGATCCAATAATATTTTTGCACTTGATTTTTAAGAACATGTGGGAGCCAAGAACATTGGCAAGACATGTCTTCACCTGAAACCAAAGGATGAATATATTTTAAATAATTTCCATAAGCTTGTTTCTCATCAGTTTTATGCTTGTGTTATAAATGGAATTTCTGAGCCCAAACCACATTGCTAAATACTGTACTAGTGCATCCTGCATGGTAGAGATGGTGAGGAATTATCCTCCTAGACTTCAAGGTCCAAAGCGACTACCTAGTCTGAGCTCTTGCTTGTTGCCACAGAATTTCTAGCCCCTGCTGAAATAGACCCCTCGCCACTGGCTGAGTTACGGAAGTACTCAAGTCATGGTTTAAAGATGTCAAGTTACAGAGAATTCACATCTTACAGTAATTTAATCCTGTCAGTGACCATGCGCCATGCTGCACAGAAATGTGTAGCCCCCTCCTCCCCCATCCTGAAGGGTCTCCGCCAAACTGACCAGTGGGGAAATTCCTTTCCAACCCCAAATATGGTGATCAGATAATCCTGATGTGGTCAAGCCCCACCAGGCAGCTAGCTAGAAAAGAATTGTTTTACATCAATAAACTTGTATATAAAGATTTAGAGCTGTCCTCATCTAGTGTCCCATCTGCAACCATTTGGATTTTTACTACTGGCAGTCACCAGATGGGTCACATGACATTGTAGGCAGGCCAATTAAACTGTCTCTTCCTTCAACTTACCAAGCTCAGTCTTGAAGCCAGTTAGGGTTTTTGCTCCCCTTGGAAGGATAAACTATTAATTCACTCCTCTGATGATTAGAAATCCTATTACTTACCAGCTAGATACTGAAGGCCACACAATGGACACCCTAGTAATAGAAAAGGAGGCTTCCCAAATGTGAAAATTAAGTGTCAGATTCTCCAGCCCTGTTCCAGATGTTAAGAGTGCACAAAAAGGGATAGCAGCCATGTGGAATAACTGGGGATTCCTCTTACATCAGTTAAACTCATAATGCTGTAAGGCCGACACAGCCAGCTCTACACACCTTCTCTTCCTGCCCCATTGTACATGCGTTCTTGAGCCGTCCAAGACTTGTCTGGAGCATGCTGAGCTTTGGCACCGCTAGGCCAACAGAATGGTCTCAAAGCTCCTGTTCATGCCATTGCAGTTAAGAGCGGCCTTCAGGTTGCTTCAAACTACAATCAGAGGCTGAGAGACTCCCTCTAATCCATTCAGGTCTTCTTCCAGGTGCAGGACAGCTAGACTTGGGGATTAGGTCCACTTCAGTTTTACAATTCAAAGTAAAACCCTGATGATAATATTTGACTTTAGCAAGATTAGAGCTGGCCAATGTTTCTATCTGTTTTGTTGAAAAATGGCCTTTTACCTAAACTGGGTAATTTTGAGGGGGTGGAAAAGCGAAGGTTGTTTTATGAAATTGGAAAACAGCCAATTTGGGCTTTTCATTTCTTATTTGTTTATGCTTTAATCCTCTCCTTCCTTTTCAGTGGCAAAAAGAAAGGAAAAAGAAAAATGAGGGTGAAAAATTTTAAGACAGAAAAATTTCAAATTGAAAATTTCACATGTTCAAATAAGCCAAACACTGTTCCTTTTTGAAACGTGGTATGAAAGTCACTGCAACATACTGATTTCTGTGTGTGTGTGAATTGATTCTTCATTCAGGTCAAGCAAAATACAATATTGATAAAGGGAGGGCAGAAGAGGAAAGCTTGTTTGAAAGAATGGGACCACCCACATCTCATATCATTTGACCATTAAGACACTGTATCTTCTAGCTTGAGCCCTAGAAAGTGCACAGTCCTCTATTCTAATCCTTGCACTGCTACTGACTCCTTATATGGTATTATGAAAGTCACTAGGAAACAAATGCAATAGATATATCTATAAATGGAGACTATTTACCTGTATCACTGGGATCTTGCAAGGATTTAGTAGCTAATGTTCACAATGGCACTGTGTAGTGAGGAAGTGCACAGGTTTAGATTACAATTGAAAATGGAAGTTCCAAGTCTCAGAGAAGCACACACAAGGTCAGAACTAGAGACCAGCAGAACCAGAGGAGGTTTCGGTTACTCAAGCATTCCTTTCTTCTCATCTTGTGTTCTGTCCATTTGTGTATCGCCCATGTCCTCTAATGTTCATCATGCATGCAAATCTTTCAACAGGGCATTTCCCCTCTGAAGTGGCAAGCATACTGCTATAATCAGGGTTCTATATATACAATTACACTGCTGTAAGATTTGCTTCAGAATACATCTTGCTGCAAATTTATGCTACAGGGTCCCCAACAAGTGAACTTTCCTTTGCCACGATGCTACAGCTAACTTGACAATAACAAGGCTGTTGGTGTGTATATCACTGCCTGTATCTCCAGGTTTACCTATTTCCATATACCCTTGTCTTGTACTGAGATTTTAAGTGGCTTGGGCCAGACACTGTCTCTTTGTATTGTGTTTGTACAATACCTAGCACAATGTGATCCTGGTCTATTACTAGGGTTCCTAGGCACAGTAACAAAAATAGGAAATATAATGGGAGAATTCATCCATTCATATGGACAGAATGTTGCTGCTTTCCTCCATTCATGGGCTACGTCTTCACTACAACGATCCTTTGTAAGAAGTTCTTCTGTAGGAGATCTTCCAAAAAAATCTCCTTTTGCAAGATTGTATCCACATGGAAGAAAAATGGATCGAAAGACCAATCCACTCTTTTGATAGAGAGCACCTATACAGCCCCTGCTCTTTCAAAAGAATGGGCCTGGGATCAAAAAATCCAGTGCCATGAGGACTGCTCTTTCGAAAGAAGGACCCGGAGTGTCTACACATGCTTTTTTTCTAAAGAATCTTTTACAAAAAGATGCTGTTCCTCATCTGAGAGGAGAAGAGGGCCACCAGAAAAAGGGTCGTGTTCTTTTGACTTCAGATTGAAAGAGTATATTTTGCATGTAGACACTTTGTGGGTTTTTTTGAAAAAGGCCCAGTTTTCTGAAAAGACTTGTTAGTGTTGATGCAGCCATGCTGTGTTCCCTCTTCTTTTGACAAAGTTTTCCTTGTTTCAGACACAGATGCAATGCCTGAGAGTGAGAAAATACTATCTATTAATGGTGCCCCAGGAAACTTGGAGGAGGGGCGGGGAGGTGAACCAGGTGGTGGTAGTTAGTGTAGACGTAGCCTCTTAAAACTATAGTGATCTTTTAAAAGAAGTTCTTCTGGAAGATCTCTCCTTCTTTCAAAAGAGCATTTCACACACAAAAAAGTGGATCAAAATATCGATCCGCTCTTCCGATAGAGAGCACCTACACAGGCCCCGTCTTTCAAAAGAACGGGCTAGGGACTGAAAAATTCAGCACCCTGGGGACTGCAATTTCAAAAAATGGGCCCCCAAGGCAGCTAGACACCTTTTTTCCTCCCCAGACGACTCTTTCAGAGAAAGGCACTCTTCCTCATCTGGGAAAGGAAGAGGGCCACCATAAAAAGTGCAACAAGAAGTCTTGTGGTACCTTATAGACTTACAGATCATTTGGAGCATAAGCTTATGCTCCAAATGATCTGTTAGTCTATAAGGTGCCACAAGACTTCTTGTTGTTCTCAAAGCTACAGACTAACGTGGCTACCTCTCTGACACATAAAAAGTGCTGCACTCATTTGATTTCACATCAAAAGAGCACATTTTGTGTGTAGATGCTCCACAGTTTTTTTCAGAAAATGCCTGTTTTTTTGAAAAAAACATGGTCTCTCTGACTGCATCTACACTAACAAGCTATTGGAGCCTGGCCCTTGCTGCTTCTGACCACACCTGACAAAAGGATTACACTTAGCTTCTAAGCTCTGCATTAATGACAGTCATCTGCCACGTCAGCTCTGCATGTTACTGGAGAATTTTAGAGACACTGGGGTGGGTTCAGCTACAGAGCTTCTAAACTCAAACTCACTGCAGTGCTTCTAAACTCAGTGATGTGCCACATATAACTGGGAAATCTGCTTGATATTTATAGGGAAGGATTATGTTTTGTAACTCAACAAAGTGGCATTAGGTCACCAGTAAGAGTGAATGCTGAATATTTGTGGGAATAAGTTAGCTTCTTGTGAATTATCTCCACTAAAAATCAGATATGCCTATTTTCCACATAGCAATTAAGCATAGGGTATTTCATAAGCAAACATGATTCTGGAATTCATTAATGAGAGTATCATGAGAAAGACATGAGAAGTGATTTTTTCCACTCTACCTGCAGTAATTAGGCCTCAATTGGCACCACATTTCAGGAAAGATGTGGAGAAATTGGAGAAGATCCACAGAACAGCAACAAAAATGACTGCACATCCAGAAAGTATGGTCTTCCAAAGGAAGATTGAACAGGTTTGTTTAGTCTGGAAAAGAGAAAACTCAGAGGGGACATAACAGCTTTCAAGTACGTGAAAGAATATTACAAGGAGGAGGGAGAAAAATTATTCTCCCTTAACCTTTGAGGACAGGATACTTAAATTGCAGCAAGGGAGGTTGGACATTAGGGAAAACTCCCTAACTGTCAGGGTTGCTAAACACTGGAGGAAATTGCCTAGGAAGGTTGTGGAATCTCCATCTTTGGAGATATTCAAGAGTAGATTAGATAGACATCTGTCAGGGATGAACTAAATGGCACTTGCTCCTGCCATGAGGGCAGGGGACTGGACTTGGTGACCTCTCGAGGTCCCTTCCAGTTCTAATATTCTGTGATTCTATGATTTACCTCTGCATTTGTTCATAGCTATGTGCTTATGTGAAGGCCACCACCACAAAAGATGGAACCAGGGACCACCAGGGCTACGCGTTTTATGGTTTGAGCTAAACAGCCAAGTTCTTAAGGTCAGTGACAGAGACTCATTCTCTGTGGATCAAACACAGGGGAGTGCATAACACACACCAACTACACATTGTCAGACTAATTACTGATTCTTTCAGCTTTACAAATATGGCTGGCTATATATTTTTTTTGGATATCTTACAGAGGCACCACTCCGCTGGGCAGCCAGCTGAGCAAGTATACAAAAAACACCAAGAAAAAAAGAAAATGAACCAACAGAAGACTGTAAAAAAATGCATTTCACAGAGTGTTAGAATTTAAGGCCAGAAGGGAATGCTCTGATCTAGGCTGACCTGCACAACGTGGACCATAGAATTTCACTCACTAATTACACAATTGACTTAAGGCCAGCCTTGCAATCTGACTGCAAAATAAAATACAACTGTTGGGATTCAAATTCAGAATTGGCCCTTCAATTCTGTTCAGACAGTTCTGCACTGAATCAGTAGGATGCAGAGCTCCACTGGTGGAACATTTTTTTCTGACATAAAAAGCAAACAGTAGTGCTCAAAGACGGTCCCTGACTTTTCTAAAGATCACATGTTATCTACCGTCCCTGGGGGTATTCCTTGCATCAGAAGCTACAGCGTCATCCCACTTTTCCTGCTGTGTTCCAGCAAAGTAATGATGTACACCTTTCAGTAGCATGTGAAATGATCTCCATTATACATAACTTGTGCAGCACGCAGGAGATGCACCACACCTGTGTCCCTGAACAAAATATTAATTGCTAAATGGGGTGCCTCTTCATGCCCACTCCCTGCCTCTCTCATGGCCTGTCCCACACCCGTTCCTCTGCAGGCACCAGTCACTTTTGATCTCCATGTTTCATACATGTCCCTGCCCAATCCTATAGCAGTGCCAAAAGCCTCCTGTTCCTAATCTTTGCAAAGAACTTTGAGATAAAGTGCAAATTATTACAATGATTAATACTTTTCTGATCTGTATCCCTCTTCTCAGTCCACTCCAAAATTAAGGAAAGATTAACTAGTGATCACTTCGTTCATGGCTGAGGTTCTTCCTCTGTTAGTCACTTTTTCAAGCCCATTAGGGTAATACTGGCAGATTGACAATTTTATTCATGTTTTCAAAAAAGTATAAGTCTGCACAGCTTTCTTTAGTGATTTGTCTAAAGGGTTTGATGTTGAGAGCCATTTTTCACTAAATAGGCTTTCAGAGATTGCTGTTCATTCCAAGTGAGTTCCATAATTATTCATTGCTACATAAACCATGCCATCTGATTGTTTTATATCTCAACCAAGTTTTATGAGAGTGTCCCACTAGGGTTTGGTCCCCCCATGTTTTTCCCTCTATAGCCAGAAGCTCCTCACTCCAACCTTTGGCTGATACCACCATTTGGTATTCTGCAAGTTCTCATCTGTTACAAGCTTCAGATGAATTTTACCAACAAGCCAAATATTTCCTGTCTTGCACTTGTTACTCTATGTAGATTAAACAAAAATAGATGCTTGTTTTCAGCAGAAATAACACAGCTGACATTGACTTTCAGGGCTTATCTCGGATAACGACTATTAGTCAGATGGCACCAGAGGAAATCTGTGCATATAAATATTTGCATATCTATCAAAACGCCATGCTCTAACCTTTCAAACATGAATCAGCCTTGTGCAAATGAAAAATTACATCTAAACTGCTAAGGAGTGTCATAAGAGAAGACCCACTGGGTGGATGGGAGCATACGTAGTGGTACAAATTTAAAGATGAGCCAGGCACATTGAGGCCCTTATCTGATCACCAGAGCCACATGCACACTGGGAGCCAAAAATGTTTTGTAGTGAAGGCGACTTTTGTTCATAGGACATCTGACCCATTTGTTCCACAAGTTGGAAGGACTGCAAGTGAATGAGGCAGGCAGCTGGAGGAAGAAAAAGAATTGTCTCATGATTAAGGCAACTGGATTTTCTAGCCCTGCATCTGCTACGGAGTTCTTATGTGACACTGAGCAAGTCATTTAAACCTAATTGTTTACAGATAACTACTAACTGTGTTCCTTGTTGTTCTTGGTGCCTAACTGGATATCCTGGGATCTGATTTGCAGAAGTTCTGAGTGCTCACAGCTGCAGCTATGAAGTCACTACTTACATACTAAGTAGTCTGGAAAAAAAATTAGGTCTTAATCAATGTTCCCTATAAGCTGCATGCCTGCACCACCACACAACATTCTCACCAAATGCTGTGTACTTTATTATTACAGCCCATGCAGGAGGGCATGCACCTCCTCAGTGAGCGTGGGAGGGCAACACCTGGGAGCTGGGCAGGGCTGGAGAATAATGGTGGAGCAGCCTTGGAACAGAAGCGGGGGTGGCAGTCAGAAATGGACAGCTGGCAGTGAACCAGGCTGCCCCAGGCCTGGCCACCCCAGCTTGTGGAAGAGACAACTGTGGGGCACCTCTCCCCTCAGCAAGTAGGCTCAGCGTCAGGAAGCCCCCACCACTTTCCTGCCACGGGACTGGTAGGGCCACAACACAGCCTCCTGTCTCCAATTTTTGCATAACCCTCTCCCCATCCTCCTCCTGCATCTCCCCCAGATACCCTCCACACTTTTACTGGGAAGGAACCAGTGAAAGCAGAGGCTAGAGAATGGCTCCAAAGTGGCCCAGAGTTCAGGGTGGTACAAACAGACCAGAGGACAAGTGGCTGAGCTCCCCAGGTCATGCTTAGCACAGCTGGAACTTGAACCAAGCAGCACCAGCAGCTTCTGGGTCTGCATCAACACGAGGCAGTTGTTTGATTGGCACACATGTGGGAACCTGACCTGGGAACCCGGGGCTCAGGGATGGACCTGGGAAGAGAGTGGGTGACTTCTCTGGACCTAAAGGCCTCAGTCTGATAGTGAGCTACTGGTGCTGTTTACACTCTGCACTTAATTGCACTTCAACGCTGGGCACTGCATTGGTCCCCTTACCCTTCTTTCTTTTTTTTAAAAGCTTGTGTATTTCCTTTAGAGAGACAGCCTAGCTGTCACAAGTACTTTTTAAAAAATGCTGCTATTGTTCAATCAATCCAGGTTATCAAGCCTTCAGCTGCAACACAGTCTGAAAAGGAAATGACTAATCATCTGTTGCGTCTCAAAAAAAGCTGTTATTTTCTGTGTCGATTTTAATGACAACTGTTTTTTTTTAAATCATATAATTAGTTTTTTTTTTAAAGATTAAATTAAAGGGGAAAAAAGAAACTGAAGATGTCCTTTGCTGTATAGCTGGAAGTTTCTACTTGGAAACTAATTAAGGGCAACCTGTAGCAAATCTTTAAGGCTATGTCTACACTAGAAGCATCTCTCGACAGTAATGTCTGTCGAAAAAAACTCTGTCAACAGAGGGCATCTACACTCAAAAGCACATCGACAGAGCAATCCGCTACATCAACAGAGAGCAGCCGGACTGTCCTTCCCTCTCGACAGAATGACTGACTGGAAGCCCTGCAAACACGGCTGTGCAGTGAACCGGAAGCCCTCTCTGTCAACAGAAGTGACTGCCCTGCACTTCTGTGGACAGAACTCTGTTGACAGAAGTGTTATTACTCAAATTTTCAAGGGATTACACTGTCAAGACACATGCAGAGTTCTATCGACAGAAGGCTCTGTGTGTGTGTGTGTGTGTGTGTGGACACTCCGAGTTATGTCAATAGAAGGCCCCTTCTGTCAATAAAACTCTCTAGCGCAGACACAGCCTAAGCATCTAGATAAACAACCTGAACAGCCAAAAAAAGTGGTTTCTTATGAATTTTTGCAAGGAAAGCCTGATATTTTGGGGTTACATATGTTTGATTCTGAATCTTTAAACCTTGTTCAAAGCACTTCCTGAATAAAAGGGCTTGGTGTTAACCTATTTAGCATACAATGAAGGGGCCAACTCCTGCTCCTGTTGCAAAAATTCCATAAACTTTGATATTCGAATTAACTGGCAAATGTTGACCATCAGTTCAATATGTAAAAACAAGCAGTTCTGTGGTACCTAAAAGACAGAACTGCTTGATATTTTGTGAAGCTGCAGACTGACATGGCTACCCTCTGCGTTCAATACGTAGAAATAGCAAACCACTGAGATGATGTAATAATCAACACTGCTTTTCTATAAACTCAATGCAGTTTCACAGGACACTGTTAGAATCAGGTATTTTGCTCCTTTTGAATATAAATGTACTATATTTTTTTTAATATAAGAACACTTTAATAGGAGGCCTGCATGTACTGCTTTTAATACTGAGTAATTTCCTTGTAAACATCTTGTGGGTGACTCACTTTAAGAAAAACTCCAATAGGAATTCCAATTTTCAAAATGCCTACATTGCTCGCAGGTCTCAGGTCTGATGCTTGCACCTGAATATTTTGGTTTTATGTTCCAATTGATTTATTTTATAGTTATATGGTAAAATGAGAAAGAAAGCCATTTTTTATTTGCAGTGGGCTGTAACACTTCTGTACTTTTATGTCTGATTTTGTAAGCAAGTGGTTGTTAAGATCAGGTTCTGGAAATGGGTACAGTGTTCTTCAATGTTTGAGAGACACAGAACCAAAGCACCTGTGTTTCCAGGGTGGGGCAGATGAAATCACACTAAAATCATTTAAAACTATCTAAATCAGTAGTCCTGCAAACAGTTACACAAATGGTTAATATGGCACAGGAGTAACCCCGCAGACAGCAGTGGAATTAATAGCATGCTTAAAGTTAAGCAGATGTGTGCCTGCAGGTTTGGGCCACAAGCATTTTCATGTATTTTGTAAAGTACCCAGCACAAACAGCATGTTCCTGTATATAACCCAGGCCTCTGACAGGTGTGAATAATAAAAACATCCTATATTCACACCAATAAATCCTTATTACATATTATATCATCATACAGCTCCTACACAATAGTCTACCAGGACTGTTACAGTTGCCCGAGAATTTAGAGTGCCTTCTAACATTTCAAAGCACTCAAACTAAATGAAACGTGCTAGGGCTGAGCTTTTAAATCCAAGGGTGGGTGGGGGTGTGTTGCGGGGGCAGTTTAACCCAGAATAGTTCAGCACTTTTTGAAAGAGCAAGTTTGGAAAAAAATATTTTCCCAGTTATATAATGTTCTGTTTTGTGTTTTCTTATTTTTCCCCTCAGAAAGCTCTCTGGCTGTAGAATAAGTTAAAGGAAATGATCCAGGAACTCTGAAGTCTGAGGCCTTTTTCTGCTCCTAAAGCTATCTGGATTAGAAACTACTACAGAAACCAAGAAGGTGGATTTCAAGGGGTTCCAAACCACATTACCCACAGCAGTACATTTCCAGGGGGGGAATTGGAAGATTTCGCTAATCCTGGACTATAGAACACATTTCTGTGGAGAGCTCACCAGGTTCTATTTCCCATTTAATCGTATTACGTTGAAATCCCATTGGGTAACATGAGTATTTGAAAATTTTGTTCTTTTATGATTTAAGGCCTGATCCTGCAAACATTTAAGCATGTGCTTGATTGTAAGCAGATGAGTAATGCCACTGGGTGAAATCCTCGCCCCGCTGAAGTCAATGGCAAAATTCCCATTAACTTCAGCAGAGCCAGGATTTCACTCATTAACTTTAACAGGACTTTCTTGTGCTTCAATGTACAAACATGTTCAAGTATTTGCAGGATCAGGGCTTAAATTATTACTTTAAACTCAGACAGGCAACAACAAGTATCTATATATGGGTCTATAAGTGGATCATTTAAATGCATATCAACTATCAGCGCTTCAAAAGATTCCTCTAGAGCAGGGATTCCCAACCTATGGGTTGGGACCCAAACATGGGTCACCATTAGATTTTCTAACGGTCGCTGACTAAGTGGCTCTGAGCTGCATGTGGCTCTTAAGGAGTCATTTGTGGCTCCTGCTGCTGCTGCCACTCACTCCTCTGACTCCCAGTCCCTGTCCTGGCATGCTGAAATGGAATTCAATTTAATTGGTTTAATGGCTGGCAGGAGGGATCCAGCCATTAAATCAATTAAATTTAGTCCCATTTCAGCACGCCAGGGTAGGGAACTGCCCACACTTCAGGTGGGGGAAGGGAGTAGGAGAGCTGGGGGGAGCTGCATGGAGGAAGGGTGGTGGTGGCAGCTAAACAAAGGAGCAGCAGGGAACAGCAGCGGCACTCATGTGAGTAGATGCGGGGGCTGTGAGGGGTTTAAGTCTGGGGGCAGAAAGGCATTTTGGGGCTGTGAGGGATTTAAGCATGGGGGCAGGAGCGAATCAAGATTTATAAAAAAATATTTCCTGGGGGAGAACTTTCCCCCCACCTCCTCCACAGTTTTGAATTGCCTTGGGTCACAAAGTCTTACTGAATTGTCAAAATGGGTCACGATCTCAAAAAGGTTGGGAACTGTTGCTCTAGCATATATAGTTAGAGCAGGAAGATTTGCAAACTGCAGAGCTATTCTGAATAAAGACATCACAGCAAAGTATTTTATATGCTTTTGTTATCATTTACACATCAATTACATACAGCAGTAAGACCAAATATACAGATTTTCATAAGTATATACACTGATCAACATAGTGCACCATTTAAATTTATGTTACAGTTAAGTGTACAAGTTTATATATGGCTTTGTAAACTAGTAGTAATCACAATGCTAAAATAAATCATGTTTCATGTAGGTTCACTCACAAACAATGGAATGCAGCTGTAGCACTAGATTCCCCAGTTAGCAATGTTTTACTTCCTTACATTGGTAAGCTTTGTACAAGGAATAATCAGTTGTAACCTACTCTCACACCTCCTCCTCTATTTTGTCTGTTACATGGTCGGATCATATACTGTAATCACAAAAATTTGGGGTCCTGCAATTCTGAGTATTCTGAAAATATAAACCTGGGCATTCTAGGAAAGATTAATCAGAATAACAATTTATAAAGGGAGGTGGAGGAACACACACACACACACACACACACCCCTCTGTGAGACTATCACACTCAGTAAAACTGAAAAAGTAAAGGCCAAATCCTGCTTGATTTACTCTAGGGAGCAGTCTGGTGGAAGCAAATTGTTAACGGTGAGAGTTATTACCCATTGGAATAGAGTAAGGAGAGATATGACTTGAAACCATCACTTGAAAGTATTGGGTGAAATGCAGACCTTGGTAACGCTAATCGGACTTTTGTTATTTACTGCCATGAGCCCAGAATTTGACTCTAAGTTAAAATTAAATGGCTTTCTAAAGCATATGTGCTACTTCAACTATACATTGTTGGGCTTGATGTGGACATCATTGCGTGAAATTCTGTGCCTGTGTTACACTGAACAGACTAAATTACAAGCCGGACAAAAGTGGGTTTGACCCTAGAGGTTCAGCACTACAGACAGCACATGAAGCATTTGTCTGCAATAAGATTCCTGTGCTGTAAACACGTGCCTCACTTCTTTTCCCAACACTAACTTCTAAATCTCTACCAATAAGAAGCCCTTTACATTACTGACCACCAAGAAAGGAATGAAAGAGAGGCCCTCTGTGATGATCATAACAAAGAGTCTTCAAAACTGCCAATCCGCAACTGATTAGTTCTGTGCCTCTCTCTCCACTAAGGCAAAGAAATGAAGATGAGACTGAGCAGTCCCCACACATCTACCCACACACGGGTCTGTGAGGTACACAGGAGTAGTGAGTGCCATCAGTGCCTGCTAATTTCATCTGGAACAAAGGAGGATAGGAACTTAGTACATGTAGAACTGTAATGGATCCCTGGACCAGTGAGTCCAGCCCCTACTCTAACAGACAACCCTGTCCATACCCAGAATTGAAGGAACACAATATCTCACAGCATCAGGTTCACAGATAAGCCTACAACTAAACTCCATGTGAGGCGTCTCTACAAAAATCATTTCCAAAAGGCTCCTACCAGGACTAACATGCTTTGATAAACACACCAAACTATCTCCAGAACACACACAGATCTTTGTGAAAAGACAGACCAATAGCATCCTTACTTATCAGTTAACACCTACCAAAAGAAATATCTTCGTTGTCTATTTAACTCTAAAGAACATCTGAAATTTATGGCACTATGAAGCTACTGGAGACTATACACAATCTAACGGGGTCCTTCAAACATCTACAAAGTCAACTGTGTCTACAAGACGTTATGGATGATTAGAGAGTGCTACCTTGGCCTTGCTCAACACTGCAGTCACCAATGTACCCGTGTGTGACTCACTGCTGTAGTATGTACATCTGTTTCTGCCTCACAGACAACGGAGTATGCCACATAATTCCGCATTTAATGAGCATAATTTGATGAATACAAAGCATGTCCATGGGGTACTCATGCCAACTCCTTAGTGTTGTGTTGATCCCCAGCTATTTTTCTACTTACATTCAGAGCAAGTCCAGTATCAAAAAAATCAAAGGATTCAGATTATTTCAATACGTAAGGTCCAAGACCCACTTAAGTCCATCCCTTTCCACAGAATTTCATTTGCTGAGCACCCTGCATGAACCTTTCACATAACATGCTCCCCACTGCCCCCAGGCTACATTTTGTAAGGTTTATTACTTGACAAATAAAATCCTTTTGATGGAAAAGGCAGGAAACTGTCATGGTTACTTGTACACACACTGCTAACAAAAGTAAACTTTTGTCTGGAATGTTGCTATTAAATATTTCAAGCAATATTTTTCAAAGAAGAAATGGATTCAAAGGAGCACTGTCAAAGTTTTAAAGATCGATGTGCATGGCCTATTGTTTTATAATTGGACAGGGATGGTCCTCCAGTTTTTAAACATCACTTGGTTTGTTTTTTATATCTAGGACAACTTTCATGTGATTTTTGTAGGACCTCTATAAACAACAGTGTGTGATACCTTTACTAACTAGTCAGAAGCAGTGAGCTCTGCTGATGTTGTAGATGGTGCTAATGGTTATAAGCAAACCCACTTCAGCACGACAAAGTGCTATACAATGTGAAAGTGCAATTGTTGTTTTACAAGAAACAAGTAAAATATACGAAGCAAGTCACCATTTGTCAAATGGAAAAAGGACCTAAAAATATTTATTCATCGTCTTCAGATGGTTTTTATAAAAACAAACAACATAATTAACAATTGGCCAATGGTATTATTAAAAAACAAAACCAAGGTGGAAATGCTCTGACTTTTAACAAAATAAAAATAAAGAGCTAGATTCTGATTTTACTTAGACTGTATAAATCGGGAGTGACGCCAGAGACATAGTGGAGTTACACTCCCATAAACGAGTGAGAGATCAGAGGTTCAGATTGTCTCTTTCCATTGTAAAAGGTGGGGAAGGAAACACAACATCGTTCTACCCTCTCATTCTATGCAGACCCCATATTGCATAAAGAGCCTTCTACAGAAGCCAGGGAAGGGAGCGTTGGAGCAAAAGAGGCATATACCTGAGCCCTGTTTCTGTAAGAAAGGGGGATAATCCACGTATGGGTGATTCTTCTGTATATGGACTGAGAGGGGAGGGGATAATCTGGGCTACAATCTAATTCAGAGGAACTGATGCTGATAGATTAATGAATACATAATCCAAAATGCTATTCTATTATACTCCATTAGTAAAGAATACTCTGGCTGCCCCAGTTTCAGTGTCTTACATTATAGACATGGAGAGCCACACTTGGTTCCCAGTGCAAAATCTCTTGCACTGTGAGCCAGCCTGGACTGTGACTCCTATGCAGGCATTGCAAGATAGTGACGGTTTTTAGAGTGAGTTGAAGACCCCTAGGCCCACGCCTTGTGTCTCTCTGCAGGGAGTCTTTGGCCCATCCAGAATCCACAGAGATTTTCAGCGGACATCTTCAGCCAAAGAACAAGAGTCACTTGTAATAGTGAGAGAAAGGACATCAAGGGACAGAACAGAGATTAACTGTACAGAACATAGAAGGGGGTAGGGAATGCCCCTTGGGCAGTTTTCAATTCCATATATTTGAGAGCTTTCAATGTCATATATTTCATCAGTCAAAGAGATAAGAATTTTATGGAAGGAAATAGTGAGACAGGCATCAGACACCAATGGGCACTGAGCCCACAGTTATTGATGATGATGATGATGATGATGATGATGATGATGGTGAAGAATGTGAAGGAAATGAACAGAAGCACCGAGGGATCCTGTGGCCCCTCGTTGCTTTTGCAGATCCAGACTAACACGGCTACCTCTCTGATAAGGAAATGAACATTTTCCATTTCTGACAAAATTTTTCAGAATTTCCAAAAAAATTTCCTCAGGGCAGGGAAAGATGTTTTCTCTCACTTTTTAAAAAACCTTTTGCCATTACAAAAAGAAGCACAAATGTAATGTTTCTTTTCTAATTTAATCCCATCCCAAAAAAGATTTGACTCAAAACTATTTTATGTGTTTATTGTGAAAAAGGCATTTGTTTTGGCTAAAGAGGTATTTTCCACTGAAAAAAAGATGTGGACAAAATTTTTTGACCAACACTAGCAGGAAAAGTAGGTGATATGTGCTCTGAACAGGCTAAATTTAGGATAAAAATCTCCTGTCATGCCTCAAAACTATACGTATATTTAACAAACATACAGTTTCTGCAATTTCTTCTACAGTTTAAATCAAAATAATTCCATGAGCAACACAAAAATTACACACTTTTCCAGGGTACCTATGAGGAAGAAAATGTTGCTAACCTCATCCTTTAAAAAACCTGAGTTGCTCCTAAGAAACAAAAGGCATGGCACGTGTTGTAAATACATTCAAAACAACTGAACAACTCACACACAAATCCAAGCAGCAGGAAAATCTCAACTGATGCTGGCAATGGCGTCTGCATTTGCAGTCTCTTTGGGGTCTTACAACTTTTTAATGTTACTTTTCAAAACAAAATGTCTTACTGCACGTCAGTTTCAAGTTAAGCCTTCACTAAAAAATGCCTGATATTCAGAATAAAAACGCAAAAAGTGACTGTTGTGTACCCTTTTTCTTCCAACCTAAATCCCAGTGGGAGACACTTCTATCTTAAGTACACTTCCTCCTTCTCTAGGGACAAAATCTGCCAGTCTCAGAGTAGTAATTTTATGTGGCACTATTGATCTCACATGAACTTGTCGATACAGCAGTCAGACCCAATGATCCAAATATTACCCCGTATTATTAGACCACTTTCAAACCATGAAGGGATATGGGTGTTCTGGGTCTATACTGTTCAAACTGAGGGCACCACAACTGTGACTTAAGTGGGAAAACTTGCATAAATAAGTCTTATTCACATGCATAAGAGTTTTATGATCAGGCTTTTTCTCCCCACTTTGCTTGCCTGCCCTGTAATACAGAATTTTAAGTATACACGATACCCCAAGTATATCATCTAATTCAATCCCCTTCTCCATCCTGTTCCTGCTGTTTTGTGGGATTTCTAATACCTAAAGGCCACCTCCAGCAAGTGTTTATCACAAGACGTGACACAGATTTTTAAAGATTTTGCTTCAGACACCTCTCTCCAAGGTGGCTGTGCAGGGAACCCTGTTAGCATTCCAGTCGTTTGTACTGAAAGACTCCAGAGTGCTTGTATTTTTCACTCTCCCCAGAGATGGTCAAACACCAGTAATCACATCCTCCAACTAGGATTTCATTTGCCATTCTGAGTGTGAATGAGTCTACTGCTGTATCAAAGTATAGAATATTAATATAGGTATATGGGTGTGTTCAGCATGAGCAGTGGGTACAGTTGCTAGCTGGGGAGGCAACTTCCCCAGCCTGTGGTCCTGCCCATAACCCACCCTCCTCCACTCACTGCCCCACCCCTGTTGACTGACTCCCTCTTCTCTCTGCGCACCCTTTCCAGACAAATCCCTGAACCCAAATGTAGCAAATGACATTTGGGGGACAAAACCTCTTCTAAAATTTCTCTCTAAAGAAAATGGAGCCTGTTTTCTACTACATGCTAGATTGTGAAGACTGGCCATGCAGAAGGTACTTAGTTAAAAGTACTAAATTTGGGAATAAAAATGTCAATCACAGAATTTTGTCAGTGATTCATGTGCAAAGACTCCATAATAAGGGCATGTCAGTTGTCCAGCTGAATACAATATTAAATGGTATGGAATGCAAGGACTTTTTTAGACATATGATTTTATAATCTTCAGCCACAAACTAAGGAAATATTTAAAGCAAATTTTAAACTAAGTCTGCTTCTACGCTCGATCCCTCCCATCAGAGGTGGCATGGTTATGAGGAAATTCAAAGCAGGCTAATGAGGCACTAACGGGCATATTCAGTGCCTCACTAGCATAATGGTGGCTGTGTGACTTTCAAAGTGCAGACTTCAAATTGCAGATTGACAGTGAAGATGGGGGCAACTTCAAAATAAGCGTCCCACTTGGACATTCCCTTACTCCGATCTAGTTCTGTGGGAGTAAGGGAATGTCTAAGTGGGACATTTATTTCAAAGCTGCCCCCATCTGCACTGTCAATCTGCAATTCGAAGTTTGTTCCCATGGCTGCCATTATGCTAATGAGGTGCTGAATATGCAGGTTAGTACCTCATTAGCCTGCTTCGAATTGCCTGATTACCATTGCACCTCTGACGGGAGGGATCGAGTGTAGAAGCAGCCTAACGTCCTGTAGACATAGTAATGCACAACTGTTTTTTGTCAGTAAATTCAAGGTTGATGCACGCCTGATAAATAGCTTCATTACCTAGTCAATGGCTCTTTCACAGGTTCAGTGTTATGTTCATAGGACTGGCAAGCTGGAAGGCTTTTCACTTTAAAGTTAACAGATCCACTTCCAGGGAAAAGTCACCAGTCTGCATTGGGAGCCTTCAGGAATGCTCAGAATAGGGAAAGGAAGAGGGGTGTGGTGGCTTACTAAGAACCAGGGGAGTCAATGACTCCCTTTGTCTCTTTTACCTACCCTCCATGGCATGCAGGTAGGCTGGAAGTCAGGAACTGGAAAGAATTCAGACACCTCAGAACTTGATAGACAGGATGCTAATCTCTCAGTGGTCTCAGAGAGGTAGACATGTTAGTCTGCATCTTCGCAAAGAAAAGCAACAGTCCTGCAGCACCTTAAAGACCGGCATTATTATTCATTAGGGCATGATCTTTCATGGGAAAGACCCACTTCTTCAGATTCTGGAGCAGAACTGAGAGGAAAACCGTTTTCTCTCAGTTCTGCTCCAGAATCTGAAGAAGTGGGTCTTTCCCACAAAACCTCATGCCCCAATAAATAAAATTGCTAATCTTTATGGTGCTAGAGCACTGCTTGCTTTATTCTGTCAATGGTGTTACATCAGTCTAATTTCCTTCATTTCAGTGGTTCCTGAATGTGGGATCCAAATTGCACTCCATGAATGGAGAGAGGAAAAGTTAATCCTTTGACTTCTGGTTAGGTTGGGTCCTTTCCCTTTTGTGATGTGGCAGACAGACAGCATAGTCATAGGCAAATTTGCTAGCCTGTGCAACTGGGGAAGATAAAGGTGCCTTATAATTCAGTTAATCTTTTAGCTACGGTTGCTTATTAATGTGACATCTGTTTCCAGCAGAGAAGTCCAGATCTGAAACTCAAGCACCTGACATCAAAAAGTTGAAGAAAACACTGCCTTTGAAAAGCAAATCAACATATAAACAAAAACAAAACAGATATGAACCAATTTCCCCATCACATCAGACGTGTTTGAAGAATAAAGTTGCTTTGTCAAATGGAACTCTTTCAACCAGAAGTCAACTTCTGAATTTCACTTAGATTGAATGATCAGTCAGAGGTTCCAACGGCATCTCTGATCAACCAAGCACATCCACCTTTTTGGTCCCAAGGCTTTACCCCTTGCATCCTATTTTATGCTCAGTTTTCTGGCAAGATTCCTAAATGCTTGAACTGCAGCTTCCTCTTAGTCATCTGCAAGTCAACTATAGCTTACAGCTGTGGACCTTCTGGCTGCTCTCTCCCACACGTGCTTCATACAGTGGGGAGCCCTGCGCTTCCTACTCCTCCCTTTCCCTCCCAGAACTTTTGGAGAACCTGAGCCACCTGATTCACACTTCATCCCCACTCCTCCCCCTCCCTCCCAGAGCTGGAATGCTGCCAACAGCTGATTTATGGCATTCCAGCTCTGGGAGGGAAGGGGAGCAGGGACTGAGAGCGAATCAGGCAATTCATGGCACTCCGAAACTTCTAGGAGGGAGGAGAAGGAGAAGGTAAGTGTGGGGCTCTGGTGCCCCAGTGAGTGAGAGGTGCATAGGGGCAGGGGACGGGCAGAGGGGCCAAAGGCCATAGGTTGAGCCCCAATGACCCATGGGCTATTCCACTGAAGTCAAGGGAGGGTCATTCATTTGTCCTACTTACTATTGGTGGTTGCCTATCCCTGGCTTATATTCTTTTTAAGGATAGTACTCATCTATGAGATTGGAAATATTAGATAAAAGCCTCACTGCATAGGAATGCCGGGCCTATTTTAAGAAACAAATAGAAAACTATGCATCTCACTCTACGCAAGTCATCAGCTGTCTTTATAATAGCTCTTCCCACCTAAACACAAGGAGCAGTCACCATGCTGATTGTGGGTCTCTACATGTGCACTATGACTCTCCTGTTCCAGACTGACAGACAGCTTGGGATTCCTGTAACAGGCATCTTCCTAGCTAGAGGATGTCTTCACAATTAGTGAAAAGATCCCCAGAAAGATGGACTTCTTTTAAAGCTTTAGGAAACTCCTCCATTTATTTTGACTTCGCGGGATTAGGAGAAGTTATAACAAATAACTAACAGCATCCTTAACTGCTTCTTTTGCCCCTAATTGCCAATAATACAAACTACAGAAACAAGATAATTATCATCTGTAATAGTAATAATGTTGCAAAGTGATCCTGTTCATGGAACAACATTTTTCCTGCACCACCAAAGCCATACTTAAAACAGGTTGAGAGACACAGTCAAGGTTCACAGAGCCAAAAATCAGATTTTTTCAAAAATACATTCACAAACACCATGGCATCCTTTAATTCCACATATGCTTTTTCTCTGCAGGAACTCAGTCAGTCAGTCAGTGCCAGCTGTAGACACGTAACTTAAAATTTAAGTGACTCCACTGGGATTCCTCACGTGGGTAAAGAAAAGCAGGTCGACAAGGATTTTCATGATGAGGGTCTAAAACAAGCGTGTATGAGCACCTGTGGCATGAAGGGGGTAAAAAACAGTTCTGCAAAGAAACGTATGTGGATTTCTAGCTATTAATACTACAGGCTGAACCTCTCTAATCCAGCACCCTTGGGACCCGACCGGTGCCAAACAAGAGAATTTGCCATACCACAGGAGGTCAATATTGTCTAGCAGCACTAACAACATTTCCACTGCTTACCGGGCCCTTAGAAGACATTTAGGGGTAAATTACAGCTAAATAACAGCACAGAACCCTGAGAACCAGGCCTGGTGGTCATAAACAAACTTTACAGGACCACTGGAAACTTGGCCATACCCATGAAAAGTGCTAGTCTGGCTAACTAAAATCATGCCCAATTACAGATGTTGCTGGATGAGAAAGTGCTAGACTAGAGAGGTTCAGTCTGTACTTAAAATGGCCAGAGTCCCAGCCTCAGTAGGTTGAAGCAAAGGGGACTTAAATCTGCTTTAATCTGAATATTCATCTGGCATGGAGGAAACCACATGGGGGGACTGGAATAGTCAGTTAGTTCTATAATCCCACCTCCCACCCACCTGGCTTGAGGGAGTGTATACCAGCGCCCAGGGTTCAGCACAGTGTAGATAACATGGCTTGGGGAGAAGGCTGGGTGAGCTGAGTTCTACTCTGGTATTTACTGAGAGGATCTGGTATCTTGACTTTACTTAGCACTGCAATGCAGCTGATTTGGGGGCAGGGCACTCTAGCTGTTTAAGAGGGCCTGACAATACCACACAACAGTTTGCAGCAGGAAGTGGAAAAGAACATTTAACATAATCAAAACTCCCAGGGGAATTTGGATGAGTTGAGTAGATAAACCTGAGATGCGGTTTAGCCAAGAGTCCTTCTAAGCAATCATCTGTGGATTATTAAGTAATGAATACTTCAAAGTGTCCCTTTAACCTAAAAAAGTTATAAAACTGAAAGATTTCAAGTTATTGTACAATATAGGAATTATAAAATGGTGCTTTTTTCATTACTGTATTTTCTTCTCGCCTTTAATAACTGGCCATCAGTGAAAGCACTGGAGACCAGATACCTGCTCCTCTCCTGCACACATTCACACACAGCATACACAACCAGAGTTCAAGAAGCTGTTGAATAAAGCACCCCTGGGCACCTGGTGCAACCATGTAAAAGTATCTGATTAGTTTTGCATGTAACCACAGTGCAACCGCTGCTTACCAAGGAGCGAGAGGGGAAATCCAGTCAAACCTTTTCCCTTTCTGTCAACCTGCTGCTGTCTTCTATGAGAACCTCATCAAAAACCAGCTCCTGTGACCTCTCTGTTGCATCTGTGGTAGGTTTGCATTTATGATTTTGGAATCTGCTTTCATTAGGAGCAATATGAAGGTCTAAAGATCCTGCCAGCCTCTGAACCTCTTGTTTGCCTATTTGTGTTCTAATTGTTTAACCTAGACTCCATCTGAATGGATTTACAAAATGAAATAAGGCTGAAATAGTCCAAATCGGATGTGAAATGCATCAAGCACTGATCTCTTCCACACCGGCAGGAACGTGGGAAAGCTGCACTGGTCCCAAGAAGTGGCATTTCTGACACAAAAGGAAGGTGCTTGGATGCATTACTTGCATTGTGCATGATCTGGGTAGTCGTCCATTTCCACATCAGAATCAAAGAGAGAGTGTCCAGTGTAATCTGTGTCAGGGGTTTGGGAAATACTGTTCTCTGTCCCCTCCTCATCAAATGTTTCTGTCCTTGAATAAAAGCTGAAGTCCTGCAATGGCGTGTGAATCTTGCTAGCTTCACTACTACTGCCTTCAGATTCGTACAAGGTGTTATCATCATCGTGGTGCCACTCTGGCCAGAATTTCCTCCTTATCCTTTCACAGTACATAGCAAGGTTAATCAGCTCACCTGCAACACAGTAAAATAAGCCAGTGTAAATACTCCTAATCATTAATCCTGTGACTATGTTGAGTGTGAAGAAAATTCACAGGAGCTGTCTTAAATGAAATTTTCCTGGCTTGTTTCCAGGGAAGCATTAGAGATCTCTTTCCAAAAGGCAAAGAAACAATCAAACATGGTAATCATACTGTTTACAAGTTCAGTCAAATGTAAAATGGGAAGGGCTGTGACTTAATTAACGTACCTGTGGCTAGCAGAGTCAACATGAAAGGATTAAGTAAGAACATAGCTAAAGAGTTAAGTAATTAGAATTAAATCTTCATGAAGTGGCTCAAAGGAAAAAGATGACTGATTTTATAAATCTGTCACAATAAAACTGTTATGCAATTTGTACAAATCTGACAGACAAAAAGAGAATTAGGCCGTACATAGTCAACGTCCTAATGAAAAAAAATGTAGTGCAGCTTGGAGGAAAATTTTGGTTTAGGACCACAAGATGGCAGTGCTGTTTGCAAGATAAATTTGGCATTCATCACGGTCACACGGGATTTTTAGCACAAGCTTAGGTACTAGGGATGGAAGTGTGGAATGGAAGTATTTTTCTTATGCATGTATGAAGATATTATAAAAACCTCAGTGAAGGACAAAACACAGCAGTGCATCCAGGAAAAACAATTGTGTGCTGTATTTCATAGCATGCAAGAGCTGTCTGGTTGGGGCAGAGGCTGGCAACCAAAACAGCAAGAACCACCAATTTTTTTCAAAACAAAAAGCAGTCAAGTAGCACTTTAAAGACTAGCAAAATGGTTTATTAGGTGAGCTTTCGTGGGACAGACCCACTTCTTCAGACCATAGCCAGACCAGAACAGACTCAATATTTAAGGCACAGAGAACCAAAAACAGTAAGCAAACTTTTGATAGTGTATAGACTAGCACGGCTTCCTCTTTGTTACAATTTTTTTCAATTCAGTAACAAGCTCAATAATTCAAGATCCAAAGCGGATGTGAATATAAGATGGTCCTTTATAAATAACATCAAACCATACTTTTTGTATCTCCTATTTTAAGAACAACACACACACAATGATTTTTAGGCAATACATGTTACTGCAGGACATGCACAAACTTTTTACATATTCTATTTCCTCACTCTTTATGTCTGCGTTTATACCACTGTCTTCCTGACTCTCACTCCCAAACCTTCTCTCTCTCTCTGGAGCATGCTAGGGGGAGTTATCCAACATTTCAAGATCGCGTATTATTTGATATTTAGATATGAGTTGTTCGCTTTTGGATGTTCACTGTTTATTGAAAATAATCTGGATGTGGGTTTTTTTGTGTTTGTTTGTTTGTTTGTTTTTACTCTGCAATTATAGCATCAGGAAACACAAAGAAGTCCTTAAAGATCCGTATGTGACTCCAGAGCCGCGAGTTGCAGACCCCTGGATAAGGGAGAATCAGGTAGAAGAGTATTGTAGGTGACAGGAGTATCCATGTAATTATTTTGGTCGGGGAGCTGAAGTTTCGATCAACATAAGACTAATTCTTGAAATTCATAGGTCCTCCAAAATTTTACCTGAAGTCTTTCAGTCATAGAGGAGAAACTTATACACTCATTCCTTGTTGAATGAGTACTTCATTTACGAGTAGTCGCTTAAACGAGGGACACGCTCATCTTAGTTCACTTTACGAGTGAACTTCCCCCACTCATACGAGCCTTACCCCCACCCCCGTGGATCCAACCCCCTTAGTCTGCCCACCCCACCAGCCCTGCAGCCCCAACCCGCTGCAGCCTGACCCCCTGCTGGCCCCGCAGCCTGACACCCCACTGCTGCCTGCACTCTCTGCGGCCTCACAGCCCCAAACCGCAGCAGCCTAAAGCGCCTTCCGGCCCTGTGGCTAGACCCCCCAGCCACCGCCTGACGCCCCCGCATACGCACAGCCCTAAACTGTGGCATCCAGACCACCTTATCGGCCCCACAGCCTGAACCCCCCTGCCACCTGTGCGCCCTGCAGCCTGAGACCCCTGCTGGCCCCGTGGCTAGACCCCCCCTCCCCCCCCCGCCGTATGTACCCCCTGCGGCCAGACTCTTCTGCAGCTGCCTGTACCCCCCGCGGCTGCCTGTACCCACCTGCAGCCAGACCACTCCATGGCCACCTGTACCCCCCACAGCTCTGCGACAGATCCCCCCACCACCTGTATCTCCCCCGCGGCCAGACCCCCGCTTTGCCTGTGACCCCTGCAGCCAGACCTCCCCCCCCGATGGTCCCACACCACACCAGCCAGACCCCCTTATTGGCCTGCAGCCAGACAGCCAGACCCACCCCCCCACCACCTGACCCCTGCGGCCCCACAGCCCGACCCCACCCCGGCTGGCCGCAAACCACGGCAGCCTGAACCTCCCCGCCTGCCCCGCAACCTGCCACCAGATTTTAACCCTCCCTCCTACTCACAGCCCCAAACTACCCCCAGCCTTTAACCCTCCCCGACCCAAGGTTGACTTACCTTTCAAAAGCAGCACCACCTGCTGCCACTCCTTCCCCCAGTTGGGAGCCCTAGGAACCAATCAGAGACTTTTACATGTAGTTTAATAGGAATTTAGTGTCCCTCTTACAAGTTTCTGCCTATGAGCAGAAAGTTGGGAACCAACTGTGCTTGTAAAGCGAGGGATGAGTGTACCAACGATAATAAATAATACTTCTGACCTCTTATATATAGTGTTTTCCATCAGTAAATCTCAAAGTGCTTCACAAATGCATTTAACATTGAGTTTGATTCTGTTCCTCCAAATGCTATTAAAATATTTAGCCCTTATATAGAACCAGTTTTTTTCCTTTTCTATTAAAAACACCTTCATGCCATGCCCCACCATATGCTGTGCTACTTTTTAAGTACAGTAAACTCTTTCATATCTGGCAGCCCCAGGACTGGAAGGCTGCCAGATATTTAAATATACCAGATAACAAAGTTCATCTCCCCACCCCCCAAGTGCCGGCTCCTGCTCAGCCACTGCCCAGTTACCCTGTTGGTAGGCACGGCGGGGAGCAGCTTGTGGGGGTTGGGCATGGCTGTTTAACCACGCGGGGAGCCACTGCCAGCAGTAAGCTCTGGGTGAGGAGCCACTCTGGGGGCAGCTGCCGCGCGGCTGCTCAGGGAACTGCTGCTGGGTGGCCACTAAGGCAGCCACTTCCAGCAGTGGGCACCGGGCAGGGAGCTGCTCTGGGGCTGCTTCTGCACTGCTCTGAGGGCCACAACTGCTCTGGGAGCCACTGTGGCTGGTAAGCACTGGGTGAGAGAGTGGAGGAGCCAGAGGCCCCCAGGGTAAGACGGGGATGTCTGGGGCTGGCCAGACTGCCAGTTCATTGAGAGTTCCAGTTTATCAAATACCAGACAAAGAACAGTTTACGGTATGCAGTTTTGCTCTGAAAATTGATGATGTTAAATGGTTTGGGGGGTCGGAGGCCTTCATATTTATCAGGTGACTCCAGATCAAATGTGCTCAGCTTACCAATAAAAACGTAGGGAGTTTTTTTTTCTAATTGTTAGTTCTCCAAACTTACCCTGGGATCCAAAAAGGCAAGTTCTTCCTCTTCCTGTATCTGCAGCAGTCATTAAGGGTCTGATTTCAGTGGGACTACTTGCAGAGCATGGTACCATCCAGTATAAACAAGAAAGGCAGAATCTGATTCACAATGATTTCAGCAGTGAACACCTTCCAAGCTTTAATTCATTAATAGAGCAAAGGCCAGATTTATTTAAAACAGAGCGGTGTAGTAAGCTACCAATTACAGCAGTAGGAGCAACTAGTGTGAAGAATTTTACAGGGGAAAATTAGGGTAACTTTGGACAGAAAGACAATGTTACAAAATACATCAAAGGACAAGACACTCTAGCTAAACTTCTAGGCTCATTCTGTCTTTAAATGTCATATGAGCCTGCATGTGTTCTCCTGCATATTATAAGACACCCCTGAAACCTGCCCTATGCCTCTAAGCAGAGAATGCTACCAAAAAGAGATGTACAAATCTCTAAGATTGTCTTACCTTTAATTAGTCTCTCAGGTCTAGTCCCCGGTAATGTCCACATTGCTTGAGCCAGGTGCCCAAAGACAGTGGCATCAAGAGTGGAAAGCTTTGGTCCCATGATGTATTTCTTGTCACCTGTAAATGGTAAAATGGTGAATAGTTATAGACCAGCAGGTGTCTCCCCCAACTATAAATATGGATTGCATCTTTTAACATGTGTCTCACTGAAACAATTTCACTGGCACTCTGTATGCTCCCCAAAAATACCCAGTTATGGAGTCTATGCTTTAGCAACCGCATGTGGGCCAAATTCTGGCTTGGGCCCAGAGAAAGTTCCCAGGGATGCATGCCATTACTGCACTAACAACAAGAAGTCCTGTGGTACCTTACAGACTAACAGATATTTTGGAGCATAAGCTTTCATCAGAAGAGTCTTTGCCCACTAAAGCTTATGCTCCAAAATATGTTAGTCTATAAGTTGCCACAAGACTTCTTGTTGTTTTTGCAGATACAGATGACACTGGCTACCCCTCTGATACTTGTCATTACTGCACTGTAACCCTGTGCAAGCATAGCCACCCACAGGCAGACTCGTCCCTGGGTCCTCTAGAGCTTAGTGCATGTGTCGCTACAGTTTGAGATTAAAAACTACCTCCTCCTCAGTTAAGGCAGTAGAGGAGACTTATTCTTTCTCTCTGAAAGTGGTGTAGGTACCACTACAAGGGACAGTGAACCCACACCTGTGGGTTACACAGGTCAACTGGCTAACTGAGCAATAATATTATAGAACAACCAGCCCTTCCTGCTCCCCTTCTTTCTGCCATCTCTTAATGCACTGAGCAGCAGGATCACAGAAAGCTAGAAATGGAAGGAATCCTAAGAGGTCATCCAGTCCAGTCCCCTGTCCTCATGGCATTCAGAGAATATACACTGAGTCAGTTTTATTGCATTTAGTGATTGAATGTATGACTTCCTCCTTTCAAGAAAAAAAACATCAAAGCTGACCCATGTTGCTGAAGTCCTAATACAGCTTTTTACAACAGTAGCCTCTTCTGCAGGTTCTTTGTTTGAATTTATTCAGCTAGTTCAGTTCGATGACTAAATCAAATGTAAGAAAATAATAGGGAGCTTGAAAATGAGGATTGTTTTCTTCTTCCAATCTGTGAATAAAAACTAGAAGTGAGAGAGCGAGATCTACTAATTCTAAGGCTACATCTATACTACAGACCTTAAGTGTACATGGCACAGCAACACTCCTTCAGCTTCACCCCACAAGGTCTCTTGTGTAGATGCTCTATTCTGATGAGAGTGACTGAGAGCTCTCTTTCTGACACAGTGGGGGAAGGGGCTAATAGCTTCTGCAGGCCCCTGGGCAACGTGGGGTGGGGGCAGCTCCATGTCCTTGGAAGAGGGGAGGCCTCAACCAGAAGTGTAGGGTGGGCCAGCCAGTCCTCACTGCTGCTCAGACTGTGGTGCTGGACCCCTTCCAGCCCTCAGAGCCAGTGGAGTGGTGCTCTGGTGATTATTTAAAGGGCCCAGGGCTACTGCAGGAGCAGGGGTGGCAGCCAGAAACCTGGGGCCCCTTTGAATCATCAGGTCCTGAGGCAACTGCTCTCCTTGATCCCCTTTCGTCATTGGCAGAGGACTGGGCATAATTAAACCACCCCTAAAAAGGTGTTTTTTCACTCCCCTGATGGACAAAAATTTTACCAACAAAAGTGCTGGTGTAGACAAAGCCTAAAGCCTTGAAACAATTAGTTCAATTCAATAACTACAGATAATACTTGCTTTGCACAATTTGATGTACTTGTTTTTTTACATATCCAGCACATTTCAGACTGTACTATTTAACAAATGAAAACTGTTAAATGCTGTTTTTGCACATTGTTAATTTAATACCAATTTCTATTCAAATGCAGCTTGATGCAAGTCATGAGTAGAAATTTCATCATCATCCAGTAAATAAGAAATGCTCCAGTCATCATTTTCTCATATGATAAAGATGCAGAAAATAAGAAACTGCATAAACGTATGTTAAATTATACTATGTCTACACTAGAATATAAAGTCAATTTTAAGGGAGTTAGGCTGATTTTATAATGTACCTGTCTTCACTACAGATTGACTTTTCTACTCCAGCTTTTTCATGAGGAGTACACCAAATCTGAATTTGCAAGGTTGACTGAATGCTAGTGTAGACACAGTGTTATTTAGTTTAATTTTATTGGCCTCCAGAAGTATCCCACAATACCCTCAATCTGTCCATTCTGACCATTGCTTTCACCTCCCCTGTTCTCCAGGTGGGCAGGAAGTTGGAAACAGGAAGCAGGAATTAGCCCAGTCTTTCCAGCTGCCCCCCATGCCACATGGCTGCGGGGTCAAAATGACATGAATCAAATGAACACTGTTAAAGTGAAGCATTTCAACAATACCAAAAGACAACATCTCAATAGCTCCAAATTGAAACTTTTCAGATTTTTATTTCTGCATTTTACATTTATCTGACTTGTGCCAGGCAGGCAATAGAAAGTGGCGCAAAAATGCATTTGGCGGTTTGTTTTCAATGGGAACAGGGAGTAAGGGCAATGTACTCTGGGATGATGACATCAGACACCCACAACCACTTGTGATGCACTTTTCCCCCATAACACACTGGCATAGAACCTCAGAATGCAATAGGTGCATAGGAACTGGGGGATAGGTACCCACAATACACTACTGGCACAGTTAAGCTTAACAAAGGTAATGGGGACACACTATGTCAACTGTCTAAACGTGTGGACACTAACCGCTGACTTTATAAAATCTAGTGGTATAAAGTCAACTTTAATAAATTCAACTTTATTTCTGAGTGTGGACATAGCTTATATAACTGATTAAGTAAATATGCACAGATATACTGCATCCTAATGGTTAACAAAGGAGTACTAAATTTAGTCTAAAGGCTCTATTTAGTTGCAAATTAACATGTTTTAATGGTTAGGGACCAATGAGAATCAACCTTTCTTCAGAAACATAACAAAAATACAAATGTAAAACAAGATTACAGAATAAGCTTTATAAAAATAAAATGTGCCAGTTATTTGAGCTGGGGCTGGCAGCCAGCCCCGCTCCGCCCCCTTCCCCCTCAGCCAGGCAGCAGGCCCTGTGGCAATGGGTCACTGGCCCAGGAGCAGCTGGTTCTGCGGCAGCCTGCCCCAGCTGGAACTCCAGCCCCATGGCAACTGGCCCTGGCCAGACATGTTGGTTAACTAAATGTCCCAGTTAGCCGAGTGCTAGACAACTGGGCTTTTACTGTATTTAAATCAACATTCTCTGGCTACGGGCTAGCATCATCCTTTAAATCAGTTGGTACGTCCAGGGAAGGTTAAAAACTGTTATATTTGCCCATTATCTTGCCAATGGCCTCCTCTCACACAGCTAGCAGTCCTAGTTGGTGGGGTGGGGGAGAGAGACAAATCTCAGATGATCTCTTCAGACATTTAAGGCACAATACCAGACAAGCAAGATGAGAAATGGGGTTCCCAACCTCATACTTCTGACATTTTGTTTTCAGGTCTCTAAAAACAAATGCAAACAAGATGATGGCTATGCCTACAGGCCTGAGGAACGGAGTAATGGGAAATAAGAATATATCCCGTTACACTTCTGCATGAGCTGCTTGGACTCTGGACTGAGGTGTAAGCAGGCACCCCCCGACATGCCATCGTTACAGCACAGCCATGAGGGAAGTCATCACAGAGGCTATAACAACACTGCAAGCTAGAGGGCTATTCGCAATGCGCATACCCATACTCAGACTAGTTCACTGAGATCTAGCGAGGGTGCAAACAGTAGCGCAGCCACAGTAGCAAAAACAGCTGCAGCACACCACAACCATGCCAAGTCCAAACCTGCCTGAACCTGAGGGGAACACATCTGGCATGGCTGCGCCAGGACAATGGGGCCTATTCTACTACAGCTACACTGCAATTTATACTCATTCTGGCTTTCATCCAACTAGCCTAAGTATGCATAAGCAAGCTGGGCATCACACCCCTGGCTGGCCATCTAGATGTGGATTTACTAAGGTTGAACTTCTCTAATCCGGCACTTTCTCATCCAGCAACAACAGTAATCCAGTATGATCTTAATTAGCCAGACGAGCACTTATCCTGGGGGTGACCAAGTTTCCCGTGGTCCCATAAAGTTTGTTTACAGCCACCAGTCCTAGCTGTCAGGGTTCTGTGCTGTTATTCAGCTGTAATTTACCCCTAAATGTCTTCTCATAGCCCAGTATACAGTGGAAGTGTTGGTCACGTGCTAGAAAATACTGACCTCCCACCATCTGGCAAATTCATCCAGCACCAGTCAGGTCTCAAGGGTGCTGCACAAGAGAGATTCAACCTGTCCTGATATAGGACAGCATCAAATTACATTGCAGGCATAACTTCTAGGGCCCTCTGTGGGGTTTAACACTTTTTCAGGACTCCTTGCACTGAGCTGTACCTAACTTCATAATCCCCAAGAGATGGCAAGAAACCTGATTCCTGGTCATCAGACTTTTCTTGAGAAAAACTTTCCTTTTCACTCTTAGATATTCAACAAGAAAAAGAAGCAGGATACTCCACAGGAATTAGAACAAGTGCAGTGACACACCTGCCCCACAAAGGTAATTTAAACTGCAGCTCTCAGAGTGGGCACCTCCCACAATCGCCAATGCACTTTACGGTTGCCCCTGTGCCGACAAGCATGAAGTGTGCTACCTGAGCTGGCCCAAAGCCAGAGCCCCATCTCCCCTCAAATCCCTACTCAAATCCCTACTTGCCAGGATGCCTGTGGTAAACTGTTAGCTTAGAACAACTGGGTGGCCAGTTCCGGTGAATTAAAATCTCCTGTTCATTTGTGACTATAAAAGCAATCGCAGAACCCTACTGAAGTCCCTTTGCCCACCATTGATCTCTCTGTGCTTCAGCGCCACATCTGTAAAAGGGGACTAATGTTATTTCTGTATTTTTCCTGGGGTTTTCTGAGGGTATTTTCACTAGAGACCAGTGCTCAAGAAGTATGATAATGCACCCGTACTAGCTACCCAAGATAAACAGACACTGTAAGAGTATTCGTTACACCCATCCTTCTGATGAAGGGGGCATCTCTGGAGTACTCTGTGTAGAAGCACAACATGTTACTAGTACTGTCTGAAGACTGCAACAGAAAATTCTGATGAGAAAAAATAACTGAAAAAGCTCCTAGCCCACATCTTCATAAACAGATCTCTCTCCGATGCCTTATACCTGTTGAAAATCCAGTCCAGGGGTCAACAACCCCTGGCACGTGTGCCACGAGGGACCCAAGAGCCAATTTTCATTGGCACGTGAGGCACAAGCTCAGCCCAGTCCCCTCGTCGCCCCCTGCAGCCGGGAGCTTGCTCAAAAACATGTTGCCTGCGGATTAACAAAAGACCAGCTAAGGCTATCAACCATCACCTAAATGGTAAAGCTCTGCGTCTTTATTTGTTAATAAGGCTGTTGTCAGTAGGACTATTAAGCCGTGTCTACACGTGCACACTACTTCGAAGTAGCAGCACTAACTTCGAAATAGCGCCCGTCACAGCTACACATGTTGGGCGCTATTTCGATGTTAACATCGACGTTAGGCGGTGAGACGTCGAAGCCGCTAACCCCATGAGGGGATGGGAATAGCACCCTACTTCAAAGTTGAACATCAAAGTAGGGCACGTGTAGCCGATCCGCGTCCCGCAACATCGAAATAGCGGGGTCCGCCATGGCGGCCATCAGCTGAGGGGTTGAGAGACGCTCTCTCTCCAGCCCCTGCGGGGCTCTATGGTCACTGTGTGCAGCAGCCTTAAGCCCAGGGCTTCTGGCTGCTTCTGCGGCAGCTGGGGATCTATGCTGCATGCACAGGGTCTGCAACCAGTTGTCGGCTCTGTGGATCTTGTGCTGTTTAGTGCAACTGTGTCTGGGAGGGGACCTTTAAGGGAGTGGCTTGCTGTTGAGTCTGCCCTGTGACCCTGTCTGCAGCTGTGCCTGGCACCCTTATTTCGATGTGTGCTCCTTTGGCGTGTAGACGTTCCCTCACACCGCTTATTTCGACGTGGTGCTGCGCAACATTGATGTTGAACGTCGACATTGCCAGCCCTGGAGGACGTGTAGACGTTATTCATCGAAATAAGCTACTTCGATGTAGGCTTCACGTGTAGACGTAGCCTTAGTGATTTTAAAAAGCACCACTGGCACTTGGACTGTACATAGAGATTCAAAGGTGAAATTTCAGCATTCTGCCTTGCTGACCCCTGATCTAGTCCTTGGTGTCCAAACTCAAGCATAAACTGCTAGGTTTGCTACTCTGCTGTTTTGCCAGGCCTTCTGGGATATCTTGAAGAAAAAAGGGGCTACATAAATTCCTAGTTCTGCCCTGTTCTATACACTTCCTGACTCTATACTGTTCTGGTCCATTTCAGAATGTGTTGCAATAGGTGAGGAGTAAAACTCAGCTTCAGACCCAGCAAGATAAATATTTCCATCCCTTCAACTCAGAGACTGGGCAGCTGCAAAGTTATTTTTTCATAGAAACTATGTTTGGAGCTAAAACTAAACACTGTTGCTCCTGTGTGAACTGGGCATGGTGCAAAATGGGCTTCAAATTAATGTGATCTGTCACAGTCAAAGTCAACTCAAGATAAGCAACCACTTTGCATTAGGATTTAGGCAGCACTTCAACCCTCATACTACAGCCCTGGGTTTTTCTAATTAAGAACCAAGAACCAACTGTTTCCTCCTGTTGGAAAACCTCACAGGAGGGAGAAGATGGGTGGAGAATCTAGTAGAACTTTTTCTTGAGTTGTTCTGAAAGGGTCAGGCAATTGCATCCCCATGGAACATGCCATAGTGTTAGACTGCACACTTCAGACTTGCCCTCCCCCACCCCCGTTCACACCTCCTAAGGCAGTGGTTCCCAAACTTTTTGGCATCACGCCCCCCTTTTGCTTTTTGAGAAACCCTCTTTTATTTACCGCGGGCCAGCCATCCCAGCCACCTGCCTGAGCCCCTCCCCTCTCCCAAAGCCATGCACGGCCAGCCCCTTATCTAAACACATCCTCCTCCTCCCCTTGTAACCCACACTCACTCACCTTTGCAGGAGACAGCTAGCTCCACATGGGAAGCCATGTCCTAAGGCACCAGCTGGAGACCAGGACCATTTGCATGAGTCCCTATGAATCCACATGGCCAGGAACTCTGGATCCTCAGCACTGCCATCCAACCCCTGCAGTTTCTCCCCCACAATATCCCTTAAAGGGGGATCTCCAGTACAGAATGGACCAAGAGAATGTGAATGCTTTCTACTAGGTGGGATTGGGGGTGGTTGCTGAACCTCCTTTCACGTGGGAGTGTTATAAGCCAAATGTGGGGAGTCTCCTCTGTATTCAAATGCACACACAATCAGAATTTTCCAAAGGAGCCTAAGGGAATCAGGTACCTGCATTTGCCATTGGATTTCCTGGGAGCTTGACACCCACCTCCAATATGCACCTTTAAAAGTCCCAGACCATGTGATTCTGTCAACATATCCACACACTAAGGAACACTCCTGAAGCCCTGCCATTTATCTACCTAGGATCCCATATAGCTCCCAGTGCTATAGCGACTGAATGACACGTGTACCAGCTGAAAAAAATAAGGCCAGATAAGGGCTTGTCTATTGTGACGAGAATCCTTTTGTAAAGACAATGGCCCAGATACAGCCACTCTAGCATTAACTTAGGCACACAAATAAATTGCATTAAAATTGGTGGGAAGCAAGGGACTATTCAACAAGACAAAGAGGGTGGGGCAAATTTGGCCCAGTTATCATAGAATCATAGAATACTAGGACTGGAAGGGACCTCGAGAGGCCATCGAATACAGCCCCCTGCCCCAATGGAAGGGCCAAGTACTGTCTAAACCATCTCTGATAGACATCTATCTAACCTGTTCTTAAATATCTCCAGCGATGGAGATTCCACAACCTCCCTAGGCAATTTATTACACTGTTTGACCACCCTGACAGTTAGGAACTTTTTCCTAAAGTCCAGCCTAAACCTCCCTTGCTGCAGTTTAAGTCCATTGCCTCTTCTTTTATCCTCAGAGGCCAAGGAGAACAAGTTTTCTCCCTCCTCCTTATGACGCCCTTTTAGATACCTGAAAACCGCTATCATGTCTCCCCTCAGTCTTCTCTTTTCCAAACTAAACAAGGCCAATTCCTTCAGCCTTTCTTCATAGGTTACATCTTCTCGACCTTTAATCATTCTTGTCACTCTTTTCTGGATGCTCTCTAATATCTCCACATCTTTCTTGAACTGTGGTGCCCAGAACTGGACAGAATACTTCAGCTGAGGCCTAACAAGCGCAGAGTAGAGCGGAAGAATGACTTCTCATGTCTTGTTCACAACACACCTGTTAATGCATCCAAGAATCATGTTTGCTTTTTTTCCCCAACAGCATCACACTGTTGACTCATATTTAGCTTGTGGTCCACTATAACCCCTAGATCCCTTTCTGCTGTAGTCATTCCTAGACGGTCTCTTCCCATTCTGTATGTGTGAAATTGACTGTTCCTTCCCAAGTGGAGCACTTTGCATTTGTCCTTATTAAACTTCATTCCAGGATGTCAATCATGTATTTTATGTTGCACTTTAAAAACTATATAAATTCGTGTGATGCTGTATGGAATATGAGAGACATTCTGACACCGGGATTATAAAAGTGCAAGGAATCTTAGCAGATATGCCATTGTGCCATATTTCTGGGTGACGCTCCCAGACAGATTGGCATCAACACTGCCTAGCTTCTTCAATGGCCCATCAAGGATCAAGAGCTGTGAAATGAACCCACTGACAGGGGACAAGGACTAAACATTGAGTCACTTTTTTTTTTTGCTCCTTGATAACCATCATCACCATCAACAACAACAACCATGGGCTCAGTGCTCGTTTGTATCTGGTGCCTCTTTCACTATTTCCTTCCATCTTTCACTGTCCAGTGCGGAGTGGCTTAGTTTCCATATATTAGCTCCGTACCAATCTATCCATTCTCTTTGGGGTCTGCCACTCCTATTCAAACAGTCTATTTTGCTGAATACCAGGGTCTTGATTTTTCATTTGTCGTTCATTTTGCAAATTTGCCCAAATAGCTGTAGCTTCCATTGTATAAACTTTTGCAGTAGATTCTTTTTCGGCTGTATCTTCCTATATAATTCCTTGTTGGTGACCTTCTGCATCTGTCCTATTCTCAGAATCTTTCTATAACAACTCCTCTCGAATGCTAATATTCTTCTCTTCGAATCTTTTGTTATCACCCATGTCTCACATCTGTGCAATATGCTGCTCTATATACACGTTTCAAGACGCTCAGCTTTGTTCCTAAGCTAATCACTTTGCTTTTCCAGATCTTATGCACCGCCTTCAAACTTGCTCTTACTTTCACTATTCTAGTTGCTATTTCCTTCTTACAGTCTAGATCATATGTTATGTTGCTTCCTAGATACGTAAACTTCTCTACGTTCTCCAGTTCAATCCCATTTACACTGATCTTCCTTCCTATTTCCTTATCTCCAAATACCATTGTTTTGTTTTAGCTATGTTCATAATCAGCCCATACCATTTCTCTTCCTCGTTTAGCACCTGCACCTTTTTCACTAGCTTCTCCTCGTCTTCCTAATGATAACTATATCATCCACAAACCTCAAGTTGTTAATTCTTATGCCATGCACAGATATCTCTTCTACCTCTTCCTTGATCTTGTCCATTGCTCTGTCGAGATGTGTGATGAAGATACTTGGCGATATTGGATCTCCTTGTCTCATACCTCTACTTGTTCTAAACCAACTTCCCAACTCTCCGTACATTCTTACTGCTGCCTCCACCTTGTCATTGATATCCTTCAACCACCTTATCAGTCTGCTATCCACTCTGTATGACTGACACCACAGAAGTCACTTTCTGATCTATACTATCAAATGCCTGCTGAAAATTGACAAAGCAAGTGTATACATTTGTTCATCAAGCTTTCTCTATCAAGCTAAGTGCCAATATCTGCTGTATGGTACTTCTACGTTTCCCCGCTTGCTCATCTGCTAGATGTTCTTCTATCTGCGATTTTAGTCCCTCCGTCAGTATCACCATCAGCACCTTGCCTAGATGACTCATTAGGGAAATCGTTCTGTAGTTCTTGCACTCCAATGCACTTCCTTTCTTGAATATTGTCACTAGCATGGATCTTTTCATTCCTTAGGTGCCTTCCCTTCTTTTCATGCTATATTACATAGTCGGTGTATTTCCTGAATCATACTTGCTCTGCCATATTTAATCATCTCTCCCATGTTCTTATCATTTCCAGATCTTTTGTTGTTCTTTAGTCATTTCACTGATCTTTCTACTTTCTCCTTTGAAATATCAGTCTCACTCGATGCTCAGCACAGAGATCTCTTTCAGTTCTTCAACCAGTCTCTCTGAGACACTCAGGTCCAATTGTGCTTTGTATAGGTTGGTGCAATATCTCATCCATTGCTGCATAATCTTATCCTTGTTCAGGAACATCTCTTCATTCTCATCTTTGATCACCATCTGCTTCAGCTGCCACTTTCTAGTAATATTTCTGATCATCTTATACACCTCTCTGGTCTTACATTCACCATAATACCTCTCTATATCTTCACACTGCTCCTCTAACCTTTTCACCTTATCCTTTCTGGCCACTTTCCTTATCTCACTGCATTTCATCCTATATTGCTGTTCCACCCTCTCCGAAACATCCCTTCTGATTTTCAACACTCTCTTCTCTTGGACCAACTTCCAGGTCTCTTGTGTAATCCACTTCTTCTTCCACAACAGTCTATTCAATTGCCTCTTCTATCACCATGGCTATCCATTCTCCTGTCTTATCTAGGTCTTTCTCTGTGGCTACTTTCCTAATCTTCTCTTCGAGCACTGGTCTGTATGCATCACTAGACTGTGGTTTGAATCTATATCTGCTCCTTGGAAACTTTGACACTGCTGCACTAAGGTTACCCATCTTTTTCTTATCAAGATTATATCTACCATGTTCTTGGACTTCCCATCACTTGATGATCATATCTACTTCTTACAGTCCTTTTGTTGGAATTTTTTTTAAATAATTGGAGATATGCATCTTGTAGAACTGGAAGGGACCTCTGGAGGTCCTCTCATCCAGTCCAGTCCCCTGCCCTCCTGGCAGGGACAAGCACCATCCCTGATATCTATATGCCCCAATCCCTAAATGGCCTCCTCAAGGATTGAGCTCACAACGCTGGGTTTAGCAGGCTAATGCTCAAACCACTGAACTATCCCTCCCCCACATTGCCGATCACCATCTCATGCTCGGTAGCAAACTCTGGTAGTTTCTCGCCTCATTCGTTTCTTTCTCCATATCCAAACCTTCCCATAACACTCTCCCAACCTTCATTATCTGTTCGAACCTTCACAATCCAATCTCCTCCAATGATCAACATATCTCTCTTTGGTATCTCTTCCAGAGTCTTTGTCAAGTCTTTAAAGAATAGCTCAATCTCTTCCTCCTTACTGTCCAACATGGGTGCATACACCTGAATGACTGAGATGTTGAACAGTTTTTGCTTCGGATCTCGCTACCATCATTCTTGCACTCATTGGTTTGTATCCTAACAATGCGCCTCTAGCTCTTTTGCTAAGAAGGAATCCGACACCTGCCTCATGCTTTGTTTTGTTCCCAGACCAAATGACTTCACAACTGCACATCTCTCCTGATGCCGTCCAACGTATCTCCGCCAGTCCAACTATACTGCATCTGTATCTCTCCATCTCCTTCTGAAGCAGCCCTAATTTTCCAGTTTCCCACAACATTTGGACGTTTCATGTTCCAATGGATTGCATATGTGTTAGCTGTAATATTCTTTCGGCAACCAACTTATCTACCCAACCCCAATCACTTGATTGGTGTTGTGGACCTTGTTTATCCAGGTGACATCCAAGCCAGCATCTTTTGCCAGTTGGTCGTACTGGCATCAGATTTCATTCGTATTGTTGTTTCATGGTCAGAGCATCGTCACTCATCTGACCAACCCTCCTTCTTTATCCAGGCTTGGGACTGACATGGAACCCCCAGAGCCGTCATGAAGGAGTTATAACCAGCATGGGAGATCAGAAACACAGTCTGTGACTGGCTCACGAGCTTAACTTCAGTGTTAACTACCAGTTTGGGGAGTATCCGCTCCCCCTCCTATTGTAGCCTGCCCTGACCTTGGCATTTTCAGTGAGCTCTACCATAGGCATAACGGGTCACACCCTGTTCCTTATTAAATATAGGAATTTCATGCAAACTGACAGAACTGTGTCTCCATGGCACCTTAATGTCAAAATATGCTACACAATTTCCACTACACAAACTCCATAGCTTACTTTAAGTAGATTTCAAAATAGGCTATTTTGGCAGGTGGCACTGTCTAAATGCCACCACATGCTGAAATAACATGCTATTTTGAGGCTTTCCTGTACTCCACATGTGATGGAGGTTTACAGGTATGCCAGAACAGCGTAACCATTAATCTCCAAAACTTTTTCGCAACAACAGGCTCATTGCACAGATACAGGCAGCTATTTTGCAATACGGCAGTATCCCAAAATAGCTTCTGCCATGTAGACATCGCCATATAGTGTCCTAAAAACACTGTGGGCTCTGCTAGCATGCTGTTAAATGGATACTTCAATTAAACAAACAAACAAAAAGTCAATTACCTAGTTTTATGGTCGATTAGATCAAAAATAGAGTTTTCTGACTGGCTCTCCAGATGTCATAATAATGCTAAGCTCTGACTAGCTTTTATTTATAAATTCATTTTGCCTCATTTTTATGTATAAATAAACTTTTACAACAAGATGTTTGACACAGAACTTCCAAGGATTATTGTGCTTCCCAAACAGCTATTCACATTGCTTCTATCTGATGCCTTGTTTATTATTCGACTCAAGATCTGCAATAATAACCTAAGAGAAGTGTCTATAAAGCCTTATTGTTTGATTATGGGTCTGATTTTAATCTTTCTACACTAATATGGACTAGCTCTTAATTAAGCACACTGTGACTATGCATTTGTAAAATGTCTCATTCTCAGCTATATGACAAAGCTGATCACAAAAAGTAAAGCCGTTCCATAACAGAGAACAGCCCAACAGTATTTTGAAACCAGGGGAGGTGAAGTTGGGACACTGCTTTATTTTATTAAACCACAAAAACTGCTAAACAAATTAAAGTAATATTAGGAAAAATAAATCAACCCTAGCAACTTGTTCACAAGCAAAGAATCCAATGATACTCTCCCAAGTCCTCAGCTAGCCACTGAATAGTTCTTTCTCTACTTTCGAATAACTAATTCATTCCCTGAAAGTTTACAGCGTATTAGCTAACCAAAAAAGAGCTGGATTCAAAATGGATAATTCAATCAATTCTAACATATATAATTTACATGTGGCCTGATTTTCAGAAGTGCAGCTGTCTTCAATGACAGTTGCTGGGGTTACACATCTCTGCAAATAAGGCTGAATGGACCTTTACACAGTGGTCCAGCTGCTGGAAGGAATTCAGAATAAGGTAGGTTAGAGATCTCTGTTGACCACTTCATTTTCCAATTACTTGCCAATCTCACAGAAGCCCTAAATGCACATCTACCTAGCTCTCCTCTAAACAGACTCTTTGGAAAGATGTAATATTGCCACTATGACACCTGAGAAGCACCTTTTCCAACTCTGAAGCTGATACAATGTACAATTTAGGCAAATTCCTGAAAGAAAACTGGATCCCTGTTACAGATCACCAAATCAAAGTGGAGAGCAGAATGAATTATTCCTCAGGCGTCTGTGTGTGAAAACACAAACTGTTGTTATGAGGGACTTCAGTTTGGGAGACATATGGTGGCGGGGGGGGGGGGGTCTAACACAACCAGTAGTAAAATATCATTAGTTTCTAAAAGCTATAGAGGATAGTTTTGTTTTTTTTGGGGGGGGGGTAGTTTTAGTTTGTTTGTTGTTTTTTTTTAAATCAAAAGTATTGCATCCTGCACAAGATAACTATTTTGAACTTCTGTATGATAAGTTAATTACTAAAGTTGATAGTTGCCCTAGAAACTAGTGAGGGTAGCCTCATTGCATTCACTATGTGCAAACAGAGGACAGTTCCAATCAGAAATGCACACACAGATGGGAAAGCAGGGGAAAATTATGAGCAAATTAACTGGGGAGCAAATTTAGACTGAAATGTGAATGAACATTGAGAACTCTTTAAGACGGAGTTTAACTGAAGGCCAAAAGCCATACTTTCCAATTAAAGAAAGGACAACTTTGGCTACAAGCTCACCCTAGTTTAGCGGCAAAGTGAAGTCTGCAATTAGAAAAAAAAATAAAAATAAAAATAAAAACAATATACAGTATAACAAATGGGAAAGGGGAAGATAGCATCAATATAAATCAGAAGTTATGAGGTGGCAAAACATTGATCAGGGAAGCTACAAATGACAGAAAATACAGGGCTCGCTAGAAAAATAAAATGGAGGTTAATTATATTAGGAAGAAAAGAAATCCTAGCATTGCTATATGGAAAGGGTAAGATTGTTAATAATGATGCAGAAAGGACAGAAGTGCTTCATAAATATTTTTGTTCTATATTTGTGAAGAAGAATGATATCCTGATATCATATAAAAATAATGAAGGACCATACAGGCCCTTATCAGCTAAGGAGTGGAGCTAGTCAGAAACTCTAACAAAATAACCCTCTTTCAGAATTCGCTTACGCAACAAAATTGAAACTTTTCCACAGACAGTCTAATTTTGCCAGAGTTGAGAATTTGAAAATAGAAGGTAGAAAAAGTGGGAGAAAGTGACCATGAAATCACAGAGTTCATGATTCTAAGAAAGAGTGAAAGGGAGAACAGCAAAATAGGGACAACAGATTTCAGAAAAGCAAATGTTGGTAAAATCGGAGAGCTGGTCCAATGGGAAGCAAAATTAAGAGAAAAAAACTGAAGACAGCTGGCAACTTTTTCAAAAGGGACATTATTAAGCAAGCTATACTGCTGCATAGGAAAGATACAAAATATCGTAAAAGACCAGCTTGGCTTAGCCAGGAGATCTTTCAGGATCTCAAAATCAACAAGGAGTCATATGAAAAGTGGAAATCTGGAGAAATTACAAAAAAGATGAATGTAAGCAAAACAATACATGTAAGCAAAGGCAAGATTAGAAAGGCCAAGGCACAGAAAAAGCTCAAACCAGCTAGGAGACCTAAAGGGTAACATAAAGTCATTCTATAAATATATTAGAAGCAAGAGGAAGACCAAGGACAGGGTAGGCCCACTACTCAGTTAGGAGGGAGAAACATCATCAGGAAATTTGGAAATAGCAGAAATGCTTAATGATGTCTTTGCTTTGGTCTTCACCAAGAAGGCAGATGCAGAAATGCTTAACATGATACATGCTAATGAGAAAGAGGTAGGTTTGGAGGATAAAATACATAAAGGTCAAGTTAAAAAATACTTAGAAAAATTAAATGATGTCTGCAAGTCACCAGGGCCTGAGGAAGTGCATCCTAGAATACCAAAGGAGCTGACAGAGGATGTTTCTGAGCCTTTAGCTATCACCTTTGAAAAGTCCTGGAAGTCAGGAGAGATTCCAGAAGACTGCAAAAGGGCAAACATAGTGCCCATCCATAAAAAGGGATAAAAGAACAACCCAGGAAACTACAAATCAGTCAGTTTTAAACTTCTGTGCTGGGAAAGATAATGGAGCAAACAATTAAGGAGTTAATCTGAAAACATCTGGAAGAAAATAAGGTAACAGCCAGCATGGATTTGTAACAAACAAATCACTCCAGACCAATCTGACAGCTCCTTTTGACAGGATAACAAGTTTTGTGGATAAGGGAGAGGCAGTGGATGTGGTATACCTAGACTTTAGTAAGGCATTTGACAGTCTCGCATGATCTTCTTATCAATAAACTAATTAGATAGGGCCACTATAAGGTGGGTGCATAACTGGTTGGATGAACATTCTCAGAGAGTAGTTATTAATGGTTCACAGTCATGCTGGAAGGTCATAACAACTGTGGTTACGCATGGATCTGTATCTTCCTCAACTATTTAGATATTGGCATAGAGAGTATGTTTATTAAATTTACAGATAATACCAGCTGGTCGGGGTTGCAACTGCTTTGAAGGATAAGCTCATAATTCAAAATGATCTGGACAAACTGAAGAAATGGTCTGAGGTAAACAGGATGAGGACAAATGCAAAGTACTCCACCTAGGAAGAAACAGGTCAGCTTCATACATATAGAAAGGGAAGCAACTGTTTAGTAATGGGTACTGTGGAAAGGGAGTTAGGGGTCATAGTGGACCACAAGCTAAATATGAGTCAACAGTGGGATGCTATTGCAAAAAAAAGAAAACATGATTCTGGGATGCATTAACATGAGTGTTGAGAGCAAGACACGAGAAGTCATTCTTCTGCTCTCTTCAGCACTCATTAGGCCTCAATTAGAGATAACATGACCTATGAGAGAAGGCTGAAAAGAACTGGGTTTGTTCAGTTTAGAAAAGAGAAGACTTAGAGGGGACATGATAGCGGTTTTCAAGTACCTCAAAGAGGGTTACAAGGAGGAGGGAGAAAAATTTTCTCCTTGGCCTCCAAGGATAGGATAAGGAGCAATAGGCTTAAACTACAGCAAGGGAGGTTTAGACATTAGGAAAAGCTTCCTAACTCTCAGGGTGGTTAAACACTGGAATAAGTTACCTAAGGAGGTCGTGGAATCTCCATCACTAGAGATATTTAAGAGCAGGTTAGATAGACACCTACTGGGGATGGTCTAGGTGGTGTTTGATCCTGCCAAGAGGGCAGGGACCTGGACTCGATGATTTCTTGAGGTCCCTTCTAGCTCTAGTGTTCTATGATTCTATGAACTCAGCAGGGAATGAAAACTAAATTTTCCAGTCAGAACTAAACCAAAATGTCACACTGCTTGTCTACACTGGCACAAATCTTTGCCATAGCCATGCTAATGGCCATTTCAAAAATTACTAATGAGGCGCTGAATTGAATATTCAGCGCCTCATTAGCATGTTTCCGGCCCTGGCACTTCAAAAGTGCCACTTTTGAACGCATGCAGCTTGGCGCGGCTACAGGGTGGTGCTTTTGGAAAGGACCCTGCATGTTTCGAAATCCCCTTATTCCCCTCAGCTGAGAGGAATATGGGGATTTTGAACGGTGAGGGGTCCTTTTGAAAAGAACTGCTGTGTAGCCACGCCGAGCCATGCGTGTTCAAAAGTGGCACTTTCAAAGCACCACAGCCGGAAGCGTGCTTATGCTAATGAGGTGCAGAACATTCAATTCAGCGCCTCATTAGTAATCTTCAAAATGGCCACTAGCATGGCTATTTCAAAGATTTGTATCAGTGTAGACATGGCAACAATGTTGCAAAACAGAACTCCTTTAATAAACTCTTCATATGTCAACATTGCTCCAGCAAGATTTCATCCAATACTGCTAGGCGTGAGCTAACTCTGAATCAAGCTTTACCCCTTTAACTTTACCACACAAGTATGAAATGGAGGAAAAATCAAAGCACAGTGGAAAATGATAAAATTATGGAACTGAAATTCTTCTTTTCTGCTATAGAATATATCTCTCCTGTGCTATCAAGCAGTAAGCTGAACAGTATTTTTCAGGGCTGGGGAAGGGAGCACCAATGAGTGGAGTAAACTAATTCTTCTGAAAGAAAAAAAGATGACTAACTTTTAAGGTGGTCTCTAATTTGGTTCAGTGTTGTCTCTAAGGGTGCACCTGCTGCAATGAACAAGTCTTACACTGTCACTGCTCACAATACAAACCCACCTCCCACCAGCAGCTCTACCAGCTCGAATGCCAAGCAAATAATTGCAAACTGTTACTGAACAGCTCGCACAAAGAGTGTAAATGTTAATCAAATTCTCAACTCATCAAAACAACTATAATATCGTCACATAATTTTCAAATAACAGCTTTACAAATATTTGCTGTTAAAATCCCTCGCTAAAATACTGTCCTCAAACACACAAACACGATTCCCAGCAAACGCAACAGGAGATGAATACATGCCCCGGGGGGGGCAGCATTTGACATTATACATGTACCATGGCAGCAAGGAAAAGCGACATCCCCTGGACTCAGATGACAGACATGGAACAATAGTGCCACAATACGCTGTATATAAAGTTTTGAAACTCAATGTAATGTTTTAACAGCTTGGCACAGAGCATTGCCAATAAATCTAATCATGCAAAAAGTGACTTTGCAGAACATACAAGATAATGTGGTGTACATTACCCAAGAGGCCTGCTAGAGACCGCATGTCTTTCTCCATCAGCTTGTATATCTCTTCCTCTGAGAAGCGGCCAATACCATGGCCATACATTTCTCGTTTCACAATTCCTTTGGTTAGGTGGCACAGAATCCACTTCAGCAGGTCACTAAAGGGGCCACTACACGAAAGCATCTTCTGGGTCTCGTGGAGATTGTCCACCCACTGGCAATAAGCTAATGTCCTGGAATGTGGTGGAAACAGGTTACAACTGTGCAGCATGTTGACCCCAAAACACCTCAACAAAGTAGCCCGCAGAAGGGTTTGATGAAGCACTAGCATAACTCCTGAGGCCCTAAGGATTATTGGCCTTATGGAAAACTAACTCTATGATAAAATACACATCTTCTTGTGCATGGGGACTATCTGCCAGAATACTAAATATTGGCCCTTGTTCACAAAGCAGAGCAGTTAGTCATGCAAGTAGTCCTACTGAGATCAGCGAAATACATTGGAGTTAAGTACTGCTTAACAGAAATAAGGGTTACAGATTTGGGCCCTAGATTAGTACAGCAGACAGTTGCTCAAACTGGATCTGGTATAGGTAAAAGACTATGATACATATTTGACAAACCTTTCCTATCTATCTATTCCCTTTGCCTTATGCTCTATTTTTACATTGTCTAAGTGGTGACTTCACGCACTACTGAAGCCTGCCAAATGAATCGCTGTGCTACAATAACATAATTTCTGTAATAGATATTTGGTTCAGAGCCCACCCACCCCCCCAAATTTTATTATGGTTTAAACAGAAAATTAATTAATTTAAGAGATTTATGGTTTCTTGGGTTTGGGGTGTGGTCCCTCTGTTTTACTTTGTGCACTTTTTCCCTCTTATGAAGTAAAGGGTTACAATGAATGAGACATGGTTTCAAATGGGCTTTATTGTATTTCAATCTATATATTTGGTTGAAGGCAAAATGCATTCTCTTAGGAGGAGTCTTTATTCAATTTGCTTTGCTAGACTAAATCTCTGAGTTATCACTTGAATTGGTTAAAGAGGTTAAGGAAAATTGCAATTTTGTGGCTGAAGAAGCTTGTGAGAAAAGGAATAATAAATTTGGAAAATAACAATTATTGTAAATAAAGACTGAACAGCCAAGAACTCCCATTGAATGCAATAGGTGATTATTATCACCACCAACTTCAGTGGGACCAGGGTGTTTTAACAGTTATCCATTGGAGGAGGAGGTAGGAAGAGCATATGCAGCTAGCATGTCTGAGAAATGTAGGCTATTTATGATAATATGTGCTGGATATTCCAAGTAATATCCAGACTGGAAAATATAAAATCAGTTTAAACATTTGTGGATATTTTGGAAGCTGATTGATGGAGATACAACAACCTAGTGGAGTTACTTAGAAAAGTTGAACTAAACACACAATGTAGAAACTATACTAGGATTTCCCAATGAAAGTCACCAGAACTCAGTTACTTCCAGTTCTGAACATATCTTCAATTTATCATTGCACATGGATGAATGGATGACAGTGGATGGGCCATTTGATGATTACCTGTTCTGTTCACTCCCTCTGAGGCATCTGTCACTGGCAACTGTTGGAAGACAGGATACTGAGCTAGATGGACCTTTGGTCTGACACAGTATGGCCGTTCTTACGTACATAGTTCTAAATCTCTGTGATTTCTTTTTTGTACATACTGATCAACTAATGCAAGAAAGAGAACCAGCAAAATCCTTCTGGGCATTCCTATACATTTTCTTTTATATCGTCACAAATTTCTGCCCCTACAGGCAGAAGCAGAGCTCAATATTCCCATGACATTACACCTACATTCTCACTAAGACCAATTTCTACTCTCTTTAGGAAACAGCTCACAGATTCTTCGTTTTACTGACTCTGTAAGGTAAAAGGTCACCAAGCATACATCTTGCTAAGAGTAAAAGGAGGCTATATGTCTTAATAGCCAAGCAAGTTGCAATAAAAGCTCAAGACATACAGTAGTCTCAAAACTGAGCATCCAGGGGCATTTTCAATTAGTCAAATTAAAATTAATTAAATGAATTAGTATCTATATTTAAGTATTCTGAGACCTAATCTACTAAAGCAAGTCAAGTTTTGTAATTTGATATTGATTTAAGTCAATTTTAAAGAAACAAGGTGGGTGCGGTAATATATTTTATGTTTTATTGGGCCAGTTTCTGTTGGCAAAAGAGACAAGTTTCTGAACCATCCAGAACTCTTCTTCAGGTCTGGGAAACATTCTAAGAGTGTCACAGCTAAATACAAGATTGAATACATAACTTAGCATCAGTAATTAGTAAATGTTTTAAAGAACTGTTCAAGATGACCCATTAACACCCTCTACTCATAGGACAAAAAGGGATATTAGTGGGTTATAGATTGTTGCCATGGGCCCTAAATCCAGTGTCTTTATTAAGACCCATGATTTTAAGTATCAAGCAAAGTTATGAACTGCAGCTCCCAGCTTGTCTTGTGAATGCATTGTGCAGGTTTCCTTTGAGGATGAGGACTGAAATGTCAGATACAGAGTGATCACGCCATGAAAAGCATTCAACAACATGGTGCTTTCAGCATTTGCCTGCATGAGTTCATCTGAAAATATTGTGATTGTCTGGTTTCACACATATAGCTGTTATTGGGATACTTAGTGCACTGGATGAGGTACACTATGTGTTGTGATAGGCATGTGCATAGACCTTAAAAGATAGACTGGACAAGGAAGTGATCATTGTAGTAATGGAGCTCTGTCTTCTGGCTTTGCATGTGGTCTTCCAGCAGGATCTGGTGCCACTTTGAGTTGGCATGTCCTGGTCAGTGGGTAGCTTGTTTCTGATTATGAATTAGGAGATCTTGTGGGAGAGGGCTGTTCCAAGGCTGGAAGAGGGGGTTTACGAATGATCTCTTTCAAGGTGGATTCTTATCAAGTATGGGTTGCAGTTGTTTTATGCAGGCCCACCAATGTAGGAGGGGCGGGCAAAGGGGTCTCCCCAGGCCTGTCACTTCAAAGGGGCCTAGAGCTCCAGCTACTGCCGAAGTAGTGGTGGTGTCAGTCAGAGCTCCAGGCCCCTAGGAAACACTACAGAGCGCTGTGTCGCTGCTCTGCACGTAACAATGAGAGAGCATGCAGAGGGGCAGGGCTGACTGCCCTAAGCCCCGCCCCTTCCACCCCTGGACCCATCCCTTCCAGGAACTGAGAGTTGGGCGCCCCCTGACCACCTGGCCCCCAGCCCTGCAGTGGCTGCTGGCTCTGCTGGTTTTACGATACCCCACATGGGTTCCAGTGTGACGTGGTATATGACAGTTTGGGCTGTGTGGTCAACAGAAGCCTTATTTCTATAGTGAAACAGTTTGTTTCAGGGTGTTTGGGTGACCTGTTCCATGATGTGATCTACTTTTCTGGTGGAGCATCATCGTTTGCTCAACGCAGTTTTGCATGTGTTAAAGTATAGCCCAGACTTTCTCTCCAGAGCATACTCAGGGGGCTGACAGACTTTCCAGGCTCTTGGACAAAGTAGAGGGGAACCAGCTCAATGCTTCCAGAAGGGGCAGGACCTCAGGCAGAAGAGGCAAAACTGGGGCAGCCAGCCCACTGCACCGCAGCATAACAGCCCTGCCCCCCCAAACACACACACCCACGTCAGCCCTCAGAGGCACCCAAAGCACTTTGGGCAGCACTCCGGCAGCAATTTAAAGGGCCCGCCACAATAAGAGTGGTGGTGGCCAGGTGCCCTGGGCCATTCTGAATCTTCGAGCCCTAGAGCAGTTGCACCCTTCCTCCCTCTCTACCCCCATCCTGCAACACACACACACTGAGTGGGTGCAGATAAGTGTTCTTGGTCTGTTTGGGATGGTCACTGGATCTATGAAGTTAGATGTGGGAATCCATGAGATTCTTGTATATAGCTGTTCATAAGATTATATTGTTGAAGCTGATCATCATGACCAGGAAGTTGATGCATGCATGGGTGTGTTCCCAAGAGAGCTTAATGGATGGCTGGTGGCTGTTGAAGTGGTTGTATAAGCCTATGAGGAGATTTGTTGTCTGTCCAGAGACTGAAAAATTTAACCATACAGTGATCAAACCAGCAAACAAGGAGTGTGTCATAACAGTCCTCGACCATGATGATTCTGTTAACAAGGCCAATTAACAAACCTCTGCCACCACCTATTACAAGAACTCAAAGACCCCCTCCTCCCACACTCAACACAATTTACCCAGGAATTTATGGATATAATTGAATCCTTCTCAAAAGAAATCCAAGAGAAACTCTACAAAAGGATTCTTTGCAAAACCACCCCAGCACCTTCTTCCTGCTTCCAAAGATACACAAACAAGGGAGCCCAGACAGGCCCTTCATATCTGGCTACAGCACTCTTACTGAAGGAATACTGGGACCCACAGAACCTATCCTCAAACCAATCACCACACAAAGAGCCAGCTACCTCCAGGACACAACCAAATTCCCCCACAACATTAACAACCTCTCTCAGCACACAATATTTGCCACCATGGATGTCATCTCCCTACATACCAAAATCCCGCAAAATGATGGCAAAGCTGCCTGCCTCAAATATTTACAAAATGTTAGATAACCCTCAGATCGCCACCCCAATAACATTGCCAGACCCATCCATTTCATCCTCACTGCTAACAATTTTACAATCAAACAACAAACACTTCATCCAAACCATAAGGATAGCCATGGGTACTAAGACGGCTCTCAGGGGCCACCTGAAGAAGAATTTTGGGACAAGTGCAGCAATGATATGCTTGAGATACTTCAGTGATATTTTTTGGACATGTTACTCAAACTCCCTCATAGCTTTCCACCACTACTTCAACAGCCATGACCCAGTTACTGACTTTCATGTACTGGTTGTAGAGCAGTGCAAAGAACTGGTTGGTCCAGGAAAGGACAAACATGAAATGCATATGGCAGTGTGAATATTAATCCAGTGAAAGAATAGTAGAGGTGGATCCAGATGATCCATTAAGTGTTTAATTTTCATTAATAGCCTCAGATTTGTGCCCAACACTTTCTATGAGTTATTTGGGAGATCAGATGCCCTAAAACTCAAATTTGGGCCTACAAGGAAGATAACTAAAGAGCCAACTATTGCATTTCTTCACACAAGTCCATGATTTTGAGCAGCCAGAAATGTGTATGCCAACAAAATTACAGGCACAAATTTAGAGCCTGGGTTAGGCAACTGAAAATTGGCCCTACTCTTATTACAGTATACTATTGTTACACAAATTGATAAGCTGATGTATCTGTACTTACTACAAATGAGTATTTCATTTATGTCTGCAGTATTATAATAGTGAGCCTTAAAATTAAGCATAATTTCACACTCTTTGTTAGCAAACCCACCTGTTCCACTAAGAAAGACCTCAGCTCACACTGTTGCTCAGGCTTACTATTTCATTGACTCCTAACAGCCTTTTGGGCCAACCATAAGAACTGCCAGAGATAAACAGTGGATGTCCAGAAGACTCATAACAGAGTCATTCAGGAAAATACTCGCAACAACATGTCACTGTGGCTTAAGGCCAGTTCCCCTTCCCCTCCTCCACTCTTCCACTGGGGCATGAATTCCTTTTAAAATTGTCTCTCTGAGCTCCAGCCCTTTAGCACATGCTGAAAGACCATGTATTTCCTCAGGCATTGGGAAAGGGGTGAGTAGGGTCATTAGCCAGTTGTTTATTTGGTTATATGGGTTTGGCATTGTGGGGGTTTTTTTAAGTATTTGTGTGTTCTGTGTACTTTTGAAACCTTACCAGTGCCTCAGATAGACATTCCTTGTACAAATTTTAGGACATAAATGAAATAATCATCTATTGAATAGTAACGGTCCCAGGAAGTAGCATATCTAAACCAAAGACAAAGGTAATTTCTTTAGTCTCAATACATAAATCAGGAGTGAGAGCAGGCAGAGTCAACAGAAGTGGCTAACCAGCAGCACCTCCCTGTCAGAAACTAATTAAGAACTTATGCAAAGCGCAAGGGTGAAAAGGCAGGAAGCAGCGATGGCTCCTTAGCATGTAGAAAGTAGAAAAAACATTAGGGACAGATTCCCCAGCTGGTGTGCATCACTAGTTCTCAATATTCTTCAGTGGAGCTACAACAATAGATGAGGATCAGATCCTTAGCTTTTGTCAAGGTTAAGAAAATAGCTTGAGGTAAAACAAGCACATTCCTGGCATATGTTAACCAACTCCAACCTCAACCCCCTTTCCTAACAGATTATCCCACAGAAAGCAGCTAGGTGACAAACTCCATTCTGAAGAGACAAAAAAGACTTCTCCTGTTTCTTAAAGGTCGCTTGATAATGAGTAGGATATCATATGTCACCCTCCTATTTCTTCGCACTGTGGTGGGATCTCTCAAATTGCACCACTCCTTCATGAATTACTATTCTCCACTGGGGACATTCTCGGGCAAGGTTCTCCCAAGCTTCAACACTGACACTGCACTTTTTCACGTGTGCTTTCAGCATGTCCTTATATTGCTTCTGCTGGCCCCCAATGCACCTCTGTACTTCCTCCAACTCAGAAAACAGAATCTGTTTTGGGAAGCACTGATCAGACATCCAAACTGTGTACCCAGTCCAACAAAGTTGTTGATGAATGATAATGGCTTCAATGCTGGTCACATTTGACTTTTCCAGGATACTTGGGTTCATGCGCCTATCTTCCTAAGAGATATTTAAGATTTTCCTGAGGCAGTGTTGATGATGTGTTCAAGTGCCTTTAAATGATGCTTGTATGTTGTCCAAGTCTCACAAGTGTGACAGCAGCGTTGGGACAAACTGCACAGTATACAAGGAGCTTTTTCTTGGGATAGATGTCCTGGTTCTCAAAGACCCTTTATCTCAGGTGGGCAAAAGCAGAGCTCACATGGCTCAGACAATGCTGGATTTCTGCATCAATGTTGACTTCAGTGAAAAAATGACTTCCAAGGTCTGGGAAGTGCTCTACATTTTCCAGCAGTTCTCTATTGACTTCAGTAGAAGGTACATGAGATTGTCTCATTGGTGTGGGTTGGTGGAGCACCTTGGCATTGTTGGTGTTCAGTGTGAAGCTGAGATTCTTGTATGCTTCAGTGAAGGCACTTAAGATGGTCTGAAGGGCTGCGGGAGAAAGACCAGCAACCATGTTGTCATCTGCATACTGGAGCTTCATGATCGAGGTCGTGGAAGTCTTGCTTTTAGCTGTCAGTCTCCTGAGACGGAAAAGTTCCCTTTCATCGTGCAGACAATCTTCATGCCATCTGGAAGCTGGGCATCAATGAGGTGAAGAGTCATGGAAATGAAGATGCAGAACAGGGATAGGGCAATATTTGACTCCAATTTTGACATGAAAAAGGTCACTTTGGGATCTGTTCGTGCTCAATGCTGTGGCAGTCATGTTGTCATCAAGGATCCTCGAGATGCTAACGAATTTTTTGAGACAGCCGATCTTTGAGAGGATGGTCCACAGGGCACTACAACTGACTGAGTAGAATGCTTTGGTCAGGTTGATGAAACTCATGTATAAGGCCTGGTTTTGTTCATGACTTCTTTTTGCAGTTGCCGGGTGGTGGAGATCATGTCTGTTCTTCCTTGGAATGGTCAGAAGCCACACTAGGATTCTGGGAGAATTTCTTCTCCTGTAGCCCCAACAGCAACCACATGGTCTATGTAGATAACTCAAGCCTAAAATTTCTGAATGCCATGAGAACCTTTGCATGATCCCAGGAGAGCAGACCATATATGTAAAGAAACTAACATATAAATTCTTAGTTTTTGGCTGTTTTCTCTACTGCACCAGAATTTTAAAGGTAACTTTTGTTTCATTTAATTTGAATTAACACTGACTATTTTGGCAAGGCACATATAAACTGAAAGCGTTTTTAAGACAGTTTTAAATCTGACCTCAGCCTAGAAGGTGGATGGCATATCCCTGTTATCATGTAAAGGTGGGACTTGAACCAGGGATTTTCCACATCCTAGGTGAGTACTCTATCCACTAGAATAAAAGTTACAAGAGGCAGCTTCTTCCTTCCCTTGACTTTTTGAGAAGGGATTGCATTTAATAACAAACAGGACTCCCTGATATGAGTCACTAATAGCGATACACACCTCCATACAGCCTAGACTTGGGCACCTATCTCAATGAGGAGAGTGGGGCTTAACACCCATCAGCATCTCCTAGTGGATAACCCACACCTAGTGTGCTGGCTTTTGTGAATCACAGTGTGAAGTGCCTCTCTCTCTTCTCATCCTGTGTCTTAGAGCCTAGGCACCTAACTCAAGTTTAGTGATTCACAGTGTGTTCCTGTGATTTTCTAAGCCCCTAAAAAGGTACGCATCTTAACACCCAGTGTCACAACACCTATGTACTTTCGTGAACCTCAGTGCAACTGCCTTCCACTGCCACTGAAGTCAACAGTTCAGACCCTGAGAAGTGTCAGGCATATGCAACACTCATCGAAGACCACTGGAGTTCCAGGTGCTCAACATCTTTTCTCAGTATTTGGCACAGTGGGAGAAGAACACCACCGCATGGGGCACTCAGCAACACGCAGACTAGGGCCCATATTTTTTTTAAAGAAAGCAAGAATCAGACCTCACACAATGCACTCCATTCATTTATTTGACAAATGTAGCTTAGTTTTCATTATCGATAATACGTTGGCCATATTTTTAATGCAATGAAATCATAATGGGAACCCTCACTCTGCTTTTAAGCACCTTACGGAACCAGCAGTCCCTCTGATGCCACAAGCTGCATCCTACATGAGTCAGGGTTGCTACGCCCACTCTTAAATCTTTGCTGGTGAGTGAGCAGAATCATTTGTGTGTGAGCATAAGCATTAGCAACAAGAGAGCTAGTGAGGATCTGTCACACAGGCTGTCCACATTTGCCCCGAACGTCAAAGGGGGAACAGTAATCAGGCTGATGGGAGATAACTAATAAAGTGCTTCAATGAATATGCAGCACTTCATTAGGCTAATTCTCCCCTGTGGCAACTTCAAAGCATCAAATTTCAAAGCGCCGGCATGACGTACAGCTACAGGCACTTCGAAGTGCCCATGCCACTTCGAAGCACCTTTACTCCTCAAAATGATTCTGCCCGCTCACCAACAAAGATACAAGGAGTTTTGGAGGAGTAAAGGCACTTTGAAATAGCACAGGCACTTCGAAGTGCCTGCAGCTACGCGCATACTGGCACTTCAAAGTTTGACACTTGGAAGTGGCCGCGCGGGAGAATTAGCCTAATGAAGTGCTGCGTATTCACCACAGCACTTCATTAGTAGTCTCCCATCAGCCTGATTGCCATACCCCCTTCAAAGTTCGGGGCAAGTGCAGATATAGCCATAGAGTGGTTTATGAGCTTTTAAATGACATCAAGTCACTTTATAACTAGACAACAAAGAAAGAAATCCTTTGAATTGAACATTAGACCTTACTTCACTCATCCAACAATACTGCAACCCATTATTTATAGTGGAAAAACAAAAATATTCTATTAAATGAAGATGATTGTGCAAAGATAGATAGTTTTTCCAATTAGTTCAAAATATTGCATTCCTGTTACCTATTAATCCTCAAAACTGGATTTTTTTCTCTCTTCCTTTTGACAATCACACATTTATCCAGAGTCCAAACCTCAAATTCAACCTATCATTAACCAGCTCATACCTTCAGTTATTTCTCCTGTGCCACTAAAGTGACAGATATAAAGGACTGCAGTTTTAAACTAGTTTTGGTCCCTTTTCAAAACTTGCAGGAGAACAAAGGGCCTGATTCTGAAATTCGTTTGCGAAGGTTTTACACCTTCCAGTGGTGTTCACTCCTGGTTCACACTGGCACAAGTAAGAACGGAAATGAACACCAATCTTCAAAGGCTGAAAAGGACTGTGGAGTTGACAGCTCGGTTGTGAGTTGTTTGAAAGACACAGCAAGCATTCATTTCCAAACAAAATATGCAGCAGCAGGTTTGATAAGGTCAGAACAGGACTAGATTTAACATGCATGCTTACCAATATAAGTGTTCCTCCACCATTTTTGTCACTGCCCTGGAAACAGCTCTTTCCCGTGGACCAAGGTTTTTATTTAAGTTCACGCCGAGTTTCTCTTCCAAAAAGTCAATAATGAACTCAGTGCCAGATACTTTTTTGTGATTGTATTCAATCCAGGGCATTTTCCCTTGAGGGGAAAGTTTTCCATCAAAATAGTTCTAAGAAAAGAAGCAAGTAAACAAAAACAAATACACACACACAAAAAACACCCTTCAGCTTCAGTTTGATCACATAAAGTTTTCGTTAAAAGGTATCAATACCCAAAGCTTAAAATCAATGCCTTCCATAAAATAACTATCAAACTAGAGAGAGACAACCTTACTCTAAACAGAAATTGAAAATCTATTTCCATCATAAGTAATTCCTAGCCAAAAGAATGTACTCATCATTGGTTTAGAGTTTTTTTTTAAATGCCAGACAACGGGAACAGTTCCTGAAAGGTGTCATGGGAAGCCTTCTATAGCGCAATTCAGTATTTATTTAAGTACAGGCTGCAGGGATAGAAGCACTGGAGCAGAAGAACTGTATAGGGGTAGGTTCAATATTCTGGACAATTTTGCCTCTCAGACAAAACAATAATATTTGGTACTTACACACAGTATAGTGTTGCCAGGCATCTGGTTTTCAACCAGGTTACCCAGTCAAAAAGGGACATCTAGTGACTCTGGTCAGCATCAATGACCAGGTTTTAAAAGTCTGGTCTGGAGTACAGTGTGGCTAAAGCAGGCTCCCTGCCTGACCTGGTTCTGCACAGCTCCTGGAAGCTGTCTCTGAAGCCTCTAGGCACAGGGGTGACCAGGGAGGTTCCACGCACTGCCCCTGCCCTGAGAGCCAGCTCCACAGCTCCCACTGGCTGGGAACCATGGCTATTGGGAGCTGTGAAGAGCAGCGCCTGAGGGCAAGTGCAGTGCACAGAGGCCCCAGGCCACTATTACACCTAGGGGGAGCAGAGACATGCCAGCCACTTCCAGGAGCTGCCTGAGGTAAGCATTACCTGGAGTCTGCCCTCTCACCTTTCCACACCCCAACCCTCTACCCCAGGTCAGAACCCCCAAACCCTAACTTCCTCCCAGAGCCTGCATCCTTCCCCTTCCCATACCCTGCATCTTGCCCCCTCCCATACCCCAACCCTGTATCCAAGCCTTGAACTGCCTCCAACACCTGGACTGCTTCCCAGAACCCAAAGCTCTTGGCCCCCTGCATGGAGCCCCTCTGGCACCCCAAACCCCTCATCATCAGCACCACATTAGATCCTGTGCCCCCAGCCACAGCCATCACCCCTTAGCACCCCCACTCCCTGCCACAGCCCAATGAAAATGAGCTAGTGAGGGTGGTGGATAACTAGTGAGAGAGGGAAGGAGAATGGAGTGAGGCAAAGGTGGAGCTCGGATAATGGGTGGGGTCAGGTTGGGCCTCAGAAAAGGGCCAGGGCAGGGGTGTTCATTTTTCTGCAAACAGAAGGTTGGCAGCCTTCACATGGTAGCATGCTTCATCTTGAAAGCACCTTACAAATCCTAACTAATGGTGTATTTCAGTAGGAGGCAAATGTGGATAATTTGCACACCCACTAATCCCCCTGGAAAGGGGGTGCAATGGGAACAGTAAGGACCTAGATTTAACATCACAATCAGCAGGAGAAGACCCCAATGGCAAGTAGTCCTGCCTTATTCCAGGCCTCCAGTGAGTGTCTGAACCTGTCAACGGAGAGATGGAAAGCATATCTTTGCCTATGAGCCTGACATTTCCTGATTCGAAAACCTCACTTATCTGAAGCCAAGGTCCCTGCAGTCAGACCCACAAGAGCATCTGTGGGAGACTGATTAAAATTAGCAAGGATCTACATGGAAGTATTTATCCCCATTTTACAGACAGGGAAGCCAAAGCAGAGAGATCGAATAGAGAATCAGTCAGGAATAAAATGAAAGAATTCCTGGCTTCCAATCATAGACCACAAGCCTCTTCAGTTGCAAGTTTTCTTGTTCCTAAAAGCACAGGTTTGAACTGCTAAATTCTTGGTTTTTTATTTCCTTTATTTAAAAATAAACTGCCAACAATGTGACCATTTATTGCAATTATGTAGCAAGACTCATAATAACTGGTGTTCTTCTAAGATCCATCTCCCAGAGTTATAGTACAGGTTGAATCTCTCTAATCCAGCACCCTTGGGATATGACCAGTGCCAGACAAGAGAATTTGCCGGACCACGGGAAGTCAATATTGTCTAACAGCATTCCAAGTACTTACACTATTTACTGGGCTCTTAAAAGACATTTAGGGGTAAATTACAGCTAAGTAACAGCACAGAACACTGAAAGCCGGGATTGTTGGCTGGAAAGAAACTTTATAAGAGCATGGGAAACTTGGCCACACCCATGATAAGTAGTCATTCACCTCACTGAAATCATGCCAGATTACAGATGTAGACAGATGAGAGTTCTGAATTAGAGAGATTCAACGTGTCTTACACACTAATCTCATCTTCTATTAAAAACAAAAAAAAGAGTAAATGACTAGCTTTCATGTCTGTGGTGAAAAGCTCAAACATGTGACCCCTAAAAGCTCAAAACAAGTAGCCAAATAAAAAAATTGTCTGTTTGTTTTACTTTATTTTAAAACAGTTACTGGGGGAGGAGCTGTGTCAAACTGTTTAGGCCTCAAAATTTAGCTTCCATAAATTCATTAAGGTATGAGATAAGCAAATCACAACACACTGTGTGGCAAATAACGCTAGTGCCCTCAGCTCAATGGAGAGTCAGCAGGAGATTCTCTTTAGATGGCATTTCACCCTGGCTATGTTCAAAATATGGATGTGATACATCACAAATATGGGTGTCCTTCCCAATCACACCTTCCTTCTGGATCAAACTGGAAGAAATACTGGGGAACATTGCTGGGAACAATGTCTTCTGGTTCTAGCCACTCTTGGATTTCTGTCCAAACACAGATATACTGATAGAGGAATAAACTGATCAGATGTGTCACAACTTGTCTCTAGAAATGCAAGAGTAAGAGAGTGAAGAGCATGTGTCTAGTTGAGTGGTTATCAACTTATTTACCATTGTGGACCACAACCAATACTATGTGTATGGGCCTAGGGATGTCACATGGGCCACAGCTCTGTGCTGATTGGCACACAGGCCTCAAGCTGAGACACCCTGGAACTAGAGTACGAGTGAGGAGAAAAGATGAAAAGTGTTCTGACTCATAGCAGAATAGCTTCAAGTCATCTATTTTTGTAGCCTAAAATATGAACCTTTCCAGTGTCTTTAGTCCAGGCTCTTCCCTTACCAAAAAAGCCTGATAGAATTTAAAAGAAACCGATCAATTCTATAGAACTGTTTTTTTTTCAAAAAACTATTGAAAGATTAATAGACAATCTTATTCCTTCTTTACAATGGTTAAAAAAAACCCTATAGAAAGAATCTCATTCTTATTAAATTAGGATAGGATTTTAAAACTGTTTCCATAGAAACTTACTAAATAGCTATACAGTACTTGTTTAATTGCTATTGAACACTATACAGACTGTTCCATTAGAGGTTTTTCTCCCTTATTGCCAAGAACACTGATACGTTGGGTATTTGTTAGCTTTCATAAATTATATTTTCATGATTTTCTTTATGGCAATAGTTAAAATCAATGTAGCTTGCATTCAGAAAAAGTATGTCTATTTTATATAATATGCATAGGTGTGTAAAGAATTATGTTAACCCAACATTAAGATTATACATTTTAAACTTAGGAAATGCAGAAGTTAAGGTTCCAGAATCAAAACTGACAGACATATTGCATGGGTAAAATCTACTGAATGTAGTTTTAGGGGGCTTTTTTAGGTTTCCTTAGAATTTGATTAAGCAAGAAAATGAATATAAGGCTTCTCTTTGTTATCCTGTGATAGTTAAAGATGCCCTCCATCCCTTAACAAAATCCTACATTGTACAAAATTGAAACAGATATTTTTAGGCCAAAATTCCTTGATATCTTTAAAGCTCCTTCTAATTGTCCTCAAACATTTGTCAAACTCTAACTTAAGAGCCAGTCCAGCTGTAAACAATGGCACATGGTACATTAAAATAATCTTCCCTTTTATACTAACTTTAATTGTAATGTACAATGCAATTTAAAAACCCCATTAAAAGCTCATTTTGTGTACATGGAATTTAAAACCTGAAAGACAAGAAATTCTGGTGTCCCTTTAGAGTGATAGCCAGGAAGAATTAAGCCTATTGTTTGCCATTGCAGCAGTTAGTGTTATGTATCTATTTTTAAGATAAACACTATTTCTTAACAGATCTTACACAAATATACCATTTTGGTTGACTTAATACTTTGTCAAATGTAAAAAATCCATATATTTTGAATATTCTATTTTACCGAAAACCAGTTTTTTCAAAACAACCTTACAGAGAGTAACATCGAAGTTCAATGTCTGGCATAAAAAACAGGCTACATTGTAACTTTGCAAGTTGGAGGGGGTCAGAGTTCAGCTTTATGCAGCTGCACTGTCACTGGAGAAGGTAGAGAATGAACTGCCAATCTGAGGGTCACAATCCCTCCGCTACCACTCCCACCTGAATAAGGGGGAACACATTCCCTTATTCCATTTTTTGAGACAAGCTTACTCCCTTCTCTGCACCCAGAGAGCTCCTGCAGAGGGGTACCAGAGCTCCACCTCATCTACCCACCTCCCTGGCCACTATCTGACACAGGGAGTATAAGACAAACAGTTCCTGCTGTCCCTTCTTCCACCTACTAAGGCCACAGTCACAATCGGAGAAGGACAGAGCTGGAAGTAAGGATGAATTTCATTCTCCCCTCTTCCCTTAAGCAGGCTAACTGAAGGTGAAGAAAGTCTCTTAGTGATTTCTTTACAGGGGTCTGATTTCACACAAGTGCTCTTGTGATGGTACTATAACAGTACCACCAGCAGAGTCATATCAGCCATCTCCAAGAAGGAAAGAGGAACAATATTTACAGACATCAACAGAACAATCAGGACAGCTCAGGATGTCTTAGGAAGAGTACACAATCCATGGCAGGACAGAAGGACTGACAAAGCAGTTATATTCAACAAGCAAACATATCTGATTAACACAGCATGGTGACTTATTGGCAGTGATCAGTAAAAATGGATAAGGAATTCAAGCACCACGGGAATGCTTCAGAAGTCAGGCAGGCCAAGAAACGTCTTCACCACCTCTAGTGGAATTAAAGGAACCACAATCCCGATGGAAGAGAAAGGAAGGGTAGAAATGGGAGATACATTTTGCTTTAAAGATCTATACACTCACAAGGCACAGACATTACATGGGCAGTACCAGCTGCCAATATATATTAAATGCAAGAAATGCTACCAGAATTAATATGTACATGTCACCTTCTGCTTCCCTAGTATATTTATTTGTTGGAGGAGGAGACTGGATAAATTCACCAGATAATTACTCTCCAGTGACCATTAAGATTTGTGCTGCAGGGAGCTGCAAATGAGCCCATTCAAAACTGTACTGTGTACCATAGCCCAGCACACAGGCATTTCTAAGAAGTTCTAAATGTTCCCTGGCAGTTTAATTCCATTTTCTGTAACCAATTTTTCTCTGGGAGTGTGTCTACAATTGGAGCTGAGGGTGTGATTCTCAGCTTGGGAAGACAATCACTAGCACTGTTCCAAAGAGTGGAGTAGAGTGTAGCTGTGGCGGTACAAGCCATGGGAAGGGCAAGCTGCCCTGCCATCTGAGATGGGTATGTGCTCAGACAGCTAATCTCTCCATATGTTCATGATCCCACAGCTACAGTCTATTTTTAGCACTCTGGTTTGATCAGAGCTACCACAGGTATGTCTCCTCCAGGTGAGAATTATGACCCAGCTCAAAGTGTAGCCATATTATTAGGTGCTATCCACAGATGCACTCTAGCACCAAATGCCTTGCAGGATGGTAGAAAGAAAGTCTCTGTTGCTTCCATACAGAACTAATTCTTCAGCTCAAAGGTACAGTGTCAGCCTAGGAGAGAAAAAGAGATCTTCAAAAACACCCAATGCAGGCCTCATTTTCCTCCCACTCAAGTCAGCAGCAAAAATCCTATTATCTCCTACCATGCTTAAAAGAAGGTTCCATCTCACAGGGTCTCCAGAGTGTTAGCGTGATTAATCAATGCAGCTGAAACGTGGTTACGTGGGGCTCATCAGCAAGGGGAGAAAGGGGGTGAAAAAAGAAAAACTGAGAAACAGCTGTGTTATTTTTATGAGTATAATATGTGCCTCTCTGTGCTTGTCAATGATGGGCTGCTTGACAGTGGAGTTTGACTAAAAATGTTGTTCAGGGAACCAAGAAGGAAAAGGTAAAACAGTGACAAGACAGGAGACCTAGAGGAAGCAATGGGAAAGCTGTTTATTGGAGAATACCTCCTACCATATGGGCTGAAAATGTCTTTTTTCTTCCCAAGGCTAAATCTAGGATCAGATGGAGGGTACCAAATATTAGAAAACCCTGGGCCAGTCAGTGGCCAGATACTGCCCAGGAAGTGTCAGTGAGAGCTAGCAAGGAGAAAGAGAGAGTGTGTGTCTGCTGTTCCTTCCAACCAGAGTTGGGGAGTTGTTGGGCTAAGGGGAGCTTACAAAAGTTGGCAAGAAAAGACTAAGAAGCAGGCATAAAGGCCTTTTGTTGTTTGCACCTTTGCTCTAAATTTTTTCTACTTTTGGGAGAAAGCATGAACACAGCTTTGTTTTGAAGATGTGTCTGAGTCACTTTCAGCAACTTGCTGGGCATGAGTCCCCAGAAAGACACATCTGGCCAGGTGCCAATGCAGTTGGGCCTGATGGATTAGTGGTACGGTGGGGAAATGGGGGCCACAGCCAGAGACCCTATTTAGAGTGGTTGAACTACCTGTTTCTACCCAGAATAAGGGGCAGAGAGCCAGGCCTGGCACTTACTGGGTGCATGCAAGAGGTACTAGAAGGGGTCTAAGGCACAGTTTTCCCTGTATCTATGACAAACCACGTCAGGAGATAGCCATGGTTTAACTGGGTCCCTCCAGCACTGCTGATTTTGCAATACTTATGGGGCCAAAAAGAGTACAGTGTTTTAATGCACACTGAAAAACGGAGGCTCTGAAACAAGAAACTTCCTTTTGTTGTGAATAAAAGATTACCTGGGGGGATGGGAAGACAAAAAAAAATCTCTTAATCCTCAAACCCCACAGAACTGTGTACACCTGCAGTCAGATTTCTCTCGTTTCAGCCAAGGGGATTGCTGGACAGCTCCCTGAAGCTACATTTACACAGAACCTGACCCAAGCAGCCTATTCTGAAACACAAGGCAGGTGCCTCTGGGGCCCAATCAATGTTTATTTTAGCAACAAGATCCATCCTTGCCCCCTTCTTGTCAACAGTCTGCCTATGATAAGTTTCTGCCTTTAAACACCGTGCAGTCCCATAGACTTCTACCCCACTGATTAAACGTTAAGCAATTTGGGGTTCACTGTAGCAACTGATTAAAGTTTTAAAAAGTTTATTATGGTTTTCAAGTACCCTCTAGCCCCTCCAGTAACATCTATTCCAGCAGGATCCAGATATACAATCCACAGGAGAGATTCAGGGTATGTTTACACAGCAGTTAAACACCCACAGCTGGTCCAGGTCTGCTGACTTGGGTTTGCAGGGCTCAGACTGCAGAGATATAAAACTGTGATGCAGAGGTTAGGGCTCAGGCTGATATGACCTGGGACCCTGCAAAGAGGAATGGTCTCAGAGCCTGGGCTCCAGCCCACACCCAAATGCCTACAATACAATTTGCCATCCCTACAAGCCCAAGTCAGTTCACATGGGGCAGCCCATGGATGTTTAACGGCTGTGTAGACATACCCTCAAAATGCATGGTGCAACCAACTGAGCGGAATGGAGAAGACTAAGCTGAGACAAGCACAGCATTATGCGTACTTCACATGCCAAGTGGTGGTAGGCAAATAGATATGATCATGCAAAGTCTCTGTGTGGTCGAAGGAAAGAGGATTGTAACACATGCTTCCTTCCAATTGCACGCAAAAATCTGAGTAAGGAGAGGGCAACCTACAGCTGGTTGAGGGTACTGGAGACAACTCTGGCAGATCTGGGGAAGAGGGCAGCACAACATAGTTTCCTGCCAAAAAGGCACCTAGAAGCATGTGTGTGGTTGTCCTCTGAGGATGGACAGTTGTAATAATACCTGTGCTCAGTGCGTGCATGGTGAACTCCCACTGGGTAAGGATTCACTGCCAGGGTACCATAGGTACTGGGATCTACTCTCACGCTATGCAGATGGCAAGTCTGCCAGTTCCCATTCTGAACCACCCCACTTGGTAGTTCCACAGTAAGTGGTCACCACCGGCATTCATTGCACACTGCTGCCAGGACCACTGATGCCTCCTGCCAGACAGACACCTCCGAAGACTGAGAGAGCCCCAATACATACATTCCTAAAAGGGATGTACCTGTGTACATATGTTACTAAATACACCATCTATCATCCAAAATATCATCGACATGCTGGGGATGGGGGGGTGTATCAGATACATGATAAGTAATATGCCTTTAGCCATAGAGTACCAAGACAGTGCACTGGTTTGAGCACTGGCCTTATAAACCCAGCTCTGTAACTTCAACCTTCAGGAGGTGATTTAGGAGTCTGGGGCAAGTTTTTTTTTAAAAAAAAAAGTCTGTCAGGGACGGTGGTTGGTCCTGCCAAGAGGGCCGGGGACTGGATTCAATGATGTCTTGAGGTCTCTTCCAGTTCTATGGGATATGTATGGCATAAGCTGCTTTAATGTTACAATTTTGTCAGCCTCACCTTCCTTCTGCCCCATATTCTGCCTTCCCTGGAGCTATTTTAATCATTCCAAACCTGCTTAACCACCCAATGGCAGAAGCATATATGTTTGTCCCTGCAAACAGCAATTTCATCCCCAAATTGATGAGATGTCCTGTGTGTGCAAAAGCTGCTCCTGCACCTGTGACATGTTAAAAGTGCTCTACCTTGTGAGCTGTGCCAGCTGGAATTAGGAGGTGTATGTCATTGGGCAGCCTGGAAATTCCTCTCTCCTATACAATACTTGTGCTTACTTCTAGTGCTTGGAAATCGTAAAATTATGGACCAGATGTGACTTTCAGAAAAATTCTTTTAAATGCTCTTAAAGGGCAATGTGGTATCTGTGTTATCACTTTTCTTTCCCTCACGTGTCCATACACATGGATTCACAGCAGTAAAGCAGCTTAGTTTTATTGAGGGTGGGCATTTGCAACAATAAAAGTAAAAACACTCTCAGAAACTTTTCCAAAAAAAAATTCTTGTAAGCCACACAGCATAAGCAAAATACTTCCTATAACAGTATTACAGCATAACATAAAAGTGTTACTGGAACCCATCTAAGATGACCACACAAGTTACTCATGCCTCCCCGGCTTGTGAATAATGTAGTCATCCCAAATGTGTGCCAATGAAACAACCATTTATACCACATTGGATCATCATGTCTTCTCCTCATATCTATTAAGCATTCACACAGCTCACTTTAAATTTACACAGTGCATTAAAAACACAGAGTCCCCTGACTCACAGAGAGCTACATGTTATAATATACACGTTTGTCAAACAGGTCTGTTAAAACTGTGACATTGGAGCACGAGCTTACCCAATTGCCTAGTGGCTGGCTCTTGATTCTTCCAGATGGGAGAATCAGAACACATTTTCCAGCCTCCTGTCTCTCAATCCCTGGTCTACTTTGGGATTCTTTCCCTGAAGAAAGACAGCGTCTCAACAGCAACCCATTCCCAATTAAGAAAGGGCTCTGCAAGCAACTCTGTCCTCCTCAGCTAGAAGGGCAGTGTCTGCAATGAAAGGCCAACTCAGAGATTTGTCACTATTCGGCAGGGAGAGAGTAAAACAGATGGTTTCAAAAGGAAAGAAAAAGATTGCAACAATTTTGATCTATTTAACATAGCAGACTTTGGTAGGCCAAATAAAACTAACCAATATTGAATTTTAGAGAAACCCCAGAACATATGGCATTGTATGAACCCCAAACTACTTCAAAAAGTTCAACCTTCCCCACAAATTAAATTTTCAATTGCCACCAAGCAAGGAACTCTGGAATAAAACATGAATGTTTAGACCATCCAGTTTATGCTAGGCCTACCTTAGAAATCATAAACCTAAACTTCACCACAGCAATAAGGGTGTTGCTAGCTATCTACTTAGATGTAGAATTCTCTTCAATAAGATAGATACTTCCATTGCAAAGTTCATGCGGGGCTACAGGTTACCACAGTGTAACGGGAAACAGTACAGTCAAGTTACCTGGTAGGGTAAATCAGCCATCCTTAAATAAGTTTCCATTTTCAAACAAAAAGGAGATAAACTGGGAACGCCATTGTTAGGTCTTGAAAATTGATGCAGTATAATAGCATCTTTGGAATCAACCTCTTGTTCTTTCCTGCCAAAGACAAAACAGAATTAAAAGAAACCCAGACTACAGCATGTGCCATACATCAATATATTAAATGCATCACAGAGAGAGAATGGCTGAGGCAAAATATTTTGTCCTACCTTTAATGGGTTATTGTAATTTTTTATTCATCAAGTTTGAAATCACTAAAAAGCACTCACATTGCAGGGGCAGAGTTCAGGCAGGAAGCTTAGTTAATTCTGTGTTGGCAAGATCTGAAAAAATCTTGCAAACCCGAACTAACAAGGCTAGGCACATACATTAAATAAATAAGCTATGACACCTGAATTTCTCCTGCTTTGTGCCTCCTGTAGTCACCTAAGGCCTGTCTACATGAGGCCTTAGTCCACCACAACTAGTGTGTGAACTTTAATATGAACCATTGTGTTGCATACTAACTGGTATGCACCAAAAGTTCCCTTGTTCATGGTAATACACTTTTTCTGTTTGAAAAGGGACTACATTAACATGCACTAGAGAACTTTTAGTGCATGTCAGGAGGGTCCACACAAGTCAGTTCATATGCAGAACGCTAGTATGCACTAAAGTAACACCCAAGGCAGTGTGGACTAAGGCAGTGGTTCACCACCTTTTTCATTTGTGATTCCCCCCCTAAAAAAAAAAATCACAGGGAGGTAGGGAGGTGCAGGCCCCTTAGATATTTCAAATGGAGGTGCAGACACTTTTGGAAATCTATTGTCTGTTATACGGTTGAATTCTGTTTTCAGTCTAAACTTCACAGACCCACTAGACAAAGTAAATGTAAAATGCCCTGACTTGGCTGTGGTAGGGTTGTGCAGCCACTCTTCAGTTATAAATGACAACACAAGGTACAAGGCAATGGAAAAATCAGGACCTGCAACTCTACTTCCTCCAGTTAAGGGCCTTAAAAACACAGAGGTTGATCCTCTTGAGGAACACAAGCAACTCAAGCCTAATAACACCTCTCTGATCTCCACGTCCAAACTCAGAAATGCCATTCACCTCCACAGTCTGTAAACTTTTCATTGCTCTTGGCCTTCTTCTCCATTCCTGGTTTCACTTCCTGTTGTACACGTGCACTCGCCTCTGCACTTGATTGCCCAAATACATCAGTGCCTTAAGTCCACTCTCCTCAAGTCTTCGTTCCCTCTTGCCTCAGTTATTTCAACTCTCATCTCTATGGTCTCTCAAAATCCTTATTCTGCAAGTTCCCGCATATGCAGAAGATTGCTGCCTCTTTTCTCCCACATACAAATGGCAACGTCACACTTGTCAAACAACTCCACAGCTCTTTGTTCATTTTAGGATCCAGTTCAAAATGCCCCACTCATTATTCTCAGAGCTCACCCTGGACCTGCTCCGATCTACCTCCTGCACTTGCGGGGACAAACTCCTGTTTTAAGTTACACTGTGGTAAACCAAGAGGATTCCAAAGGATTTACACCAGTGTAACCCAGAGCAGAATTTAACCCACGCTCCAGGAGATCGATCAAAGTCATTGAAATAGCATTCCAGTTTTATAACTGTGCAAAACCAAAAGAGTAAGAAGGCCCAATGCCTCTTACCACACACTCCTGTACTTCTGGCACTTGTCTCGGAGTGGCCTCTTGTCTGTGCCTTCACACAAATTCGCAACCGATAGTGTCAGGAGTCTTCTCCTCTAATGCTCCTGCTGTCTCAAGCACTGTTTAATACCCATCCCTCTCATCCGCTCTTCATCTCTGTTGACATCTCACAACATAACTGTTATTTTTTTGCCCAAGCCAACAAATTTCTCTTATCGTAACTGCTTTTGGTTACTGACATTAAGGGAGATTTTCATATGTTAAAGAGAGTGAAGTGCCTAGTAGTTCTTTAAGACTTTAGAAATAACCATCTTCATGAATCCAGGTCATAACTGACTCATGACATGCTATCTTGATACAATTCATTGTGTTGAATAGTTTCAGTCTGAAGCATTTGGAATATATTGTCTATGAAAGATGAAGAGTAAATATAATCTTTATAGCATATCACAGACAGCAGACTGTGCAGTTTTGGTTAGCATGACGCTGATGATTTTAAGCTCTCAAAAACAAGTTCTGAACTGACAACAGAGATGGTGTAGACTGGCCTAAAAGAGCATTAGTTTGTTAACTTTTAAAATTTGGCCAGTAGCAATCGCAATTTGACTGCCAAATTTGACACTTTTTAAAATATCTTATTTTAGATTACTGAATGCATTATAACCTCCCTTTATGTATAGTACATATTGAAACATTAAAATACAGATTAAATATTACTAGTAGCCTGTGCACATGGCACGTAAGAACTGCACTCATAAATCACACCTACATATTTCTCTGGAAATACTTACTTCAAAATATGGCTACATGAAGTAAATTCAGTCTGTAAATCTCCTCTCAGGCTAGAGGCAAGATAATCTATGAAATTTAAATTATAAAAACTCCCCTGAATTCAAGTATGTTCCAAGAACTATGCTGCTGAATGAAAATAAGTGCATGAAGTACATAAGGCAAGCATTTCTCTCAGTGCTACAGTTATAAAAAAGGTTATCAGTGGCAATGTCATCTTTGTTTACCTTATGTTGTGCATGGCAGACCATTTTGCACAGGACCACTTTGATCCTTTATTCCTCTGTAAATGTTGCATCCAGAAATAACTTCTGTATTTTGCCATTGTTTATATTACACAAATGGCTGTCTTGTGCAAGGAATCTCATAGTCATCATCTATGGCCCAATTATGCAGTCCTCACTGAAATCAGTGAGAGGCTTATCTGTGTAAGATATGCAGGCTACAGCCCAGAGTGGTCTGAAATTCATCTATATTCAATTTTTGTGCTGTCTCCACCATACTTCTATGTTATAGGTATATAAAATATCCTGAGATTGAAATAATCAGTGAGAACAAGAGCATACTAGTTATATAGCATCTCAGTTGTGAATATTATATTTCCAAGTACAACCTTGGGAAATCGGTAGTTAAAGCCACCATTTTCTGAAATGACTTACCATCCCTGTAAACAAACTGCAGCACCATATGCAACTGTTTACCTCAGATCTCAGTCTATGACAAACACATCCCTGTATCTACTCCTGCTCTCATGCTCCCAACTGCTCACACCATTTTGAAGCTAGGTATCACAACCAGACACAGTATTACATTGAAAACAACCGCAGCTCCTTCTTATTTTCAAAAGATCTTGCGTAACTGGTCTATGCTGAATCATTTTAAATGTTCATTTTCATATTTGATTTCTGAGCAAAGCAAGAAAAGCACTGACCAGTAGATTTAACTTGGTGCTGTTTTATTCTGCAGAATGGTCTTATTTAAGCATACAGGCATTCGGGGTGAAGATGGTTTAATGCATGAAACTTTATTAAAATGTTTTTGCAAAGTAGCTAGAATGGCAATGTCTAAAACTAACGTGGGCCCAGGGTAAGGTAGTTCTTGTATTAAAGCCCCTTCTGAATCCCTGTCCTTAAAACACAGGCCAGAAGAGTCAGATGATTATAGAAAAGGCCAAAACCATCTTTGAAAAGAGCCCTGTGACTGTGTCCCTGAGTACCTATGATGCCTGGGTTATAAGAATTCTGGATCTACTGGTGTGACACTAATCCCTGCAGATGTGAAGCTCTGAAACGCCCCTTAAACAATCACAGAGAGACTCCCGATTTCTGCCTGGCTCATGGTCATTAGGTCGGTTTCTCAAGGGGTGAAGGTCGAGCCCGAGGCATTTCCACCAGGGTAGCATTGGCTTATCCTTCCTAGTCCCCTTCCAGCTGCTAGTCCAACCCTCCCCGCGCTCGCTCCCGGCCTCTCACCTAATTGCCAGGAGCTCATGGAGCAGATACGCAGCTGCAGCGAGCAGGGCTCCCCCGGTCAGATAAAGGGTTTTCTTCCACCACGACACAGTGCCCAGCCCTGACATGATCCCACCGTACTCCTGCACCGGGAACGCGATGATGTCCCCATAAAAGGCAAAGGGCTCCTCGGATGCCGTGCCCCAGCCGAGGGGGAGGCTCTGATTCCGGCTCAGCTCAACCACGCACGACCTGGACGAGGCAAACCCGAGCCCCCAGTGCATGCTGCGCGCTACCCGCCGCCCCCTTGCCCGCGCCGCCAGCGGGAGCCGGCCACATGGACGGGCGCGGCTCGGGCAGCGGGCTCGGCTCAGCGACAATGGAGCAGCGGCGCTGGGGCCCCCCGGTGAGCGCTGCTGCCGCAGCCGCAGCCGCAGCCTTCTGCAGCTGCCTCTCGCCTTTGTCTCTTCGGCCCGAGGAGGCGGGGTGATGTCATTGCTCCCAGGACAGGCCGATCCCCGGCCCGAAATTCACCCCCACGCCTGTCCCCGGCCTCTCTCTGCCCCTCCTCCGGAAGGCAGCCCGGGTCCCCAGCAGCGATGGCTGGTGAAGGGCAAGGCGCAGCCCGAGCTAAAGGGAGGTGCCGGCATTGGGGGCGGAGCCCGGTTAATGGCGGGGGTGGAAAGAGATTTCCTCTCCCAAGGGAAGCGGCAGTTTTTATTCTGAGCTAATTTCCCTGCCTCCCCCACCCCCCAGGTGGTACACAGTCGTATTACACAGATAGCCCCAGCCACGTCACGGGGCTGGGCTTCAGCTTGAGAAGACAGACATCAACCATTGTGTGTTGCCTTATATCTGGTAAACAAGCCGGCCTGCCCGCTACCCTGCCTTGGGTTGGACGAAAACAGCTGGAAAGACCTTCCAGTTGCGTCCGCCCGCTATAACCGGCAGCAAGGCGAGGAGTTCTTTGTTTGTTTCTGTGGGGGTGTTTAAATTCTTCCCAAGGGGTGTGCTAGACGGGCCTCTACCCTGATGGCATCTCCTGCCGTGGATGAAGAAATGTGTCATTTATAAACATAAAACCCCAGTGGCACCTGGAAGGGAGAGTAAAGTCTCTGCTCTACTGAGGGCCTGCTAGATTTTAGCTCGTGTGGTAGAGCATATGGCTTTAGTCCTTCTGAGGTCACAGGTTCATTCCCTCCTGCTGATGGACCCACCCTTACTCCAAGCTAATTCTGAATGAGATGTGCCAGTGTGCAGTCATAGGAATGACTTCTTTTGTAGGTTCACCTATGTAAGTTCACAGCAAGAGTACATGAAGATTTTGCAGATTCTTTTCAGACAATCATTTTTGTGGTGAAATCCTGGCCCCACTGAATGTTACATATCTTGTGTTTCATGGCTATGGAAGTCCCTAATTTAAAATGTCAGTGGTTACACAACAGCCACAGACTTTTTTGAGGTCTATACAAGCAGTGCTGTTCCTGAATAAGCTACTCCAGAACCGTTTATTCTGAAAAAGTGGAGCTACACACAAAATGCATTTCAAAATAGCGCTCAGCTATTTCAAAGTAGGGTATCCACACACAGTACAGCATATTTCAAAACAGAGCCATAGGATGCTCTATAGCTTATTTCACAATAGGCGCTATTCCCTGTCTATACATTTGATTTTGGGAAGAAGGGGTTTTCGAAATCAGGGTCATTTTGAAAGGCCCCCAGCTACAGGGGCACCGTGGGTTTTGAAAGCAGCAATTTTGAAGCGCACATGGCCATCATTATGCTAATGAGGCACTGTATATCCATGGAGTGCCTCATTAGCATCTGCCAAGTGCCTCATTACCATGCTCCCTCTGAAAGGAGGGGGCAAGTGTGGCCACAGCCTAGAGGTGAGAGAAAAATGAAGAAAAGTGTAAGTCCTGTTCCTAGCAGAGAAAGAGAACTAATATCCAGTTAACATAAAGAAAGCTGAGATGTTTAATGCCTATTTTGCTTCAATCACTGAAAAAGTTCAGAGTGTCCAGATACCCAACACAATTAATGTTATTTTGCTAGAATGCTGTAGGCCAGTGCCTGCACTGTAGCAGATTCTACAGTGTTGAGTACTGCACACAAACATGTATATAAAAATTAAAAGAATAGTATTGCTGCGGGTCCATGCTTAGCACATGGGTTTGAGGTACATTATTTCAGCACTGGAAGTTTTTCACTGGCTGGCAGCCTACTAGAAGACAGATCAATAGTAATGAATAAAGTATGTTTTCCACTAAAATGAAATACAGCAGATCCTACCTTTTGCTGTGGATGTACAAGCACTGTCCTTGCCGCTATGAATTCCCTTCATTGGGTACAATGATATTTAATAAATTTACCGCAATCTATCACTGGCTCAATGTCATTGCTCATATTTGATTAGCAATACAGATTCATGGACTAGTTTGCGTGGGGGGTTTTTTGTTTGTTTGTTTTCTTTTTATTATTTTAAAATGAGGTACACAAAACTTAGGGGCAATCACAATGCCTGGTGAGTGCACATCTTTGTGGACAAATAGGTTACTACACGCATTTGTCTCAGATTAGTAAATGACCAGCCCAAAGCTGTAGTAACAAACAGGGCACTACCAGCCAGCCCTGCAGGTAGAACTTCTAATCTAAACCATGCCCATACAGCATAATCAGATTAAGAAAAAAAGTGATCAAGAAGAAATGTTGATCATCTACATGCATCATGTTCATTCACCATCAAATTAAAGCTGAGGATAGTAGCAAAAGAATAAAAAGAGATAGGTATAGGAGAAGACAAGGATCCCATTTCAGTATATATGTCCCCAGGGCGAGAGTGTTCTTTCAGATTCAGAGAACTTCCAGAAATGGAGGGACAAGAGCAATTGTGCACTGCACCTTCCTGGCAGCCTGAATTCTCAGAGAAATGAAACAGAAGGGCATTGCAGCAGAAGGGCAGGTATTTTTGTGTGGAGCTAGTAAAAGGTGCTTGGACGACAGTTGTCGAAACAGAAACCTTTGCCTTATTTAGGGTTTACATATAGCACAGGCAGTGACAGTGCAGATATTCCCATTCTGATCACATACCAACCTCCACCCCGACCTAGAGGAACCAACTCCAGCTTCAGCCTATATAACTACTTCTCTTCCTGATCCCTTGCGTATATTTCTCTTTAGCAATCAGGCTATTTCGTCCCCAGAATGCTGCTATGGTATTATAGTGGTCAGCTCCCTCTATATATAAAAGTAAAGATCTCCCCTCATTGTCACTGAGTTCATATGGTAGAAACTTCAGAAGTAACATACACCATCCCACAGTGGTGAGGAGACAATTTAGAGCTTCTGAAAAGTGCCAGGCTGACCCTGGAAAATAAGGCCTTCTGGGGACATGAACAGGTACAGCACAGACCCAGCAGTGCACGTTTTCCTATTTATTTATCAGTGGTCATGTCTACACTTACAAAACACTTTGAAATGGCCATGCTAATGGCCAGATGGAATAATACTAATGAGGCGCTGAAATGAGTATTCAGTGCCTCATTAGCATGCCGCCTTCCACAGAACTTCAAAAGTGCCCTGTTTCACTCGCCCACAGCTCATCTACCCAGGGGTCCTTTTGGAAAGGACCCCACAGACTTCAGATGACAAGAATAAGGGGATTTCAAAGTCTGTGGGGTCCCTTCCAAAAGAACTTGCCTATTGACGAGCCGCGCAAGGGAAATGCGGCACTTTCAAAGAGCCCCCACTGGCGGCATGCTAATGAGGCACTGAATATTCATTTCAGCACCTCATTAGTATTCTTCCATTTGGCCATTAGCATGGCCATTTCAAAGCTTTTCGTAAGTGTAGATGTAGCCAGTATGTCTCTACCCCGCCCTGGAAGGACTACCCTTGGCAAGGAGAAAAGAGTTCAGCCATCATACCTATTTGATCCTTGGCTTCTCTGATGAGATTACCAACCACAGTGATGATCAGTGCCAGATGGTGGGTTTTGTGGATTGAACATGATTCCACTGAGGAATGGACTGAGACTACCAAACACGTTTCAAAGAAATACACTGCGTCAGTGAGCAGAGCCCTAGCTTGGAACTTGGCAGAAAGTTCTTGTGTGACTTTGGGCAAGTTATTCAGTCTCTTTGTGCCACTTCCATCTCCCAAAAGAGTGTTGTGAGGAAAAATACATTAAATAGTATGAGATTCTCAATCACTACGGCGATGGGAGCCATCTAATTTCTCACAATAAATCAATGTGGCCACATGCAAACATTTCTTTTAATACCTGTTAACTAGTCTTTCAGAGATTTTTAAAATATACATACATACTCAGATAACTTTGATACCTTCATATACATTGATATTTCTGATGCATGAATCTAAACTTTCTCAGAGCCTTTGTTATTAAGGAAAATTACCAACACTCTTTCCCATACCAGCACACAGCTTAACCCAGAAGTCTGCAACCTGTGGCTCTTTAAGAACTTCTTTGGGGCTCCCAGCACTACAATAGCAAAGTAAATAAAAAACACTCCTGATTGTTTTCAAAAAACAGCAAAGGTCTAAAAGCCCAACAATGAACAACTCATATCTAAATAACAAATGATACATGATCTCAAAACTTTGGACAGCTCCCCCATTAATATGTGCAGTGGGATATATTACTGTACCTGTGTATTGATTGTGTTGCTAATAAAATCTTGCTTTTGAAAAGGAAAAGGAAGCTTGTGGCAAAGGAAGTTGTGCAGGGCGACACAAGAAGAAAACAAATTAAACATGAAGTAAAATTGGCTTAATTACAGTGGGTTCGGGAATGAAGTCAGGAGGATAGTAGTACAAACACACATGTAAAGTGTGAGGAAATAGAATATGTAAAAAGTTTTCGAACATCCTGCAGTGAACACGTATTGCATTCTAAATCATGGTGTGTTTGCTGTTCTTAAAATGGGGGTTACAAAAAGTATGGTTTGACCTTATTTATTAAGGACCATTTTGTATTTACATGCATTGCAGCTCTTAAATTATTGAGCTTTAACCACATTTTTTTTTTAAAAAATGGCTCTTCTTGCTATTTTGGTTGCTGACCCCAGCTTAGCCAGATCTATAGTTGAGAAACTGTTTTTGGTGTTTCACCTTCTAGAGGTCCAAGAAATGTCTTGAGAAATTCAATTCTTCTAAAGCACACACAGGCGCTGTGATTACTTCTACTATCTGAAGCATCTTCCTTCCATTGAAAGGGAACTTGAAACAGAAAAAGGAGGGTGCATTTCATTCAGACCAAAAACTTCTAAAAGAATCGCTATGTCCAATATGGTGCAGTTTAACCAGTATTTTGGAGGGTTTTAGTCACTACACTGATGAACTATATATATTTATTATTTTTATTATTAATTGTACGTGTTAGATGACTTTATGTGACCATTTCTAAGTTGTTGGTTTCAGTACTACATAATCTAAAATGTTTTAGTTAAATAGTATCACTCTGAATTGCATGTAAGATGGTCACTGCAAGAAGTGGTCTGGAAAGTTTCTTGCACAGTTGAACACAAACAACATGGAGTCAAGATCGGCAATAACATTTACTACACAGAGCTTCACATGTTCAAGGCACTTAATAACAAATTAAGCACTCTTCACAGCAGTGTTCTGAGGTGTTATCTGTCCTGCTTTGGAGATGGGGAACCTAAATTAGTATGATGGACATGACTTGACAAAGGCCATAAAGCGAGCCAGTGACAGAGGCAGGATTAGCATTCATGGCCATCTGACTGCCAAACACTGTCCTTCAGCAGAGCAAAAAGCTGTAGTTAAGGCACTGGACTAAGACTCAAGAGATGTGAACTATATTCTTGGATCAGCTACAGGTGAAAAGGCACTTGACTATGCCTCAGGTCCTTATCTGTAAAATGGGAATGAAAATGATAGTGGATATTACATAAACTCATGAATTTATGTCAATGGCTAAGACGCTGTGGGTAATAAGGTCACAGAAATGCCAACACATTTTTACAACATTTTTTTCTGTCACTACGAAACCCTCCGGTACTTTTTAGCTTACCCAAGCCTTTCTAGCTTGGCCCCAATGCCTCACTCTGAGACAGCACTGGGACTAGAAAAGTCAGCCAGAGCTAGGAAACCTCCGATAACATAAAATAATCTTAGAATGCCTTTTCCAAACCAGGATATTCAAAAAGATCTCACAAAATGGGAAAGTCAACTCTGAAAGCTGGCAGTTAGGAAAACAAACCTCTCTCTATGTGTAAACTGAACACATTTTATAAAAAGAAAAGTGGGGACACATGATCATGGACACATGCAACAGTATTTTAGTTACAGACTCACATTTAGTTACAGACTCACATTTCACAGCAGAAAAGCATCTTATCAAGTAATCCTCCATCAGGCCTGTGGAGTAGGTGAAGGATTGTCCCACTCCACAGAATGTAGGTTCTATGAGAGATTGCAAACTAACTGCCAGCCTGATAACTATGGTTTCATGCTAGAGAAGAGACTGTTTAAACTCTGACAATTTTACTTAAATATGGAGGACCTGATAACAGATTCCATTTCTAGAGGGCGTGGAAGATGAACATTGAGGGATGAGATTCTCAAGTGTAGTGCCACAGCTGAACCAGGCTGCAGCTAATGTAACTAGCTGCGTAAGGCAAATAGCAGCGGCACAGAGGCAAAGCAGGAGCTGCTATGTCACTACCCTTCCCTTCCCTGAGTTGGTGCATCTGGAACAGAAGGTGGGAAAGAAGATTTTGGCGTTTTATAAATTATTTAAAACAAAGACACAAGTTTCTGAACAGCGCACTTGGGTAGTTTTAAATTAAAAGTGGTTTAAACTCTTCTACTTACACACAGTACATTACATTTTTAAAAGTGACTGCAAACTGAACTCAGCAGCAAACCATTACTTGCCAAAGTCCTGCTGAATCCTGTGTTTTCTTAGTAGGACTGTAAAAAGCCATCATACATAACATCCCCTTCACAAATATGGATAGAATAATCTGAAGGTTTGAAATTATTTTCTCATGAAATCTTGTCTCCAAAAGCTTTGTCTATCTTCATGATACATGATTCCCGAGGGGAAAAAAGCAATTATTCTCCCGATAGTCCACACTGAAACCCACTGGCAAAATACCTTAACTACCATCTACATGAACAGCGGACTTGTTGTAAACAATTTTATTACACCCAGGTATGCAAATCTTCTTTCAACTTCCTGCTGCTTCCCTACCACCATGCCTCAGACAGTTGTACTGCCACTAGCTTCACCCCGGTGCTGCTCCTTATCTGATTCCAAGGGTGACTCATTTGAGCTTGACTGTTCTTGTACCGTAGATTTTATGGCATGCACTGCATAGTTAATGTTTTTGCTTTCAGTCCAACTCCAGGACCCCAACAAGGGGTTGTACAACATTCCATTCACTGTCTTGACTAAAAAGCCATCTATAAAAGAAGGAGGAAAAAGATGGTGATCCTCAGACATTCTAAGTCAATGAAACATCAAGCTGTAAAAATTAGCAAGTTCTAAATATGCATTCTTCCACTGGGTTCTACAGCAACAGTACCAAGACATCAGAAGCATATTTGTAGTTGGTCAAGCTTTGCAGATTCAGGTCATCCCACTTCAAAACGGATAAAAGATGCTGGAAACATGAATGAAGAGGCAGGAAGAATATGGATCAAGAAATTAGTGTAAATAAAGAGCAATTTTACGCTCCCTTCTTAATATTGCTTGCGTTCACCATACAATGCTGCATTATTCCACAAAGATATAAGCTAAAAGACTGAATTTTGTTACTACAGTATGTTGCTTACCAAAGATCTCAAAAACCATGAGGTGCTTGGTGGCACAAGTTTTTCTGTCCCACGCCCCCCTCCTTTTTTTTTTTTTTAATTGTGTGTGGAGAAGGAATGGCTCAGGGAAAAACCCAACACCTCTGAAATCATTCTTTTAGGAAAGCAATCAAACTGGGATCAGTGGTGTGACTATCATGGTGGCTTGTTCAAAATACTCTGCCTCTCCCTCCCTCTCTCAGGTTGTATTGGAATGTCTGTGGTCAGCTCTCAACTTCAGACAGTTTTGAAATGAAATGCTTTAATAAATGCAATGCTAATGAAAGATACTGACTGACAGCCAGGGAGGCAAGAGTCCTGGGTTCATACTGCAGCAGCAGTGCTGCTTATGGACAATGGCTCATCAAGTGTCTCCACTTTGACTGTGGGGACTCACTATAAGAAATGAGACACTATTCTCTATAAGAAGAGCTCAAGAATGTGTAGTGTGAAGCTTGGCTATCCAAAAGGGGGGCAGCTGTGACAGTGGTTCTGTTTTGGTAATCTCAGTATGCTGCAAGTCAAACTGAGACCGTCAACTCTCCACACTCAGTGGAAAAGCCAGTATGTGGTAATGATTTTTAGCCACACTTGACCTACACCATGTCTGTGCTGATAAGAGGAGAACAGAGCTCTTCACTTCAAGGTTACCAATTATCTTAGCTATCTACTCCTGCCTGTTCCCATTATAACCAGTCAGACCTGAGTCACCCCCATCATTCTGTTTGACACTTACTTGATTCTAGCAGGCACTCTAGCTCTTCAGGGGAAACAAACTTCTCCCAGTCATGAGTACCTTCTGGTACAATGCCCATTATTCTCTCTGCAACTAAAATCCCCAAGATGTAGGATAACTGTGTTTTGTTGATTGTAGTAATGAATAATGAGCCTTCAGGCTAATAAAAATATTAAAATAATACTCAAATATCAGTATATTTAATGGACAATCTTCAAATGAAAACATCAACAATTAATCAATTTTGAATTTTAGGTACAAAAGTGGTCCATTCAGAAGCCATGGGCTGCTACATTAAAGCTACCTTCACTGGCTACATCTACATGGCCCTGGTCTTCAGCCTCACTGCCGGCAGAGCTATGCTAATCAGGTTTCTGGAAACTGCAAATCATGTGGCTAATTAGCACAGCTGCACAATACCTTGCTCTCAACAGAGGGTGGTGCTGGCAGTAAACGTTGTGTGGATGTGCCTCTGCCAGCTAACCACCCTGTGTCACCAGTCTCTTATCCCCAACTTCTTTCGGGAATAACGAACTGGCGACAGAGGGAGTTTAGCCGGCAGAAGCACATCCACATGGCATGTAGACTAAGGTGGAGATGGACGTAGGAGATACATGTGTTGAGAGTCTCTGAGTTAGACTAAGAGGGGTAAAAAGCAAAGGTGATGTCCTGCTAGGCGTCTACTACAGGCCGCCTAGCCAGGTGGAAGAGGTGGATGAGGCTTTTTTTAAACAACTAACAAAATCAAGCAGGGCCCCAGATTTGGTGGTGATGGGGGACTTCAACTATCCAGATATACGTTGGGAAACTAATACAGCGGGGCACAGACTATCCAGTAAGTTCTTGGATTGTAATGGAGACAATTTTTAATTCCAAAAGGTTAAAAAAGCTAAGGGGGAGAAGCTGTTTTAGATTTGATTTTAACAAATAGGGAGGAATTGGTAGAGAACTTGAAGGTGAAAGGCAGCTTGGGTGAAAGTGATCATGAAATCATAGAGTTCACAATTCTAAGGAAGGGTAGAACAGAAAACAGCAAAATAGAGATAATGGATTTCAGGAGTGCAGATTTTGGTAACTCAGAGAGCTGGTAGGTAAGGTCCCATGGGAAGCAAAACTGAGGGGAAAAACGCCTGAGGAGAGTTGGCAGTTTTTCAAAGGGACATTATTACGGGCCCAAAAGCAAGCTATCCCACTGTGTAGAAAAGATAGAAAATATGGAAAAAGACCACCTTGGCTTGACCAGGAGATCTTGCATGATCTCAAAATAAAAAAGGAATTGTATAAAAATGGAAACAAGGAAAAATTACAAAGGATGAATATAGGCAAACAACACAAGAATGCAGGAGAAAGATTAGAAAGGCTAAGGCACAAAATGAGCTCAAACTATCTACAGGCATAAAGGGAAACAAGAAGGCTTTTTATAAATACATTAGAAACAAGAGGAAGACCAGGGACAGGGTAGGGCCATTGCTCAGTGAGGAGGGAGAAACAGTAACAGGGAACTTGGAAATGGCATAGATGCTTAATGACTTCTTTGTTTCGGTCTTCACTGAGAAGTCTGATGAAGGAATGCCCAACATAGTGAATGCTAGTGGGAAAGGGGTAGGGTTAGAAGCTGAAATAAAAAAAAAGAACAAGTTAAAAATTACTTAGGAAAATTACATGTCTGCAGGTCACCAGGGCCTGATGAAATGCACCCTAGAATACTCCAGGAGCTGATAGAGGAGGTATCTGAGCCTTTATCTATCATCTTTGGAAAATCATGGGAGACAGGAGAGATTCCAGAAGACTGGAAAAGGGCAAATATAGTGCCCATCTATAAAAAGGGGAATAAGAATAACCTAGGAAACTACAGGCCAGTCAGCTTAACTTCAGTGCCAGGAAAGATAATGGAGCAGGTAATTAAAGAAATCATCTGCAAGCACTTGGAAGGTGGTAAGGTAATAGGAAACAGCCAGCATGGGTTTGTAAAGAATAAATCTTGTCAAACTAATCTGATAGCTTTCTTTAATAGGATAACAAGCCTTGTGGATAGGGGAGAAGCGGTAGATGTGGTCTACCTAGACTTCAGTAAAGCATTTGATACGGTCTCTCATGATATTCTTATCACAAAACTAGGCAAATACAATTTAGATGAGGCTATTATAAGGTGGGTGCATAACTGGCTGGATAACCATACCCAGAGGGTAGTTCTTAATGGTTCTCAATCCTGCTGGGAAAGTATAATGAGTGGGGTTCCGCAGGGGTCTATGTTAGGACCGGTTCTGTTCAATGTCTTCATCAATGATTTAGATATTGGCATAGAAAGTACGCTTATTAAGTTTGCAGATGATACCAAGCTGGGAGAAGCTGCAACTGCTTTGAAGGATAGGGTCATAATTCAAAATGATCTGGATAAATGGTCTAAAGTAAACAGGATGAAGTTTAATAAGGACAAATGCAAAGTGCTCCACTTGGGAAGGAACAATCAATCAGTTTCACACATACAGAATGGGGAGAGACTGTCTAGGAACGACTACAGCAGAAAGGGATCTAGGGATTATAGTGGACCACAAGATAAATATGAGTCAACAGATGCTGTTGCAAAAAAAGCAAACATGATTCTGGGATGCATTAACAGGTGTGTTGTGAACAAGACACGAGAAGTCATTCTTCTGCTCTGCTCTGCGCTTGTTAGGCCTCAGCTGAAGTATTCTGTCCAGTTCTGGGCACCACAGTTCAAAAAAGATGTGGAGAAACTAAAGAGGGTCCAGAAAAGAGCAACAAGAATGATTAAAGGTCTAGAGAATGTGACCTATGAAAAAAGGTTGAAAGAATGGGGCTTGTTTAGTTTGGAAAAGAGAAGATTGAGGGGAGACATGATAGTGGTTTTCAGGTATCTAAAAGGGCGTCATAAGGAGGAAGGAGAGAACTTCTTCTTCTTGGCCTCTGAGGATAGAATAAGAAGCAATGGGCTTAAACTGCAGCAAGGGAGGTTTAGGTTGGACATCAGGAAAAAGTTCCTAACTGTCAGGGCGGTCAAACAGTGGAATAAATTGCCAAGGGAGGTTGTGGAATCTCCATCGCTGGAGATATTTAAGAACAGGTTAGATAGATGTCTATCAAGGATGGTTTAGATAGTACTTGGTCCTGCCATTGGGGGAGGGGGCTGACTCGATGGCCTCTCGAGGTCCCTTTCAGTCCTAGTGTTCTATGATTCTATGTTTATCGCCAGCACCACCCTCTGCCAACAGTGAGGTCTCAAGCAGCAATGCTAATTAGCCACCCAATTACACAAACTGGAAGCCGGCAGTAGGGCTGAAGACCACGGCCATGTAGACGTAGCCTCTGTAACACATACTAATGTTTCAAGGCAAGTGCAGGTGACAGAAAAATCAGGATGTGATGTTCTTGGAGAGACAACTTTTTCAGTGGTGCAACTCAACATTTAACCAACAGTCCATATCTTCAAGATTTTGGCTTATGAAAAAAGAACAATCTGCACTAATGGAAGATAATGCCTAATTAAATTATATAATACAACATGCAAATAATGCCCAAGCAGATGAATTACAAGTTGAGGAATATGCATAGTAAACACAAGAAAGCAGACATAATTTTTAAACTTAATCTTTAAATTAAACATACACACTTATCAATGGCAAAAGCAAGCAGATTAACACGGCCTATTTCTAGCTTTGACTGCTCACAACACCACACACAAAAATCCATAGGAGCAAAAAAAGCCTATGGACATTTCTCCTATAGCCAATAGGATCAGTGGGGCACTTGCTAACAGAAGTGCTTTTTTCCTTAGGGGACTTTTCTGGGCAGTCAAACAGATAGTGTGAGTCAATCAGGGCTCACTTTTTGAGGGGGAGGGGGCTGTCTTTTGGGCCACCATGAAGTGATCTATGTCATGACTAGGCACCTTCCTATTTCAAACAGTACATATTCCATATCACTGTAAAAATTAGCATATTACTAAACTTACATTGAAAGGTTCATCCTTAAAGACCTAAAGAAAGTTTACAAACTGTAGAGAAAGACTACTTTACCCACAGAAACAAGCCATCTCCGAAGCAGAACACAGCAGCTGTTTAACCACTGCAACACTGTTACTCTACACAGCAGTTTTGTACAAGAAGTGAAGACTTAACTTATCCCCTTGAAACTACAAGAGTTATTTAGGTAGGTAGACTAATTCCCCATGCTGGAATTAGGCCACAGCACAAAGTCCATCAGCACATCTTCAAAATGTACAGCAGTATAAACTGCAAAATATGAGACACTATTGCACAATTAATATACTTGTGGATAAAATTTTGTTCTTCTCCCTATGTCCTAATGTAAACATTTTCAAGAAACAGCAGAGCTCCTGTGCATTGTTAGAAAAAGAATAATTTCTCATATCCCTATAAGACAGAACAGAGTGATGATTCCTACTTATATAAACTATGCCCCCTGTGCAACTAGTTGGAAAAGGAAGTGATTAATGAAGAGTCCCAGTTTACACGCTGGAGCTACTGTCACCCTCTACTAACCGGAATTAAGAGCAGTAGACGAAATAAAACAAATCCTGGGAGCATCTAAATGTAAACATGGCACTCTGGGAATACATCTGACTTTTAATGCTGAGTTGGACTGAGATGCCGTGAGTCAGACATTAAACTGCAGACAGTCAGTGAACAGTTAATTTGCATTTGTAGACATCAACACAGCTATTCAAACTTCCTCCATAAGTGGAAAATCAGGCTACAAAAACTCTCCATTAGGTTTTGACATTGTATTTCCTTATACATGATCTAATGGGAATCATGGCACTCCTGCAATGTTAGGTGATAATATCACTGAGGCCTCTGGGTGTGTGCTGACTAACTTTTTAGCTAAAGTTTTATTAAAGAAGACACAAACATTGTTACAATTAAACACTTACTTTTACCACTTGATAGCAGTACTTGATAAATGTTTCTAGGTCAGCCACATGCTCCACTACTTCAGAAGCAACAAGTACATCAAAGGTTTCTGTAGTATCTTCTGAGATTTCTTCCAGTGAGCAGGATTTGTACTGTATTCTCTTGGCTAGAACAGGATCAAATGACTTGTGGTGTTCTGCTGTTTTAATGTTGTCCTCAAGAGGATCAATTCCAGTAACTGAAGCTCCTAGTCTACCTAGAGGCTAATAATACACATCTTTATTTTTAGGCAGCATATAAACAATCTGTGCATTAAACTCTATGTAAACCAACAATTTAATGTCAAAATTACTGAAAAATCCTGCAGTGGGCATAGAACAGTGAGACAAATAACTCAGAAGAGTGGCCTTTGATTCTGCAGCATGTTTTTAAGTTTACTAAAAAGTACAAAATAATTTTTAAACAATGTAAAAGGCAATATCTTCAAAAAGAAGAGAGTGATTATTTTACACATATGTTTTTAAAATAATTGCTCCTTCCTCACTTTGCCCTGAGTACAGATTTTCTCCACTGCAATGATTGTACAGACACCCAATTTCCCTCTTGGATGTTTAACCTACACTTACGATTTATCCTTTCCTCCAGAACTAGCTGAATGCTGAATCCAAATCTTTATAATGGCTCTTCTATACAATAATCTATGATACCTGCTCAATGCTAAAAACTGAACACTCATGTTGACGTCTCTTGAAACTGGATCACTTCATGCAACACAACCAACTTCATGTTACTGGAACCCTAAAAGTTATTAAGCTTGTGAAAATTACAAGCCCCACAGGGTTTGTCAGCAGAATGAGAGAGCTTTGTCCATAGTTATTCAACCTGAGGAACTTGAATTTGAACCAGTCAGTAAAAACTTAACTAGATGGACACATACACTCAATAAATGTACCCTTAAGCACCCACCTGCAAATTTTCTAATGCTTGTGTATAATTTTAAACCATTCAAAAATTTTATTAAATAGAAACCATTTGTTTTATTTTTTAAAAAATCTAAAGATATGACTTTTCAATGCAGACTAAGTGCATACCAAGTAGCTTTCACTGTAGCTGATTTGTATACATCTTTCCTTTGGTGGATGGGGATGGGAGAGAGGCAAAGCACGAATTGCTTTGTAAGAGGATAAAGATATACCTTTTTTCACTCTCTCAATGCTAAAAAGGATTTACCTATCAGCTACCAAAAACAAGGGGGGGTAAACCTCCCTTGTGCAGAGACCCAAGGTGAGTGTCTGTGCCACATCTCTGAGCATAAAAGCTTCAAAAGCCACCTTTGTATTTTCCTGATCTTCAGCTGCTCTGGAACTGGAAGGGTCCCCAGTGTCACTTAGACACCATGGGGGGCAGCCTAGGGCAGCCTTATACGTCACATCTCCAACAAAAAACATCATCTGTGTGTTACACTCTCACCCTCAACACAGCCTCAAGCTTGCGAGGTGGTTCTCATGAACACCCCTTACAGCTTCCCCTGCTCCAAGGCAATCCTTCTCCTTCCAGTTACAGGCTTTTAGGGCCCCTTTCCACTGCCCCAGTACTATCAGGTGGTGTCAAGAGACATGACAGAGGTAAGCAATTTGCCCAATATGGAAAAGCTAAGCCCAAATATGACTATTTCAGAAGCAACAAGCATGTGAAAACAGATTATAATGAAAAACACTCTTCTTCATTAACAAGAGAGGTCATGACAAAAAGTGATCTTCTACCAACCCCAGCACTCCCTAAAAAAGTTATTTCACAATGACTTTCCAAAGGAATGCTAGCAAAGATCCGACACTATTTTGCTCTTTGTGACGTTTGAATAATCTGTTGGTTAACCTTAAGGTTTTAGCATCTCTCCCTCTTTTCTTGATGAAGCACAGTTGTTTTCAACAAAGCATTACATTTTTAGACCAAATACTGAATGTGGTTTGTTGAAGGCACTGCACACCAAAACATACATTCATTAATGCGCCAATACCGCAGAAAATGGCCAGGAGCTCCTCCTCATTTGAGATTTTAGAATTAAATGAATAGATCACGTTTCAAAATCTACATAAGATCCTTAGCTAGGGAGACAGGAATAATAAATGGGTTTTCTTACTTCACTTAGCAATCCACCACCACAGCCAACATCTAGAATCTTTATACCAGACAGAGGGCTTCCCAGCTGATGATCACTACTCATATTCAATAGAGTATCTCTGAAACAAAGTGTACATAAATAAGCACAAAGATACAAAATGGTTTAACTGAAAGATTTCTTTAAAATTTGTCCTAAATATCTATAATGGTTCAACATGTTGTTTTATATTTTTAGATGTGTGCTTAGAAATAACATTAAACAGCAATAGTATTTCCAAAACTGTACCTAATAAATGGCACTCTAATATCATTCAAAGAATGAAGGACAGAATATTCTCCTTGTTCATCCCACCACCTATGTGCCAACAACTGGAATTTTTTCATCTCTTCTGAATCCACTGTTGTACGTGAAGTGCTGTACAGCCTCTTCATAGTACTCCTACACAATGAAAGTCAAAACAGCACATCATAAACATGTATACCTGGCACCAAAACATGTGACTGAGACAATAAGTTGGGTTAAGAAGAGAAAAAAATATTTCCTTTGGTGGGAGGAGGGACAAATCCAGAGAAAGCACTTTTTATTCATGTTATTGTCAAGAAATCCTGTCAGAAAAGCCTCTGACAGGGTTTTGACACGCCCCCAGCCTCTGGTGTATTGCAGGGTCTCCTTGGTGACAGGTCATGCTTGATACATCAACAAAGCACAAAGTTTTACCTCGGAAATGTCTTCAGAAAGTGATTTTAACTTAAAATCAATACATAGCCATCCATTTAATCAGAGGGGGTAACTTTAGGCGGTAAAGCAACAGCCTATGAATATTAATGAACTGTAACTGCCACCTATGACCATAAAAGGAAAACTTCTGAAAAGGTCTGAAGTCTCTGGACCTGTTGGGGTAGTTCTCTATCAAGTCCACACCTAGCCCCCAGACTCATGAATAATTCATGAGCTGGGTGTATAAAAGAAGGCTGCTCACCACAGAAGGGGCCCTTCGGGAAGGTCCTGTCTTTTGACCTGGACCAGTCCCTTTCGGTAGCCCTTTGGGTGAAGCAGCTGAACATCACTGGACAGACAAGCGGCACTGAGGGGACCTGAATTGTCACACCAGGTGTCATCTGCAGCTTGCAGCCATACCATCACAGCGAAGTCCAGCAGTGGCGGCGGCAGACTACATCACCTGACACCGCTCCCCGGCAGGGGCCGACCAGGCCAGGGCTGGCCCTCGCTCCAAAGAGACCTTTTGAACGGACTGGACAACTCATCAACTAAGCAGCTGTGAGCTGAGGCTACAAAAGAAAGGCTGCTCCACCTGCTGTATCCTTCTAATATTGACTCTTTTCTTTCCCTTTACTCCTATTCAGTTGCTGATATTATTGTTAACTATTGTTAATTGTTATTGTTGTTATTGTTAAGTATTAGGTATAGCATTATTAGTAGAAGCTTATTGTTTAGTGTCTCTTGAAGACTTTTTATTGCTGTTAACTTAGTGCAGTTATATATACTTACATATTCGTTATAAGTCACTATTGATGTCAGGGATTAGCAACCCCTGGGCCGAACACTTATAAATAAGAGGTGTTAGGAAGCACCAGCTTTGCCCCCCTTTTGGTAAAAGCAGGGGATAGCAGGGCCCCCAAGCATATCATACTTGAATACAGTATTATATCTCATTTTTGGGTCCCTGGGGAGTAGCGCCCCCAGTGGACTTAATTGACAGCAGGGATTGTTTAGTTTAACTACACCCTGATGGTCTTCAATACCTCTGTAAATAAGACATGGGAATGGCAATCGGATTCATCTTTTGTGTAAGTAAATGTAAATAACTGGATTAAATGTGATCAAAAGGTTTCTTTGGTGAACACACAATAAACTTCCACTTTGTTTTTGTAACAGTTAATTACTCTCAGCCTCCATTTTCTCTGGGCCATACGGGGAACTGCAGGGACCTAACACCAGGGGATGCCCTCTAAGGAACTTTACTAGCTACTGCTGACACCGGTGTTTCTTTTAATCTGACCATCGTGCTAAATTGCCTTTGAGTCTTTCTAATTCAATTAGACATTGTGTTTTATTTTTAAAGCAAATTGTTGTTTATTAAAAGAGGGAAACCCACAAGCGGTCGTTACACCACAGACCTAGAGCCATTGTTAGGGCCTAGGTCTGAGAGAGTTTGGCATTTTTGGTCGGCTCTCGCTGCTCACGCAGCACCCTCGTCTTGCGGTTGCTTGCCATATTGGGCATCTCGGCAGCGGCTGAGACAGTTATCTCACTTCCTAGACTCTAAACTCTCTCTTTTTGACTTAATTAATAGCATTTAACTTAACAATGTATTACTAATAATTCTGAGCTTCAAATTATTGAATTAGAGGAGTGGCAGTGTTAGTCTATATCAGCAAAAACAATGCAAAGGCCTGTGGCACCTTACAGACCAGCAGATTTTTGGAGCATAAGGTTTCATGGGCAAAGACCCACTTCGTCAGATGCATGTACACAATTGAATGTACATAAAGTTGGTGATTTTTAACTCACCAACTTTTTCTGTACAGTAACAATAAAAAAAACAAAAGTTATCTGAAAGATCAAAATTGATTTTTTCAGATCATGATCCAGTTGTCATCACACATCATTATGCTCATTTTTATATTGTAAAAGATAATGTAATGAAAAATTGTATTAGCTACTGTACTTACATGTGGCTTTTCCTTTCAGTAAGACAGATCAACCTTGTACTGCTGGATGTCAACTTCATTTTCCAACTGTAATCTTCTCTGAAACCAGTGGGGCTTCCCTGAAAAGCCTGACCATAGTGCTCACCTGCATATATAACACAAGCAGTGCAATGGAAATCAATCAGCTTTATGGTCATCCAGAGATAACAAATCTGCTCATCAAAATGGTTTAAAATGCTATGCAATGGTAATAGGCTTTTAATGAAGAAATTAAAGTTAGACTGCAGGAGCTAATCAATGTATTTACCTTTTCCCTGCATAAGTTGTTTTCTCACAAAGAAGTTTTGAGACAGAAGCCAGTTCAGTGTTTTCTTTTTGTTTTTTTTTACAGAGACTTATTAAAAGAATATGCGAACAAACAAAAAGCTAAGTAAACGTGTCACTAATTTACTTCTGATTTCCCTACAGTAATCAAATATGCTATAATCCAACAATCAAATTAAGTTCTGCAGGCTCCATGGGGCAAATGGCAGACACCAAAAAAGCTGAGGCGCTATGGGAATTTTTGGGGAAAAAATGTGCAGAAATAATGCGATGTAGAAAGTAGCATGGTTGGAACTTGACCCCTCATTCCCTGGACAATTTGCTACTGTCCCACAAAGCACTGCAAAAGTGTCCTCAACAAGCATGGTACCAGACTACAAAGCACAGTGGGATACTTACCAAGGATACACTGCATTTCACACTATTATATCTACCCAGAGACTCTTGGCAAGCATGCACTGCATCAATACAAGTAACTGAGCATCCACATGCCGCAGTGAATTACACATTTTGGTGGCTGTACAGAGACGTAAATGGCACTCACCAAACTTTGTACAGAAGGCCCCAATACTGGAAACACTCAGACATATACTTAACTTTACTGCTCCAAATAACCTCACTGACTTATACATATCTTATCTCACAGAACTGGAAGGGACCTTCAGAGGTCATTGAGTCCAGCCCCCTGCACTCACAGCAGGACCTATCAACATCCCTCACAGATTTTCTTTTAAATCTAACCTGCCCCAGACCCTTGAAAGGCCCCCTTAAGGGCTGAACTAACAACCCTGGGTTTCCAAGACCAATACTCTAACCACTGAGCTGTCCCTCCCTCAGACAGTCAGTGAGTCCAATCCTGTGCCCTCACAGCAGGACCTAGCATGACTGTTTTTTGTATCTAACCTGTCCCAGACCATTGAAAGGCCCCCTCTAGGACTGAGCTCACAACACCAATGCACTAACGACTGAGCTATCCCCAGGGACTTGTTGATATATTGGGCCTTTAGTTTAGGACTATTTAAATTTTTATATATATATATATATATATATATATATATATATATATATATATATATATATATATACACACTGCCTAGCACACAGGACTCTGAGCCCTGATATATTTGAGGGAGGAGAGAGAGATACACACATGTGGGACAAAGGATAAAAACAGAGAGAGCCAAGATGGCTTGGCTAAAGCCCTGGTCTGATGTTAGCCAGGATAAATGCTATCTTAGTCTTAGTTTCAGAGAACTATCCACAGTGACTCCAGGATCTCTCTCTTGGGTGGTAACAGCTAAATTAGACCTCATCATTTTATCTGTATCATTAGATTTAGGCACAGCGATTTCACTTCACTGCGTTCTTCTGGGAGCCCCAGCCTATACTGATCACAGCTGCTTCTCTTTAGTACTCCATCTGCTCTGAAGATAGAATTCAACCTTTCCTGGCTATAGGAACTTACCTTTGGAAAAAGTCATCCAGGCCCATCCTTTTAAGGGGGCCCAGATCTCTGGCTGCCACTGCTATTTCAGCTGTGGCCAGAGCTCCACGCCTCTTTGAAGCGCCAGTAGCATCACCCTGCCCAGCTCTGGGGTGGTCCAGCACAACGGTCTGGGTGGCGATAAGAGCAATTGTCCTTGGCCCTGCCCCTTTTGCTCTTGGCCCCTCCCTTCTGGGACACAGAGCTGGGCCCCCCTCCCTCTCTACCCCAGGGCCTGGGGTTACTGTTGGCCCTGGTCTCTAGTTTAGAGCATCCCCATGAAAACACACACAAGGGGAGCAACCAGGGACTCCTGCTGTTATCTGGGGAATATCTGAGGCCAGTTTGATCATAAATGATATCATAAGCAGTCCTAAACAACAAGAAGCCCTGTAGCACCTTATAGACTAACATATTTTTTTTTAGAGCATAAACTTTCATGGGCAAAGACCTGCTTCATCAGATGCATGCATCTTTGTCAGATGCCAGTCTTGACTTTTCAGCTGGGGAGAAAAGACCCATCCAGGAGCTTTCTGTACAGACCAGAATTTCTGAAGATGCACACATCGTGAACCTTTCCCGACCATCCCATGTTGACCTTTGTGACCTACCCCTGCTTGCAACACCATTGAAAAGAATCCCTTTCTGTGTATAAACTCAGAGGCCGGGTGGTCTGAAGCTAGGATGGGGATGTGCATGCCATTTATTGCTCCACTGCAGTTAAAAAAACCCCACGGCAGCAAAGCCATCCACTATGGCCTCTAAATCTCCCAGGGTCACAGTGTTCCTCAGGAGACACTGATAGATTGCACTGGCTACAGGCACCACCATAGCACCCAAGCATAGATCTGCCTACCCTGAACTTATTTGCCACTGAATGGTGACTGTTGGGCGCTGCAAACTTCCACAGAGTGCTTGCCACTCGCTTGTGAACCATTAAAGATCATCTCATTCTTGTACTGCTGCACTTCCGGTAGGGAGCCAGCCAATCACAAAGCTCCATAAAAGTGGACTTGTGCACGCAAAAGTTCTGCACCCATTCCAGGAATGGGTCATTCCAGGAATCCAAAACCAGCGTGTGCTGGTTTCACAAGTCCGAAAACACTGTTGCATTGTCAGCAATGCATCCAGGGAAACCAGCATTTCTAAGTTCCTGGTCTGCAGTTGAGCAATTTCTTCTCCAACATCTTTATTATCATCCTCAACCACCATCTCAGCCCATGGCCTTCATCATCGAAAGATAAACTGTGCAACCTTCCAGAAAGTTGCTGTAACAGCCTGTGCGACAACCTGAAGCATTCAAGAATCCATGCTTGCACTAGCACTGTGCCTTGACCTCCCATTCATTTTCACGCAGTTAATGGGTGCTCTGAATTCTTGGAGAGTGTTTTGTATTCTGGGATAGTGACACCAAACACCCACAAGCAACTACGGTAACTTTCTGACCCCCATAACCCATTTGTACAAAACCCACAGAATGCAATAGGGCTAAGGCACTGTAGCGTAGGTACCCACAATGCACAGCTCATGCAGTCGAATCTGGATAAGGCAATGGAGATGCAGTAAGTCAACATGGAGAAATGGAAAGTCAATTTTCCAGAACATTTGTGGACAATTAACTTCAAGTTTGTAAGATTGAGGTTAAAAAGTCAAATTTATTAAAACAAAAGAAAACAAAACAAAACAAAGATTTCATTTCGCAATGTACACATAGCCAGAATCTGAAAGGCCTAGATCAGCTGTTTTCATTGGTAAGCTCCTTACTCTGAAAGATGACTATTGCCAGGAAAGGTTGAATTTTAGCTTCAGACCACACAGGAAGTGCTAAAGAGAAGAAGCTGTGATCTGCGAAGGCTGGGATTCCCAGAAAAATGCAGTTAAGTAAAATCACTATGTCTGTATCTAACCATACAGATAAAATGATGAGGCCTAATTTAGCTGTTACCACTCAAGAGAGAGATCTTGGAGTCACTGTTGATAGTTCTCTGAAAACATCCACTCATGCTGCATATACACCACCCCCACCCCACCCCCACTTTCTAGAAGGGGCATGGTAATGAGTGGAGCGGAAGATGAAAATGAGGCACAAATTAAAGTATCTCACACCTTATTTGCATATTTCCATGAAATTTTGCTTCCAAAAGATCCCCTTCTGGAAGCAAAAGCTGCCATTTAGACAGGGTTTCTTCAGAAGGAAATGGGGGTCCTTCCAAGGGAAATCCCCCTTCCAGAAGACCCTTCTTCCGCAAATAATGCATGGGAATGGGATCACTCCATCTCTGAAAAGATGTATTGGAAAGGGACAACAAAAATGAGTAGTTGTATGGAACTGTTTCCCTCTGAGGAGAGGCTACAAAGACTGGGACTTTGCCCCTTGGCAAGAAGAGGCCTAAGGGGGTTACGCCAGAAGTCTATAACTGGGGGTGCAAAATGGGGGGTGTCGTGAAATTTCAGAAGAGGGCATAGCACCTTCAGCTGCTGGGTCTTAGGCCCGTTCATTTCATTAAAAGGTTGAAATATGTCACTGTTTTTATGGCTGTGTATTCACATTTACATATTGATCAATAAGGTTTTTACATTCTACCTATGGTAGAGATAGACTGATATAGCTTGAATTCAGCAAAGCTTTTGATACAGCCTCCCACAACATTCTTGCCCATAAATTAAGGAAGTAAGGATTGGATACAGGGACTATAAGATGGCCAGAAAGCTGGCTTGACAGTCGAGCTCAACGGGTAGTGGTCAGTGGCTCAATCTCTGGATGGCGGTCTGTTTCACGTGGAGTGCCCCAAGGCGCAGTTCTGGGGGTGGTGTTGTTCAACACCTTTATTAATAACCTGGATGAGGGACTGGATTGCACCCTCAGCAAGTATGCAGATGACACTAAGCTAGGGGGAAAGGCAGATACAGTGGAGGATACAGACAGGATACAGAGGGACCTGAATAAGTTGAAAGATTAGGCCAGAAGAAATCTGATGCAGTTCAACAAGAAGTGTACTGTACTGCACTTAGGACTGAAGAATCCCAAGCATTGTTATTGGCTGGGGATAGACTGGCTAAGCAGCAGTACAGCAGAAAGGGACCTAGGGGTTATGGTAGATGAAAGGCTGGATGTAAGTCAACAATGTGCCCTTGTAGCCAAGAAGGCTAACAACATATTGTGGTGCATTAGTAGGAGCATGTCGAGCAGATCTAGAGAAGTTGTTATTCCTCTCTATTTGGCATTGGTGAGGCCAGTATAGAAAGGATGTGGATGTGCTGGAGCAGGTTCAGCAGAGGGCAACAAAAATAATTAAGGGGCTGGAGCACAAGAGCTATGAGGAGAGGCTGAGAGATAGGGGCTTATTTAGTTTACAGAACAGAAGACTTTGGGGCAATTTAATAGCAGCCTTCAACTTCCTGAAGGGGAGCTTTAAAGAGGATGGAGAGAGACTATTCTCAGCGGTGACAGACGGCAGAACAATGGTCTGAAGTTGCACAGGGAGAGGTGTAGGTTGAATATTAGGAAAAACTACTTCACCAGGAGGGTGGTGAAGCACTGGAATACGCTGCTTAGAGAGGTGGTGGAATCTCTGTCCCAAGAGGTCTTTAAGTCTCAGCTTGACAAAGTCCTGGCTGGGAAGACTTAGTGGGGGTTAATCCGGCTTTGGGCAGAGGGCTGGACTCGATGACCTCCGGAGCTCCCTTCCAGCCCTAGGGGTCTCTGATTTTCTGACGCACACTGAAAGGGTTGGGGGGTGTTTTTGTTTGGTTGGCTTCTTCCATGTGAACATAACCGAAATGGCCATGGGTCTGGATTACATTAGACAGGTTGCTGGGGGGTGGGGTGCTAAATGCTGCGACACAAAGCGGGGCCTGATGTAAAAGTTCGCTCCGGGGCTACAACATCAGCAGGGGTGTGGAGAAAGGAAGGACGTGCCTGCACTCTGGGGCGGATGGCGGAGACGGCTGCGCCCTGCACCTCCGCAGGGCAGGCGGCGGGGGACGCACGTCCCGCCCGGGATACGCCTAGCCCAGGCGCGGGCAGGCCCCGCAGGAAACACGCCGGGCCAGCGGGAGCCGCCCCATTTGGCTCTGGCCTGGCACGGAAGATACTCACCGGCCGCTGCCCCCAGCCGCCTTCCGGGCGCAGCCACTCCGCTGCTCCGGCCCCCGTGGCCCACTAGGGCCCGGGCCGCTCTGCTCAGCCCGCCGCAGCCCCACATCGCCCAGGCCCAGCTCCGCCCCTGGCGGGACCCGCCCCCCGCCGCCGCACAGCACAGCGGCCGCGCAGTTCCGGAGTGAGCAGCGGCTCCCGGGAGCCGTGGGCTGCGCGGCAGGAGGCGCGGCGGACACAGCCCCCAGCCTGCCCCCGGATGCGACGGGGATCGCCGCGAGCATCGCGCGGGAAAGGGGAGCCGCAGCGGGGAGGGTCGCGCTTCTGCCGCCCCGACCTTATTTCGGGCCAGAGGGCGGAGGGTCCCTCCTTGACCTCGCTGTTACTTCGAGTCGTTGCTTGCCCTTGTAAGACTTACTTCAAGGGGCCACAGTCCTGTCCGGGTCTCCCCTTTCCTCCATCCTGCTCTCGGGGCGGCTCAACACAAGCTTGCAAGCAATTCATTTAAGCCCAGTTACACAGTAACGTAATTAAACCAGTGAAAACACTCGTGTAAACGCCTAGATGACTTTCAGCCTGCTTATATCACTGATACCTGTATATCGCGTGTCCTCTTTGGAGAGCAGGACCAATGCCTACCGTGGACCTGCTCAGAGCCATTGAACCAAACTGGAAACCCTCTCTGTGACAGAAACCGCTGCAAGCCAGAGAGTGCTGCAGCCCCTAGTGCCAGCAGCTGTGGCATTAACCTAACATCCCAAGTCAGAGATCTGCTCTCTAGGACTTTTTTGTGGCGCCCAAGGCTATAATTGCAAAGTTAAAAAAGCCCTCCTGATTATTTTTGATAAACAATGAATTTCTAAAAGCCCAATGTACAACTCATAGCTAAATAGCAAATGATATGTGATTTTGAAACACTAGTTAACTCACCCTTAATATGTGCAGTGCATTGTGGGATACGACACTTTCTGTGTTTTGATCATCTTGCTAATAAAGTCGATTCTGAAAAAGGAAAAGGATGCTTGTGGCATTCCCACTGTGAAGGGCAACACATTTTAAGAGAGAAAATTTAAATTAAATGTGAACTAAAACTGACATAATTAAATTGGGTTCAGGACTGAAAGTCAGGAAGATAGTGGTAAAAACACACATGTAAAGCGTGAGGAAATATGTAAAGTTTGAGACCGGCCTTCAGCAAACATATATCATGTTACAAATCATTGTAGGTGCCCAGTTTTTAAAGCCAGGGTTACAAAATATAGTTTGACATTAATTATTAAGGACGTCTCATTCACATGCATTACTGCTCTTGAATTATTGAGTTTCTTATGAAATGAGGAAAAAATGGCACTTTTTGCTATTTTGGTTGCTGACTCCTGTCCCTGATGAATCCAACTGCAGAAAGTACTGCAGGATCTCTGTGCCAGAAACTTCAGGAAAGGTCCTTGCTCAGTTTTCCTCTACAAAGAGTTTTGGTGTGAGCTCAGAATTCCACTTCTCAAATGTAGGCCACCTGATGTGGGCCTTTTTGCAGCCACAGCCTGTTTCCTTGGATGAGAAGCAAAGGCTGGAGCCTGGCCCCCCACCAGGTTGTCCCACCACCCAATTGCTGGAGGGGCATGCAGCCTGTGAGCTCTCTACCTTCCCAGAGGCAGTGAGGTTGATTGTCAGCCTTGGAGTGGCATACAGAGGGCTCTGGTGACAGGGGCATGGCAACAGACTCCAGCCCTAGGATCACTCATCCCCTCTCATCACCTCCTAGCCTTAACCTCCTGCAGCCCCAGAATTTATGCAAAGTGAGGCATTGGCCACCATTGCTGCCTCTCCCCTGGCTCACCAGACCTTCCCTATTGCTTATAACCCTCCCTGCCTTTTCCAGCCCTGGAGTTTCCACCACAGCAGCAAGCTTGGTCCCTAGTCACAGGGCTTCAGGATTAGCCCCTAGATCCCAGCTGTGTGGTGGCAAGTGGTAACCCCAAGCTCACCCCTCCACCCAATCACCCCTGCTCCTTGCTGTTACTCGACTCTCCCACCTCTCCCTTCCCTCTTTGACACTGCTGCCTTCCTATCCAGCTCCATCCAGGGCTTAATTTGTCCCAGGGCTAAGTAAGGCTACCATGAACAAAGACAGTTACCTGTTCTGTAACTGGTGTTCTTCAAGGTGTGTTGCTCATGTTCATTCCAAGTTGGGTGTGCACAGGCACACACCCAGTTGCCAGAAGCTTTTTGCTCCAGCCAGCAACCATAGGGTCAGTGCAGCACCCCCTGGAGTGGTGCCAATATGGTGAGCAATATATGCAACGACGAACCGACCCACCTCCCCCCACCCCCCCACTCAGTTCCTTCTTATTCCTACTCCGACAGTAGGGAAGGCATGAGGGTTTTGGAATGGACATGAGCAACACATCTCGAAGAACATCAGTTACAGAACAGGTAAGTGTCTTCTTCAGGTGACTGCTCGTGTCCATTCCAAGTTGGGTGAATACGAGCCAATGCCTAGGAGGTGGGACTGAAGCCCTGAACATTCTGCAGGACAGCCCTGCCTACCACAGCATCTTCTTCTGTGTAGTGCATCAAAGCATAGTGTGCTGTAAACGTATGAACTGAGGACCAGGTGGCAGCCCCACAGATGTCCTGGATAGGCACCTGCACCAAATGCACCACAGACAACACCTGTGCTCTTGTGGAATGTGCCCTAACTGGAGGGGGAGGAACCCCCACGAGCTTGTAACACTCCTTGATGTACTTCAGTATCCAGGAGGAAATCCACAGGGAGGAGACTGGAAGGCCCTTCATCCTATCAGCAACTGCCACAAAGAGTTGCTACATTCTCCTAAAAGGCCTAGTCCTATCCATATGGAAGGCCAGCACTCTTCTACCATCCAAGGTATGCAAACGTTGCTCCCTCGGGGAGGCATGGGGCTTTGGGTAAAATACTGGTAAGGAAATGTCTTGGTTAACATGAAACGCAGAGACCACCTTACGTAAAAACATGGGGTGAGGTTTCAGTCTAATCTTATCCTTTTGAAACACTCCCCCTGGAAGACCTCAGTGTACCCCCAAGGGTACATGTACCCCTGGTTGAGAAACACTGTCTTAGGCCACCAAAAATTTTCATAAGAACTCTTTGTTTAACCAGCTAGAGGTACCACTGACATTATATTTGCCACTCACCAGCTGTGGGAAAAATATAAAGAAGATCACTGATATCTGACATTCATAGACCTTACAAAAGCTTTTATTCCATCAACAGGGAAGTCCTGTGGAAAATGTTTCTGTAGTATGGATGCCCACGGACATTTGCTACCATTCTTCACCATGACATGCAAGATGAGATCCTTTGTAATGGATCTAATATGGCACCTATTAAGGTTAAGACAGGCATTAAGCAGGGCTATGTTATTACCCCCAATGCTCTTGTCCATCTCCATAGCTGTAATGCTTTATTCGATTACTGATAAGATATCAGCACCAGTTGCAGCTTATCTATTGAATGGATGATAAGCTGTTCAAGCAACACAGCTTCCTTTGTAGAACCAAAATGTCACGAGCCTTAATCTCTGAGCTTCAGGATGCTGACGACACTGCAGGGGCAATATATTTGAGATTCACTGCAAAATGCTCTTCTCCCAACCAGGTTCTAGCATTTCCCAAACTCAAGACCTGGGAAGGATAATCATGCATCTTAAAGTGCAGGGGAAGGGGTGAGAAGTAGTACTCACCAACTTCTTGAAGAGCTGTCAATGCACTTGTAGCATAGTGCCTGCAATCAATTGCTTCAGACTTTGTTATTAGTCTGCTTTAATAAAGATTGCTGCCTCCCTGTAGGTTGAGTCTATTGAAACCCCTACTTCTGTAGGGGTTTCTGAAACTCCTTTCACTATCCACCTACCCAACACAGGAGCTTCTCCATACTGCCTAGTCTGCCAGACTTCATTAGTTGTCTTGGCTCATGGGGGAGAGGATGTGGGTACCTGGGTTGGGGGAGCACCCACCTAGGCTCTGTGGGGAAGTGCAGATATTTGGGGGGGCTGCAATTAGGCTCTAGGGGAAAGGGAGTTTGGGGGTACTGACTGGGGACACCATGGCTGGGCTCAGGGTCGGGGTGGATTGGTGCAGAGAAATAACAACTGGGTTGTCATAAGTGTTTCTTTAAGTCTACTCCTGGGAGAAATGTTGTGTGAATGTTGTTACAGGCATACCTGCTGACAAACATTTTTAAAGAAAATAATTGAAACTGGTATGATTACATAGTGTGATTTTGACAAAATCTGCAGAATTTTTCAATAATGTGCACAGAATGCCCCTATGACTAATAACTGCTAAGGGGCCTCTGGTCACACAGAAGTTTGTCCTGGTGATAAAGACACATCTTTGGTACTTCTGTATTCCTAGAGTTAAACTCATAACGCTCAGCAGGACCAATAAGCTAGTAATCTGTAAGAATAAAGGGGTAAATCCTTTGACTAGGCCATGCATGTGAAGGATTCCAAGGCAGAGCAGTGAAGGAATCTCGGCTCAAAGATAGAAAGGAAGCAATTCATGCTGATCTACAAGGCTTCTCAGGACTCACAATTCTGAACCTTATGCTTGAAGAGAATTAAAATATTTGTGTATCACACTATCAATTAGCTTGAATAAATTGAGGAATAAGAAGGCAAAAAGATTTGGAAAGCAAGGGCTAGCCCTTCTTTTTCACAACAGCTCATTTAAGATGCATAGCCTATAACTACCCCATGAACATATTGGTACAGCCTTTATGAAATAAGGACCAGTGCTTATGTTGTCATTCTTTTTTAAATGTTTATTTGCTGCATTAAAATGTTTAATTACAAAAAGTACAACAGTGAAAATTTTCACTTGAGTAAGAGAAATATATACAGGTTGAACACTGAGAGCCAGAACTTGTAACTATAAACAAACTTTATGGGACCATGGAAAACTTAGCTACACCCATGATAAGTGGATATCCAGCTAACTAAAATCATGATAATGGATGTTGCAGGATGTGTGCCAAATTAGAGTGGTTCAACCTGTATAGGATGGTCTTTCCACTTCTGTATGCTAGAGTTTTAAATACGACACAGCTAGTAAATGGCAGCCTTGATCAAAAAAGTCTACTGTAGGTTACAATATACACTCATCCCTTGCTATACGAACATAACTAATTCCCAACTTTCTGCTTGTAGGCAAAAACTCGTAAGAGGGACACTAAATTCCCATTAAAATACATGTAAAAGCCTCTGATTCATTCCAACTGCTCATAACTCAGTGGAGTGGCAGCATGTGGCACTGCTTTTGAAAGGTAAGTGAACTTTGGGCTTGGGGGCTGGGGAGAGTTAAAGGCTGGGGGCAATTTTGGGGCCATGAGCAGGAGGGAAGGTTAAAACCTAGTGGCAGGTTGGGTCCACGGGGCAGGCGTGGGGGTTAAGGCTGTGGTGGGTTGGGTCCATGGGGAGGAGGGTTAAGGCTGCTGCAGATTGGATCTGTGGCATGGGGGCTAAGGCCACGGCAAGTTAGGTCTGTGAGGCCAGGGGGGTTCCAGGCTGCAACGGGTTGGGGCTGTGGGGCAGGCATCAGGGTTCAGGCTGCAGCAGGTTGGGTCTGCGGGACCACTGGGGGGGGTGTCAAGCTGTGGTGGATTGGATGTGCAGGGCCAGCGGGGTTTCAGGCTGCGGTGGGTTGGGTCTGCAGGGTGTTCAGGCAGTGGCAGGTTGATGTGCAGGGCCAGTGGGGGTTTAGGGTACTGTGGGTTGGGTCTGCGGGGCCAACAGGGTTTCAGGCTGCAGCGGGTTGAATTTAGCGGGAAGGGATCACTTTTGTCTAGTGATCAAAGGTAGGTCTGTGGGTCCCTTGTTTTAGTGAGTGCTCATAAGTAAAGTACTCCTGAATGAGGGATGAGTGTAGTATAATTCCTGACAACAGGAAGATACTAAGCCATAGATCAGAAAGCACCATACATATATACCTGTAACATTAGTAATGTGCTGTGTTTGAGTATACCTGACTGATTCATCCATCCACATCCAGTTTGAGTTTTCAGACTACAGTTTGGGTCCCAACTGTTCCCCACTCTTCTTTGGAAATTCACAGACTGTGTGTGCTGTTGTACTTATATTTCACACTTACGTGGCCTGGGCTGTTACTATAGCATTCAGGCCTACCTATTTGCATGAGATAGAATTTGGGTTTTGTTTGCCCATTTATGACATTCTCACTAAGGTATGAATAAGGACACAGTGGGTACGTCTACACTTGCATTCCACTTTCAAAAGATGTATGCAAATAAGGTGAACTGAAAATGCAAATGAGGTATAAATCTGCATAAATGGCACCTCATTTGCATACTCTAATTTTAAAAGATCTTCTTTCAAAAGAAAGCCAGTGTAGATGCTGCTCTTAAGAAAGTAAACCCATCTTTGAAAGAATCCTCCTTCCTAAAGGGAAGATTATTATTTACTTCTTAACACTTAACTGGTTTATACATTTGCACTCGGATGACTTCAGTGCTATTACCTGAAAGATTATTGTTTTCTTCTTAACGAAGATGGGTTTACTTGGAAGGATTCTTTCGAAGATGGGTTTACTTTTGAAAGAGCAGCGTATACACTGGCTTTCTTCTTTCGAAAGATCTTTTGAAATTGGAATATGCACGAGACACAAAATACACAAATTTACACCTCATTTGCATCTTCTATTTACCTCATTTGCACGACTCTTTTGAAAGAGGAATGCAAGTCTAGACGCACCCAGAGGCCGTGTCTACACTAGCCCAAAACTTTGAAATGGCCACGCTGCTGTTAGGAATAAGGGGATTTTGAAGTTTGCAGGGTCCTTTCAAAAAGGAGCCCTGTCTGGATGAGCCGCGTGGCAGCGAGCTGTGTCAATTTCGAAGTGAATATGTATTTCAGCGCTTCACAAGTAAACTTCATCATGGCATTTCGAAGTTTCGGGCTAGAGTAGACATAGCCAGAGTGTTGGATTGGCCCACAATGAGATAGGGTTTTATAGCACAATCAGAAAAGATAAGGATAAGTGCTAGGTGTTGCTAACTTGGGTGAGAGTCTAATGTATGACAACCTTGATTCCTTTTTCAACACAAGATCAAGCAAGCAGTCAAAAGGGGTAAGGCAATAAGGAACACTAAACAGGCCAAAGAAAAGGTGACCCTTGCCAAAATCCCTCCCATGGTATACAAAAAGAGGTGGCACCAAAGCCCTCAGCCTCACAGGTCTCCAAAATGGAATATGACCAGAAATTAAAAGGATGGGTGCTGGAGCATGCACTACAGGTCTAACTGAGCTGGTTAAGGAAGAGGTGGGGTGTGAGGAAGACATGCTATGGGATATGCTTGCTTGATTTACCTCAACAAGCATCTCATTGCCCACACTTCAGACTCTGGTCTTCTGGTGTTTGAAAGAGAGGGTGAAGGGGAAGTCCCAGGAGGGAGAATACTATTTTATTTCTCATTAGTAGATAAGATCCCCCAGCCTTTGTCTGTGAACTTGTTTTTGAAGAAGCGTCGTAATATTTCCTCAGTACACTTAAAAAAGGTGTTTTCTTCTCCCAATGCACAAATCTTTTAAAAATTATTTTAATCTGTGTCTGTTTAGAAAAGGTAGAATTACTTTTACGCGTCTAAGTGAACAGAACAATATTCAAATTTAGAGTTCTCTATTTATACAATCCTTCCATTATATACGTACACACACAGTTGTTTAAGATCACATCTCCTAAATGTATGAAATTATACCTGACATTCTTAGTTACCCTTTCCATTCAAAAATAAGAGAACTCTATCTTATCACATATTAAGTTTAATGTATGTGAATGTCAATATAACAAAATTAATGTCAATGTACTGCTAGTAACAGGTGTTATGTATATGCTATTTAGCAAGACCGATGGAATTGTTAAATACAACAGTATGTTGTCTTTATTTGCATAATCACTACCAGTATCAGTGCAGCTGTGTCAAATAATATAAATTTCCATCATTCTATGATGTGACAGAATTCCAGTTTTTGGTAGAGTACACAAACCTGTCGTGTTTTCTTAAACTGAATAGATAATATATGATCTGGACTGAAATGCAGTGCATCATGGAAGTCTTTTTCCTCGGTAGTGTATCAAACTTAATTGCAGTTGATTGAAAAGAATTCACACATTTACAAATGTCTAAACTGTCAAGCTAACCAACTCATAAAACGTTCACCTCTGAAGTAAGTCTGAGAGCACTATCCATTATTTTATATTCCAACCATTGTTAATAATGTATTACAAATTTTCTTTTTTGCTGACTAATGATTAGCCTATTCTATGTATAGAACTTAATTCTTTTATATCTGTTATTAATTCTAGTGGTTGTTGATTTATAAAACTGTTGTGACAAACATGCTTTTATTCACTGCTCATTAACTTAAAACGTATAGTTCTGTGGGGTATTTTTGTTTGTTTTTAACCTTTGTGGAAGTACAACAAGGCATTTATATTTGCCTTAATTTATAAATAAAACCTTTGCAAAGATCTGATGTAACTGAATCCTACTTTTAATTAAATGGATTACTTTTTTCAGGGAGACATGCTTTGCAAGTTTAGTTTGTAATTATTGTATTTTTTTTCCTTACAAGAAATAACTCTCAGTTTTTACTTATGACATTTTTGAAAATTTCAGATTCACAAGTATCCCACCACAACTTGGAGGGACAGCCTTTTCCAAAAATCAAGGGGTGGGGAACCTATGGCCCGTGGGCCAGATCTGGCCCATGAGGCATGGGTCTCACCCCCTCCCACATACACAGCAGTGCAAGCCAATTATAGCGCACCAGGCTACACAGAGGGCACCATGGCTGGATCACCAGCTGCCCCCTGTGAGGGAGTGCGGTGGAGGAAGCCCTGAGCCCCACGGGCCCAATCAAAGCAAGCCACAAGCTGCACATAACCTGTAGTCTCTGCCTGGCAGAGGGAGAAAGCAGCTCCAAATACTGCAGGGAAGCATTCTCTGCAGACACCACCCTCCCATTCCCTTGCCATTGGCTGACAATCATGGCCAATGGAAGCAGTGAGGAGCGGTGTTTGTAAGGAGATCTTTCCTGCAGTGCGCAGAACCACATAAAGACACCTCCACCCCTGCCCCTCTCAGTAGCTGTGCCAGGTAAGCAATCCCCATCCTCTTTTAAATGAAGGAAGTAAAGACATAGTCTTCTTTCACTAAAGACTACTATAGTGCTAAAAACCAAGAAATAGGTTGTGATCCAACCTAACATTAACTGAAGTAGTTATAACTCTCATACTTCCAAAACATGGCCATTTTTAATGGTTACTACAGAACTGGTATGTGTTCATGTGCAAACTACAGTTTTATCTAGTCTTTCAGTTTTCCAGTGCATGATGTATGTTTTCAGTAAAATATCCTTATTCAGAAATTCAGTCTTGCTCTTGCGAAAAACCTAATTGTCTAGAACATGCTTTTAAACACAAAATAGAAATTACTGATTGATAATATAGTTCCAAAGCTGAACATTTCATGGCACACGTGATCAGTTACTTGCACATATACCTACTGGGGCTTGGCTGCACTTAGCATATCTCAGAGGACAGAGTGATCCATCTTTTACACAAACAGCATGTTACTTGATAGTCCAAGACAGAAGCATAAAATGTTAGACATTTTTATCTAAAGAATAAAAACTAGAAGTGTATTCCTTTTATTCCCCCAGCCAACTGACTGATCCCAATAAATCCATGGGCAATCCCCTACCCTCCCTCCAAAAAAACAAAACTTACATATTTCAACAAATGATAGTGATTAATTTTTTTCCAGAGTACTTTTAAAATTTGTTATACAAAAACCAGCTGCCTTTTTTAAAAAGAGATTTTCTATATTATAACACATAAAATTAAGGTGCAAGAATTTTAAACAAAAATTAACTAAAGACCTTTATTGACATCACAGTACATTCAATAGTAATTTTAAGAACATACAGCTGAAAGAGAATGGCATGTTTTATAGTCTTATTAAGCACTACTATTTTTGAAAAAAATGCAATACAAAGAAATCCTATTTTAACTCAGCAGCATTTGGAAAAAAATACACCTATTTACAGTTTAAAAAAGGAATCTGGTTTCACCTACACAGCCACAATGTGCCTCTATAATGAGACAAGCCCTTAAAACTCATGGAATTTTTTAATGTCATATCACTGGTGCCACACTGTTCCTCAGTGTTTACGACGAGGAGGGGTGGTTGACCTGAAAAATAAAGGGAAAGCAGAAAAAGTTAATGGGGCAAAGACACTCCCCCCCAAACCACACATAATTTAGGCTTAATAATTAGTAATTTTAAGAGACTTTCCAAAATTATTTTTGCCCCAGACAATTACAATACCAAATTTTATTTAAAGTATACTTTATATGTTGTACACAAGAAGACAAACAGTAAAACAAAAAAATAATAATCAGACAAAATACTTAAAAAGTATACTACCTTGATCGTGACTTAGACTTGTGTTTGCGGCTTGCCTTCTTACCAGACCTGTGAGATTTCTCCATGGACTGTGACCGACTATGCTTTGATTTCTTAGCCTTCTTTTCTTTGCTGCTTCCTGGCGATTCAGAACTGCTCCTTACACTAGATTCAGAGCCTGAATGTTTTTTACTATCTTTGGTAAAACTTTTCTTGCTTTCCTGTCTAGAATCCTGTCTTAAAATTTTAGCAGACATTGAATTGCTGCGAGACAGAGTTCTTTCACTATCTCTTTTTCTCTTTAACCTACTGTCATCATGATTGCCAGACTTACTGTCTTTTTCTTCTTTTCTTTGCTTCTCTTTTCTTTTCTCCTGGTCTCTCTCCCGTTCTCTATTCTTCTTCCTATCTTTATCTATGCTCCTACTTCGTTCCTTTTTCCTCTCTGGATCTTTACCATCACCCTTGTGCTTGTGCCTATTTCCACTAACATTTCTATGCTGGTCATCACTTTTACGCCTATCTCGACTCCTGCTGCGACTAGCACGACTAGCTCTTCTGTCCCTTGAGTGACTACTGCTTCTACGCCTCTCCCAACTTCTTTCCTGGGAAGGACTACGATTTTTCCGCCTCTCCCCTCTTTCTATGCTCATATTTCTGCTAGATCTCCTCCTTTCCCTTATCTTTTCCCTACTTCTACTCCTCTCTCTCCTATTCCTATGAGAATAACTCCTACTTCTACTGCGTCTAATTTTATGTGATGGAGATCTACTGTGACTACGTCTCTTCTTCCTTTTAGGAGAGGAAGACTGTGAAGAACTGCGGCTACTACCTGAGCTTGTACTGTATGATGTACTGGACACACTACTGCTGCTACTACTGCTTCTACTATTGCTGCTAGTAGTACCACTACTAGTACTTCTTGACCTACTCCTTCCTGTTCTCTCTTTTTCTTTAACCTCTTTTTTGGGGTCCATATCTGGTGCAGTTTCACCTGGAGATCTCTTCTTTTCATTAAACACATCATCCTCTGTTTCCTTTGCTTCCTGTGGTGCCAAGTTGCTATTTTGCTCTCTGTTGATGAATTCATTCATCTCTTTAGCAATTCTTTCATTTTGTAGTTTTTCTTCTGGAAAAGCATATAAGAACCGCATAAGTAACGCCAAATAATGGGGTACAGATACATGAAAAGAAAGCAAACGTTTTGTCATTTTTGGCTAAGGAACAAGTTCCCAGACCATCCTAATTATTTTAACAAAACAATTCACTTGCCACTCCTGAATACACCATCACTTAAAAGTTCGCAAATGATTTTTAACCAAAAAAACAAAAAAAAAATCCCCCAACACCTCCTTCCAACCCTCTCATTTGACATACAGAATTTAGTTCAAAAGCCTGTACTGGCAGAAGGTGCACTGGATGACAATTTTTCCAGCTAATTTTACAACACTATAAATTTAGGAGTTACCAAAAAGGAGGTTTTAGAAATTTTTAAAAGGCAAAGGAGATATTTTGAACCTTTTCTGATTTTTTTTTAATACAACTCAAGCATGAATTTTGGCAAGGTATTAATACCTATTTTATGTTCATATTTTGACTGTATCTGAACTTGGTGCATATGAGTAAAAGAAACCACTGTTTTCAGAATGCCAAAATAATTTCAAACCAATATATACCGAAGGTGTGTTAACTTCTCAACCCTACAGATCACACTTCTAGAAAAGAACAGTGGAGATTCTATATCACTCATCATTCAATACTGGGCTCTTTGCTGAGACTCACTGGCAATGTTGTGGAGGGAGAGGAGATATGGTTCTCGACTTGAGAACACTTTGTGAGCATATACTTCTCCCAAAGTTCCTTGTGCAATACAATCCTTGTAAAATTCATTTCCATCTGCCCACCTTAAAGACACTGTAGAAAAGGCTACAGATGGATATGCTAAAAAAGGAATTAATTTTACTCTAAATCAGGACTGAAATATTAAAGGAATTTACTTTTGAAAACTCTTTGTAGAGCTCTTCACGTACACAAACCTTGTGTCCACAGCTGATCTGTGAAAATGGTCTGTGGACATCCACATGCATAAGTGGATAGCTCAGTGGTTTGAGCATTGTCCTGCTAAACCCCAGGTTGTGAGTTCAGTCCCTGAGGGGGCCATTTAGAGATCTGGGGCTGGTGACAAAGATGGTAATAGATCCTACTGTGAGGGTAGGGGACTAGACTCAATGACCTTAAAAGGTCCCTTCCTGTTCTGTAAGATAGATATAGCCATGTATACAAAATGGGTAGCCGTGGGTTTGCAGGGTTCTAGCTGTTGTAATTTGTTCTTTTAAAACTGAAAAATAAATGAAACGGAATATTTATCATGGATTTTACAAGCAGGAAAGATAAAAAAGGGAAACAGAACAAGTCTCTGCAAAGTATCTCAAACATTCTTGAGCAAAACTTTAGAGTTAAGTTTTACCCAGAAAATCTGTATCACCACCCCTCACATATTCCATTAAGATGTAAAAAGTAGGCACGTGCATGTTTTTACAGCAGAAACACATTTAAGTGACTTACCTTCTAACTGTTTTTCTAGTAATAGTTGCTGTTCTCTCTCTTTTCTCCAAAATGCTTCCTGTTTTTGCCTGATTCTGTGTCGCAATTCCTCATCATCAGTATCAGATGATTCAGAGCCTCTGTCACTCCTCTCATCTTCACTGTCTCCTGATCCATAACCACCCAGTCCACCTGCGTGCATAAAGCCCAGTCTATCACGAGGAAAGATTAAGCCTTGTTCTTAATATTTCTGTTTGGCAAAGAGGAGAGTACACTGCCCTTCTTTCACTTTCTCTTCTCTGAAGAAGTCATTTAGGATGAGGGAAGTGCCAAAGCTGGTTGACTGGAGAGTTCAAGGCCCCCATTTCTGCACTGATGCTTAATATCGTGTTTTACTCCTTGTGGACCAGTTTGTCTATTTCTCAGCAAGCAACCATTGTAAATCAGGGCACTTGTCTCATTGCACGGAAGGACTGAAAAAGCTCCATACAGAGCCAGTAACAATGCCTTCCTTCCCATGTATCAGCAAGCGCACAGAGCACCGAAAGAGCAATAAAATGCCTTGGACCCTGTCCCTGAAGACATCTCTGCAATGACTTCGGCAGCCTTCAGTTGTCCAGGGCTTAGAATGCCTGAATGTCAACTTTTCTACTGTGGTTTAGAAAATACTGTACTTCAGAATGTACAGAGATGACTAGAAATGGACTTCCCTCACCCACCAAAAGAAAAGATCTGAGTTTATTCTGGACTGATACAAAGTAAACTTAAACATCTGACAAAGAAGAATTTTACTTTCTTTCCATTTGAAGTTCTCTTAAATCTTTATTGCAATTAGTGTAAAACCATCTGAACAATTGGAAAAGAGAACATCTCACCTCATATAAAGGAATTCAAAGTTCACAGTATCATATAATCAGCATGTAATCACTGACATTTTATTTTAGCATTGCTACTGGACTATGGTAAGATGACAATTTTGGAAAAGAGCTTTTCCTACTACATCATCTAAGAATGCAATTCTACCTTTCGCATCTTGTACATTTTCAAAATGATCACAGATTTGGGCGTTCTTCATATAATGAAAGTACAAATCTATTCTAAATATTTTAATAGGTTTATTTTGCAAACCAGAGCTTTATATTTGATCAACTATGTTGTCATCTGTTATCCACAGTAACAAAGGCTGGATCAAAATGGGAGCAATGCATAAAAATAATCATCTTCCTTCAGAAAGACTGTAGTTTGCTTCTGGAACAATTCACAACCTGTCCTACTAAGATCAGCTATCAAGTAAACTATCCAGCCAAAAAGTACATGCGACTTCTTATGCCTTTACCTAGTTTAGAAACTTAGGCAAGATTCTGATACTCTACTCCTATGATTAGTTTTTTATCTCACAAATTATCTCACTGAAATGTGGGATGATTTGTAGCATAACATCCTATTTCATCTGAGTAAAGGTAGCAGAATGACCCATAATAATTATGGTAATTACATTCTAGTTTCAAAACAATCTCTGGAAATACAAGAAAAGAGTGATCTCCCCAGTAAGCCCCTCTCAAAAATAAGGAAAATACTTACCGAGTCCAGTGAGGGAAGCCAGTGCACTGGACTGTGCCAGCTGTTTTGCAGGAGCTTTGTATCACATCAACAACAGGAACAACATGTTAACACAAATAGCCACGATTTCATAGTCATGAGATTCTATGGTATTGTTAAATCTACTACTATTGCTGTTTTTTGGAGGGAGAGAAGAAACATTAAAAACGTATCATCCATTTACAACCAGCCCTAGATTTTCTCACCGAGTAAAGTTTCACATTATAAATGTGAGTTAATAGTCACTTGCAGATCACAAATCTGTGTCATAGATCCATTTCCAAGTTACAGCATCTGCATATATATTTCAAATACCTTTATTTACATATTTAATTCTACTCAATTATATAAAAACATCACCTGCAATGGTATATAGAGTAGCTTGTTAACAGTGAAAGAAAATGGGCTACGTGAGGATTCAGATTTGTCTCAATATCTAACCAACTACAAGTCTGAGGTAAAAGGACAGCAGTAACAAATAGATATCTACTCTGCAAAAGGCATTAACAAAGAGATACCATTCTAACTAAAGAAATGACTTATATGAAATAAATGGAATAACTGAAACAATTCACAATACACTGCACAGGACAACAGTATATGATTATTGGATTTGAGCTCTAGCAAGTCAGATGCATTATATTTTGATTGCTCTTGGGAACAGTTGCTATGGAATAAAATATTCTAAAATCATGCAAATACAGAATATTCATTGCACTAAAAAAAACATACCTTTAGTTGCTTTACGATGTACATCTTTGGCTACATAATAAATTTCTTCATTTGTAACATCTAAAAGAATCTCTGTCAGCAGCAGCTTGGTCAACAACATCTGAAGAGAGTAATTTTAAGCAAAGGAGGAAAAGTATTGGAACCAAATTCTATATTGTTACACACACCTAGGCCCACTGTTTTGCATGGGTGTAACAACATAATTTAGCTCCTGTCATTTTTTCTACACGAGATCAATTAAAATTAGGATTCTTACATTGTTTTGAAATCAAGTCCAACTGAACAAAAATCTGAACAGTTTGTTCTCTCACAGTGCATTTCAAATAGAGAAGCAGGGCATGAAATCCCACAGATTGCATGATTACTTAATTAAAATAACGTGCATGCATAAGACTTCACAGACTTAGGACATTAAACAACAAGATTTCAGTTTTACAGCGTTCAGAGAGAGACAGAAAAAACAAGTTACCTGCAATTTTTTTTTTAAATATGCAGGAGACAGACTCTCCAATGGGCATATTTCTGGATAAATTCATAATTAAACCTGGGCATACTGGGAACCAGGCCCACCCTCTCTCACTGTGCAAGGCCACAAGATATTGCACTTCAAATATTAACAATTTTTGATAGGAAAGTTGATGCTGGCCCAAGACATTATCTTGCCACTCTTGGACTTCAAGAAGCTGTATTTTAGCAAAATGTTGATTTTCAGGGGGTTGGAATATTAGAATTATTCGTGGAGGAAGATCAGTGAGTTGGACAAAAATGCATGATAAATAAGTGTACTGTGTTGCTCTACTATTTATCATATAGCTACTAACTTCACATATTGGGTTAGTGTATAATGTTACACTTATACATATACAAGTATATACAAGTATATTCTCCCCTACGTGGAAATGCTATGCAAAGAGACACATGATTCCATATATAATCCTGTTCAATGTATAAAACAGATTGCAAAATGTACTTAACATATTAGGTACAGAAAAGCACAAAGGCTCCTCTATGCCAAAAAGCAGAACCATATGTATAGATGAACACATTTTTGAGAGAACTATGTTATTTATACCATTTGATACTCCTTTTCTTCTTCTGTCATTTCTGGTTCACTTTGCTCCTCTTGAGGAGCAGGAGAGGGACTCCTACTGACTTTTCCAACACTTGTAGCTTCTGTGTTTTCAATGTCTTCTTCCTCATCACTGTCCTGTAAGAAGAAAAATGAATATTTCAAGAAAAATTCATAATGAAAGTACAGCAGTTTCTATTTATGGTAATCAACAGATATTGATATAGAACATTTCAGAGTGAAGCAAAACAGCTCTCCCCTTCCCACCATACAAGCCCTTGGAACCTACAGTCCAACCACGAATTACCCATTGATCCTCAGATGGACCATCAAACCAGTATCTGCAGAGGACAGAGGAAAAAATCAAATATTCAGCATAAGGGACAGTTCAAATAGGAGAGGCAGACCCCACAGAGAACGGGTAGATGATACAATAGATTGGTGTGGAGCTAGTCTACAGAAATTAAACCACTCCACAGTGGACATGGAAAGATGGAAGGAAATGGTGAGAGAGAGATCCGACACTGATGGGCACTGAGTCCATGGTTGCTGGTCACGATGATGAATGGAGACACTTGGTCCTAAGGAATAGGATTTATGCAGATTGCATGGATTGGAGGAATATGACTGCATGAACTGGAAAGAGGCTCTTTAGCCAACAACCCTCGGGCTACATCTACACAACAGCCCTACTCTGAAATAAGCTGTTCTGGAATAGCTATTCCAAAACAGGCAATTTGAAATAGGGCTGCTACACACAGAGACTACATCAACATTAGTGTTTTTTTCAAAAAAGCTGAGGTTCTTTTGAAAAATCCAATAGAGTGTCTACACACAAGATGTGTTCTTTCAGTATTAAATTGAATGTGGCAATTTTTCTTGCATCCCTCCTCTGCTCCCAGGATGAGGAAGAGTGCCGTGTTCCGAAAGATTCTTCCAGGGAAAAAAATGTGCATGGATGCCCCAGGGGCCCTTTTTTCCCCGAAAGAGCAGTCCCCCATAGCACTGGATTTTTTGATTCATGGCATTTTGTGGCCTGTTCTTTCAAAAGAGTGACCAGGGTGTGGCCACTCTCTACAAAAAGAGTAGATTGATTTTTCGATCCGCTTTTTTGTGTGTGGTCCCAATCTTCTGAAAGAATTTTTTTCGGAAGAGATCTTCCAAAAGAACGTCTTTTGAAAGACCTCTATAGCATAGACACAGCCAAAATGTATTTCAAAACACCACTCAGCTATTTTGAAATACACAGTCTACACATATAGCACCTATTTTGAAATAGGTGCTGTTAAGACAGCGCATAACGCTTATTTTTAAGTAGGTGTTATTCCTCCTGCAATGAAGTTTACTGATTTTGAAATTTATTTTGAAATAGTGTATGCGTAGTGTAGACAACAGCAAGTTATTTCAAAATAACAGCTGTTATCTCGAAATAACTTGGCTGTGTGGCTGTAGCCGAGGATATCTGTCAGACACGGTAGCTGCCCAAGGAGCAAAATGTACAGCTCTCAACTGCTCGGTCTTTTCAGTTTACAAATGGAGAGAAATGTTTAGACTTTTTCAGAGAATATCCAAGTAAGAAGTGAATGCTTCTACTTACAAATTTACTTTTCTGAGGTAACCGTGGGCCATCTCCTTCTTCAGCTTCGTTTGCTTTCTTTTCCTTTTTAGACATCTGAGAACGTTGCTGTTCCATTCTCTCCTTCTCTAGCTTTTTCTGTTTTTCTCGCTCCATCTTCTCCAGACCCTCACGAATCCAGGCAGGAAGGGTTCTACGTTTCACAGCATCTGCATGCCAGAGATTTATAGTTTTATCAGAAGGAAACATGCATCATATTTATTCTTTTCTCACTCAATAATAATAATAGCAGCAATTTGTTTTCTAAAGCAATTACAGATTTAAAATTTTATGTTTCTTTTTACAGTGAAACCCATCTCTGAAATCACATTTTTGGGTTTCTCTCATTACAAGGTGTTTAACATGTACCAATCTGTGGAGGCTCCTGCTTCACAGGCATCGCGATGGGTGAACGCTGACGGTCTCTGAACGAGGGCCTTTCCCTTCGGTTCTGGGGAGGCGCTGAAGGTGCTGGAGGACCTGGTGGCCCTGGTGGTCCTGGCTGCCAATAAGGTGGATGAAATCCACCTTGAGGTGGACCAAAAGCAGCCCCATGCTGAAAGAGTAATGCAGTTCATTTTTCTTCACATTTAATACAATGACCTCTAAATTTACTCCTTGGGCTCCACATAGCATATGTGCACGCACGTGTGTTTCAGTGGAACAACAGAAATCCATGCAAATTGAAATCATGGCTTTCTACCCTACCTGTTTTCTAAGTCGTTTTCATTTAAAAAGTCACTATTATTTATTTAGAACTCTGGGTTTTGAAAACAGAGTTTAGAATGTATAACAATGATGAATCTGAATAGGCTGCAGACAATGCTTTCATAGCCTGTCAAAACTATAGTCTAATTCCCTACCAACTATCAACAGAATACTCAGTTAAAACTGGGGCCACAAAGTACACCCTGATAGCCAAAGTAGCCTGATGTGTGGACCTGTAATCATGCTTTCCCTCTTACTATAACTTGAGGACAAACGGTGAAAAAGCTGCAAATTTTTGTTGCTCATTGCTGGACTTCACATGCAAATTCCACTCATCCATCCATCAAGGATGTTACAAATAAAAAGATATATTAGGGCCAATCAAAATAATGCATACATTAATATGCATGTTTGATGTAGTGCTTACATTCCTATTAAGTTGCCATGTGATTCAGAGTTGCAGAGTTGTGGCACAGATGAGTAAATGTTATAGTTGGAGCCTAAGAAAAGCCATCATATCTATTTAAAAGGATTGTGTATAGGTATAAGTTGCAAGCATCAAATATTTTATGATGGGATTTATATAACTCAAAATTACTGAACCCGCCAATTTTCAGGATGATTAAACCTCGAAGCAGGAAACCAGGATTAAAACAGATTTTAATTGTGTTTTGCATGTGTACTTATTTTCTCTTAAAAAGGTTGATTTTCATTGGTTGGTAACAATTAAAACGTGTTGATTTGCAACTACATGTATTATCTACACTAAATCTGATACTCTTTGTTAACCAAAGGACATATTATCTCTATGTACATTTCTTTAAGCAATTATACAGCTTAACATATATTTGTTTACTTTTTCATTATGCTTGAAATTATGTTTATTACGTGGATGATGCATTTCCTACCTATTAGGTCCATTTTAGGTGTGAGTTGCATCAAGCTCTATTTGCATGTAAATCAGAATTCGATTAAGATGCACAAAACCCAGAATTTTTGTTTTTCATTAGTTAACTAAAACTTCCTTAAATGAGCTAGATACATAAAAAAAGTTTGCTAGAACACGTTCTGCATTTTAAACTGATTATTAAGAAAAGAAATATATTTGGCCATGGCAAATGCTAATAGGGAGTGCCACAGTAAATAAAAACAATAATTATCTGTATTAATAAATTGAACTGATCGTTGCTGAAAACAAAAAACCAGTTCTGTATCACTTTAAAGACTAACAAAGTAATTCATTAATTGATGAGCTTTTGTGGGACAGACCCTCTTCAGATCTAGAAGACTGTTACTGGTTATCATGGCCTTCAAGATTTTAGAACTTGCAGATTTCATTCTCTCACACACTTTGAATAAAACTAGTCCTTGATCTCTCTGAATAATCTGAAATAAAGAAAACATCTGCTTCTGATGTCAAAAGCTGACTGAACTTGAACAAACTCTGGTTCTGGGTGCTTAGTCAATGTCTTCCGTCAGCTCAGTAATGTGACTTCCGTTAAAACTTGGGGAGAAAACCTGTACTGATTAATATTTTAAATTCAATTTAAACGTTAATATTCATAAGATGTTTAGGACTTCACACAGATTGTCTTAATCTGAAATTTAATTTTTAAATAGGTTTATTTTAAAAGAGAAATATCTTTGTTTTGCTTTCCTTTTAAATCAAATTTTTAACCACTGGGGTTTTATGATATTTTTTGATTATCCAAATAACTGAGACATTTAGCACTTCCACTGTAATTTTAAAGATACTAGCATTTACTGCATCATCTGCTACAAACTGGACCTTCAGTGCCATTTTTAAAGGATTCTGAGAAATTTTCATTACAGCTCTTAGTAACAGCAAACAGAAGACTTTTACACCCTGAAGTATTTGAAAGTGGGTGGTTTGCCTCCTATATCTAACATTAGGGTTGCTAGTTTTGGTTGGATGTATTCCTGGTGGGTTCAATGCATGACACAATGATTGATCTTTAATTAAAGATTAATTCCTAGAGACTCCAGACTAATCATGCAGTGCTGGCAACCATAACAATGACGCCTGACGCTACAATTTAAAAGTAGAGAAATTAGGATAGAAAACAAAGAAATTCTTACACCTTTTGTCAGTCTTCCTCCTCACAGATTTCTATTGTCTGTAAATATGAGGTAGATGTTCCAAAAGGTAGTGTGTGTTTACAATTTCTTTTAATAGGTTTGAGCATATAACACCACTGACAATTGGGCAAAAAAACTAGAGTAAATTCTGTGGATATAGAGACTTGAACAATACCTCTCACTGTAATATTAATACTAAAAAAAGCCTATTATATAGATATACTCACTATACATAACTATTTGCAAGAGTAAAGAAAAAAATTGGATATGACTTCTTTTAAAATATAATTGTTTATTCATAGACTTAAAGAAGATAGAGATGGAAAAGATCAAGTGGATCATCCAGTCTATCTCGCTGCAAACGCAGGGCTTTTCCCTACAGTACATTTTCTAATATATTTAGATATATTATTTTCTGAACTTTATTTAATGCTCTCTTCCTTTACATAACTTTGTCATGTTAATTATATACTGGAAAACATGGAGTCATTTTAACCTTGCACATAACAACCATTTAACATTATTTATGCCGGAAAAAAAAACTTGTTTGGCCTCAGATCTGAAAATTCTAAAGTCTTCTTCTGTACGCATAACATATTTTGCATAGTGTTAAAATGTATCTTAGCTGCTAAGATTTAACAGCTAACAGACTTGTTGTTGTTCGCAGAACTGTAGAAAAAGAGTCGCCGCTAGATATTCTTAGAGGAACACTTCCACAGAAGGGACTCTGCACGTCTACAATAGTAAAGCAACAAATATGTTTCACCTGATAGTCAAACTGGTTCACTGGCCCCATTGCAAAGTTATCGGGTGGTCCCCCAAAGTTGTGATTGTTCTGGTTAAATATATGCCTGTTGTCAGAGGCAAATTCCCCACTATCCTGACTGTTACTGTCTTCAGATGGAGGAACAATTTCCATTGGACCTGGAGCTGGAGGCATCCACTGTTGATCTGGAGGTGGATGTGGAGGTTGGTGAGGCATTCCCCATTCTGTTCAGGATTTAGAATAAAATTCAGTATGATATTAACCGTGATACTTAGACAAACAATAAACATTCTCAACCTATCAATCATATGAAATGCCAAAAAACAAGACTTTCAGCTTTTCTCAAAGTCATGTAGGTATAAACTGACATATATTCATAGATTAGGGTTATGAGCAGCCATTATACCCATCTAGTCAGATATCCCTGAATTAATTCCTGCCTCAAATCCAAAAAATGTGGTTATACTATAGCATGCACTTCTTTTAGAAAGTCACCCAATTTTGATTTAAAAATCTACAGCAACAGAGAATCCACCACGACCTTAGGCAAATTTTCCTAGTCTGAATTTGTCTAGTTTCAACTTCTCGCAATGGGACCTAATTACGTTTTCGTCTGCTAAACAGCCCCCTAAAATCAAATTTCTGTTTCCAACATACATACCTACCAAGTCACCTCTCCACCTACTCTTTGGTATGTTAAACAGACGAATATCAGTCTGTAACTATCACCGTCTGAAATTCTTTAATCATTCTCATGACTTTTCTCTGAATCGTCTCCAGTTTGCAATACACTTCTGAAGTATGAACTCCAGAACTGGGCCTTTATTTCAATGGTGATTGGGTCAATACCAAACACAAAGGTAATCAACCTCTTTAATCAAGATTCCTATAGTATTTATGCATCTTTAAGAATGCAGTGGCCCTATACTGCACTGCAAGCTCATGTTCAGCTGATGATCCATCATACAACATGCCTTTTTCACAATTTCTACTTCCAAGGATAAACTCCCCCATCCTATCACTATGGTTTATATTCTTCATCTAGATATATGACTTTACATTTGGCTATAGTGAAATGTATACTGCTTGCTTGCATCTAGCTTACTCAGAGTCAGATTACCAATGGAAAAATTTACTATTCCACCAATCTTTGTGTGTTCTTCAAATGTCATCAGTAATCAGTAATGATTTTTTCCTGATCACTGACAGAAATATTAAATAGTGCAAAAATCCCTTTAGAGACCATTAGCAATACAGCCACTCAATAAGGATTTGACATTTGTATCTCAAGTTCTGTAAGTTCACTACACGATGCAGAAAATTAATCAGAACAAAATTACAAACAAACAAAGAAATCACCCCCACAACAGAAAACCTGTGGCAGCACAGAACTTGAATACCAGGGTGCCTGTAATACTAAAGTGCCTGTAAGACACATCTTTGTAATGTGAATCTGCTTGGGGTAATTTGGCCAGCCAATCCTGAAGACTGCCCTACTTACTACAGCTCACCTGGTTGCACTCTGGAAAGAAACGCTGCTTAGAGTCTCTGCACACATGCATACTGCAGCCATGCTTCCCTGGATATTTTGTATTCCAATTCACTGACTTAACCACAAAACCAGGCCTCTTCCTCTTTTACTGTACACTATGGCTACAGTTACATTAGCAAGTTCTGGCGGCAAAACCCCGGTTTTGTCAACAGAACTCATGGAGCATGCACACACAAAATGCCTGTATCTGGACACAACACAGCACGTTTGCTGGCAGTGTTCTACCTCAAAGCTTTGAGGCTTAACGCTGCTGTCGACAGACTCTCTTGACAAAAAAAGCTGTGTGGATGCTTGGGCAGAAGAGGGGCTTCTCTCAACAGACAGGGCATCCAAAACAACGGGCACTCCTGTCTGCTGTTTTTCCAGGTGCCTGTTTTCTCAAGGGAATGGCTAGGCAGTCTGGCTGCTTTGTTGGCAGAGGTGAGCGCTCTCCCAACTGGCTTTTGTGTGAGGCTGCATTCTGTCAACAGATGTTTTGTCGGGAAAACTCTCCTGACAGTGTCTTCTGCTGACAGAGTGCTGTAGTGTAACCTCAGCCTATGTAACTTCTACCTTTCAAAGCTTACCTTCTACTCCATTTTGTTAAGCACAGATATACACCACAAATTATGGTTCGGGATAGTCTATTTAAATTAAAGTTTCCATCTAATTCACATAGGCACATTTGTTAGTATACTAATGGAACTTATCTTTCAAACACAACTCAGTGCAAATTTTGGGATGATCTCTCCTCCTCCCTCGCACTTGTAAAATCAAATACAATTGACACTGGACCAATAAAACTATCTATGGGTTTAGAAACTAATTTCCTGACAAATTTCACATCACCGTTACGTTCTGCAGGTGTGATATCTCAGTATTTTAAAAAAATGCAAAAGAAAATGTTTGCAAAATAATTCTTAGGGGTAAAGCTGCTATTCTACTATTTTTATGCTTAAAAATCAGTGCTATTTTTAAATGAAACTTTCAGAACAAACAATTCCCTTGATAGGAATAAATATGTATGTTTCAGCTAGGAATTCAATTTTGATAAAATTATATGAATTGAAAGTAACTCATTTTATTTTAAAATGGTCACTTAATCTTAACTATTGGTGTTCCATGTGTGGTGCTTATAAATGGGTAGGGTAAGACCCAAAGAGAGCAGATAGCCTTAAAAAAACAACATACGTGCAACAGACGTATATTTCACAAAGAGATGTCCAATCATTTCTGGTCTCAAAGCTTTTATGCATTGAAAGACCACCACAGCAAGCATCTACCAGCTAAGTGCTAGACAGAACTTATTCCATAACCTCTCAAAATCTTTGCACAAAACAGACACTCTCTTCCTCAGAAGCACATTGTACCCTTCAGTGTTCCAGGTCCTACCAACATGGAAATAAGAAGGGAAACAAGTAACTGAATTCCATGGGGGAGAAAACTGAACACGTGCTCCCCCTCCTGTATTAAAATTCAAACACCAAAGCTAACAAAAACTGCTATATACACACACTAACTGGTGCCTATGAAAATTTTAGATTACTACTCGATAATGGAGTAAAATATTCATGATTGTGCACCTTACCATCCCTGAACCAGCTATTTGTTGAGTATAGACATAACACTGTCAGAAATGAGTGGATGAAATGCAGTAGGGAGGGTGACAAGCACAGAAAACAGAGAAACATGGCGTAATATAATACATATTCATAAACACCAAATAAAGAATTAAAATATGGGAGGAAATGGGGAGGGGAAAAAAAAACCCAAAAACCAAACAAACCTGGCTGCCACATTCTGTTGAAGTTGGGATCCCCCTGAAAATTATTATGGTTATTTGGACCAGACTCTATTCCAGAAATATCCTGTCCATTTGGCATCATTCCTTGTTGTTCCACCACATTCTGCTGCCCTGAGGCTTCCCGTTGGGCAATCCATGCCTGAGCTAATGCAGCCCAATCAATCTGACCTAAAACAAGTTCAGAATATGTTACCATTTCAGTATGAAACTTCCAAAATACAGTTCTACTGGTGAGCTATACCTATATTCCCTACAGCAGTGTCTCCCAAAGTGTGGTACGCATACCTCCGGTGGTCTGCGAAAGGATTTCAAAGGGTAAACAGTAAGAAATAAAATTACCGAAATTCAGAAGATAAGCACTGGGGGGAAGCGGTCTGATCTCTTGATGTGAATGAAGAATACAAAATCAAATTTTAAAAAAGGTGGTAACGCTGTAAATTCTATACTTAGTGAAGTTTAGTTTAAGAAAGATGTATGGGTAGAGAATATATTTTGTAGTGTGTTAAAATGATCTTTTATTTTCTCATAATGGTCTTGACTTCCCTAGTCCTTTTCCATTCCCTTTCCTTTTCTGCTCCTCACTTTTGCCTTGTCCACTCTCCCATAATGGTTTCTTAACTACTGTCTGTTCTGCTTTGAGACTGGACTCACGACTATTTGATTCCAAAATGTTTCTCCTACAATCCCTCCTTGCATTAAAGGAAGAGACCAGCAAAGGAACTGGAAACAACTGGAAGTTTAACAAGATAGAGTAGACAACAGGTATAATACACTTCTAAAAGTCTTCAAAGTGAGTAACTATACATTAATTACTCCTGATTTAAGTGATCTATGTTCGGATGTGTATAAACAAGAGCATAGAGTTCCATTTGCTAGTCATCTAGTTTAAATGCACAATTTTCATTTTCATGTTTACTGAAATACACAATTTTCACTTTGATGTATTTATTGTCACAAACTGTATTATTATTCTTATTTCATGTCTTATTTATAGAGAACATAATTTGAGTTTAATCCTAAAAATGTTCTGCATCCATATGTATTTTGAGTACTTCCAATCTTCCACAATTCCCATTTTTAAGTTTTAGTCCTGCAGAACACAAAGAAGAGTTACACTCATCCCTCGCTATATGAGCACAATTGGTTCCCAAATTTCTGCTCATAGGCAAAAACTCATAAGAGCGACACTAAATTCCCATTCACATACATGTAAAAGTCTTCAGTTGGTTCTAACTGCTTGTAACTTGACATGAACCAGTTGAGTTTAGGTACTTTTCTAATGTATTTGAAAAGTTTGGCACCAGAAATAGGATGTAGTATATGTATGTAGAGCAGGGATTCCCAACCTATGGGTTCCATTAAGATTTGTTAAAGGTCGCCAGCTGGGCAGTTCCCAGCTGCATGTGGCTGTTCAAGAAGTCATTTGCAGTTTCTTAACACTACTGCCTCAGGCAGATATCTATCAACAGAGACAGCTGCTGGAGACGGCAGCTATTTCTATCACTAGGAATAGCTATTACCTTATGCTTAGGTGCTGAAATCTTAACCCTTGAGTTAACTGGTTTTAGACTGTTACATGCTGGGAGCAGGAGGGCTGGGGGAGCTGTCCACCCTAGCACCCCCTGTGAAGAGGCTATGTGAGGGAAGAGGAGTGTCTAAGGCTGGGGGAGGTTTGGGGCTGCATGGGGGGTGTGGTTTGTAAGCCTAGGGGCAGTTTGGGGCTGCAGAGAGAGTCCAAGACTGGGGCTGCTGGGGGATGTAAGACTGGAGGCAGTGTGGGACTGCAGGGGGAGTCTAGTTTGGGGCTGCTGAGGGGTTCTAAAGTCTGGGGGCGGTTTGGGGCTGCTGTGGGAGGTGTTAAGGCTGGGGGCACTCTGAGACCGTAGAGGGCAGGGTGTGTTAAAACATGGCCAAGGGTGAGGGGTGTGGGGCAGGTGGGTAGGACTAATACAGTAAATCCTTGAGTTACCCGGGGGTTGTTCCTGCAACCCCTGCATAACTCGGATTTTCCTGTCAGGGGAGGGGAGCCAGGAACCACCAGGGCTGGTCAGTTTCCTGGCTCCCAGAGAGGCAGTAACTGGGACTAGGGGCAGGCTGGGTCCAGACTCCCCATGGCTTGCGCGGCCGGGAAACTGATCAGCTTCATGTTCCTGCCATTGCAGGGGAGGGAACCAAGCTAAGAGCCTTCTCCCTCTCTTCCCCCAGCCTCAGGGCTGTCAGACAAACACATGTCTGAGGGAAGGGGGAGAATGCTTTAGCCTCAGGGCTGCAGGTCTCCCTGCCCCCCACCTTCCCCCAGGCCAGGGCCCCTGCAACTGGCTCATATAACCAAGGGAAGTTCACTTATCTAGTGAACATAGGTGGGTATGTGTGCATCCCTCATTTTAGCAAATATTCGTAAGTACAGTGCTCGTTAAACGAGGGATGAGTGTACTTTTAAAAATCACAGAGTACCTTGCATCTGAAAAGCACTTTATAAATATTAATGAATTTAATGTCAATATTTAAGTAAGGCATCTGTAAGTTTTCATATTTTACATAAACAAAAGTACAGGCAAGTTCAGGGACTTGCTTGTGGTAAATGTCAGGTCTCCTGGTCTCTAGTACTCTGCATTTACCACAAGGCCATCTTTCCTCTCCCCTGTATCCCCGGTGTTATGCAATTTATCTTTACAATACTGGGGAAATAATCTGTTTGGGGCTATTAAACTTCTGGTGGATTACCACAGACCCAACCACGTATAAAGATACTGTCATAATAAGTATTAGACATCATAAAGGGCTTGGCTACACTTAAGCAGAGTAAAGATGTGTTCTCAAATGCAAGATTTATCATTAGTTAGCTTGGCCAAAAAATCAAGGACAAATATAGCAGAATAACTGTTGGGAGTAGATTATAGTCTGTCAATATTTTATGTGCTCAAGACAAATCAATGTACTTACTTGTGATGTGTATATTAAAAATCAATAGATTAAAAAACAAACAAAAAACCCAGTGTAAGCACCACTGTGACTAAGGACTTGTTTACACTTACTGGTAGAATTGATGCTCTGGAAATCAATCTCTTGGGAGCTGATTTAGCGGGCGTAGTAGGGATGTGCTAAATCAACTGCTGCTCATGCTCCCATCAACCCTGAAACTTCACAGGGTCGCAAGGAGTAAAGAAAGTTGATGGGTGAGTTTCTCCAGTCAATACCCAGCAGTGGGGATGCCAGGATATGTCGAACCAACTTGCATTGACTCCACATAGCTGGAGAGGCGTAACTTAGTTTGACGCTGGCCTGTATAATAGATCTGCCCTAAGAATTCTGTTGATCTATTTGTTCACAAGAACATCAGAAATACAATTTCCCAGTGGCTGGTATTAGAAAGGAGTAACCAAAATCATGCTATAATCCAAGGACAAAAATTCAGATCACAAAAAAAAACAATTAAAATTGTATTTTGCTAGCACAAATCTTATTATTCACTTACTTGGATCTTGCTGATGCTGGAAGGACTGCATCCACTGTTGCTGGTTCAAAGGCCATTGCTGCCAAGGCTGTCCACCTTGATCCCACATCTTTAGTTCTTTATATAGTCTATAGTCAATAAAAAGTGATTTTACGTTTGAAATTAACATATTTGAACCCACCGGACTATTGCACAGAGACATTTAACTCTTGAAAACCAGGCCGACAAAGCAACAGTAGTTTAGTATTTTTAGCTGGAGGAAAATGTTAACTGTTCAAAACCTCACCTTGAAAGGTATTAAAACAGCTGTGGACTGTTTATGCTCAACAGCACTGTACGAGTTCGGATAAACCAATATTCTTTACCAAAAGTGTTCATGAAGAATTTAATAAATTACAAAATGATATGGTATGAAGTTTCTTAATATAGAGTTACATGACAGTGGTCTACAAACATTTTAAAAAAAGTAAAAATTAATTTACAATTTCACATTTAAGAAGTTATTTTTATAACTAAACACATACTAGCCAACTGACAAACTTCCATATTCTTTTTGAAAAAAAAAAGGTTTTATTATGTAGACAGCATATCTTGTGGATAAAAGGTATTTCTTTATACATCCTACAAGCAATGCTGCTATCAATTTAGGATATACCTACACCAAATAGCATGCAGGCAGAACACAAGTCACTAGCATTTTGATCTGTAACTAAGATCCCCACTATTAGTTGAAAGATGGAAAAAGTTACATGTCATCGACACAATCCATACCTGATTTGCCAGTTAAGAAAGGAAAGAGAGGTTGGAGGCCTGTGTCCCCACAATATTGTACTTTGCATACAGCTGAACCAAACACTCATCGACACAAGCTAGATAGGATGGGTTTTGTTTTGTGCTTAAGTGGTGATGGATATTGGACAAGCATGGCAGAGAGTTAAGACCATGCGTTAAAGACAGAGACACAATATACAGGAAAGGGTAGAGACAGTACAGAAAGGAACAGTGGAGTGGACTGGAAAGAAAAAAGGGAAGACATTCAGCACAGCTTCCTATATTCCCCCACACTTTTGCCACTGAAAAACTGTCATGGCTCTATATATAGATGTAAAAGAAATCCAATTTGGGAATAATTCGAAGAAATTCATTCCCTGGGCAAAACAGGAAAGCGTGTCAAGTGTAAGGTGTGCAAGGAGATGCAGGACTTAGTTGCTTGGATGACACATCATATGGAAAACTGCTTAATGAGAGAAAACTAGGTGGATAAAGATGCAGATATGTTTAAGCAGATCATCTGATAGGTAATGTCACTTGTCAATACATCATTCTCTAAGGTTCTCTCTCTATCTTTTAATGTAAGTGTGATTTTACAAGTAAGTTCCCAAGCTGTTTGCTATTCTGGATGTTGTTTAAAAAAAAGTTCATTTTAGCTAATCCATATGGCTTGTTTAATTAGGTTTAGAATATATCACTCAAGTATACAGTACAGAAAGGTGCAGTTGCCACTATGTTTATATTACATTATTTTATATTACATAATGCATGCACTTTTTATGGAACACCATGGCAACAGACCATAATGGTGATGCCGTAAATCTATTCCCTATTTACTTCAGCATAATTCAGCTTTTCTAAGGGACCACCACTTTACATATGTTCTCTCAAAAAACAGGAGTGCCAGTGAGTCCAATTATCAAAGGGGTAGCCATGTTAGTCTATACCCACAAAAACAACAAGAAGTCCTGTGGCACCTTACAGAGTAACAGATTTATTGGAGCATTAACTTTCATGGGCAAAGACCCACTTCATTGTTTTCGTGAGTTCAATGGGACTCACTCCAAAATTAAGTGCACTCGAAGGCAGTGGTTCCCAACGTTTTCACTAGTATGGATACCCAATCACTCCCCCCAAAACCATTCATAGACCCGCAGATATTCCCCCAAACTATTTATGGACATGCACCTAAATCAATTCCAGTCACTATGTACGCTTCATTGAATGAAAAAGGAAACCACAATATAGATTCTGGAGAGCAATTAACATTATTGGACGATAACTAATTTAAAATAATTTAATTGATTGTAATGTTGAAATTTAAAACTTATTTTCTATTATAATTTTTATTTTTTTTTTTTATTTTTTTCACAGACCCTCTCCAATACCTTTCTCCATGGATCCACAAACCCCAGGTTGGGAACCAGTGCTATAAGCAGAGAGATTTAGCTTTTCTGGTAATGTGATTTAACTCAATGATTTTTTTTTTTGGTGATTTAAGTCAATTCACCCTGATTTAATACTATCTTCCCCTTTAAACATATTCTGAGAGGATTCTCCCTCTTGGGTCTCAACTTCCTACCATGAGCCCAATCTCATACAGCAGGCTCATCCCCCCCCCCCCCCAAAAAAAAAAAAGAAAATTATGTAATTTGTAATTTTGCTTCACAAAAGATAATCTCACGCCAATTTAATTCTAGTAAGATGATGCTCTCCAATCTTCAGAATGAGACTTTAGTCACAGGCCTGGTCTACTCGAAAGAGTTAGTTTGACATAAAGCAGCTTCTGTTGACCTAATCATGTAAGTGTCTAGAGTGGAACTCCCTCCAATGTAAGTCACCTTCTAGCTTAACCTACTTAACTTCACCTCCATGGGAGACACAGCATAGGTAAAGTAAGTTAGGACGACACACGGTCAGTACAGACAACACATTGCTTATATCGCCCGCTGGCTGACAATCCAGAACTCTGTCACCAGGGTAGACAGACCTGAGACCTGCTGCCTCCTCCCTGTGAGGGATGTGGAGCAGAGGAGGGAAGAGAAGAGCCACTGCCCACGTTCTCTTCCCCCGTCCTCAGTTCCTCACTGGGAGACAGCCAGGTTTGAGCTCTTCTTACACGTGCCTCACCCCCCACCGGAAACAGCTGTGGGGCTCCCATATGTCATCCCAGAAAACTGGGCTCATAACAAGAGCCTCAACCTTCATCTCAGGGCTGACATCCCAAAATATGAACCTGTTGTGGTACTCACAGCAGGCGCTCTTGCCTTATTCTCATGGGCTGAAATGCCCCTCTGTGAGCCACACATGCGCGTGCAGGTATATCCCCTACTACATTGCACAACCAAAGAGGAAATGAGAAATATCAGCAGCCTTGAAACTGACAGGAACGTTCATTTCACTGCTGATACGCTCTCTGCTGTAAAACTGAGCTCTAGCACAGCTCAGAGCCCAGGCACTCAGCTCTAGATTTTTAGAATAGCTCCTAGACTCCAGCTGTTAATTTGTAAAGTAGCCACCTCACATGGACAATCTGGACTGAAAAAGACCTCAGTTTTCTCTGAGGGGGATCGTTTCTACCCTGGGGATGATTCTGCACAACTGGAGAAATGACCCCTGCAAAATCCTTTTGCTTCCTTGCAGAAAATGGTTTTGTGGGGATGCAAAGTGAAGCTGCATCAGCTAGTGCTCACTTACCCATCCTGGCAGCTGGGGAAAGGTAAATCACTGGGGAGGAGAGTCTGGGGATGTCCTAGATAAACCAGGAACATCAGTCTCAGAGGGGCAGGGTACGGAAGGATGGAGTTCTCCCTTCCTCCCTCTTCCCTGAATGGAACAGCCAGGGCTGTGTTAGATCAAGCCCCAGAAACCTCCCCTAGTTGCAGGAAGCTCTGCACTTTAGGATGTGTCTGTTTGGGGCAGAGGGTGAGGCTCCATGGGCTCAAGACTCTGCAGTGAGGTGAGGTGAGGTGAGGGTCAGTGCACAGGGGTCCAAGTGTCAAAATAACACAAAATCAGTAACAGTATATTATTTCTGTAATTTATTTGAAAATTCTTGTCAGCAAATAACTGAAATGGTGGGATTATATTGTTATTTTGACAAATAAAATACACACTATCTTTAGAACAGTGTGTACAGAATATTTTATACACACACACACACACGTGTATATATATATATATATATATATATATATATATATATATATATATATGAGAATGACAGAATTTCAGTCCAGATCCTCTGTGTTGGGGTGGCTGCAGCAGAAATTCACCACTGGGAGACTATGGTCCTCAAGCCAGAATGGCTGGCCATGGGAGGATCTGGCGCAAAGGCCCAGTATTTTATAAGACCTGCCAATTCTGTGAAGCTGAAATATTTTAAGTTTCAAAGCTAGTAGTTAGTTAATTTGAAGCTGTTTTGTACCCATAACAGGCCATAAAGAATACCCAAACTTCATGGTGAAGAATAAAACCAGGACATGAAGACAGAGTTATTTTGTCTGCATATTCCTAAACAACATAAAATACACTGTTCTTGTGTTTTCCCATCATGATCCCCAATCAGTGTTCTTAAAAATAAATTTAAAAAATTGTTCTCAAAGAACTGATGAGTGTCTTTCCACATAAGAATACTGGAGAAAGACAGAGTCAAAGTTACAGAGACATGGGAAAAACATCTAGGAAATTAAGGTGCTAGGTGATGAGCTGATTCAAAACTGCATTACTAAGGTTAGTCAGATGCCTGTTAGGAACTCGGGCATACAAAAGATAAATGGTTAGGATCTTGTTTTGCTTGTATTTTCATATACTAACTGTAGGTAGAGCTCATCCGGATTGTATTTGGACAGATCCAAATCCACTTCTCACTAATGAAAAACCATAATGACAGTCAATAAAAGTTGTGGGAGGTACAAAAAGGTTTTTCCCTCACAAAGAGAAATGGTGGAACCCCTTTGAGAAAGAGAAAAGAAAAAAAAATGCGAGGGAAAATAAAATTCAGCATATAAACAGATTCTGGGAGCTTGAAGATGCTGAACATCCCACTGGCTGGCTGTATTCAAGTATTAACCAAGACACCTCCTCTCAAATAGAATGCTATTTCAGAGTGTCACTCAGGAAATGGGAAGAGGGCATGATTCTGATCTCATCAATACATACAATTTAAAAGGCATAACTGGGCATGAAAGGTTCAAGAAGAACTTGAATTTAGTATTTGCCTACCTGGAACAGGAAACCACCACACACAAACACAATATTGCAGTACAGTGCAGTACTCTCTCTCCTCCAGTGAACTCCATAATCAAGCATGATTTTAGTTAGCCAGATGACCACTTATCATGGGTGAGGCCAAGTTTCCAATGCTCCCGTAAAGTTTGTTTACAGACACCAATCCTGGCTGTCAGTGTTCTGTGGTGTTATTTAGCTGTGATTTACCCCCAAATGTTTCCTAAGAGTCCTGTTAGCAGCGGAAGTGTTGGTAACGTGCTAGAAAATACTGACCTCCCATCACCTGGCAAATTCTCTCATCCAGCAGCAGTCAGGTCCCCGAGGGTGCCAGATGAGAGAAGTTCAACCTGTAGTTTTATTTCTGGCTATTTCACCTAACAGTGATATTTGCAGTCTATCTTTTGTATTTCCTTGCTCTAGCATGCCAGGAATAAAAAAAATACCATTTTATCCGAGCGCAAAGAATCATCTTATCCCCCATGTTTTAAAAAGTGGAAGTCCAATCCTAGTGAGGTAAATAAGAAGGAACAGAAACAATGCCAAATTAAGTGTAAAAATGTAATAAGAAAAGCCAAAAAAGATTTTGAGGAGCCACGAGCCAAATACTCAAAGAGTAATAGGAAGTGGGGTCCCTAGATGATCGAGATATGAAAGGAGCAATCAAGGATGATAAAGGATTGCAGAGTGACTAAATGATTTCTTTGCTTCAGTCTTCACAGCTGAGGATGTCAGGGACATTCCCAAACCTGCACCTACTTTGTGGGTGATGAATATGAGGAACTGTCCTGGATTGAAGTGTCATTAGAGGAGGTTTTGGAACAAATAGAAAAACTTTACAGTAACAAATCACCGGGACCAGATGGCATTCACCCAAGGGTTCTGAAAGAACTCAAATGTGAAACTGTGAAATTAACTGTAATTTGTAACCTATCCTTTAAATTAGCTTCTGTACCCAACGATTGGAAGACAGCCAACATAAAGCCAATATTTAAAAGGGGCTCTAGAGGCAACCCTGGCAATTACAGACCAGTAACTGTAATGTCAGTGTTCGGGCAAGTCAGTCAAAACAATAGTAAAGAACAAAACTGTCCGACACGTGGAAGAACATAATTTGTTGGGCAAAAGTCAACATGGTTTCTGTAAAGGGAAATCACGTCTTACTAGTCTATAGAATTCTTTGAAGGGGTTAAACATGCAGACAAGGGGGATCCAGGAGATACAGTATACTTAGATTTCCAGAAAGCCTTTCAAAAAGCCCCTAACGAAAGGGTCTTGTGTAAATTACGTTGTCATGGGATAAGAGGAAGATCCTTTCATAGACTGAGAACTGGTTAAAAGACAGGAAACAAAGGGTAGGAATAAATGGCAAATTTTCTGAGCAGAGAAGGGTAACAAGTGGTGTTCCCCCAGGGGCAGTCCTAGGACCAATCCTATTCAACTTATTCATAAATGATCTAGAGAAAGGGGTAAGTAGTGAAGTGGTAAAGTTTGCAGATGGTACTAAACTGTTCAAAATAGTCAAGATGAAAGCAGACTGTGAAGAACTTCAAAAAGATCTCACCAAACTGACTGACTGGGCAATAAAATGGCAAATGAAATTTAATGTGGATAAGTGTAAAATAATACACACTGGAAAAAATAACCCCAAGTATGAATTCAATATGATGGGGGCTAATATAGCTACAACTAATCGGGAAAGAGATCTTCAGGTTATCGTGGATAGTTCTCTGAAAACATTCACACAGTGTGCAGCAGCAGTCAAAAGAGCAAATAGGATGTTATGAATTATTTAAAAAGGGGCAGAAAATAAGGCAAAGATGATTTTACTGCCCCTTTATAAAACTATGATTCGCCCACATCTTGAATACTGTGTACAGATGTGGTCTCCTCACCGGAAAAAAGGTATTTTTGCATCGTTCAGAAAAAGGCAACTAAAACAATTATGGATTTGGAACAGTCCCATATGAGGAGAGGTTAAAGAAACTGGGACTTTTCAGTTTAGAAAAGAGGAACCTGATGGGGGATATGATAGAGGTACATAAAATCATGAGCGGTGTGGAGAGGGTGAATAAACAAAAGTTATTTACTTGTTCCCATAACATAAGAACTAGAGGACACTAAATGAAATTAATGGGTAGCAGGTTTAAAACTAATAAAAGAAAGTTATTTTTCATACCGCGCACAGTCAACCTGTGGAACTCCTTGCCAGAGGAGACTGTGAAGGCTAGGACTATAAAAGACGAGGTTAGGTCCATAAAAGGCTGTTAAGCCAGGGCGTAGGAATGGTGTCCCTAGCCTCTGTTTGTCAGAGGCTGGAGATGGATGGCACAAGACAAATTGCTTGATCATTGTCTTCAGTCCACCCTCTCTGGGGCACCTGGCACTCGCCACTGTCAGCAGACAGGATGATGGGCTAGATAGACCTTTGGTCTGACCCAGTAATGGCCATTCTTATGTCCATGTCAGACCCGAAGACTGGAACCTATTACAAATCTATTAACAATCTAGTTACCAAAGGGGGAGCAAGAATCTAATTCTGTTTTCTTGCTATACACACAGCTACGTAAAAGAAAGGTACCTAATGAACTCAGATTACCTTTTTTCCAGAAGTGTATATTTATATGTATACACATATAAATACACATACATATAAATACAGTGTATATCTGTTATGCACAGCTTACCAATTAATAGGCTGTCACAAAATATAAATATATTATATATATATATATATATATAAATAATCTTGTGACATTCTCTGTAATGCTACTTCTGTAATACTGTGTGTTACTCTTTAAAATACTAGCCTAAACGTCCCACTCTGGTACAGCAGTGTTGTGACATTCCACCCACATACTAATATTGAAGCAGACACCCTTAAGAGAAACAACATTTTGTAGGACCTACTGTAGAACATGTAATGGCATATTCAGGTTCTTCCTGTGGTCCAATTATCCCCCAACAGACTTATGGCACAAAATCCAATTAGCATAATTTGAAAAGATACCGGTGCGTATACCCCAAAATGGCATCATGCTCTCTTTAGCCAAAGTCAAAAACAATGTGCATGATATCCTATATATAAATTTCCTAATTTGCATAAAACATGCATTTGTTCTGTTTGTCCACCCCCGGTGCCCCTACAATAGAATATTTTCTTGTAGATTTGTAATGTGCCCCCAAATATGCTATATACCTCAATAATAACAGATAAAACCACCAGTTTCCCTTACTTCATCTGGAGGGAAAAAAATGACCATTAAATATTCTAATATATTTTGCAGTCTTTAATATAAAAATGTTGCAAAGTGAGTTTGGACTGACTTATTTGAACTATCTTGGGTGTTATTCTGTTTCACTGAACCCATTTTTAATTGGCCAAATCAAAGAGAGTTAGCATATGGTACTGTTTGTAAGTTCTTGAAGTTATTTAATGCCCGGTTACTGTGAGATCTGCCTTTCGCTTACAATGGATGTATCAGAAAAGAATTATTTGTTTCAAATGCTGACTTCTGGCAGAATACAATCATTTTTGTTTTTCATAAGTCAAGAGCAAAAACTAATGCATTTTTATCTCACAGTTACTTATCAGTATGGCATTTACTGTTATGCTTAACTGTATTATGGAATTAGGTTTTAATATTTAAAATCTACTTTGACCATTCTTCTCAATGTGCTTTTGTCAAAACATGGATATAGGCCTTCCAAATATGTACTAAAGATTCAAAAAGAAGGCCAAATAAAAGTGGTACATGTGACTTTTTTAATACCTACAAGTCTTCAAAAACAAGCAATTTCTGACACAGATTTATATTACTGCCAACTGGAATGAAGCAAGCTGAAGAGAGGTAAATTTAACTGTAAAATAATTAAAAGCACCTGTACTGAAAGACTAATCAGAGGGGAAGAGACTTTAGTCTTCTTTTATTTCAAATTTACACTTGTATAATGAACTGAGCCAAAGGGAATTTTAAAAAACACCATAGCCAAAAAAGTGGGCAACTACACTGTCTTATATGCAAGTTTCTGATGCTTGGAAAGATCCAAGCTACCACATCCTGCCATATGTTAGTCTTCACCTGTTTGTGATCATGTAACCTCACAAATCTGTGATTAATGTAAGACACATACCAAATCTGTTTTAAAACTACCTTTATACATAATATTACATTGATATAACAGTTGCTGCTACCGGACTTATATTTACATGCAACAATTATTTTAAAAATCACAGTCAAAATTCTACTAAATTTAGAAATCGTTCATGAAAAAACTGATGGGTACACAAAGAAATGAAATCAAGTCACCCCAACTTACAGGACTAGCATTGAATTTTTCAACTGATTGGCTAATATGTTGTGTCTCTGAACAGTACTATGAGCTTACATTGGACTATAACATCCTTCTTGAAGGGACTCTTGCAATTTATTCATTTCTCAGGTCAATAAAACCCAGCAAAAGACCCCACTGCAAAGTGTAACTTGTTGTCAATGCCAAACGTCTGAATCCATACCTGATTTGCCAGTTAAGAAAGGAGAGAGAGGTTGGAGGCCTGTGTCCCCACAATATTGTACTTTGCATACAGCTGAACCAAACCAAAGGCCTAACCTGCTTGAGACTCCCTTTCCTGGAGGGATTCATTTTAAAGCAAGAACGTGCTAGACTCGTCCGCATCCTGAGGAGAAAGGTCTTATTGTGTGTTCCAGAGCTGTAACAGAGGAGCTTATATTCCCCCAAATTAGACTGTTAGGAGTTTTAGATAGAAGAGGTGTTACATAATTAATGGTCCTAACATCATGACCTTATTTACAGCAAGTAGTATTTACTGTAAACCCTTATAATGAGGTGTTATAAGAAAGCACATATAAACTACAGAATAAATGTGAAAAATAGCATTACATTCCCAGACATGATAAAACTGTACAAGTTGGAGGTACATATAGGGATGTGGGGCATGGGTGGGAGTTTAGGAAAGATGCTAAAGGTGGGGCATAGGATGTTCAGTATGCCAGATCCAGGATATGCTCTCATAGGGTGACTCCATGTACCTGCTGTTCCTGTCATGCCTCCATCTCTGCCAACGCAACTCTGCGTGCTGCCTCTGCTCATACACAGAAATCGGAGAGGGATGGGAACAGCACACAGAGCTGCCTGGACACATTTTTGCCAGGAACAGCAGGTATGGGGAGCCCATGCAACGTGAACGTCCCCCAGATCTGGCACGGCAAACAACTTACAGGCTTGGGGCACTGGGAGTGTGCTATATAAAAATAAGACAGGCAACATAAAAATAATGGGTCACTAAAAGAAGTGTATTATGTCAAAAATGTCCATTACATAAGGCTTTACTGCACTCATATAAGCAGACCCACTCGGGGCAAATTCATGTGTAAGTATGAGACTCTCAACAGGAGTAAAGACTGAAACTTTGAGCTCTGATTAGGAAGGTGTTTAGAAATGTCCCAACTCTGCTGAGCAGTTCAACTAATTATACGTATTTTGTAAATGATAACATTGGTAATGCTGTTCCTTAGCCTCTCAGTAGAATGATCCTTGGACATGTATGTTGCATTGTGTCTAAATTTCATATAAACTTTTACAAAACTCTAATTGTATTGCAAAAAAAAAAAAAAAGAGTCCTACATATTCACATGCTGATAATTAGTGCACAGAATCAGCATGTTGAATACTAACAGAGAGAAAGCCGTGCTAGTCTATATACTATCAAAACAAAAAAGCAGTCCAGAAGCACTTTAAAGACTAACAGAATAATTTATTAAGTGATGAGCTTTCATTGGACCGACCCACTTCCTCAGATCACAGCCATACCAGAACAGACTCAATATTTAAGGCACAGAAAACCAAAAATAGTAATCAAGGTGACAAAACAGAAAAATATTATCAAGGTGAGCAAATCAGAGTAGAGGAGCAGAAGGGGCATGGGGAGTCAAGAATTAGATTAAGCCCCGTGTGCAAACAACCCCTATAATGACCTAAAAAAATTGCCATCCCTGTTCAAACCACGTGTTAATGTGTCAAAGTTAAATATAAAAGAGAGTTCAGCAGCCTCTGTTTCCAAAGTAGTGTGAAAGTTCCTCCTCAGTAAGATCCAAACCTTCAGGTCATTAACAGAATGGCCCACTCCATTAAAATGCTGGATGACCAGTTTGTGGATCAGGAGTGTTTTTATGTCTGTTTTGTGCCCATTAACTCTTTGTCTAAGAGAGTTTGAAGTCTGTCCAATATACAAAGCCTCTGGGCATTGTTGGCACATGATGGCATACATGATGTTAGCTGATGAACATGAGAATGTGCCCGTGATTCTGTGAATAACCTGGTTAGGTCTAGAGATGGTATCTCAGCATGGAGTCTGTTGCCAACAAGTATTACATTGTTAACAGCAGAAGAATCTTTAAGTTCAAAGAAAAGATGTTTCCGTGTTTTTCCATCACATGGACCATGAACCGATCCCTGTTGCCATTCACTACCTTGCCTAAGCTACAAACCCTATAGCACAAGTGCCTAAACACAGAGCACTTCAGGCAGATACAAATCCAACAAGTAAGCAGGATGCCTCAGCTGGGATTCAGAAGCCATTTAATGGCACTGTGACAGGTGAAGTCCCAAAAGCTAAGCAGCCCTGGGCATGAGAGATACGTCTCCCCCTCCCAGCGGGACCAGAGGCACATGGCAGAGACCTCAACAAAGAGCTTCTCTTCCCGCTCCAGCAGCAGCGTGGGCCACACGCTCCAAGCCAACAGGTTCTGCCCGGGCCGGCCACTCGCGCATGCGCATTACGGGATAACGAGACCGGGCTCCATCCCTCGAGTAGCCCACCAAAAGCGCAGCGCATGCGCGCCGCCAGAAAGGGGGACCCTCGGCTGTACCCCAGCTGCCCCGCGCGGCGCATGCGCAAGAGCCAACCGCCACAGGGGTGGGGGATGCTTTCCCTCATCAGGAAAGTAAACCTGCCCCCGGGACGGAGGGAGCCTCGCCCGGCCCTCCCCTCCCTCTCACACAGCGAGCAGCTCGGACAACAGCGCCGAGCGCCTGCCAGCCCCGTCCCCCTCGGCTCCGAGGAGCAGCAGTGCCAGGCGCTGCAGTCCCTGGTCGCCACTTTGAGCGTTGCCCGCCCCGCTACTTACGCGCACCCCCTCTTTCCCCCCGCCGGTCACAAGCGGCGCCGCTTCGTCTCCGCTACCGCCGATTCCTACCCCTTTACTCCTCGTCTTCACGAACAAGACAACATGGCGCCGGCTGGCGTTCACCCGGTAGTGAAAAGTGCGTCACTGGGCGGCTGACCCCTTGCGGAGCAGAGCGAACGCTCTCGGCCGCCATCTTTAATGTGGGCAATAGATTTGCCGGCGACGCCTCAGCAACGGTCCTCTTTCCTGAGGGGACGCGCGCTGCAGGCATCTTTCGCAAGGACAAGAGCCAAGCTTCCGCGGCCGCCATCTTTAGCGAGGGCGGCTGCCCAGCTCTCACTGAACCGCTTCGGTCGGGGAAGTCCCTGCGGCTTCAGCAGCCACTACGGCTACAGCGCGGCGCCGCTGGGCCCCGGGAGGTACCTCGGGCTCAGATAGGCCGCGGCGGTCTGCCGCCAACCTTCCGAGTCTCACCCTCCCCCGCTCCCGCACGCTGCTTTCCCGCCCGTCAGGGCGCCCCCCCATGGCTGCTGGCTGGGGTACGGGTGGCGAGCAGCACCCCCGGCTTGCCGTGGTTGCCAGCGTATCCAGCTTTTCCAGTGGCTCTCAGCAGCGCCCAATCCGCATTGACATCGCTCACAGTCCAGCTCCCCGCACTGCCACGACGCACGCCCTGCTCCTGGCAACTCTCCACACCGTGACTGACACCGTATGCTCCTCCACAGCAGCCAAACTGCTGCTCTCCCAGCAGCCCCTTCAACCCTCCCTGCTACAACACAGCCCTTACCCTGCCACAAAGTGTACCAGCCCCTCTCCCCTAACCCTCATCCACTCCAAGCCAACCTTCCTTCTACTCCATACCAGCCCCTCTTCCTCACCTGTACTTACAGACCCCTCTCCTGACGCACACCTCACAGAGCTGGAAGGGACCTCAGGAGGTCAAGTCCAGTCCCCTGCACTCCAGGCAGGACCAGTCACCATCCCCCTGCCTTTATTTATTTATTTGCTCCCCCCATCCCTAAATGGCCCCCTCAATGATTGAACTCACAACCCTGGGTTTAGCAGACCAATGCTCACCACAATTCACTGTTCTCTACATACACATTCCCACCCCATCCATATACTTTTCTGCAGAAACACATTTGTCTCATTCCACTCTCTCCCCAGACCTCTTGCTACATCCTGTACTCTTCTCTACACAGGAACACATCCCTACACCCATTCACCACAACTCTCTCTCTCTCTCATGCTCACACACACACACACACACTAAATGCCCACTCACTCTTGTCACAACCCATTCAGTGGTTTAAGCATTGGTCTGCTAAACCCAGGGTTGTGAGCTCAGTCTTTGAGGAGGCCATTTAGGGATCTGGGGCAAAAAGATTTTTTTTAAAAAAATCCCTGAGGGATGGGGCTTGGTCCTGCCAAGAGGGCAGGGAACTGGACTCAATGACCTCCTAAGGTCCCTTCCAGTTCTGTAAGATGTGTGTGTGATGTGTATCTCCATAGCTAATCTTTTGTCACAACCTCTACCTTTCCTCTTATCCCCTCCACTGTATCTTACTGATGAACTGACCAGTTTCAAGATAAAGTATGTACAGAAATGAGGGATCTAAATTTTCTGTTATTCTGTGAAGCTGTAGGTTGTGATAAGTCCTGTTCTTCTCCAGCAGTGCAACATTAGAAGCCAAATACAACATGGAGAATGCACAGAAGGAATGACATACCTGTACTTCCTGGCAAACTTTTTTTTGTCACATATTCCTGCATTGAACTATAACATTGTTACAGTTAACAACGAAATATGGTAACAAGTACATTAACTGATGACCATCCTTCAGGGGGCTATTGAGAGGAGCTCTTACCCTGACCAGAGGCCTGCAGGGCATGCTTTTGTTCCTACCTTACCCCACTGCCTGTGGGGCCTATCATAAAACTGTAAGAGAGGTTGAGGCTTAAAGGATTTCCTCTGTAGGGCTGGTGTATGGATACTCAGTGATTTGAGGGTTGCCTGTGAGTCCTTAGGATTTTGCAGCCTGGAATCAGTTCTGCCATCAAATAGTCAAAGGTAAGGTCTTGTATTCTGGACTTCAGTTGGGAGTCCAGAGACTTGCAACTGTGAGCTGAGCACCATGATGATGGCACAAACCATGGTTCTTCCACAGAATTGGCTGAGTCCAAACTATCCTCACCTTGCTTTCCTCTAGAACCACCGTGAATTCCTGGCTGGCCTCAAATGGAAACGGTTCTTGGAAACTGGAGAGCAAGTTCCAGGAATTATACATGTAGTAGCTCAGGACTACCTACTAGTTCTAGATTCAAAGCTGGATGCCCCAGTTGCGTATACTTGGGAACCCACTACTCCTCCTGTCCATGTTCATCCACTCACTGCTACGTGCACCTCCCACATCCTGGTAAAACACCCTCCCTGCCCTGGGGGTGCCAACTTTCCTGAATAGGATGGTTCAGACCCATTGCAGCAGTTGGCAATCTCATCCCCCACAGCCTTGCCTGTCCCCAGTGGAGTAATGACTCCCCCAACAGGGTGAGGGGGTGCTGATGCCAGGCTGTGTAGGGCACCAGCACTGCTAGGGATGACCCTGAAATGACAGGTGCAGTCACACACCCCAGTCTGAAGTAATAATAACTCAAAATACATAGTTTTCAGTATCCACACTATAAAACTTGTTCCAGCATCATTGGAAGCACATCTCCTTTTAGGCTGCTCAGCCATATGCTGATTCTTTTGGGTTTCAAAATGCATCAGTTGCAACCTCATGATACAACACAAAGGGTAAGATAGGTGGAAAAAGACGGCAGAATAAGTTTTGACAAAACAAAAAAACAGTCATGCAGCACTTTAAAGACTAACAAAATTATTACGTGATGAGCTTTCATGGGACAGACCCACTTCTTAAGATCTGGAAATTCTGGTGAAAGTAAACTGGCACAATGAGAATTTAAAAGAAAGATAGAAAGAACAAAATGATAAATGTAAGCATCCCTTCGAAAGGGCAAAAATCAAAAGAGGGCAGTTGAAAGTACAACTTTTGAAAGGGAACGACTGCACATTACAAGCAGATCAACCCGTCAATCCGCCCTCTCAAAGGGCCACTGCATTCTTTCGAAAAGGTGTGTCCACACAGCTCCAAGCACTCTCTTGAAAGAAGGGGGCAGGAAATGCTGAGGACAGAGTCCCATGGACAACAAGCCCTTCCAGGGCTGCAGGCAGCCACTTCCTTTAAAGGTCCCTCCCTCCACTCTGAATGAGCTGAGTGCTGCTCAGCTGTCACCAGCCAAGCTGAGACCACTTGTGCCCAAGGATGGAGTCCCAGCAGCAGCTCCTGGATGAGAACACCCTCATCCTGGAGACCCTACTGGCCATGCTCTGCACTGTCACTGCAGCTGCCCCCAAGCTACTTGGGTGGCTGAGCAGACCCTTTAAGGCCATGGGGGACCTCCTGCCCAGGACACCGCTGGTACCCCCGTCTGGGTACCCTGACTGGTAGAAGCACCTGGTGCTGGGGGAGTGGGATGATGATTGATGGCCCAGAAACTTCTGCATGTCCAGGCAGATCTTTGATGACATCTGCCATTGGCTTGCCCCTGCACTCCAGCACCAGTACACCTGCATGTGGCCCACTCTCACCCTGGAGAAGTGGGTTGCAATCACCATCTGGAAGTTGGCCATCCCGGACTCCTACTCCTCCTTGGAACACCAGTTCAAGGTGGGCAAGGCCACCGTTGGGGCTGTACTTATGAAGGTAAGCCAGGCCTGAGTCACATGCCCCCCATGGGGGTAGTCAGGACAAGGGGAACCCTCAGCTGCAGGGGGCCACAGGGGGTAGGCAGGGGGAGGGGGCCATGGATGGCCCACCACACCCTTACAAGCGTGCATGTCCCCCTCCTCTCCGTGTAGGTCATCCGAGCCATCAACGTGATGCTGCTGCACAGGGTTATCTGCCTAGGAGATCTGGACGATGCCATAATGGGCTTCGCTGACCTGGGCTTCCCAAACTCCTTTGGCACTCTGGATGGCATGCATATCCCCATATGCACCCTGGCATACAGCACTGGCCAGTATGTCAACAGAAAGGGCTACCATTCAGTGATCCTCCAGGCCCTGGTGGACTCTGGAGGCCAGTTCACTGACATATACGTGGGCTGGGCTGGCCGCTCCCACAATGCCCATGTCTTCCTGAACTGGGCTCTGCCAGCGCCTGGGGGCCATCACCTTCATCCTACAGTGGGAGATCCCAGTAGTGGGGAGGGATGTCACCATTCCACTCTGCATGATGGTAGATGCGGCCTACTTCTTACAGCCACGGCTCATGCAGCCGTACCCAAGCCACATCAACCCCACCTCGCAGGCATTCAATGTCGTGGAGTGGACCTTCGGGCACCTTAAGGGGTGGTAAATGTGCCTCCTCATGAGGTTGGAGGTTAGGGTCCTTAAGGTGCCCCAGGTGGTGGGTGCTTCCCGTGCCCTCCACAACATTGTGGAGGCAAGGGGGACACATGTCTGGGGCTGGACAGCAGGGCCACCGCCCCCATCTGCCAGGCCCACAAGCACGACCTGTGAATCAGGAAGGCCCTCAGGCAGGGCTTTGCAGCTGGCATCCTGTGACCCACATCCACACCGATCCCCCCATGCACATCTGCCCCCATCATCCCTGCCACCACCACCATCACCATCCCCATCCCTCCCCGAAGAGCACGGCACACTGGAGTGTAAGCCAATTAAACCATACATCAACTCTACTGAAATGCTCAGTGTTAAAATATGTATGGGGGAGGAAATAATGGCATACTGGTTGAGGGGTGGGAGGGCTCGTAACCTGGAAGGGGGCAGGAGGGCTCAATCAATGGCTAGGGTGGTAGGCTGCAAGCCCATCTGCTGTGGGATCTCCTGCGCGCCCCCCCCCCCCACAGGGCGTGTGGTCCTTGGTGGAGCAGGGAGTGGGTGGGGAGCACTGGCAGGTAAGGCCATGGGCGGGGCTTGGTGGGGGGGACGGCAGCATCTCAGCAGGGGGTTGAGGAGACAGGCCACATTGGCCACATGCTCCCACAGGATGCTGCCGATGCCCTCCAGGGTAGTGAGCAACCTGTCCCAGGCTGCCCTCTGCCACTTCAGCTCAACCTTGGGGAGCTGAAGGTGCCACTCAGCAACCTCAGTCTGCTGGCAGCTGGCCAGGTCCTCCTCTGCCCCTTGAGGAGTCCTCCAGCCACAGCCCCAACAGCATGCCGCATGGGCTGGGGCCTGAGCACCCTCTGTGTCCACGGGAGGTTGCTCTCCAGGACTATGGATAATGCGGTGCTCTCTGGCCCTCAGATGGTGTAGCTGTATGGAGAGGAGGACAGCATGTCGGTATCATATTATGGCCCAGGGGAGCATGATTGTGGGGCAGCATCTCCCCCTTGGGGCACCTGACTCCCCTTCTGGGGCTGGCATCCCTTCCAACAGTGCAGCAGCCCGAAGCCATCATGGATAGTTGGGGATTCCCAGCCCATGCAGAGTGGTCCCTGGGTGCTGCCCAGACCCAAGTACTCACCACCTCGCGTGCAGCTCAGGACAGTGTTTACCAGGGCGGGTGCTGGTCATCGCTGATGGGCCAGCACAGGGTGCTATGTATCATGCTAGGCTGGGAAGTGTGCGTCCCAGGATCACTGGTCCTGTGCGCAGATGGCTGGCTGGTGTGTCAACCCTACCCCATGCACTGGGTACATGCCCCACGATGTAAGTACTTGAGGGTCCCTCAACAACATTCAGGGATGCCCAGGTCCTGGTTGCCTGGCTGGACGACCAGGAGGGAATGTAGATTGTCAGGTCCCTGTCCTTGCTCAACCACTCGGTGGTCATGTTGGCCTCCTGGGTCCCTAGTCCAGGCTGCTCCTCTGCTTCTGACTGCAGCTTGTCTGCTGGGATTTTGAGGACCTCCAGGGGGTGGGGAGCTATCCCGAGGACCCATAGTGCCCCGGAGCTCCAGGAAATAGGGGCAGGTAGCCAGTGCTGCCCCGGAGCAGCCAGCCTGGTCCTGGGCCCAGGCATAGCCCTGCCACAGTTCTTTAACTTTTGACTGTACTTGCTCAGCAGTATGCTCTGGCTGGCCCCTCATGTGGAGGCACGGGGCCAGGTGGGCGAATGTGGTGGCATTTTGCCACTTCATGGAGGACCTCCTCTTTCCGTAAGCCAATGAGGTCCCTCAGCTCCCACTTGGTCCTTTTCTTCTTGCTCCCAGGACCTGGAAGCCTGCGGCTCCTGTGGGGGCTGGCTGCTGGCCAGGGCTCACCTCTTGTGCTCTGGGAGTGTTCTGAGGGCGTGCTGTGGAAGCGTGTCCTGCAGCTGCTCCTAGTGCAGTCTCAGCTTCTTGCCACGGGGTTGCTGCACCTGTGCTGCTTTAAGGGTGGCCAGATGCAGGGACCATAAACCCCGCTGCTGCAGGCTGGAGTGGCTCCACCCTCCAGTTGACTGGTGCTATGACAGACTCTTCTTTCGAAAGTGTGTGCTGTGCAGCATCTACGTGTACCCTTTTGAAAAACTATTTTGAAAGGAGACGCTCTTCCCGGTCCAGGATCAGGGTTCAGATTTCAACTTCTGTGCAGCATTCCTTTGATTTTCTTTTGAAAGAACATGTTACATGTGTAGATGCTCCTCCCATTCTTTCAACAGAGGGCTGGATATTTTGACGTTTTTTGTGCACAGCTTCTTTGCTTTAGGATGCAGATTTTCAGGTCTTTAATGCTCTCACGTACTCCACTGAAATGTTCACCGACAGGTTTACGTGCATTCAAATTTCTGATGTCTGATTTGTGTCCATTCATTCTTTGGTGAAGTGATTGTCCATTCTGTCCAATATACATAGCAGGGGGCATTGTTGCCACATGATGGCATATATTACATTAGTGGAGGAATAGGATTATGAGCCCCGATCATGTAACTGACATCATTAGGTCCAGTGATGGTGTCTCCAGTGTAAATATGTGGACAAAGTTGGCAACAGGGTTTGTTGCAGGGTAACGTTTCAGGATTAATATTTCTGTGGTATGGTGTGAGCTTGCTAATGAGAATTTCCTGAGGTTAGATGGTTGTCTGTAGGAAAGCACAGGCCTCCTATCCAGGGCTGCTGGGACTGTAGCATTACATTCCAGTATAGGTTGTAGATTGTCGATAATGTACCCACTCCTTCTGTCCTAAGAAGCTGATTTGTCAGTTTTCATTTAATTTTTTTTCTATCTGTTAAATTCTCATCATGCCAGTTTACTTTGACCAGAATTTCCAGATCTGAAGAAGTGGGTCTGTCCCACAAAAGCTTATCACCTAATAAATTATTTTGTTAATCTCTGAAGTGCTACATGACTACTTTTTGCTGGGCTTTTTTCTTGGACAGATGGTAAGTTAAAGAAGCCCTTACAAGGAGATCAAAGCCTCCTTAGCACAGATCCCAGGATCCGATCAGTTCCCTGCTACAAACCCAGGCAGGAGAGCCCCACCTCAGTATACACTAGACCCCACCCAAGCCTCCTAGGGGGAAGTGGCTGACACGGAAGACCGAGACCAAGGACAGGGCGGTAATAGTTTGTTAGTTTGTTATTCTTAATAGTGTATTTTCAATAAACTAGTTACTTTGTTTTTATCTAACTATATTAAACTATAACGTTTACAAACTTACTATAAGCATTGTTGCAGTCGTTCCTGGATGAAGATATAATTTTTATTTTCCCGGAAGGTAAAAATTATTAGTTATTAGAAAGGGTACGGTAGAAAAGGGCAAGCGTTTTTTAAATCCGTCGACTTTATAGGTGGAGTGGGGGTGCTACTCCCTGCTTCCAACCGGGGGCAGGGTGCTGGCCTGCCCCGAAGGATTGGACCCGGAGCTGGTTGAGGTAACTCCTCTTAACTTGTGGGAGGCCTCCCGTGACTCCTTTCGGGGTCCAATAATAATGTGTTCCCGAGAGGCCTAAGCTCTACACAGGACACAAAAGGTCAACGGAATATGGGAGGCGGGGAAGCTGCGCCTTCACCCGCAACTATGCTTGATAAAATATAGGTATGTGAGGAAAGGGCAAGGGGATAAACCTTCCCTACAGAATAATAAACTTGTCTTTTGATATACTAAATAACCTTAATACCAATAACAATAATAATAACAACTTATAACAATGACTGTCAATCAAATGTGCTGTGTTTGAATATATATTGCCTGGGCTTGTAGGCCCGGCCCTGAGGGTCAGACCCTCGGGTCCTGTACCGACCCCGTCGGGCTGGCACACCGTAGGGGCGTGACCCCTATTCCCCTGCTGGGGGCCCTGATGTCCCAGGTAAGTATGTGTATTTGAAGTGTCAGTTCAGGTAAGCAAGTTACTTGTCTAGTAGATAGAAGTCCAGTCTGGTAGAATAGGTCATATCCAGGTAGAATGAAAAGCCAGTAGTCAAGATGGTGGCGCCGGTGGGGTGGGTGCGGAGGTGTTAAAGATGGCGGCCTCTGGGTTTGGCAGCCAGGAACGCAGTACCCACCTGACGGTGGGCCAGTTCAACACCTAGCTGCCGCCCCGCAGAGACCGCTTGCCGCTTTCCGCCGCTTGGGAGAGGAGCTGCTGCTTGAGGGCGCAGGCGCTGCTCAAGTCCAGTCAGCGCCACAGGTGTAGTGGCGGTGCTGAAGTGATTTAGCTCAAAGATGATGATTTCAGCTGATCTTCGCTGCTCTGGGCTGGCCTAAGGGCTCGGCGGACGCCGCAAATGCAGCCATGCCTCCCTATATGGAGTAGCAGGGTCTAGCCTGTGTCCTCCAGGGCCACAGAATGGCCTGAGGCACCTGCTTATATGCAGGGAGTTCATGCATGATTCATGATTCTAAATGAATATTCATGATTGTACCTGCAGTTCTCAATTAGGTCCTCTAGGGCTTGGAAGGTGCTAGAAATTCTCACTTCCGCTCAATCAGAGGCCTAGAATTCAAACACCTAATCATGAATAATTCATGAGTTCAGGTTACCCGGGCAGCTGACAAAAAGTGAGAGTTGTTAATGCTGCTAAACGGCAGCCTGTGACAATTTAGACTTTTCATGTGCCTGCACTGATTTTTCACAGCCAAAGGCATGTATTCCCTGGCCCATGGGGACAATAATGTCCTTAGATGTTATAAAATCATGACACTTTTTTGTTTTGTGAAGATACAGACTAACACGGCTATCTCTCTATGTAAGTTTCAATGCAGAGCACTTTCACAGTAGCCTAACATGCAACAGAATGCACCTAGTATCCTTAGGCAGCTGAGGAACCCAAACAGTCTAGTTTATCTGACAAAAAACCTCCTTAGAAAAAAGTTTCAAATCTTACAAGTATGCAATATCACTAGAACCTTTGGATGTCTATGCAATTTTCTCTCTCAGTTCCTGATGCAAAACATGTACAGCTGTGGAACTATTGACAGATTTTTGATCGTTAAGAAACAGAATTAAAGTTTACTGTTAGAAAACTACTGAAGGAAATGTAAGGCTTGAAGTCTGTGGTTTCATGCATCACTTTTGTTTTCAACCAAAATAATTCACCGTATAAAGCTATAAACCCATTAAAAAGTATGATTTCTTAAGTTTTAAATTAATTTTGTTCCACATTTGCTGCAGCTTCTGCCACACACTGCTAGGCCTTTTTGGGTTTTAGCTCATGTATCTTTCTCTGTCAATAACAGAATTCCTTCTGTAAGACTAATAGCCCTCTTGGATAAATGTTCTTTTTATAATATTAAAATTAGCTTTCTCACATTGTTTCATTTTATTTTTCACATCCTTGCTGCTGACAAGACTATGAAACAGCATAAAATAAGGGAATGTGTGCCTGAGCTTTAAAGGACAAATTCTCTCTCATCCTCCAACGATGCAGCAAGATCCATAAGCAGCAGAACCCAGGCATTTCTGTTGTGGGGTCAGAATTTAGGCAGGCTGCACAGCAGGTGCAAACTAAGTGGAGAGGGGCAGAGGCCCACTCTGTAAACACTCCATGGCCTCATACGAAGTGATTCTTGGAGCCAACTGGGACCAAGAAAATCTTTGCTATTGAGCCTTCGGTGTTACATCACACAAAATAAGCGAAAAATCTGGCAAGTTAACAGAAATTTATGTTTGTATGTGAATTCAGTATTTCTAAACCCCGTGTTCTGCGGAGCTGTCACAGTGGTGAAACTTCTTTGTAAGCAGTCAAGTGATATTTCTGGTTTGTTCAGAGTCCCAAGAATGTTATTAGTTTCAGTCAACAATGTAGAAGCAGATGAGATTTTTAAAAAAAAAAAAAAAAAAAAAAAAAGAGACAAGACCACCTCACTGCACCCTGTGTAGCTCTATCTAGATTAGGAAAAGAGGTCAAGGTTACCTAAAGTGTTAGTTAACTACAACTGTCCCAGGACCTTTTCCCTAATGAGGACTCAGGTCAAGATTTTTTTATTTTATATAATTTGTAGCTAAACTTTGGTAAGAGGCATTAATTTGAATTTACTCTTGGGAAAATGTCTCTTAGCTCACATGTATTAGCTAACCTTGCTGTAACCTCAACTTCTAAACAAAGCCTGTAGACCAACTAGTCACTAGGTCTTCTGTATCTGCTATACAGCTCCTGGCTCTAATACACTTCAGCCTGCTTATTTCCTGCTTTCCCAGGAGTTTTGCCAGGTGGTTCTACATTGTATACTATGCTGCCAGGGAACACTGTGCTGCAGCATGTGGGATAGAGAGTCCTCCCTTTGCAGCCTCCATTCATTACTTCTCGTCAAACTAAGCAGAGCTGTTCCTCTGATCCGACCACGCTCATCACTTAATGGCGTAATGTGTGTTCACTATCAGTGTCGGTGATGGTCCCTGATCCTTTATGTAATCGCATGAGCACAGAAACCATTTAAATTGAACAAATATTTTCATTTTAAATCATGTGCAGTCACTGCCCTATTAGTCTCAATGGACAGCCACTATCAAGGGCTGTAACTGCCACCTGGAATTCAAATTTTAAAGTGCTCTAAAGTTCTCAATCAGGTCCAGCCTGTGCAGCACCGGACTGTATCATTTATAAGGACACTTACTTTAAAAAATGGACTAACCCAATAACCATATATGGACAATCTTCTGGACTTTTCTGTATACTAATGAGATGTGGCTATAAAAGGCCCTTTGGTCAGGAGATGGGCTTGGCTTGTCCCTTCTTTTCTTGCCTTGCTGAAGACAATTGAGCACTTAAGCAGAAAATCACTGAAGCTGAAAATCACTAGGAAGAGCCTTAACTGCTGCTGCTTCACCATTCTACTGCAAGCATCACAGCAGCTGAGGAGAATCGAGGAGACCAGCGCCCACAGTTCCAGCGCCGCCACATGGCGCTGCCTCTTCCAGATGCTGACTCCTGCCACCAGCCGGCGTCGACCAACATCTCTGACCAACGCCCGAGACTTCACTCTTTTTAACCTAGCAGCCTTGCCTGACGCGGCGTGACTTTGCACCTGTGTGGCCGGCCATGACGACAACTTTCCAGAATAATAAAGGCCATTGGCCCTGTTCCTGGGCTAATTAGCTGAAGATGCTAATATCCTTTTAAATGTAATGTGTTGTATTCAGTGAAAATGTTAATGTAGTTATCGTTAATTAGTTAATGTTATGCTAGCTAGCTATATTTGTCTAAACTTAAAAGGTGCTTAAAGTATAATTGCCTGGCGATAGGGAACACCCTCATCAAATCCTCCAGCTGCGGAAGTAGCACACCGTCAACTGGCGCAAGGGCTCTGGCCTGGCAAGCCGGAATCCCACCAGGACTAAGCATTACAGCTGCGGCCTCTTGTGGTCCTATTTATTAAGGGCAATCCAGCCCGACAACTCTAAGGGCAATTAAGCCTGCCAAATTAAGGCAATCAAGCCTGTCATTCATTAATTAAAAATTATACTTAAGCCAGATATCTTGCCGTCTGACAACGCCGTGATCAAAATGTACCAGTTAATCGTAAGTTAATTAGTAACTATACAATGAGTTTTATTTCCGTTCTATGTTATTGCTGCTGTTGTATTTTTGTATGCTGTTGTTGTATTTAAAAGAGACCCTACATAAACAAACAGTCATAGTTTATTTCTGTTAAAACCTTTAAGTTGGTATTTCTCCATGACCACCTCAACTACCTTGGGTAGGGACTGAGCGGATACTCTGCCTGCACTTCCCCACAGGTTATATACTGAGGTCTTCCAAGGCAAGCCACTTGGGTTGTTTTGTAGAATTCCTCTTCCGGTGTTTTTTTTTAAAACTGGTTAGGCCACCGCCTTCAATTACCCCATAGCCTTGACACTTCTGAGCTATGTAACTATGGTTTCTCCTGCTGCTTTACAGGCCTTGAATCCTTCTGGTAAGAGGTGGGATATGGCTCCCACCAGCAGCAGGCTGCTTTAACTGCAGTGCCGGAAGCTGAAATTACCAAAGTAAGGAATGCTATGGGGTGAGGAGAACTGACAGTTCATTTTCACCATGAAATTAAACATTCCCATTGTTGAAACAATAAACTGAAACAAACACAGACTTTTATTTACCAAATATATTGGCCGTTCTGACAAATGAGTTGTCAGATACTCATAACTAGTTTCTGTTTTCACTACTTTACTAAATTATTTGATTACCTCAAAATCAAAATAACCAGTTCAATTATAAGGCCAAGGACTGAAATAAATTGTCTATTATGGGAAGGAAATAATGGGGCTGCCAAGAAATATGTGTTGACATTTTAGGAAATATAATACCCAGTAGTAAAGTCAGTGTATTTGGGACAAACTCTGCCAACGGACCTCCTCAACCACTCCACTGACTTCAAAAGGAGTTGTTTATACCTGTTTGAGAGCAGAATTTATCATCTACTGTGCAACTCTCACACACTGCAAAAATAATGTCATTTATTACTTCTGTGAGAAAAATAATCCGTAGACAAATGTTTTTAGAACCAATAATTAATAACAGAGTAACATAGTTGTTTGAATAACTCTGTACATACACACCTCACCACAGATTGCATATATGTAATCACAACCAAAATAGAGCAGTTTTTACTAAAATAAAAGAACTATTTGTAATTTTTTTCTTATTTCTGAATAAATATGATGGCTATATATTAAATCAGTAGACTTACAAACAACAGATTTACAGCATAGTTATTCCAAAGGTAGTAAGAGGGCAAGAGACTCCAATAATAAAGCCAATCAGAGATGGCTCAGACCAAAGTGTATCTAACCTAAACTGGGTTTTAGGGAGAATCCAACCCCTACACGTTCAATTTACCACCAGGAAGCATGAACTGGTAGATGCTATGTTTTTAAGTTTTCCTAGTAGTACATCAGAAAATTACACTGAAGTATTAGCCAGTCAATGTTGTTCAATGTCATCATTCCATTCTAGAAGCACTGCTTTCCAGTTAATTCTGGAAATATACCATGATACAAATTTGTCTGGAGAAATCTTCAGACAAAATATCAAATTTAGCCATTCATATAATCTGGACTACATTTCAATGAACGTGAATAATTTTCCATTACAATAGTCCATCAAGGAATCCAGCCACTTAACATTACAAATATAATATTGATTCTTAACTAGCTTAACATCTCGTGTGAGATCCTGGCTCCACTGAATTCAGTACTAAAACTCATATGAACGTCAACATGAGCAGGATTTCATCCTGTGTCTCATTTACTCTTTCCCTCTCATTGATACAGGGTATTCAAGGATTTTAATGTTTGGCAAAGTGCACATTGCAGGGCTAGTGTTGGGGTATTGATAATCAGTCTGAGTGAAATTCAAGGGCAAAGTATGGTATGTTTTTTTGCTAAAGGACAGATGAAGGCATGATATTTACGTATACTGCAATCACTGCAGTATTAAAGTAAGATTGACTAAATAACCACTACCATTTTTTCAAATTGAACTGGTAAACCTTATTACAACATTCTTTCATAAAACAGCAGATAGGCTTGTGAATTTAGTACTCTTGATTCTGGAACCATCTGTACATGGACATCACTAACATACACCCACTGTCCTGCTGATGCTCCTACAGCTTCCTTTAATCCTGAAATGCAAATGCAAAGAGTTACTATTTACCAGTTTATACCTTTACTGCCCAATGAAGAAACTGGTGGGAAAATACTTTTATATGTATCAGTTATTTAGGATTCAGAAACATCTGTGTAAATCTTAATTGCACACTGAATAAGATGAAGTTTTGTTTTGCTTTTTTAAAATTTATAACCAAATAAATGTGTATTGGAAAAACAGGCCACAATGGGAGGAGCAGCTGAAAAATAATATTTATGTAGAATATAACACCACATTGTACCATTTACAAAATCATATTTACACTGGACAACTGTAATATAACTTTTTTGCCATGTCTTTTCTCAAAAAAGCAGCTTGCCATCCTGTTGAGATTTATGTAAATTATACTGACAGTGTTCTGACACAGAAAAGGACTATTTCAGCAGCTATTTAATAGTAATTTAATAACATGCTATGGATCCATTGGACTCCCATGAATTTTTGAAGAGAACCTAGTGACTGGCAGAGACTTAAGTTTTCTTTTAAAAAGTCACTACAACTCTAATTCTTTTCCTTGTGGAGAGAGGGCTTTTACTATAAAATGATTGCTAGGAAGGCCTGGAAGAGTATTCTTTTTATTACAAAAAATTACAGACTGACTCCACCCACATCAAACCAATTCTCCTCCCCAACAATCACCCAACTCATTACAGTAGACCCCGTCCCCCGTCCCCGAGTTACACAAGGGTTGTATTCATGGGCAACCTCACGTAACTCAAATTTCGTGCAAGTCAGAATAGCCAGGAACCAGGCGTCAGCCTGGCTCCTGGCTCCCCTGGACTTGCGGGAGCCAGGAAACTGACCAGCACTAGTGTGCTGGTCAGTTTCCTGGCTCTCAGAGTGAGGGGGAGATAGGAACCAGGCCGCTGGCAGGAGTTAGGAGCTAGGCTGCCATCTGGTTCCAGCTCCCTGCCACTCCTTGGTACCGGGAAACCACACCTGTCGGGGCGGCAGCCTACCTCTCGGCTGCCACCCCTGACAAGAGAAGGGAAACAGCTCCTGTTGGGGCAGCAAGAGTCAGTCTGCCTCACCTGACAGGAGCAATGTTCCTGACAGGAGCAGCAGAAGTGGCAGCTGCTCCTGTCATCAGCAGCAGCCAAGAGTCAGGCTCTCAGCTGTCATCTGTCACAAGAGCTGGGCAACTGACCTGAGCAGCCGTTTCCCTGCTCCTCTGAGTGGCAGGGAGCTGGTGCCAGGCAGCCCGGAGCCAACTGCCAGCTCCCAGCCACTCAAAGATGTGTTAACCGGAGTTATGCACAAGTCGAATGTGCATATCTCGGGGTTCTATTATAGTTTGCAGCGCTCATGGCCTCTTCTCTTTCCCTCCTTTCCAGGTTTTACCTCTCAAATCTGCTACTCTCATCCATCAGGACCATGGGTATTCTAGGACAAGAGAGTACTGGACTGGGAAGAATGCAAGACCCCAACCAGCCCTGTGGCATCAGGGCTGGGAGGGGAGTCCCTCCACCCCACTGCATGGCAGCACAGGGGCTGGAGCCACAGCCTCTGGCTGCCCTGCAGCAGCATGAGATCCAGGAGCTGGACCAACGGCAGCACATACCCAGGAGCTAGAGCCTCCCTGCCCTGCAGCAGCACGGGAGTGGGAGCCAGAGCCCCCTGCTAGCTCTGAGGCAGGCAGAGCAAAGCAGGAGCTTTCATGCCTGCCTTGCAGGGGCAGAGTCGGAGTCCCCTGGCCAGGGAGGTGCAACCTGTATTTCACAGGACAGGCATCAGTGAAATATATATTCATGGAGCACCTTCTTCAAATTTCTGTGTCAGCGGAGTCACTGGGAGAAATTTTCAATCATCCATGGAATGGGCATTTCTTATTTCTCAAACTGAACCAGAGTATTGGGTATTTCTACATACTGATAATGTGCCTAGCATAGTATGAGACTCAAAATGAAACAGCATCTGTTTCTAATAATTTCCAATCTAAAAGACAAAGAAGAGACAAAAATTCCCAGAGAAGGAAATATCTATTGCACGGAACAGGAAAAAAGTGAGTCTTCAGTGAAGATGACAACTTTGTACTGGTGATCTAAAGGGATTGCACGGGTAGGGAGAGGGTAACAGAGAACTAAGTGTTTATATATTGCATTTAATAAAACAAAAATTATTAACTTATGTAGCAAATTATGAGACAATTCTAGGCCAAAGTGTTTATTCATTACAAATACGGTAACTTGAGTTGCAGCAATGATCAATGCTGTTCTCTTAAAGAGGGAGGAGGATTTGTCAGACATACCTTGAACATTTTTACTGCTAGTAATATGCTCCAGTAATTTCTTGGAAGGTGTTCTCACTTTGACATATGCTGCATAGTGACCCCCTCGCATTGAGCCACTATGCTCCACTATTCCATAAAGAGTGTACAGAACTCTTGCTCCATCTGCAACATTCTTATTCAAAAGAATCACAGAAAATAAGGATAAACTGCATCATTTCATAGCAGATTTTATGCGCATTAATACATTTCAAATATAACAGTGAAGGGAGCAAACAGTTGTAAGTACTATAGTTAAATATGTTTTGTAATGCTGAATTAACTTGAGAAACAAGTGAAGATTATGATATTCAGTGTTCAAGAACTAAACCTAGTTTTACTGGAAGAACTGATAACCAGCTCTAATGCTAGCATGCTCATTTTAAAACATTACGGCTATGGTTACACTACAGCACTCTGTCGACAGAAGTCACCATTGGAAGAGATTTCATGACAAAACTTCTGTCGACAGAGTGCGGCCACACACAAAAGCCTGTTGGAAGAGTGACTGGACTGCTCAGCTGCTGTCTCAACAAACAGGCACGCAGAGGCACAGCAGACTGGGCTGCCGGTTGTTCTGCATGCCATTTGTCTGTCAAGAGAACGCTCCCCCCAGCAGAGCATCTATGCAGCCTTTTTGTTGACAGAATCTGTTGGCAGCAGTGTAATGCCTCATGGCTGAGAGGCAGAATGCCCACAATGGAAGTGCTGTGTGCTGTCCATAAACTGTTGATAAAACACATTTTGTGTGTGGATGTTCCACCAGTTTTCTTGACAAAACTGGGGTTTTGCCAGCAAAACTTGCTAGTGTAACCATGGCCTAAGGGGGACAGCTCCTTCTCACCTGATTTCCATGGAACTATGCCAATTTGTACCAGTTGAAAATCTGATCCTAGGTTATTGCTGGAATGCATTCAATTTGTAATTTCTTTGGGGTGAAAATCAGAGTTTAATTTGTATCCATAAATACAAGAATTTCACTACAATAAATGAATGCTTTAAAATAAAGAGTCTAAAATGTATTCTTAACATACCGTACCTTGCAGGAAGCCGAACAAAATGGTGCTAAGTCTAAAATGAGTGGGAAATCCACATGCCTATTTACTTTCCGTAGACTCAAACCAGCCTTCAAGAGAAAGTGTATGATACAAACATAGTTATACAGCTACCTTTGACATATATTAGAATAACTTAATAAGATAAAACAAAATTCAAAATCTGAAATGATTGTGGATAAAAAAAAAAAACACACTACATAAATTTGTTTTTCATCTTTTCAACATTACATACTAAAAACCCCTGTGTTACAGAAACATTATCTTGGTTTCCTGTGTTTGCCATTTTGTTTGCCCATTCTGTGCAACAGAGAAGACATGGTGTCATGGAAAAAACAATGTGAATAAATAGTATGTATGTTTACCCACTATCATACTGCATATACAGAAGGGGACAGAATTAAGACACACGGAAGGGGAAGAATTGCACAGGAAAACAAATCTGGCACTTCCTAACTTCTGACTTTTAATTTGGTTGCTACCAGCTCTCCCAGAAGCTCAGGTAAGATTGGTGGAAAAAAATGTAGTGGAGGAATAAACTCCAAAATAAAATGCGTGATGCAAAGGACTAAAGCTAAGTTTACATAACACAGATCTGTTGGCAGAAGTCACTGTCGGAAGAGATTTCTTAATAAAACTTCTGTCAGACTGCGGCCACACACAAAAGCCAATCAGAACAGCCCAGTAGTGGAGGGCAGCTGTGAGCCAGGCACAGCAGCGCTGGTCACTTTCCTGGCTCACACAAGCGGACAGGAGCCTGGATCCAGGCTGCCACCTGGTTCCCACCTCCCCATCAGTCACTGGAGCCAGGAAACTGACCAGTGAAGCAGTTCTGGTCACTTTCCAGGTTCCTGCAAGTGGAAGGGAGGTGGGAGCCAGGATGTCACCTGGTTCCCAACTCTCCACCACTCATGATTTCAACTTGCATTATAGCAAGGAATGTGTAAGTCAAAATTGTGTAAGTCGGGAGTCTACAGAAGATATGAAAAAGTAAGTTTATCAGAATATATTTTGCGTTTAACCCCTACCTCTTTACTAAACATGGGAATTATGGTCAATTTATGGGCTGAACTGACTTGTTTTGGTCACCACAGCCTTCAAGACTTTGGAACTAGTAGATCTCATCCTCTCCTGTCGTGTTTTTATTCAGATAGGAAAAGTAAATCACCCAACCACTTGTCTGTCAAGAGAAGGCTTTTTTCCAACACCCTTTTTCTCAGCTTTGTATTAACTATCCTTGAACTAAACTAGCTGAATAAACTGAAATGAAAATAAAACAAAAAAGCAGTCACATAGCACTTTAAAGACTAAAATAATATTTTGTTACTCTTAAAAATGCTACTAACTGCTTTTTTCTTTTGTGAAGATAAGACTAACAAGGCTACCTCTCTGTGAAATGAAAATATTTATTCTGCATCCACAAATAAGGCTACCGTTTCCAAATGCTGTGAACAAACTTGGTGCCTAGACAGTGATTTCCATCAATTTAGTGGATGATTTTTTTTAAAACACCATCTTCAGACATTTGAAGTTGAGCGTATTTTTACTTAATTTATATTCCTTTAAGAGATTATAGTAAAATAAGAACGTGGAAAAGAACTAATTAGAAAAGCACTAGTATTTCTATTTCTTGTACTGGGAACAAAATTACAGAAAACTCTTTCATATCTGGCAGTCCTGGGACCGGGAGGTAGCTTGATATTCAAATATTCTGGATAATATAGAGGTACACCTAGCAATGCATAACACGAGAGAAAAACCAAGATCAGATATTAAGAAACAAACAAAAGTGTATGCAGAGTACTTTATTTACAAACAGTAGTATTGTACATGGTAAACTTATACTGTATTTGCTGTATTTATTTGTATTTACTCTCACTATACTGTACTTACGGAAAACAACTACAATTACTTATGGTTAAAATACCAGTTATTTGAGAGTTCCAGATGATAGAATGCTGGATAGGAAAGAGTTTACTGTATTCTGATCTAAGAGAGCCATAACAATATGCAAATATTTGGCAGCCTCAGGAGTGTTCAAGGTCTGAATAGGAATGGAGTTTACATAAATCTCATATGCCCTTGAACAGAATCCTCCACATCAAGGCTGAATCACAGTTGCAGGACACTAGTACAACTTGTGCTTTATCTTCTCTGTGGATAAAAAGTCACTTTCAAGCATCTGTGTCTAACTGACAAAACAACACATTTACATTAGAAGTTTTCTTAAAGGGAATTTTAGAATTTTAGTACTAAAAAGCTTTCTGGTTGTGAAATTGTTTTCAAGATCTTAGGGTTTATAAAAAGACACAAAGATGCAGCTGAATCCGTTAAAGGCTGTGTATTATCATAAGACAGACCTACCATACTACTCACTGCTTCCTCCACTCCGAGGTGGCCCACACATTAACACGGGTCCTGTTCCAATACTACCCTGAATTTTGGCTTTTGCACATTGTAAAATCAGGACCAGCCCCACTCTGGGTCTTTGACCTCTCAGCTCCTGGCTGTAAGTTTTCCAGTGAAACTTTGTTTAATCAGGAAATACCAACTTGATTAAATTAAATATTTTGGCTTATCTATTACATATTCAAACGAACATTTATTGAAACGCACAGATGTTTATTGTTGGAAATCTGCTAGGAAGCTTAGGGACCCTCCTGTGTCCACAGCTCCATCACTGGGAGCCTGCCAGTCCCTGTAGCCCTAGTGTGAGGCTAGGCTCTTGCGCCTAGCAGGCTCTCCACTCCAGCACACACCGTCTATAATTCTGAGAGCTCACACAGCAGCTACTAACTCCGGAGCAGCCTTGCTATGTCAGAGCTTTTAGCTAAAAGCCTGCAAGCTCTTGTTATCCCAGCACTAGCTGCATCTTAACACCTGGATTTGCAGTAGGGAATCTAGAAGCTCTGAGAATCTGACTCAAGGCTGGTTCTCTCAGGGCTTGCATGCCACCTGTCAGAGAGCAGAGAACCTGACAGTCCTAGGACTGGATTTCATGGCCTGTGGTTCTAGACTATCCCCTCCAAGGAAACTACCTTGGGCTGAGTGCTCCAGGACTTCCAGAACCCCAGACTAGCACACAGCCTGCTGCAGTCCACATGGCAAGGCTACTACAGACCTTGAAAGCCCAGGTAGCTACTCAATGAAACTCAGCAGCAGCGAAAACTGACAAGAATGTCAACTTTATACACTTCCTTCCAGGAGCGCTACGTGCAACTGTGTTTCCAAAACAACACTGGGGGCGGGGGTTCCCAATCCGCACGAGTTAGTGATAAAATTGTTTTATTCCAATGTGTGAGGAAATCAAATTCCAACATGCCAATACTTCCTGTGAAACGGAAATCCTGAGTTTTGGCCGGATCTGGCTTCCCTTACCTCAGTTTACATCTTTCACACATGGGACCCACCCTCCCCAACATCTCCAGCCTGGCTCTTCCTGCATTCTGCAGAGGTGAGGCATCTCCCAGCTTGACGAATGAACCAAAAAGGTACCCTGGTGGGGGTGGGGTGAGGGGTGATTGGAATTAATAGCTGCGGAATTAACAGCTAGTGCTCACACTGTGATGTGCGACACAGACTGCTGTGTGTCTTCACTTCTACTTTCATTACGCATGGCCAGAATAACATGGCACCGGCCAGAAGCTGTTGCCAAAGTACTCTCTTAAATAGGAGAAATAAAGAGCAGCCCTGCAAAATATCCTTAACGTACCCCTCAGTGAAAGCCACTTCTGCATGTCTCTACTAGGTTGAGATAATTTGTTCGGACAAGTTCTTGCAATAAGTGAATTTTTAAAGAACTTTTTTTTTAAACTTTTACCTGGTGGAATCTTTTCAGATGGAGAACAAGAATGGCAGGAACTGCAGAAATCAGCAGTTGTTTCCGGGCACTGGTGTAAACACCTTCAGTATTCTTTTCTGTAAAGCACATAGCGTAAAAATTATCAAACAGTTCAATAATTTACCAAGATCAAAGTGATCACACAGAATAGTTAAAATAACTGAAATGCATGGACATAGAGAGAAATCTCATAAATTTTGGTAAATGTAGGAATGTAACACCAAGAAACAGCATAAGAAAGGCCATACTGGGTCAAACTAATGGTCCATCTAGCCCAGCATTCTGGCTTCTGACATTGGCCCTGGAGGAAATTAACAGAACAGGTAATCATCAAGTGATCCATGCCCTGTCACCCATTCCCAGCTTCTGGCAAATAGAGGCTAGTGAAATAACATTTTGTGTTATTTTAACACGTGAGTTAACCCCAATCTTACAATCCCTTGTCACATTGGTTAGCACAGGAAATAGTATTCACCTCTGTTCTATACATTGGGAATCAATGGACCATACACATGTTCAGAATAGACACCAGCACTTAAGTGGTAAAATACAAAAGCCACTTAAAATACTGTGAGCACTTAATACTGCTCTTGAATTTGGTTCCTGCATTCAACAAACCCTGGTATTGACAAGACTAAGGCTTGGTCTACACCAGACCTTACAGTCGACTGAAGATATGCAATTCTAGCTCCAGCAGTTGCGTAGCAAGAATCTATGTATCTTCTGTTGACTGTAAGGGAGGGTCGATGGGAGAAACACTCTTTGTAATACATGGCTGGTTTTCTGCCTCCCACTCCCTGCTCTGCCTCTCATTTTTGGTGCTTACGCTCTCTCCTGCATTGTTTGGCTTCCCATTTTTAGTGTTTCTATGCTGCTTCCTTGGCCTTCTGCTGTAGTCCTTATTGCTCCTTTTCCAATTTAGCCAGCTCTAACTCTGAGGTTGCTTTTTTGCTGCTCATTTTAAACCTACTTTGTTCTATTTCTTGACCTGATTTAAACAGAAAATAAACCGTAGCTTTCCATTCCCTGACTGAGCCCAATCTTCTCACTTGGGAATCACTTAAAGCTATTTTACCAACAGTTAAATGTATAAACATCAGTTAAAACTGCAGGTTGTGTGAACAGCCTCTTAGATTACCCCAATGTAACATTCTGAGCTGTAAGCCAGACCAGTGAGAGGTTGTGTCACCACCTGCCCCGTAATCTAGAGTGCCTTAAATGCCCTTCTGCTGTGGTTCACTGCCTAAAAGAGGGGCTGGAAGGATATATATGGAAGCCTGCTGAGAGCCATGGAACAAACTGTAAACCCTGTACACAACTTCAAGACAGGGGGTGCTGTAGCACCCCAAAGTCTAGCACTTTTCTGTCCAGACACCAAAAGCCAGCCCTGCACGCCTGCACTGAGGGTCTGTACCACTCTGGTTCAGTGCTCTGACACCAGGCAGGCTGCCTACACCACAAGTTTCACCCTGAGCTCCAACACAATCTGTACATGGTAACCATGGCTGGTGGAAAGCATGGAGAAACTCCTGTATTGTAGGCAAGCTGCTGGGATCAGAGCACTGAACCAGAGGACCACAGTGCATAGACTCTTACTGGAGGCTTGTACTCTGGCCGTTGATGTCTGGGCTATGAATCACAGCAGCAGGCGATACCATGCACTCAGGGTTACTGGGCAAGCAGTGACAACTTCTCACTGGTCTGATTTGCACACCCAAAAATCTCAGTCTTACTAATGACAGATCTGTTAACATACCCATAAATATATCAGCCTTTTCCTATAAACCCCAGATTCTTTTCTGCAGCACCACTGCCTAGCCAGTTATTCCCCATTTGGTACTTGTGCCTTTTTTCCTCCCCTTTCCTAAGTGAACAATTTTGCACTTTTTATTGAACATTATCTTTATTAACTTCAGATCAATTCTAAAATTTTCAGGGTCATTTTAAATTCTAATCCTGGCCAAAGCGCTAGCAGCCCTTCCTCCTAGGTGTCAGCCACAATTTTGCAGGGACACTTTCCCTTCCATTAGCCAAGTCATTAATGAAAACACTGAATAGTACCAGATCAGGGCAGACTCCAAATGTGTTAAAAGGGAGATGTTTAAATGAACTAACACATGTATACAACATTAGCACATTACCTGTGGTGTGAGTTTTCTTTTGATACTTCTGTTTCTTTTCTGTACAATTCTCACACAAAAGCTTGTTGTTTCCCATCAACAGCTCCACCGATGTAAACTGGTAGAGGCAGGACTGAACAGAACATTCTTTAGAGCTAGTTATATAACTCTGAGAAAGGGTCTGAAAAGCATTCTGAGGGCTTTGCGACAAAGGGGACTTTCCCACTGAAAACACTGTGTTGTTTGACAGACTTAACGATGGATCCCCGCTGATGGGCTTTTCGCTTTCATTGGCAACACTGCTGAAGCTGAGTTTGGATATGGCACTGGTGATCATCTCATTATTCCTGTCACTTGGTGTGTTGTGGGGCAGTCTAACGTTTACTGGTAAGTGGTTACGATCATCAACATGCAAACCAGACGTGTTACTGCAGCTACCGGGAACTGCCTGCTTAGCAGCACTTTCACCTTCTGAGGCTTCGCTGTCTGCATCGACGCTACTTTCAGAATGGCTGACTTCTTTTTCACTGCCTTCAGTCTGACTTCCATTTGCTGCGGATTCAGTAGCTGTGCTTATAGCTTCTGAACATGCAACTCCAGAACCACCACCTTCAAGCTTTCTTTTTTCATGCATGATAACCGGACTTCTCTCCTCCTCACCAGAGGAAGTTTTCCTGGCAAGACTTCTTTCATGATTTAACTGATTCTGGAAATTGCCATATTATTTCAAAAAGGACATGAAGAGAAACAAAACAAATATACCAGTGAATCTAAAGAAAGTCGGATATCATCAAGTAACAGTAAGTATAATTTAGGATACCTTCAAAACAAAATAAAACTCAGGATTTTGATTTATCATCTAGCTATACTGTTATTTGCACTTGAACCTCCATAAACTCTTGGTGTCCCTAGTCTGAGCATACCCATGGTTCAGACCCTGGCAAAGGGAGGAAGCAGCTCTGTGCAGTGCTGCTCCCCTCCCAACAGCTGAGGGAAGAGCAGTGCAGTGATGTGCTTCTCCAAAGGCTTTCTCCCACCACTTCCCTAGCGGGCAGAGGCAGTACCTGGGAGTGGCGAGGGTTACAGGCACGCGTGCCCTTGGGAATGGAGCACCAGGTAAGTGCCCCAGTCCCATCATTCCCAGACCCCACATCCCCAACCCCCTCACACACCCTCTCTCCAAGACCTCACCCCACCACTCTCAGCATGCCCCTGAAACCTCCCTCCCTCCCAGACCACTGCTGCGTATGTTACGTGTAAAATAAAAATTCAGTACTCAGCAAAATGTTTTCATTTTCATCTTCTAAACAAAAGCGTACCTGAACGCCCAGCGTCTGGAAAAAAAACATAACCCATCACAGCCCATTTCTCAGGGTTGCCAGATTAAAGAGGTTCAAGTGTATTTATTTGTATTGCACTAGTACTTAAGAGTGCCATTCATATGTCAGGATCCCACTATGCTAAGCGCTGTTCTAACAGCTGTCCCCTGCCTTGAAGAGCTTACAATATTTCATAGACTCGGTCTCTGAAATTCTTTAGATACTCTAGGGCTTAAATGTAGACCCCTACATTGGGCAGCAAGAGATGTTACATAATTAGGGAGATCAACGCTTCCTGAGATCAATCATATCAAATGTGTGAAATTATAACTTCAACTGTGAATGGTAAAGATTCTATATTGTACTATGGAGTGGATTGATCCTATGGCGGATTGATCCACTGGGGGTTGATTTAGCAGATCTACTGAAGACCCACTAAAATCGACTGCCAATCACTCTCCTGAACAAGCACAGTGTAGACCCTGTGGTAAGCAGCACCATGCTATGTCTATTCGAGTCACTACAAATGTAACTCATATTGCATAGCTTCGATTGGACAGGTGCACACTATGGAGACAAATCAATTTTCATGGCATCTAGGCTGTCCTGTTTATTCAAAATTCTGATATAAGATTTAAAAATATACTGAATTTTACCAATCTACCAAAAAGTCGTTTCAATAACTTTTTTATTATTTCAAAATTAGTAAAAACATTCACAAGCTTTCTCCAGCCAGCACCACTGTGTGCACCTTCTTGTGATTACCCTTCTCTCACAATCTACACAGCTGCAAAGGAATGCAGGGCAGTGGTCATGGGAAGAAACCATGGCTGATTTTGGCTGACATGGGTTCCAGTGTGGGTGTTGCGTGGACAGGGCCTGGGAACTGCTGGAAGCTGGCTGAATAGTGCTTTCTAGGTAGCAGCAATGGAGACAACTACAGGGATAAGTGCTGGGGATGGGAGTTCAAGAGGTGGCATTTTGGTTTTTCCATTCCCATACGCACCAGGCTAAGTATGTTTTAAGTACCCAGTATCATCCATCAGATTTACCTTAACTGCACAGACCACTTTTCGACTGCAACACCATGAATAAGAGTAAAGGATGGCCTATGTTTCCTTATATATTTTATATTAGCTCTCTTTTATGTTGACCTTGTACGTGTAGTCATCAGTAATAGGATTATTTCACATTTAAAAGAGGAAACCTTGCCATCCCAGAAAAATATCATAGATAAAGATAGGTGAGTTTTGATTAGATTTTTTTTTTTAAGAAATGTCTTTTTACACCCAACTTTTTTCGCTGCTGTCTACACCCTTACAGCTATGTTTCAATGAAAATCTTCTGGTTAATCTATTTTTACCTTTATACTTATTTCCTTTCCTTAATACATTAAGGGTGTGCCCATAGCTCAGCTAAGTCAATGGAAATTTTTTCATTAACTTCAATGTGTTATGGATCAGATCCTTATTTACCCATTACTACCAATGTTTGTGCTTTCTTTTTGCTTTATTTCTACAATACCACTCTTCTCATTAGTTGTGCCTAATTTGTCTTTTTGGTCCTTTCTCCACTGAAATTCTTTTAATTCTAAATGTTAATTTTCTGTGTTTAGGCCCCCATTTACCAAAACACTTAAATACATACTAAATGTTCCAATACAGGAAAACTTTCCTGCTCAGAAAGGAAAGTCCCCTGAAGTCAATGAAACATAAACATCTTCTTGAATATTTTACTTCACTGGGGTGGAAGTTTGTTTTCATGATTCAGGCCCTCAAACTGGAAAGCTGTGATGCAATTTAGTAAAGAACAAACAAAAAAAATATAGAGACAAAACTACTACTGACTACCCAGCATGCTATTTTTTGCTAGTGAGAAAAATGTCTGGCTCATGTGAGGCTTAATTTCTGCAAGCTGTTAAAAGGAACTAATTCATTACTGTTACTAATTCCTAAAAGAAATCGGGATCCTATGCAAACAGAATTATTCAGTCCTTAATATTATGAAATCTACTTTGTTGAATAAAAGCACTAGGACCTGGCAACCAGTGCTTGGATGCCTTCCTGCTGTAAGTGGAGTTTTTCCAATTGCCTTTGGAGCTCCAGATACAGGCTTCTGAAATCCTGCACTAGAGACACAGAATGCAGACAGACTAGGAATTGGCAATTGCCTGTTTCAGATATACAGATTCAGTGCAGAAAAAGGCTATTTAGCATCTCTTAATCAAGGTATTCAGAAAGACAAAAAATAACAACAAACAATGATGTATGAGCCAAAAGAAAATATAAACATAAGGATTTCTGAATCATAGAATCACACAAATTAGAGAGGGAATACATTTATTAGTTCATACGGTGCCTCTGCCAGGAAAACAGTTATTTCCTACAGTCTATGAGAGGTTTTTATCTAACCTACACTTGGAATACAGATTTTAAATTAATCTTGCATTTCAAAATGTTAAAAGTTAGATTTAAAGTTTTATTCATAATTCACTGACTGAAAACACCTATGGAGTTTTATGCTTCTGTCTATACTATTTGTAATTTGATATAGATTCCACAATTGTTTAAGCATTGTCAGCTTTGGCATTCTGGCATCTGCTAGTCATAATATGCTGGATCCTACATAAAATGAGGAAGTTTACAAGAAGGATATTCCAAATGGAGAACATTAATACTAATCCACAGACTTTGTTACATTATTAGCAATAATGCCTGTACGTAACATGGATTAGATTTCCTTTCTTCTGCAAATCTTTGAAAGTTTTAGAAGCAACTGCTTTTTTATAAAGTACTATAATGCAGCACATAGGAGATTAGAAACAGCTTCAATGCTGATGATTTCTTTTTTTATTAGTTTGGCATGTCTGCCTGCACAATATTGTACCACCATCAGGAAGAACCATGTTAAGGAGCTGAACTGTAATTCTCAGACCCTTAGGCTACTGGAAGCTGCGTGCATCATGGAAGCTGTGTTCTCAGTCTCCAGGCAGACTGTGCTGGCTGGACTATTCTTGTTGCACACTCTGCCAACTGATCCACCAAATGGCACTAATGCTGCCTTGCCTGCTCTTTTTGCCAGAACTACTGTGCCTGTGATTTCAACCAGAAGCAAACTTGGAGGGCAGCAAGAGGGGGCAGGCCAAAATCATAAAACCAAACCAAACCATAAGGTACCTTGATTAAAAATTATTCTAGAGAAAAGATTTCCCTATTACAAACAAAGCAAAATTTTCAAACCACACGACATCCCAATCACTGTTTTTCCCCCACACACTTACAATAGCATTCCACATATTTTTATAAATCTGTAATTTAGTTATTTAAAATATTAGCTCTAAGAACTCCCACAACTATGAATGTAGAAATAATATGCAGTGGATCAACTGGAATTTTTAAGCCTCCTATTCAAAGTAGAGCGTAAAGTACACTGGAATTCTACTTCATTACCTGAAACATTTTAACAGGACTTGACTATAAAGTGGGACAGCAATGCCATTACAGTCCTACCTTGTCTTTTGTTAAAGAGCACCTCTTGGTGATTTTTGGTTGTTGATTATTTGGCACAGTAATAGAAGAGCAGTTGAACTGACCAAGATCTGCCTCTTGTATATTTTTACATTTACTTGTCCTTCCTAAAGGCACAGGTTTGGAGACCTGAGAAATAAAATATTGTGATACAGGAAAAAATATATACATAAACTTATATTTGCCTTATATTTTCCTTGTACTCATAGAAGAGCTATATTAATACAAGTTTCTTAGTTGTTTGCAGTGTTGTAATCATGCTGGCCCCCTGACAAGAAAGCTCTGTTTATTAGTTGAAATTTTTTAGAAGTACTAGTCTAAATAAAGCCACATTAGTTGGCTAATTGGCCTTTAACTTGTGATAGGTAACTGTTTTTGAAGACCTTGCATACACTTATCTTTACTATCAATCTATTTTAGCTACACCAAACAGCAGTTGTTTAAAAAAAAAACAAACAAACACCTGCCTGTCGTCTTCCTCCCAGAGAGAACTCCCTTGGAAGACCACTGCCTCTACTGATGCAGAAGGGTGAAATGCATACCAACAGGGATCAAATAAACAACACTAACAAATAATTGTGTTCCAGGCTCAACCATCAGTTCCCTTTTTAGGTATGTTTATTAAATGCTCTCCCTAGCCTACAACTGAATCTACAATATAGGAATGAAGGAGGACACTTTAAAAAAAATCTAAGACTTTCTTCCAATTAGTGAAGCAAGCCTATACAATGCTGTGCTACTTACTGCATTCAAAATAATTATCTAAAATAACCTGGAACAATGAAGCAATTTTTACATTACCTCATCACTTCAGTAGCCATCAATGAGAGTTGCAGGTAAATGTCAGCATTTAAAAATACTAGTCATTTCTTTATAAAGCAATAGAGCGGGGGTCTGACTTTATAGAAGTTCTGAAGTATTTCAAAATTTGTTTACCTTTAGTCCAATTTAACTATAATCTGTTTGAACACGTGGGTGTATGTGAACAAAATTTTATAAAACTCTAATGTACATGACTATATATCTATATCTATATCTATATCTATAATCTATATATATAAATGGTTCCACGTTCAGGCTAAGTTAATAGTGATATAGAGACTCTGTATACACACATCTATATCAATATCTGTATCTATTACAGAATTGTATATCTCACATTTTCTCTCTCTCGGGTTATAATTCAAACAACGTGTAGTTATATACATTTCTATACACACATTTTTATACAGGTGAAACATACTCCAGCAGAAGCTGTGATTATTTATTAAATATTTGACTTGTTTCTTACCCTCTCCTCTATTATAGGAAGTGAAAGATCAATGAAAGGTTCCTTTACCGTAGATATCTTGGAGGAAGAAAAAATTAAATACAAAGAACTGTATTAGAGATCTAGCATGAAGTCTCCATGTTATGGTTATAGTAGAAAAAAACTATATAAAAGCTAATTGTCAGGTGTAAGATCTTCAGAATGAAGAACTTTTTACAATCATTGTACTAAATACGTAAAGGTAAAAATGATTGGGTCAGTAAATGTTGGAGAATGCTATGTCAGATTTCAATGTATAAAAACGCTGGACAAGATCATATCTCTGTGAATCTATACACAGAAAATAACTTCCTTCTCCACTAAAAGAGTGCCATCAGAATGCCCCTACTGGGTCAGCCCAGTGGTCCATCCAATCCAAGATACTATCTTCTGACAGTGGCTGGTGCCAGATGCTCTAGAGAGAATTAATAGCACAGTGCTATCAGGGCTGATAATAGATCTTGCCAAGCTCGGGGGAGAGTGGCCTCTGACACCCCCCACCCCCAAAAGGGCAGGGCCTCAGGCAGAAGGAATGAGGCTGGGAGCTAGCCTCCCCCACCCAGCCCTTCAGAGCTGTCATGGCTGCAGACAGCACACCACTCAGGCGCTCCAGCAGCTCTGGCCATTGCTGCTGCCAACATAGCAGTGGCAGTGGCCAGGAGCCCTCCGAAGGGAAACTTGGGAGTATTTTGACCCTATGCAGAAATGTTTGAGCTTTTACACTATTCATGAATGGAATTGTTGGTGATAAATGACAGTTCTATCAAGTGAAAATGAAAAGATTGTGCCCCAGATGGGTTAAATAGTGAAACTGTTCATTAGCTAAAGCTAAAAACCTATTATATTAATTTCTTGTGTCATGCAGCTATGCTTAAAGTGTTGCCGATAGTTCAATTAAAGCAAATGTATGGAAAAAGTTGAGATTGTTTTATTCCAAAATTAGGTTTTGCTTCTTGTAAATGATGATAAAAATGTATGCTAGAATTGGAACTACTCTTTACCTACCTGTGCTGAGTAGCTATGTCGGTCTGAGGATATTAGAGAGACAAAGTACTTGAGTTAATATTTTTTATTGGACCCACTCCTGCTGGTAAGATAGAGAAACTTTCCAGCTACACAAGAGCTCTTCTTGTCTCCCTCTCTCCAACAGAAGGTGATCCAGTAAAAGATATTGCCTCACCCACGTTTACATACACAGTCATTTTCTCTTCGTGCCCTCTTCCATGCTGTCCTTATGTATGAAATATCCTGTCCAGACCTGTTTACTACACCCCTTTCTCTCCACATTCAAATTCCTTTTATAATTTTTAGCCACCTAACAGAAATTAGGGAAGGTAAAGCAGACAAAAAAATTCCAAGATGTCTATTACAACTTACGGACTAACTATGTTCTCTCTACCTGTTTAAACGTGAGTGTTTGTTTACATGTTCCTTTTCAGGGGTAGAGAGAATTTCAGGAAGACTCCTTGCAGACAGGGATTTTGCAAGAACCAGTGATAAACCCCTTCCCCTCCCCCAAAAAACAAAAACAAACAAAAAACACCGTACCAACGTTGATAAAAGGAACTGAGCTGGAACTCTGTTTTATGGCCAGCAAAGTCCTGATTCTTGTGCAGATGAAGCAACAGTAAAGTGGCACATAAAACTTTTAACCTTACTAAGTTGTATACAGATGAAAATCTTCATTTACACTATATTAACAGTATATTAACAACGTATTCTGCATGTTACACAAAGGAAAGATTACCAGGCACTGCAACTCTTTGACTAATTATGTGGACTGAAAGGGTTTAATATACGTATATAATGTGAAATATATATTGTAAACCAACTATAAATGCAACATTCAATAATTAATGAAAATGTATCAAAATATACTTTTTATCCTTTTGACACTAAAAATTAATGATCATGGAAATTACTTGTTTTTGATAAAATGTTGATCAATACTAAGCTACAAAAATTATGTTACTTTATAAAAATAATGTTATCTACTATATTTCAAGCATTTAAATTAACATCAATTCCATAATCTGATTAAATATATTTTCCCAGTCCCATTACTCAAATCAGCATTTCCCAAATTATGGTCCATGTCCCAAAGGGCTAGCAATGGGAGGAAGAAAAATGGACACATTGAGATGGCAGGGGTTAACAAAAAGAGTTGTGGGGGCAGGGAAAGAGGACTGGTTCCTTCCTGAAGAGGGACACAGCTTTAAAAATTTGGGAAAAGCTATATTAAATATATGATCACTGTAGAATTTGGAACCTCCAGCTCAAGATTAGCTAGACACAAACAAATAAAAATAAACCTTATCTAAGTCATAACTCCTTTGTGTGAGCGGACAGAACACTATTTTAAGGACAAAGTAAATCCTTTTAAATAAACAGACTTTAATAAAATATTTTTACAAATAAACAGTACAAAAAACTGACAATACAATTCTATTCCACATTGAGCTGAATTCCAAAATACCTACATTTTCACATTCCTCACACATGACAGTGCTAGTCAATTCACCAACAAAGATTCTATCTATGAAGTTCATCTTCACACCCTCTCTTCCATATGCTGAAAAAACATTACCTTTTTAATGTGAAAAAAATAGATCCAATACCAGAGTACAAGTACAATGTAATTCTTTCTATTTTTTATTTTGAATGCACACATTACAATTTAGGAATATGTTCAAAATATTTCCTAGCATTAATTCAATAAAATATTTCATTTACTGTTAGTATTTGTCAATGCTTAATAGTACAGAAATCATGTTCTCCCTCCCCGTCCTCCTTCGGTAACAGAATATGCTGCATCTCTTAAAAACAGCCTTTTCAGAAAGGTTTTTTTTTTATTTTAATATACAATGCCAGTCATTCGTCCTACTGATATAATATTTTATTACAGTGTAGCAGGCATTTAGGCAGCAGACCGGTTGGCTGATTTTCTAAATGACAAACAGCTTTTAAAACTGTTCAGCTCAAAAAATCGTTTAACATATTTGCAATACATTATGAAGCTCAATTTACTACAGATTTGGCAAGGGTTATGATAACATTTCAGAACAATTAAATGACATTGGAATATTAATGAAGCCAATTGCTAGCTGTATGCAGAAAGTTAAAGTATTATGTAAATAAAAGGCTCCAGATTAGAAAAATACTGCCCTGATTCAAATAATTTATCTTCTTTTTGTGTTACTGTTTTTAAAACACTTACGATGTCACCACACTAGTGACAATTTAATCAACAAGAAATTTAAAGTAGTCTTATTATGAGTGATACAAAAATTGTGGCCACACTGAAAGATCTGAAGATGCAGCAGAATACTTATGTAAAAGTAAAACTAAGTTTTACATGTCTATACGGCAGTGACTAACAAACAGAAGTCTTTATTCTAGATACTGGAAAAACGTTAATATAGAACACTTCAATACTTTACACATGCACTAGATGGCACCAAAATAACATGTAATGAAAGCCTCAAACCCACCTACTGTACTTCATGGAAATCAGTTTTGAAAATTATATTTAAAACTTGCACATTCACTTTTTTTAAATAGATATTCACTTGCTAAAAAGAACTTAAAACAAATTGCTAGTCATAAAATGACAATACTGTATTAAAGAATAAACATACCTTTAACTTTTCTTTTTGTTTCTTCATCTGCAGTTTTAGTTGTTGGATTGTTGAATGCTTTTAAGATACCAGTTTGTATACGCTATTAAAATAAATATATATAGATAATAAGTGTTTTAGTGGGTGATATGCACTCCAACAGTGTCTGACCATTAGAAACAACAAAAAAATTGGCTCTTTCTAGACAATTATATAAGCAAACCAAGCATTTTTACTCACAAAAGGAGCCAATTTTAGTTGGTAGGGAACTTATCAAGCAATCGTGGATTATGAAGTGAACATAAAGGGATACAGGAGAAACTGCCTTGTAGTACAGTGACTGGCTAATATATTAAGTGCATAAATTAGCTAAATATCTTTTTATAAACATGTTTGAGGTACTCTGTTTAGCATTTCATTTGGGTTTACATTTGATTTGCTAACCAATACATCCTTCTGAAAACAATTATGACAACCATTCTAGTCACACACTTGTGTACAGAAAATGCCCATTAATCCACAGAAGGATAATATGAATATACTGAGCAGAACACAGAACACTTAAAATATTTTTGGAGGGTGCTAAATGTATCTAAATAGCATCCAAAAGAATATTACTACCTATACCTGCTATAACTTCAACAAAAAATGGCAGGTTTTGCCCACTTCTCAGCAAAATTTAGCTACAGTTACAGTAGTAAGGTCTCACATTACTAAGTCTTCAATATCTCAACAGAATTTAAAACTAACCATTTCCTAGTAGGCTGCTGATTAGCATAAATAATCAAATTAATCAAAATTGTCAAATAAATGACCAGAGCACATGCTTGGATGCATTATCCGCATATCCCTATTTTTATTTTCCTCCCTTTTTAAAAGTAAGTATTCGCAGCCCTCAGTGATGTGTAATGGGCCTCCCACTTATTGGTGAAAAGTAGCAAAGTTCTAATGTATTAATATATTTGTTAAACAGCACATGAAAGTCAATGTAACATTTTAGAAATGAGCTGTGACCCACAAAAGTTTTTTTTTAAATGTAGGCCATAGTAGATCAACTGACAAATAATCACTGCTTTCACAACATAATCCTAAAGTATAAATATATATTAAAATGAGAGTTAGTTTTAAGTTGACATGTTCCACTCAACCCATATGTATAGGAAAGCACTATAATGAAGGCTACCTTTTGCAGTTCAATTTCCAGCTCATCTAGCTACCTACCAGCTAGTCATACTTCTACCTTATGAGTATGTTACCAAGCTTGTGAATAAAGTCCAGACACCGCAAGCCCCGCTTTGTTCATCTTAAAGCCAACAATATACTAAAAGGACTAATCAATACGCAATTCACCAAGTTGAATACCATAAATGGGTTTAGGGCCATAAGCAACCCCTTTTATTGGGATTAGTGCGTTGAACCATTTATTTAGGTCAAAGAAAGACATAGTCTTTGAATGGTCAGGGTGCTACTAACAATGGCAGCAGACATTAATCAATTAGCAGCAGGGTTCAGCTACTTCAAACCCTGGTGTGAAACAATCTCCAGCACACATCGCTGGAAATAGCAGTGTACAATTTGGACTGTGGCATTGACAGAATTACTTTAAAGGTTCACTTTTATAGATGAATATATTTTCAGAAGGATGCTGCAAAAATATAAACAGGATTCCAAATAATGCACTATTGTTTCAGAAAGTCCAGGAACTGTAGACAAAATCTCAGGGGACTGTAGAAGAACTATTTTATCGGATATAAAAACCAGCAATTAAAAGCAGAGTGAAAAGTAAATTTATAGAGCACTACTAAAGCATTCTCAGAAAGCACGTTTTCATCTATTTCACTACAGCATATATATTTTAAAGAACTAAATAGCCTTGATTGAAGAAATTACTCAGGATCGGTAGAGAAGTGTCAATTAGACTGCTCAACTGAACAGAAGGTTTATCACCTGTACACTGAAGTGGCTAGCTGCTATTTTATCAGGGCTGTTATCAAAACTTTACTCTCAAAAGCAAACATTTAAAAGCAGGATGAAAGAGGAAGGTTAGTGGCCATAATCATTTCTAAAGGATTCTGGTGGCAGACATACTGCTGTAGGCTTTCTTTAATCAAAAAACACATGGTAGTGACACTCTATAACAATAGCACGATTAACAGCTGTGGAGTTCCCATGACAGACAATGCTGCTACTGCTTGTATCTGACTGGCACAACTGTCATTGCTCACAAGACTGAATAGATCCACAGATCTAACATTCTCAGTTTGTCATACCATTTATAGACCCGGAAAAGAAAGGAGAGAAAAAAGCTTTTACTAGTAATGTCCCTTATTGCACAGCCTGGGGCGATAAAGTAATGCATCATTATGGCAAAATGGGTTTAATTGCAGTAAAAGGTGGGACCAAACTTCACTTACCCAATGACAGGGATGGCAGAAATACTGTATACCCTAATTTATAAAGAAAACATCCCTCAGCATGTTCTACTGTGGTGATAACCCCAGCTATCCTTACTCTCTAAAGGAAACTATTAATAGGACAAATAAAAAAAAAAACATGCGAAGACCTCACAATGCTGCCATGTTCACTGATGGCACTGGAGTTTCTGCTGTCATTTTCGTTAATCTGTTCATCATGGGAGGAGGGCAAAAGTCAGAATATTAGGCCTGGTCTGCACGAGAAGATAAGGTTGAATTCAGTTTCCTTTGCAGTCTTGATGAGGCACAGATTGGAGCATGCTTTCAAGCTTGTGATTCCAAAAGCAATTTCTGTAGCTGTGAACACTGCAAGTGGGGAGTGGTGGTGATGGAAGTGAGGGAAGGAAGAGTGAAGGGGGCATAGGGGCTTTTGGGGCTGTGACACTGGTGGTCAGTGCAAGCTTCCCCTCCCGACTTTGCTGGCACAATGAGCCTTTCCCTTCCCACCATGGCCCAAGGAAAGGAAGGGATGGGGGGCAGGCATGGCAGTGAGCTTGTACACCTCTTGCGGTCATCGTGTGCTTCTCATCACTGAAACATGTGAAAAAGGGGTGTGAAAACACTTTTTGATGTTACTTTCCAAGGGGCGGGGGAGGAGAAAAGTGCACTTTGGGGGCTGATGACACACAACCCAAAACCACATGCAGCACTTTTTTTGTCCCATCAGACATTGGGAGCTTGACCACAATGCAAAGGGACAGCAGGAACTGCGGGGTATGTACCCACACTGCACTGGCAACAAAGTTGAAGATGCCCAACCTAACGGGGTTGCACTCCATTGCCTTTGTGTGCCAGTGTAGACGTGAACCCTTGACTGTACAAAATCGGGTATTACAAAATCAACGTCAACAAATTGGACCTAATATCTTAGCATAGACATATCTTAAGTTTAAATAAGCATTCCCTTGCTTTCAGAATTAAACCTACATTCTCATAGATAATAGAGTAAATATTGTTTCAATCACTCTACCCCATTAAGGTCAATAGGAACAGAACAGTAATCACATGACAACAATATTCTGAAACTTTCCCCCACTCCTTAAAGTAAAAGGAACAAAACAGCAGTTCTTATAGTTTTGCTCAGTGTGCCATTTTATGACATTACAATGTCAAAGTGAAGGTTATCTCGACACTCGACTGAGAAGGTCAACTGCAGATATGCAATTTTAGTTATGTTAACTGCATAGCTGAAACCAACCTATCTGTGCTTGGCTTACTTGGCTGTCCATAAGAAGCAAGGTCAACAGCAGTTTCTCCAGTTGACCTCCCTGACTTCTTGGAATAATGTAGACCTGCCCTAAGAAAAGCTTCTCCATAGTGCACTAATTTTATGATGCAGCCTATTGTTTACATGGACTAATTTTCCAGCTTTACAACAAAGATCTCGCTGAGATTAAACCAAATTTCAGTTGCATATTAGCAATGTACTTCCACAATTCACACTAACCAATTTTGAAGCTGATTGACAGCATTCAGTTGCCTCATAGTCTTGTATATTATAAGCTACTAGCAGATTTACTTGGTGTTGTTCGGGTCCTTATCTCAATAAAGGTGAGAGGGAGTGAAGGGGATACATATAGATATTAAAATAAAAGATGTACATGCATTCTTTAAAATGATAGTATTTTTCAAAAACAGTGTTATTTTTATAAAGTTAATTTTTATTTCAGATTTCTTAAAAGCGATTGTTAAAATTGATCCATTTAATTATTTTTAATAAATCTTTTAAAAGGAAATTCCATCAAGTGAATTTTTTTCTTCATCCGTATAAACTCATATAATCTGCTAGGTTTTAACAGAAAAGGACTGTAGTCTATTTCGTTTCCAAAACCATATTCCGGTTTTCAAACCGTAAAGCATTGACGTAACCAGTGCTTTTCTTTGTTTAAAAAAGAGGAGCTGGTACTCAACCACTGCCCAGCCCCTCTCCCATCCCATGGCTGGGACTGCTGAGGTGCACAGCACCAAAAATGGCAGCACTGGATGTAACAACGTAAACACAGAACACTACTCTGTATTTCTCCATTTTACCTCTTTTCTATAAGGTTTACAGAGAAGTTCATCCTATTTTCTCACTCCTCTTGGTTCAGTTGCTTTCAACATTTGCTCAGTTATGTCAATTTTGAGGACTATACTTAATCTAATTCCAGGCACATCCCATTTTTCTGTCACAACCAAACCCTTAAACAGTTTTAAATTATAATAATAGGAAGCTATGTGTCAAATTTTGTGGCCCTCTCTCTCACCATTTAGGAGGAGTGCTTGATTGAATACACAAATTCTCTAAAATATATCGTGAATAATAGTATTGTTTATAGAATTTACTCAATCAATGAAAATATGGACTGATGACCAGACGTGCCATTTATCAGAAAAATGGTTCCCAGGTCCCCTCCACTGGCTGTAACCAGGAAACTGACCAAGACTGCTGCCCTGGTCAGTTTCCTGGCTCTGCAAGGGAAAAAGGGGAGCCAGGAGCCAGGCTGCTGCCTGGTTCCCAGCTCTCAGCCCCTTGCAGGACCTGGGAAACTGACCACCCATGTGCTGGTCAGTTTCCTGGGACCCCCCCCCCCCCGCCCCAAGCACGGAGGAGCTGGGAACCAGGCAGCAGTCTGCCTCCTGGCTACTCTGCAGGGGAGGGAACTGGGAAACTGACCAGCCATGAGCTGGTCCATTTCCCAGGTCCCACAAGCAGCGAGGAGCTGGGAACCAGGCTGCCGTTTGTTTCCTGTCTCCCCACTGCTTGTGGGACCCAGGAAACTGACCAGCACATGGTTGGTCAGTTTTCCAGGTCCCACAACTGGCTGGGAGACGTGAACCAGACTGGCCCCTGGTTCCTGGATCCCCACCACTCTGGGAGACAGAAAACTGACCAGCCCGGTCAGTTTCCTGGTTCCTGCAAGCCTAAGGGAGCTGGGAACGCGGTTCCAGTCTCCTCCCCAAACTCACGTGAAATTTGAGTTACGCAGGGCACTGCAGAAACACAACCCCCGTGTAACTTGAGGATTTACTGTACTGAACAATCATGGCTATTGTCAAGTGCCTCCTTAGGGTAAAAGGCTAGTTGCTATTAATTACAATAACCGGAAAAGAAACCTTTTCCCCAGAGTCAGAAAGAGGCAAAAAAGTGATGAACCTGGGATGTCAAACAAATGAGTCAAAATAGCAACTCTGGTAACAGGGAAGTAAGTGGCAAAAATGAAAAAAAAGTAAGTATCAAATGCATATATATTTCTTTTTAATGCAAAAAGCTCTCTCTTCATACCACATTTACTACTGCATCTAGACTTGTTAAGTGATGGAGAGAACAATTTTATTTGTATAACGAGCAATTTTTCTTCACTTAGCACATGGCTAAAAGACATTAATCATTTGGATAACATTTCTGCTCTATTTTTTTTTCAGTCAAACTGATTTCAGTGAAGTTTTATAACAAACTAATTCCTCCCTAGATGTGGGGGAGATATATCAAGTTTTATCCAGAAGCTAAATGGGTAATGTATAGGACTTTTATCCTCCCACTTCAAAGCGTATTGGTCAGCTACAGGTGAATCAGTCTTCTGAAACGGTACTACTGTCACTGTAAAATTATGACAGCCACCATTTATAATACTCTCTTCAACAATCAACTGAAAACTACGTCCAAATAAAGATTTAAAATACCAACATGAAAATGTAATGATCAAGTTGCTTTTTTGAAAATTAGTTGAATCAAGCTTTAGTAGTAATTTCATTAAGCATAATCTAAGTATGAAGTATTTGGAAAAAGTGACAGCTGATATACAGGTGAGCTGAGCCACTTCACTGCAAATATACCAAGATTTTACCTTTGTTTCTTCTATTCTCATTGCATCCAACAAATAATGGAGAAGCTCTTGACTGTCCTGTTGTTGGAACCCTTTAAATCGAGGGGCCCTGCAGAAGAAGTAGGAAAGAAATTCAAAATGTCTCCAATGGCTTCCATTTATGATGTCTGAGGGAAGCTTTTTCAAAACACTGTATTCCCCTCCCCTACTGTGTCCCTACTTTACCCTTCCAAAAAACAAAAAACAAACAAACAAAAAAAAAACAAAATATGAGGCTGATGCATAGAATACAAGATGCAGCATTAGAATACGTACAACATTTGGTGAAGAAAAATCCTGACCCTTAGACCAAATGGTAACATAGTCTGGGTCAGAAATTACACAAGAACAGCTACTTAAGAAGTAAAACACTGAGTGTTCCTCCTCTTCATTCATACTTTAATAATCCACCTATGACAGCTTCATGCCTACTGCTCAACCAACCTTTCCATTTATAATTTATTGAATTAAACTTACTGTGCATTTTTATATCTTAACATGTTCAGATTTCTTTTAAGATTAACCTTAACTCTGAATTACCTGGGTTGGTAAATGCTTGCTTTTGGTATAATTATAGTACCCCCGTAATCATTAACTTATTACTGATATGTACTACCTATCTTAAATTTGAGTTTTCATTTGCAAATTCAAAAACGCCTACAATTTCATATATGAACACTAAAAAGAAGAACAAAGAGAATGATACCATGTGATATTTGTAATGATTGTAGAGAAATGTTGATATGTATCTTCAATCTTAAATCATTTTAACTTTTCAGGCCAGTTTTATCAGTCTTTTCTGATAGTTTTATGACACACTGGAAGAGTACAAAGCAGACAGAACATATTGGCCAGTTAAAACTGGAATTACAGCTGCTTTGCATCACCAGAGCAGCACTGAGTATTATTGTATTTTTCCTGTTCTAACCTCCATATTCCCTTGTACATGTAGGTCTCGGTTTCCCCATTTCTCCCATCTTCTGTCCTCTGCATTTTGTTATGCACCCACAGTTTCCCTTGCCTACATTTCTCCATTTTCCTACACCACTGTGTCCAGTAGATCTAATGTAAAGAAAAGAATGTGGGGTTTTTAAAATAAATTTAGAGTTAGTGGCAGGTATGTTTGTTTGCTGGTTTTGTGGTGATTTTTCATAACTCAAGGTTTTTCCTTCTGCACAGGCTGAAGACCAAAACCCTGAAGAACTCACCAGGAATTGCCATTTGAAACTGCCACTATGGGAATGAAGCCAAAATGCCCTCAGAGAAAATAATAGCCCCCTATGCTGTCAGAAAACACAGAGAAACACAGTGGGGAGCAGGGAAATGGAAGCTGTGGCCATTTAAACTGAAGAAAGTTTGTGGCCTCAGTCCCAATGAAAACAATGAGAGACGGTAGCAATTTTGAGAAAGATCATTTTTCAAGGAATTTGGTACAGAACATTTTTCTTCAGCCTCTAATGAAGAAGAAAATGCCTATAATGACAAACAATAGCAAAGACAAAATTTTACTATTGAGAAAGCTCCAATTAACATCTAGTCTTATTTACAACTATTTTTAAGTAGATTATATCACTTACCATCTTACTATCAGGGGTATGGAGTATGCATCCCATGGATAGCCAAAAATGATTAAGAAAGGAAACCAACTCAAACCATGCAAATGAATTCCCCAAGTGAACAAAGTAACTATCACATGGCCTGTCACATCTAATACCATCTTCTGCAATTAATACCAGTCAGGACAACTCAGAATTTCTGGAACATATGCACTTGACAAACACATACGCCAGCACACTATTAGAGGGAAAATTAGGAAATATGAATTTCAAATGCACCAATAAATCTATAGAAAGACAGGTTACTCACCGTAGTAACGGTGGTTCTTCGAGATGTGTCCCCGTGGGTGCTCCACAATAGGTGTCGAGCTTGCCCGGCGCCGCAGATCGGATCTTCCAAGCAGTTTCTGCCGGACCGCGCATGCGCCGGCGCGCGCCGCTCCCTTGCGCGCTCCTGGCCATGTGCGCGATCCGGTCCCCGCCAGTTCCTCGACTAACCGCCTCGGATGCCCCTGCAAAACACTAACAGAGATCGGAAGCGGGGAGGATGGGCGGGTAGTGGAGCACCCACGGGGACACATCTCGAAGAACCACCGTTACTACGGTGAGTAACCTCTCTTTCTTCTTCGAGTGTCCCCGTGGGTGCTCCACAATAGGTGACTACCCAGCAGTAACCCAAGATAGGAGGTGGGCAATCGGATTATGTGCAGCTTGTCCCCGAGAGGACCGCTGTAGAGAGACGGGTATCCTCTTGGAATACCCTGTGAAGGGCGTAATGTTTGGCGAAGGTGTCGTAGGATGACCAGGTCGCCGCTCTGCAAATGTCTTTTAACGCAACGCCCTTGAAAAAGGCTGTTGATGCCGCCACCGCCCTAGTGGAATGAGCCCTGGGCATGGCCAGTAAAGGAGTCTTTTTGAGTTCATAGCACATTTTTATGCAGGATACAATGTGCTTTGAGATTCTCTGCGAGGAGAGACCTTCTCCTTTTGATTTGGGAGCGAGGGAGACTAGGAGTCTATCCATTTTCCGGAAGGACTTGGTCCTGTCTACGTAGAAGGCTAGCGCCCTCCTCACGTCCAGGAGGTGTAGGCGCGCCTCTTCGTTGGAGTTATGAGGCTTTGGATAAAACGAGGGTAAAACAATAGGTTCATTAATATGAAACTCAGAAGAAACTTTAGGAACAAAGGCTGGATGCAGCCGTATGGTTACCGCCTCCTTGGAAAAAACAGTGCAGGGTGGCGTTGCCATGACTGCCGCAAGCTCGCTTACCCTACGAGCTGACGTAATTGCAAGAAGAAAGGTCGTCTTTATTGTAAGGAGGCGGAGGGGGACCGTGGCCAAGGGCTCGAACGGTGGTCCCATTAGCGCGGTAAGCACCAGGTCCAAGTTCCACGAAGGTGGAATCGGTTTCCGAGGGGGGAATAAGTTTACCAACCCTTTGAGGAACCTGGTAACCATAGGATGGGCGAACACTGTGTGCCCTTCCTCCTCGTGTCTGAACGCCGAGATGGCGGCAAGGTGGACCTTCAACGAGGATAGTGAGACTCCTCCTCTCTTGAGGTCCAGTAAATACTCTAGCAGTGTAGGTATAGGCACCGAAAGGGGGGCCAGCTGTTTGGTAGAACACCAAGCCGTGAAGCGAGTCCATTTCTGCTTGTAGGTCTTCCTGGTGGAAGTCCTCCTGCTACTTTCTAGGACTTGCCGCACTTCCTCTGTGCATGTGCTCTCTAGGGAGCTGAGCCATGGATTAACCACGCTTGCAGTCGCAGGCTTTGGGGGTGCGGGTGCACTATGGACCCCTGGGCTTGCGTGAGCAGATCCGGCGCCACCGGAAGAGGCATCGGTGGACGGTCCGACACGCGCAGGAGTAGGGGGAACCATTGTTGTCGATCCCACGTTGGGACTATCAGGATCATCCGGGCCCCTTCCCTCCTGGCTTTCTGCAAGACTTTGTGGATCAGCACTGTGGGAGGAAAAGCATAAAGCAGGGGGCCCCTCCACGGGATCGCGAACGCATCCCCCAGGGACCCCCATCCCAGTCCTGCCCTGGAGCAGAATCGTGGGCACTTCTTGTTGTGCTGAGTGGCAAACAGGTCTATCTGGGGAAAACCCCATGCGTGGAAAATCGGCCGTAGCAGATCGGGACGGATCTGCCACTCGTGTGTGAGTGCAAAATGCCTGCTCAGCTGGTCTGCCTTCACATTGTGCGCACCTGGCAAGTATGAGGCTTTCAAGATTATGTTGTTGGCGATGCACCAGTTCCATAAGCGGACTGCTTCCGCGCATAAGGCACGGGATCGAGCTCCTCCTTGCCTGTTTATATAAAACATGGTGGAGGTATTGTCTGTACTGATCCCGACGACTTTGCCTTGTATATGGTCTCGAAAGTGTCTGCAGGCGTTGAACACTGCTCTGAGCTCCAGTATATTTATGTGTAGTGACTGTTCCGTGGATGACCACAGTCCTTGAGTCACCTCTTCACCCATGTGCGCTCCCCACCCTATGAGGGAGGCATCTGTAGTGAGAAAAAACGATATTTGTGGCTGGTGGAAGGGTACCCCTGTTAGCAAGTTCCTGGGGTTTACCCACCATTGGAGGGATTTGCGCACCTCCGGTGTGGGCGACACCACCCTGTGAACGGTGTGTACTGCCGGTTTGTATACGCTCGCCAGCCAGTGCTGCATGCTGCGCATGTGCAACCTGGCGTTCTGTACTACAAACGTCGCCGCTGACATGTGGCCCAGCAGCTGTAAGCACGTCAAGACCGGCACCGTAGGGCTGAAGGTCATGACCTGCACGAGGGAGCCGATGGCCCGAAAGCGAGCCTCTGGTAGATATACTCTCGCTGTAACAGAGTTTATGCGAGCCCCTATGAACTCTATGTCCTGTGTGGGGTCTATTTTTGATTTTGCCAGATTGATAACCAGGCTGAGTGAAGAGAACGTGTTTGCTGTGACGCGTATCATGCGTAGTACCTCCCCCTTCGAGGCCCCTTTGAGCAGGCAGTCGTCCAGATACGGGAATATAAATACCCCCTGTCTGTGCAGGTAGGCTGACACCACTGCCAAGGTCTTGGTGAAGACTCTGGGGGCCGAGGAGAGGCCAAACGGTAGGACCTTGTATTGGAATTGTTCGTTGCCTACCATGAACCGGAGGAATCGCCGGTGAGCCGGATGGATAGTTATGTGGAAGTACGCGTCTTGTAAATCGAGGGCTGCGAACCAGTCTCCATCGTCCAGTGCTGTAAGGATGGAGGCGATTGTGATCATCCAAAAGCGTTGCTTGCGCAGGTACCGGTTGAGGCTGCGAAGATCTAAGATGGGCCTCCAGCCTCCTGTCTTTTTCTCCGTGAGGAAGTACCTCGAGTAGAACCCTTTTCCTTGCAGTTGCTCCGGCACTCTTTCCACCGCCCCTATGAGCATGAGATGGTCTACCTCCTGCTTGAGCCTCGCTACTTGGGAGGCCTCCTGGAGGTGGGGCTTGGGTGGAGGTTGTGACGGTGGGAGTGACTGGAAGGGGATGGCGTACCCCGTGGCTATGATCTCCAGCACCCATTTGTCTGTGGTGATCCTTTGCCACTGGTCGTAGAATGGTCGGAGGCGATGGTGGAATAGCCGCTTCGGATGACCTTGTGCGATGGTAGTGATGGCGCAGCCCTGGATCTGTGTGTCAAACTTGTGGCCTTTGGCCCTGCCCCGAGGACGCACGGCTCTGTTGTGAACGTCGCCTGGGAGTTCTGTACTGCTGGTGCTGTTGCTGTCGCCCTTGCTCGTAACCCCTGTGGTACTGGGGACGCTGTTGCTGGTACTGGTACCATCTTTGTTGAGGGTAGTACTTTTTCTTTCTGTATGGAGGGGTGTAAATCCCCAGGGTCCTGAGTGTGGCTCTTGAATCTTTACTGGAATGAAGGACCGAGTCAGTTGATTCAGCAAACAGCTTCTGCGAGTCGAAGGGAAGGTCAACTATCTTCGCCTGCAGATCCCTCGGTATACCCGAAGTCTGGAGCCAGGACTCCCTTCGCATCACCACTGCCGTAGCTGTGGAACGTGCTGCTGTGTCCGCAACGTCCAGGGCGATCTGAACTCCTGTCCTCGAGGCCGCGTAGCCTTCTTGCACGATGGCCTTGAGCACCGGCTTTTTGTCCTCTGGAAGCGAGTCCATGAGGGAGGTTAACCTAGAATAGTTGTCGAAATTATGGTTCGCTAAGTACGCTGCGTAATTTGCCATTCGCAACATTAGAGTGGAGGAGGAGTAGACCTTTCTGCCGAACAGCTCTAGCTTCTTGGCATCTTTGTCTGTTCCCCCTGTCCTGAATTGAGATGTCTTTGATCTTTGTTGCGACGACTCCACCACCAAGGAATTTGGCTGTGGGTGGCTGAACAGGAACTCCATGCCCTTCGCCGGCACGAAGTATTTCTTATCCGCTCTCTTTTGGACAGGCGGAATAGTCGCAGGGGTCTGCCATATCATAGTGGCGGACTCCAAGATTGCTTCATCAAGCGGTATTGCTACTTTGGAGGAGGCCGGAGGTCTCAGATTTTTGAGGAGCTTATGGTGTTTCTCTTGCACCTCTGCTGTCTGGATGCCTTGCGTGAAGGCCACCCTCTTAAAAAGCTCTTGAAACTGTTTGAGATCGTCCGGGGGATGGACGTCCCCCGGGGCCGTAGCCTCGTCCGGGGAGGAGAGCGAGGAACCGCTGGGGTACGTCTCTCTGGACCCTTCCGGTTCCTGTTGGTGATGGTACACCCTCTCACTAGAGGTTTGCGAGGGAAAATCTCGGGGTTCCATAACCAGTCCCCCCTGAGATGCTCGAGTCTCTGTCCCCGGTTGCAATTGCCCTCGGGGATACGCAATCGTCTGTGGGGATCTTTCCCTAGTAGATTGCCGATGGTGTCTATGCCCCGCGTGATAGGGGCGACCATGGCAGTATAGGCACTGTTCTTGGGAAGGTGACCTAGACCACTCCCTTGGTGCATACCCTCTGCGTCTGGGGGAGCGAGATCGTCAAGAGATCTGGGACGCTGGAGAGAGCGATTTTGAATAGTATTCCAGCGGTTCAAACCCCAGGAATGGTGAAGGTGGTCCCAGCCAGGGTGAGGCTGGTTGCAAAAATGGAGACGGGGGCTCCGGGTAGGCTAGGGGGACCCCTGCCTTCTAGTTGGAGTCTGCAACATAAGCGGAGGGCTGTGAGAAAGCAACTCCACAGCCCTGTCTGGAGAGGGGCTGCGATGCCTCGTCTTGTGTGCAGCCTTCCCCTTCCCTGGAGGAGGTAACTCCGCCCCTTGACGTGTAGGGGATCTCTGCCCCGTCCGCGCCGTGCTCGGCACGCTCGAGGGCGGTGCCGCACGTGCGGTGTCCTCCGGTGCCTGCAGGCTGCGTGCCTGCGCGCTCTGCACCGCCAGTTCCCCGGGGGTCAGTGCCGCTGCTTGTGGTGCCGCCGGTACCGGCGCTTGCTTAGCCACCGCCCTGCCTGCGGTGCGGGGCGGCTGCTTGATTATTGGAGGCTGAGCCGCTGCCACGTGGCTCTCCGTGCCGCCGCCGATCAGCTGTTGCTGCGGCTGGGGGCTGCTCGCTCCTCCTGTCCCGCTCGCTGTTGCTGCCGGCAGGGATCGGGCTGGGGAGGCTTTCCTCCGTTTTTGCGCTGATGGGGTGAGGGAGGCAGCTTTCCTTTTATGGGCCCCGGAGGGTCCCTCCTGCTGCGGCCGCTCTGGCACGTCTTGCTGGAGGGCCTTGTCGAAGAGCAGCATTTTAAGCCGTATCTCCCTGTCCCTCCTTGCTCTGGCTGTTAGTTTTGCACAGAAGGAGCATTTCTGTGCAAGATGGGACTCCCCAAGGCACCTTATGCATAGACTGTGCCCATCAGACGCTGGCATTGCCTCTCGGCAGGACTCACATTTCTTAAATCCTGAAGAGGACATTGTTGGTGAGTCTTTCAGTTGTTAAACGGGTACTTAGCACCTTCTCTGTGCTGTTTTCCCCTTCTGATAGCCTGCCGCAGCAGGAGGGCTGATGGCCCTATGCTCCTGGCCTCCGGCGCTTGTTACTGGGACTGGACTGAAAGCTGTCTGGCTTGCTGTTTGTTTGTTTTTTTTTTTGAAAAATAACAACCAGCTAACTTGCAGTAGCCTAAGAACTTGAAAACTTTAAAGAAAAACAGTTAAAGCCCATTGAATACGCTAACTTGGCCTTAGCCTAGTCGGATTCCGTCTGCAGCCAACGGCGGTTAAGAGGAACTGGCGGGGACCGGATCGCGCACATGGCCAGGAGCGCGCAAGGGAGCGGCGCGCGCCGGCACATGCGCGGTCCGGCAGAAACTGCTTGGAAGATCCGATCTGCGGTGCCGGGCAAGCCCGACACCTATTGTGGAGCACCCACGGGGACACTCGAAGAAGAACTGAATGCTATTTAGAGAGCACTGAATCTACAATGAAATTCTTTGAAAGCAAAAGGAAAGAGACATCATCTAACTGTGTGCTGAATATCTTCAAGCACATGGGTGATAAAATTGGAAATTACTGAAATAAATGGGGGGATTGTTAAACAGCCAAAATTCACTCCTCTTGATACCATAAGGATCCCAACACTAAACAGACAAAGTTAATTTTTTATGCAGCCATGTTACTAGATACAAGAATAGGTTAGGGGAATAACAATGTGGAACATATACACAAGTTCACCCACACAGACATTCTGTAATCTTCATTTGTAACAACAAACAGAAAAATATGCCAAAATAATACAGTATGTTTTAGATGTGCAGTATCAGATGCTTGCTTACAGTTCCTAGTAGATGCTAATCTCCCTACTAGTATCACACTACAATACCTCCTACATTAAACAATGATCTGCTACCACAGATTTCAAAAGCACCACAAAAACTGCAATCTATTCCAACAAAATTTCTGGTCCCCAAGAATTGGAAATCTGTCAAACTAGGAATGCACATGCTTTAGGAAACACACATCTGGTGTTGCCTTTGCCCTTCCACAGTGTATCGTCCTTTGAGCTGTCCTCTTTGATGGTGTCTGGCATCAGCAGCAAAAGAAATGAGCCAGCTTGGGAGTCAGGACAAGGACACAGAAGGAATCCTGGCAGTTGCTGATTTTACAGTTATTATCCAAGACAAATGAAAAAAAAGCAACAGAAAATGTCACAAACGATTTTTTTTAAAGTCAAAAGCAGCACTGTCCATCCCACAAACCCAAATAGAGCAAAATTTTTTCAGGCTAGGCCAACAGTTTCTACAAATGACATGTTTGTAAGCTACAGAGGTTCCTATTTATTTATAAAACAAAAACTGTATCTTGAGATAGACAGTTACGTAAATCAAGGCTCCCATCACAACCATGTGAGTCCCCTTTTCACTAACAGTCTAATGTAACGCATAATCCATACCTTAACACAAAGCTAAGTAAACCTCTCTATGAATGTTTCAGTAAATCCTTTGGTGCCAGGATTACAGAATCCTTGTTACACAGCTTGTCCAAGTACTGCAAAGATTTATATTTTATTGTCTCTAAAGTTCTCGAAATCTAAATAAGACTATGTTCTGCTATTCATTCTTAAATTAATTCTACTCTATATTAAAGATGCCTACAGGTAGATACTGTCATCTCTGCCACAATATCATATATCCTGTTTTCCAGAAATAATGCTGATCTGAATTTCAATTAAAATCCTGGGCCACTGCACCAAACCTGAGATTTAAACGGAAGTTTCCTTTTAAATGTCACCATACAGCAGGTATAACTCCTAGTGCACATGAACTTTGGGCCAGCACATGCATAGTTAGCCAGGTGTACTCTTCCACAACGTAGTAGGAGGCACAACTGGTTGAGCAGAACTCAAGTAAGAATTTCATCAAATTAGCAGACTAGCTGGAGAAAAAAAAACTATTTATTCCACTGCTCAGTTTTCTATGTAAAATGAAATCAGCACAAGAGTAAGTTTTCATTTTCAGGCTCAGGTTGCACATGCTGGTTAGTCAGATCATTTACTTTTAAATGCATGTCATCACCCTGTCCAGCACAAAGTAATTTCACTTGTCCAGACAAGGTCTTGCACTTAAGACAATAAGATTTTTCCTAGCCTTGTAACAGAACTAGTCAGCTTTGCTTGGGAAATATCATAACAGCATCCTGTGAAAGGAACACTGAAGCAATGTGAAACATGGACAAGCTGACACTATAACAAAGAAACAAAAATCAAAAAAAACCCAAGCATCAATCATTATACAAATGTAGTTTATGTGCAGATCAAACATTCATATTTGCATATGTAGTACTTATCATTTGCACTCTGTGCCTGTTTGTCATTCACTATAGAGGTCTATGTTTAACAAAGGACAAGAGAAGTGATATCTATTAAATGATTTGTCACTCTGAAATTTATTTAAGTATCAAGCTGTGATATCAACTCACTTTTGGAAAAACAAGTTAGCCAGAGCACGGCTGGGTTTTGCCACACAGATGTGATTTTCAGTATTGTTGCACACAACTCCATGTTGTTTTGAAACACTCAAAATCTGTCAATATATTCAGCAGATATCTTCCCATATCTGTGCACACTAGTCCCTCACAGGGGAGAGAATTAGGGAGAGGAGAGAAACAGCTGAAGATATTTTCCCACAGTCAAAATTTCAATGGCAACACTATAACTTGTTTTTATACAGGATAAGAACAATTCACAAAAACCAGAGACTGATTAGTAATGCAATTCAAGGATAATTGGATACATCTTTCATTATCATTAATGGATGTGTAGTATATGTTAATTAATGGGAAATAATACTATCAAAAGTAAGTCAGTAAAAAATTCCAAGGAGAACAGTTTTATTTTGTGTTCTACACAGAAAACGTACAATCAACTAGATACTGATAGTTCCTATTCAGCAGCAATCATTAAGACACCTTTTGTTTTAGAGTTTTATTGCCATGGGGGAGACAACTATCAGGGCTAAATGGAGTTGTTTTTAAATGTGCTTTGCTTTAGCCTTTACTGCATTTTTAAGATCTTCACTTTAACTAAAATGGTTAACTGAAAGAAGTAACAATTACATGCTATATTATGGAAAGAAATGAGGATTGGAACGTATCATTTTAAAAATGAAGTGGAAGGAAAATATTTTTAAAAAGGTGGTAAGCAAGGCTTGGTTGGTTCACTTTGACTAACAAGTGATGTCATTGTTAACACACTGATTAATATATGAACAATTGGGCACCCATGCCTGTAACATGCTGCATAATGCCATAGTTGATTTACAGTTAATTCTGGAAAAATGCTTAGGATTAGTAGCTCTGCTGTTTCTGTTGGCAGAATGTGGGGCACGGGCAGAAGAATATAAAAAGGTGAAACACAATAACACAGGATATATACTGTACAAAAAAACTACTATCTTTAATCAAAATTTGGGAGTAAAAGAATCAGTCCACACTGATTCATGGAAATCTGACAACTAAAAGATGTGTTCTTGTCTCCTTGAAAATATGCTTCAAGCAAGATCCTTGGCAAAAGTGGAGGACTCTAAGATGGTTGGTTGAGTTGACCGCTCACAGATGTGCCGACATATGGAAGCCAGTGCCAATGCGCTACAACCTGTTGTACAGTGTCAGCAGTATAATGACAGAACAGGTTGAACTCCTGCTAATGGTCATAAGAAGTGAAGGACAACTGTGACAGCTGTGTACTTATTATTTGAGCTGATCATTCCATTGCTGATCTTGAACTGAGCATTTATCTCTTGCACATCTCAGGAACATGTTCCTAAGAATTATCTACCAGTTGGAATGTGACTATTTTAAAAATAAAAATCATGCAGTACTAGTTAAAAGTCTGTACCGCAACTATAAAGTCAGTTATTTTAAAGTTTAATATTCTTTGTAGGAATTTGGTATTAAGACTTCCTGTATTAGAATCAGAATTAAGCAACACTTAAAAAAAAACAACTACTGTAATAAAGTCATCCAGTCATGCTATACAGAGGCAATAAATTATCCTGGTTTGTTTAAAAGCCACAAGAAAACCTTCTATGCTGTGATTTCTTCGTGAATAATAGGAAACAATGATGAAACATTTAAAGATCCTCTCCTCCCATGGAAATGTGTCTGCCTCTAAATATATTTATATATATTTTTCCTGGATCCTTTCTATTTGTGCTGTATATTTTTTTTGTATGCACTGGTGTTGCAGCCCCTGTCAGTGCCAAGATATTAGTGAGGCTAGGTTGGTGAGGTAATATCTTACATAGTCCCAACCTCCGCTGGTGTGACAAGCTTTCAAGCTTACACAGAATTCTTCAGGTCTGGGAAATGTACTCAGAGCATCACAGTTAAACACAAACTGGAACAGATTAAATTAATAACTTTGCTTGACACTAAATTCATAAATCGAACAGACCCACTGGATTTACAGTTTATTACAAAAAAAAAAAAATCAATAACCCACAGCAAACCTCACCCAGGTGTCTTTTCCACCCCCACCCCTTAATTCCTTTTCCCTGTAGGACTGGAGAGGTGTTCAGAGGACATTTCACCTTGAATGGTTCAGTGAAATAGGCATTAACTGCTTATGCTAAATAACCTGCTCCACCTTGTATTTAGCTGTAACAGTCTGAATATGTTACAGTTAATTTAGAACCCAGGAACCCATATGAATACTGCAGATTATTCCTGGCATCATGCAAGCCCTTGTACTTTGTGAGCAATTAATTCCATCCATGTTTGTGCTGACACTTCACCTATCTTTGTTCATTTCCCTGAAGCCCCTCACAATGTTCTTAAATTAGACTAAATAACAGTGGTACGCTACTTGTTCTGGAAGAGATCAAAGGGGCTCCACAACACCAAAATATTTGGTTTCACGTCATCAATATGGGAGAAAGAGGTCAGGATGGTATGCCTCCTATTCTCCACCACAGAGCTACAGAGAAATATGCAAGTCACAGAGACTGTCATGAAAATCCTCTAGAAACTCCCAGGTTAGTCAGGAAAGAGGCAGCCCCTACAGCAGGGGTGGGCAATAAATATTGATGGGGGAGGGGCACTAAAAAGTTCTGGTGAGTGGTAAAGGGCTGCACTTTTCTGAGGAGGGCATGCAGAGTATGGGGTGGAAGCTGGGTGCAAAAGAGAGCTCCAAGTAGGGGTCTGGGGTGCAGGATGGAATGTAGGGTCTGAGAGGGAGTGAAGGAAGGGTTGTGACCTGGGGCAGGGGGATGGGTGCAGGAGAGGATTCTGGTTCTGGGGGAGAGAGAGGTGCAGGCATGGGTGCAGAGTCTGTGACGGAGTTGGGGTGTGGTGCCAGAAGTGAGCTCTGGCAGCAGCTCCTGGCCATCAGCACTCTCACACAGGCTTCCTTGCCAGCCAGCAACCCACACTCTGGCAACGGGAGCTGAGAGATTTTGCGGGGGATGGGATAGCACCCAAAGCTTGCCCCCTGCTGCAGCCATGGGCTAGATGGAAAAGCTTGGACCCTATCTTGCCCACCCCTGTGCCACAGTCTGATGCTGGGGGAGGGGTTTTGCTTGTTTTATTGAAGTAAGGTGTGCAGTGAAACCTAGGAACTTTTTCCATTAAAAAAAAAAATGGAAAATCCTCAATCCTTCTTCTATAACAAAGTGCCAAACTGACTAAGAAAAATGGTTTCCGTTTCTTTCATTCCAAGAAGTACCTGCAGCATTCCCTCACTTTTCCATACACATCATTTCTCTCAGCAGCCATGATAATGGTGGAAAGTTCCAAGCCTTCTGTACGGTTTGTCTCAAAAAAGCTCAGTTCACGTAAGTGCCTGCAACCAGAAATTATCACATCCCCAGGGAATCCCTCCCTATGAATCCCTACACTGGGGAAGGAAGGAAGGAAGGAAGAAGGGAGAAATCTTCACCAGAAGTACCTTGTTCCATGTCATTCTGGAGACCAGCAATGAAATATTGTTTAGAAACATTCATGCAGCAAAACAATTAGTTATATGTTACAGAAAGTACAGAATAGTTTTTCCTGATACTTGAAAATACCCATTGATGTTAATCACTAAAGTACTCTCATGTTAACCAAGTGCACAAATCTAAAGAAAGTAACTGAAGTTTCTTCCACTGAAAATTGTTCAGCCATACGAAATACAAGAAATATTTTGGTTCTCTTAATATATAAATGTTTTGTCAGTCACTAAGTCTCTAGATAAGTCAAAAGTCTGCAGCACTAATATTCAGAATCGTGGAAAACAAACAGAAGAGCCCTGTAGCTATGCACACAATCTGTCCTAGCAAAACGTCTGACAGCTGCAACACTAACAAAATTAACAGTGGATGAATTAGTACCAGACGCTAAACAGTTGCTATGGAAAGAAACCTCCATTCCTCTCTGCCCCCTCCCTTCTGCTACCGATCGACCCACCACCACCACCATTCCCCCCAAATTAACACTACTGCTTTATATTGTTTTATTATAAATGACCACAAATTACCTCTTTATATACTGAACTAGATAAAAGATTTACCTGGAGATGAGCAGAGAGCTGAGATTGTTGAGGGTGGGGCTTAGGGCAGGGTGCAGGAGTCAGAACAGGGGTTGGGATAGGTGTGGGGTGCTCCCCGCGCCTGGCCAGGATGGTGAGGCATGCGCTGTTCAGTCACTAGTCACTGCTACTGTTAGGGGGCCACACTGACTGGCTGGTGGCTGCTCCCCGGGGCTGGCACACTTGCCTCCCCCCACCCCCACCCACCCACACGCCTGTGGTCATTCTGGAACATAATTGTCCCTTCTATCAGAGCTCTCTCCTTTCCATTTGATGAGAAACAATCAGAATCCAGGCATATCTACTGTTCTCACACAACCAAACCCTTACCTTGCTTTAAGCTAAGAGAGGGACCTGCATACCAAATATAGTGGTCCTGGCTTTTACTGTTCAGGATGAGCTGCCAAACAAATACACTTACAGATAGACAGACACACAAACTCTCTAAAATATATACAGGTTGAAACTGTCCTCTGCCACTCTCTCATCTGGCAACATCCATGGTCCAGCAGGGCCATGGATGTTGCTGGACAAGAGAGTGCCTGGACCAGAGAGCCCTACCTGCCCAGAGCTGGTCTGGCTGGAGGGATGGAGTGGAGCTCTGCTGGGGTAGGGAGCACCAGCAGGAGCCCAGCCAGGGTCAGGCAGCCCCACCAGCAACTGCGAGTCTTCCCAAGAGCGGCACCCCCCACAGGTAACCTGGGAACAGGGAGCAGGCAGTGGTCTGGTGGCATGGCCCTCTCAGGAAAGACCTGCCCCCCAACCCAGCAAATTCCCTCTTTTAGGGCCAGTCAGGTCCTGCGGGTGCTTGACCAGAGAGGTACAACATGTAGGAGATAAAAACATAAAAGGGTGAAGGTGCTCAATGGCATAGCTAGACCTTTACGACAGAGCTCACTGTTTTTAAAGAGTCATTCCTTTCACTCCTGACTTCCTGGATGAAATTTAATTTTATTTTTTAAGAGTCAGAACTTCTTGTCGTGGACTGATAAATGGTACCAGTTCTTTATTTCGGCTCTCTATGTGTCCCATTTCCATCCTCATCTGTTCATTCCTGACTCTTCTCTCCCTCAACTCTTCCCTTATTCTTCTTTCCCCCTTAGCCTCTTGAATCCTCTTTCACTAAGCACATCTAGCCATAAATGGAAACGAGAATTCAGAAGTGTTATTTTCTAACAGCTACGGTACCTATTGCTGCATTTGAGTATTTAAAGTGGCACCTGACATCTAAGCAAGGATTTGGGTGCCTCAGACCCTATATGAACGTGAAGAATTAAAGCTGAGCATTCCATTTGAAAACTGAGCCTCTAGCACCAAACTCTAAATGGGCTGCTAGAATCAGATGTTTAATTATAGCTATGCCTCTCATATCTTACACCAGTAGTGTTGCTAGTTCTCCCAGAGAGGAGTATATCAAATACTTACATTAATATCAATTTAATTCCTATCTATATTTAACATTTGACCTATATCAACACCAGAGAAGACTATTTATTTTTGAGGAACCAGCCTTACATCACACATGAAAATAATTTTATTAGAGAACAGCATATTTTCTAGTCAAAAAGTAGAAGTCTTGTAGTAGTCCTACCACATAGGAAAATTTATCATGAGTTAGAGAGGGCATTAGTATTTCACCTCCTTACACTCACAAATTTGCCATTTTACTACATGTTCACAGATTCCAAGGCTAGAGGAATCTGATGTGAACTATTCATCACAGACCAAAATAAACCCTAGAGCACATAACTTAGGAAAATATCTTGTCTTGTTTTAAAGTTACCAGTGATAAAGAAGTCACTACAGTTGTTGGTAAATTGTATCAGTGGTTTGCAAGTGACCATTATGCAAAGCATATTTACATTCTGGAGGATTATGACAAAACACATGGCTCACCCACAGACCTCTACCTTCACAATCATCGTGCAATCCACAGACAACTAGTCAAGTTAAAACTGAGTTAAGGCAATCACTGAAGGCATAGTATACTTCCCGCGGTGAAGAAAGATCCATTACTAGGTCAACAAATGAGACACTGAGCTATGGTGAAGGGTAGGGGAAAACACATTTTAAAATCTTTAAAATCTTTGCTGAAGCACTCCAAATCCTTCAATTTCTATAGATTCACTTATGTAAGAATTAAGGGTGAATCTATACTTACCAGCCGATTGACAGTTGCACGGTCGATCTTCCAGAGTTTGCGTTTGCGACGTGTTAAGACGCAGAAAAACGAACCTCTCTGGGCTCAGCTGTCGACCTGGTACTATTGCGTGGAGAAAAGGATGTCGGCGTGAGCCTGCAAAGCTCTTATCAACACAGGGTAAAAAGTAGATTTTGATACATCGATTCTAGCTATGCTACTAGTGTAGCTAGAATTGCGTATTGGAAATCAACTTTTTACCCTAGTGTAGATAGAGACTAAGAGATAATCTCATCCCACATAACTACTAAGCTAACTCCCAGGGCTGATAATTCTTCTCTCAAGCCTGGTATATAAAAAGGTATCAAAGTTGATCCCAGATATGCAATTCCAGACACGCCTTTTGCATAGCCAGCATCAACATATCAGGATCCACTTTCTTCCCTCGTGTAGATCAGGGCTCTTCAGGCTTGCGCTGATGTCCCTTACTCATCATGACAGCGTGGAATACCAGGGTTGACAGCCAAGCCTAGTGACATCAGTTTTGCTCTGTCCTCACATATGCAGCAAAAATTGATCTCCAGAAGATCAATCGTGGTACACCGACCCACCCCCCAGCCCCAAGTACAGACATACCCTCACTTTCCTAGATGACAGTGCACCAGGGTCACCACACCATGAACCCAGGGTATTGTTTCAATGTAGCATTTCTTCTTCAGTGTCCCTCCTGGCCCTCATGAGAAGTTATTTGGGCTTATACCTTCAAGAAACCATTCACAATTCAGCTACAATTCAACAAATGTTCTTTTCTCAGGTTAAAGATGAACAGATCTATTTTTCTTTCTAATTTTCAGTTACTGAGGGAAGCAATTCAATATAAAGAAAACCTCTGAACTCAATTTTGCAACTGATGCATAATAGAAGAGCGTATGTTAGGTTGCATGTTTTCAGTAACAATTAGTGGATGATTCTATTCAAACCTGCTGAAGAATGTTTGATTGCATACATTTCTTATAAATGAGATAAAATTATGTAAAAGCAAAAAACTTCATTTTTGTTAATGCATTTTGTTATGTTTTTTTCAGACAGCATTGGCTATAAATTTAGGACACATTCACAGTATAGTTAATTTCAGTTACAGCTTTTTCCTGTTATTTTTTAGTACCCTGACAATATAATACTAGCTTCCGAGTTCTGTTATCATGCTTCCAATAAAGTAAAGACCTTAACTACTTCTTCCTCTCAGTTTTGTGGTGGTGGAGAGGTTAAGTTCAAATAACTACCATTTCTATACAGTCTCTCTCTTGCCAAGGACATCCAACTGAAACAAGTATTAACTTGATAGTCTTCATATTTCAAAATTTAAAAAACTAAGGCATTCTCCTTTTTGAGAAATCAAGCTTGAAGCAAAGGCATCATTTGGGGGGGTGCAAGGAGGGCAGTGCCCCCCCAAACCCTGCTACTGCAGAAGATTAGCTCCTGCCTCCTCTCTACCAAAGGCTACATCTACACTACGAGATAAATTCGAATTTAAGACCGTTAACTCAATATTGCCACGACTGTCTTCACTGAAATACCATTCGCTCGATTCAGTGAGCACTAATCTCAAGATTACAAAGTGGCAGTTACTGGTATAGCGTCAAACTCAAATTCAGAAGTTCGATTAAAGGCTAGTGTGGAAATGCTATGTCTTAAAATTAAATTTATTGGCCTCCAAAGGTGTCCCCTATGTAATCCACATTGCCCTTCAGTGCTCTGCTCTGGTTGCTGCTCTTCGGTGCACAGGAATTAGGTAACAGGAAGACCATGAATTTCACACATGGACCAGGAAGCCTATGGCTGTGGGGTCATTTTTGTATGAAAGCCTGAGCAATGTCTTTCTTTTGTGCTATTAGCACTGTGAGTGCACCTACCCGTTACATCTACAAGACCTTTACCAAGCTTTCCTCAAACTACAATACCCACCTAAGGAAGTGAGAAAACAGACTGACAGAGCCAAACAGGTATCCAGAAGCCACCTGCTACAAGAGAGGCCTCGCAAGGAAAACAAGAGAACACCACTGGCCATCAAGTACAGCCCCCACCTAAGGCCTCTCCAACGCATCATCAGTGATCTGCAACTCGTCTTGGACAACGATCCTTCACTCTCACAGACCTTGGGAGGCAGACCTGTCCTCACCTACCCACAATCTGCCAGCCTTAAACAAATTCTCACCAACAACTATAGAGCACAACACAGTAACTCTGAACCTAGAACCAATCCCTGCAACAAACCTTGCTGCCAACTTTGTTCACATATCTACACCAGTGATATCATCGCAGGACTTAACATCAACCATACCATCAGGGGCTCCTTTACCAGCACATCTACAAATATAATATATGCCATCATGTGCCAGCAATGCCCCGCTGCAATTTACATTGGCCAAACTGGACAGTCTCTACGGAAAAGAATAAATGGACATAAATCAGACACCAGGAGCGGTAATGTACAGAAGCCTGTGGGGGAACACTTCAGTCTCCCTGGACACTCAGTAACAGATTTAAAAGCAGCAGTCCTGAAACAAAGAAATTTCAAAAATCAAATGGAAAGAGAAATCTCTGAGCTGCAATTTATTTGCAAATTTGACTCCATCAATCAAGGATTAAACAGAGACTGGGAGTTGATGGCCCCTTACAAAAGCAGCTTCTCTGCCTTGGGTGTTAACACCTCCACATAAGACTCTGATACTGGGCCACATTCCCCTGTCTGATCTGACCTGTTTTTTCTTCTTTTGATACATACTACTGATAATGGGCCATTTCTACCTTGACTGAATAGACCGTGCCAGCTCTGGCCCTCCCTTTTACTGGGACCCCATTCTTTAAATATTTCTCTGAAACCCTACCCCCATTCATGCATCTGATGAAGCGGGTCTTTGCCCATGAAAGCTTATGCTCCAAAATATCTCTTAGTCTGTAAGGTGCCACCGGACTTCTTGTTGTACCCATTACAAATAGCCCCAGCACGGAGTTCATGGTTCTGTCTCTACACTTGGTATTTTTTTCCTGCGCTGCCTGGCACCAGCCACTGTCCCGCCGCATTATGTGGCAGCCAGGCTGTTGTGGGGGTTGTCTTTGCATAAGAGGGCAAGAAACTTCTTCTCAGTGGTTTAGATTTGTGCGTGAAAGAGCAAATCACTTATACAACCAAGATTCTTCCTGGAAAAAGGGATGTTTGTTTAATACGGCAGGGGAATAAGGGAAATGAAATGTAGGAAGATGTCAGAGACCGAAAGCCACTTGTGGGTCATTTTTTTCCATGCTGCACCAGTGAAAATACCCAGAAGGCTGTGGGGCTCACAGAACTGTGGGTTAGGTTCCCACAATACACTGCTCCAACAGTCAATATTTGGTGACGTGTGTGGTAGCGTTAAGTTGAACTTGTGGGGAGCCTGTAGGAAGATGAAGATGCTCAAAATCAAATTTATAAAACACAGTTAAAAATTGATTTTAATAAAGTCAAATTTATCTCGTAGGGTAGACACAGCCTAAGTGTCTGAGGAATGCTGGACACTTTATTTTTGCATCTCTGGCTCTACTATTTTTCTGAGCCCCCATCCTTGCCCCCTGCTTGCCCCCAGCCACACTGATTAAAAAGCTAGTTCACTCTTCTCTCTTCTCCCTCTCAACCCTTGCTGACTATTCTTTGCTCTCTCACCTAGGAACACTTCCCTGTAAGAGCAGCAGAGCTACAGTATGACCGCCTGCTGGGACCTTTCCATGATGGCAAGAAAAAAAAAAAAACTGTAAAGGCCTAAACAATGTTTAAATTACAGTAACACTTTCCTATTTTTTCCAATTCTCCAATTCTCGGGGGGAATGACAGTATCCCAGGATGGGGCATCTCTTCTCCCATTTAGTTCCACTTTGCACTTGTCTGAGACTCTTTCCTTAACAGTCTGGGCCATACCTAGTAATCTTATCCAGTTCATTGTAATGCACAACTGTTGATTCCTCACCAGGACTTATTCCCAGAACACCTTTGCTCCTGGATAATGTGTAGAAAAAATAAATCCTTGCACTAAGCAGCCAGACATTTTATAGCTATCTGTCTTCTGTAGATCCTTCTCTTCCAACTGGTAAGGAATGGTAGCTCCTGTTTACTTTTTAATATTTCTGAGGGTAGCAGAGGCTCTCAAACATTGAATACCTTCAGTGAATATCACGGAGGTGATGTTCGTACTCTCACATCCTTACAGAAACACTTGGATTGGAACCTCCTTCCAATCCTTTGAATTTATTCATAACCAGGGGTGAAAGTAACAAATTTCTCACAAGTAGTGTACTTTTACAACCCATCCCCCTTCCTTGTTGGGGTGGCGCTGTGACAAAACAGTGCCTGTAAGAAATTTAAGTGTTGGGTGCAGTGCAGGGGTTCAGGTCAGAGGGAAGAGGTATAGGGCGGAGAGGCAAGGGTTCAGAAGACAATGGATTGGGATGTGGGGCACTGTTCCCTCTAAGATTTTTCATCCCTGAGTGGAGCGAGTTTTGTCTTGTGCACCAATACTGAGGTCATACGTGCTTGTTCAGATGTGTGCAACTATGGTACCACATCCATCAGTTACTAACGGAGGCATTTTTAAAGCAGGTACCATGTGCACAGACCTCCCCAGAGGAAAGTGGGGAGTCCAGCCACATACAGCTGCGCGCACGCACACACACACACGCTCTGAGGGAAATGGGGAACTGAGCCACATACATCACATACCTAAAGGGAAGCAGGGAGCCCAGCCACACATGACAGCGGGGAGTCAAGAGGGGAAATTGTTCCAGTTCCACTACCTCTCTTTAAAATATACTGTAAAATATATAAAAGAATTAAAGAAAGAGTTAGACAATAATCTTTAATAAATGAACAATAGTTGGGTTAGTAGTGAGACTGAAGGACAATTGGGGTACTCCTGTAGCCCGCTAGAAGTTCTGTCCCAAGACAGAGTGAAGTGGAGGAGACTTGTAGATGACCTATGCTCCACACAGGGTACAATGGTTAAGTAGTAGTAGGGTTACTAAAAGAATGCATTGTTCAGACACACACTGCACCTCCTGGTGGTCAACCTCAGTTTTAAATGGCTCTCTAAAATGTAAGAGCTCAAAAAGGGAACTGAGTGGATGCTTAACACAAGCTTCAACAAGGATGATAATTTACTGTACTAAACAATTTCTTTTTTGATCAGTCTTAAATGGAAATGCTACAACCTTGTTCACCAGAATCTCATTTGTTTTTCAAACAAAGGTAAGCATTATCTTCAAGCTCTTATTCTGTGCAGAATACTTTTGTTCTTGAGGAGAAACTACAGAATTACAGTAAATAAATTAAAATATACATTTATGTGAAACAAGTGAAGTTGACTTTTTTTAGTTGCAGAATTTATTCCAGTTTATCCAGAATTTAACCTGTGGACCAAACAATAGCAATGCAACATATTTGTGGATACAAGGCTCCCTTGTTCCAAATCCCTTTTGCAGGGCTTCTAAGTAGCTGGGTGCCTATTTGGCGGCTTACTGAGAACGTGCAGCAAAAAGGAATTCTCACAAGGCCATCACAATTATATTACCCTACTCTACTTTCTTTACACAGGTATTTCTAAAGTAGCAAACTGACTTTCTTATTGCAGTGCAATAGTAAGAAGTAGGTTTAAAATGCCAGGGTAGAACTCTGTGTTTATAATTCCAGATAGAACTGATATTTTATGGAAATATTTAAATAAATTAACGATATTTTTTCATAGATTCCAGACTTGGAAACTCAGCTGAGTTTGCTGAATGTCAGCCTGTTTTCATTTTGATTTGTGCATCACCATCAGTAACAAAGGATTCTGCAAGCCAAATGCTGTCCTCTGTTATACCTGTGCAGCCATCTGTTGATTTCAGTGGGGCTGCCCAAGTGTAACTGAACATATAATTTCCTGCTAATAGGGACTTGGCTGGCAGTTCTAGTATTGACGCATGAGCCAGAAAAGACCCAGAGTCTGTTTCAGAGCACATTTGTTCTACAGGGCAATGTGTGTGTGCACATGAGTTAAAAAGTAGCAATAAGAGTAAAATTTTACTAAGTAAGCAGCTGTCATTGTGAGTAACAAAAAGGAGATCAGGTATCAAAATGCTAATGAGAGTCGCATTTTTTCCATTGTCACTGTAAAGTGCAGGACTGATCTAAAATTCAGCACTGCCAGTTTTTAAAAATGTTAGCACTAATGGATGTGTTGCACTACTGGAAGCCTTGAATTTATCCACCTAACCAGTGTGCAAATACACCAGTTGTCATTTAAAAATGTTTCCATGTTGTCTGAGGTTTATAAGGGGTCATTTCTGCTGAGGCAGGGCCCACAGTATGAAGCTTGCTTCCTCCAAAATGCTTGTTTCATCCCTCAGCACTTTACTGCATGCTATTGTTTTTCCTCTCACCCCTCAAATACATACAGAACAACAGTGGTTGGTGCCATATTTAGTAACTTTCCTTCCAATCCCTTTCCTTAAGAAAAAAAAAATCTCAGCTGTTTCCAGACATTTCTATTAAGAGTTTTGTATTCCTGTATTATATTGCATTTTATTTTCATAAAGTACAAAAGTATCCCATGTGTTTTTTAGAGCTTAAAGAGGGCAATAATTTGTGACGGGGACCCATCAAAATTCAGTAAAACCACAAGGGCTAGACTTTTCTGTTACACTAATGGAGGGAAAGTAGGGTCTGGAGTGGAAGTTGGGTACAGAAAGGAACTCTGGGTAGAGGACTGGGATTGCAAGAGGGTGTGTGGGGGTCTGGGAGTTTGAATGAAGGATGGTTATGACCTGAGGCAGGGGACTGGGGTGCAGGAGGGGGCACAGAGTCTGGAAGGTGGTTTAGGTGCAGGAGAGGATTCAGACCTAGGAGAGAGGTATAGGAGGGGGTGCAGAGTCTGGGAGGGAGCTGCGACCAGGTGCAGAAGATGCAAAAGGTTTGGGCTGTGACCGTTGGCAAAGAGGTGGAGTGCAAGAAGGAATGGGGTGCCAGACGCAGGTTTTGACTGTGGGTGCTTACTGTAAGTGGCTCCCAGCCAGTAACCGAGTGACACCCTCAGGCAGGTTCCCTGACTGCCATGCCCCCTACAAAACTGCTCAAAGCAGCTGGCTGCTGGGGCTAACATATGCATCTCTGTGTGGGATGTATGTGTGCATCTCCACACGCTGCATATGCCTGCAAGCATGGCCCAGACAGCTCCAATTAGCCAGTTTCCAGCCAACAGGAGCTGTAAGAATGGTGCGAGAGGTGGTAGCAGCACTCTCTCCAAGAGCTGTGCCACCAGAAACACACAAACTGGTCCTAGAAGCCAGCTGCTTTGAGCCTCCTGGGTGGGTGGCTGGGTGCGTGTGGGCACATCAGGCAGGGAGCCTGCCCAAAGGTCCCACTGGGCCACAGGGCACTGGCAGCCCAGTGTATCATAGCAAGCTGGACCTGAATGTTTGGCAGCCCAGAGTTTCCTAGTGGACCAGATCAGAACGTCTGGTGAGCCAGCTCTGGCCTGCAAGTCTTATTTTGCCTGCCTCTGTGGTAGACAAGATTTTTTTTTAAACTAAAATCCAGTAAAATGTGTTTCTGACCATTTCATCTACAGTTGAAACCAAAATGAAAATCAAGTTCCACAAAAAGTACACCAGGCATAACCCAACTTTAGAATGCAAATTTTGAGAGCGGAATAGTGCAGGGCGGGGGTGGGGCGAGGGTGTCACAGAAAAATAATACAGGGCTGCTTACTGGAATTGGCTAATCCTATTTCAGTTGAAAAGCTACCTGTGACTCTACAGGATTCTATAAGTTAAGAGCAAAACAAGCCAATTGCCATGGTCATCCATATGTCAGTACCCCAAAGTTTTTTGTTTTGTTTTAAGCTCATAATTTTTTCAAATCATGTACTGGTTTCTGATCAAAATAAAAACTTTCATATAGTGGAGGATTTCAGAGTTCTTTTTAGTGTACTGTGCATGCAAGAACAGTAGAGGGCTCATTACAGCTCTGTAACTACACTAACACTGTGGCAACACAAAAGCATTGAGTGGTGTACAATAATTTCATAACCAATAAAATTGCCAAACTTCATATTTTCTAAAATGTGACTTGCAACTGTATTGCACTACACTGCTATATTATTACCTACAGATTCGTTTACTTACCATGCAGTCCTTTAAATATTTAATGATTTCTAAATATTTGTTATAGCACTGCTTCAGGTGTACTAAAAATATGTGTCTGTGCCAAAATTAAACACACCTATAAAGCAAGACCATAAACATTTTCCACCCTAAGAAACATTCATTTCTTTAGGGCTTGTAAATTCTTTCCAATCTGGAGCCATATGCCATCTCAATAGTGCTTCAAGTTCTCGCTTGGTAGGTCCTTTCAGTTTTGGTTCAAAGCCAAGGCAAAATATCACAGCACAGAATTCATTTTTAAAAGCTTAACATTTTAAAAAGAAGACATACATTTGACACAGGTTAGCCATTACCCATTAATTTTATTCTTAATATATAGCTTTCCCAGTAGCCTGAAAATTCACTCTCTTTACACTGACGTTTTCCTTAGCTTCTACCCACCACCTATTCTTTAAAAAGCTCATAGCAATCAACTGGAGTTCAAGCCAATATTGAATGTATAATTTGGGTAAATGCCAACTAAAGGAGATATACAAGTTATGCACAAAATTTTTTAAGTGTTTTAACATCAAGGAGGGAAAATAATGGTTTAGAATCGTCAAAAGAGGTTTAATTAAGAATGAATGAGATTAAATTAAACACTGAAAAATTGTGCTGAATATTAGAAAGTATGAAATATATTAGCGATTATAAGGAGCAGGGCTTTTTTCATGCCAGTACTTGCTGCTACTGAGTATGGCCACTTTGGCAGCTGCAGCATTGGCTGGGGGCAAGGGTGGGGCAGGCAGCCAGCTAAGCACCAAATCCCTTTTTTTTTTTTAGGGGCTGAAAAAGCACTGGTAAAGGGTAAAGTCACACAGTGAGATGCAATTCTTACTGGCTTTAATATGAGTGACTCTATCATGTGTCTCCCAAGTAGCAGCAGCGTCACCTGAGTTGTTATAAACTGGAGTGCAGAATATACTACAGTACTGAAAGCAAGCATAGCCTGAAATAACGACCACCATAAAATTATGGGATTACATTTTAGTCTGGCCCACATTAATCAATACATTAACATTTTTAAATACCGAAGATTGTATGGTCTGTAATTTTCTATGAAAAATAAAAAAGAATTGGCTGCACTTACTTTTGGCACAGCTGGCTGAATAGAATTTTGGGAGAAAGAGGGCCTTTGCCACCTTCTCTCATACTGTGAAGGAACAAGAACATGGCTGAAGTCAATGGTCCAGGGCTTGAGAGATTCACTACCAAAGGATCCTTTGAAATAAAGTTGAATTAAGTATAAATATGGATGCCATCTGCTGATGGAACAACTGATGAACAATACTTTTTATAATAAAAATATTTACATTAAATATCAAGGTAACAAATAGTAATACTTAAAATTTTTAACTCAGCAGCTTGTAATTTATACCTTAAATTCAGAAGCTTACTCTATCCTGAATGAATCTTAGTCAAAGAAAAATCCATTATGTTTTTATTTCTTAAAACACAATTGCTTTAGAATCATGCAACGCTTCATACTTACATATAAATTGTTGATTAGCACGAATTTGGGGGTAGGGGAAGTGTCTCAATAACTGAAGACTGAAGTGAAATTTAATATCACTCATTGGAAAATATAGTAATTCACTTATGGAATAGTTGTCAGGTAACACCACTCATTAAATGTTCAGAAGGTCTAGATCTGTACCATTTTAAATTTCTCCCTTTTTTATGTCAATTGCATTTACAGGTTGGGTTTATGATGTTGGAATAATGCTGCCAGGTATGTTAGAATCTCATGTGTTGTCAACACAGCATCTGTGGACACTTCTTCTTTTCATCTAAAACTAATTTTCCATATTCAAAGTGTGAGTTAAAAAACGACATCAGGCTGAAGTTAGAGGAAGTGCACAATATACTTCAGCTTTTATTTCTCTTCCCTGAGTTGTGAACATTCTTGCAATGTAGTACTTTGGCAGACATCAGAGTTTGTAATTTTGTATTTTCTTCTAATCTCCTATCTCTTATTTGTAAAGTAATAATTAATTAAGAGGAGATGGAAGTAATCTTAAAATTATCATACCACCAACCAACCACACGACTGTAATATATATGGATCAATTATTTGGTAGCAGTACAATTAACCATATCTTTCCTATAAAATTAACAATGAATTCCTTTATATTAGTCTTCTGGTACATCATACCAGGGCCCTCTCCATTTTTGCAGAAACCAGTTGCCAATCAATCAATCACAGAAGTTTTCTTCTAGCCTTTATCCCATCTATACTGAGCCAGCTCTTTGACTCCTCCTTCTCCACTCTAGCCCATCTTGAAAAAATTCCTCAGAAACTCCACACCTAATGAAATAATTTTGTATGACCCATCCATCTAGTTGGTGTCTTCCAATCCTTCTCTGATCTTACATTTTGAAGTTTAATACCTGGTTTCCTATGCATTCTTCCAGTCTTCTTTTCACATACTGAAATAATCTAGGGCCAGACTCCTTCTGCTTTCCTACAATAGGTATTACTTTTACACTTCCCCCTAATCTGCTTGTTCAAAACTTACTATATAAATCCATGGCACACCCACACCTAGCGCATAGTTCTAATTGCCCTATCTCAAAAAAGATATACTAGAACTGAGTAAGATGGAGAAATGAGCAACAAAAATGCTTAAAGATATGGAACAGCTTCCATACTATGACAGATTAAGAAGACTGGGACTTTTTAGTTTGGAAAAGAGACCTCTAAGGTAAAGAGGTCTATAAAAGTCATGAATGGTGTGGAGAAAGCAGACAAAGGTTGTTTACTCCTTCATGCAACACAAGAATAAAAATCTCAACCCAATCAAATTCATGGACAGGTTTGAAAAAAAAAAGGAGTACTTCTTCACACAATGTACTGTCAACAGCCTTAGCATGTTGTGAAGGCCAAAACTAGAACTGAGTTCAAAGAGAAGTAGATAAGTTCATGGAGGGTAGGTCCATCAATGGATATTAGCCAACACTGTCAGAAATGCAACCCTACCCTCCAGGTGTTCCTAGTCTCCCACTGACAGAAGCTGTGATGGGATGGATCAGGTTAATAAATTGCCTTTCTGTTGGTTCCCTCTGAAGCACCTGGCACTGGCCACTTTCAGAAGACAGGATGCTGGGCTACACGGAACATTGGTCTGACTCAGTATGGCCATTCTTATGTTGTTGTGTTCATCATTATCTTACATAGGTGCACCTAAGTCCTTAAATTCTGCACCTTTGATAGTGCCTGGCCTTCAAACTTACCAACTTGTTATCTTTTTGCAAGGTGTCATAGAATCTATAGACCATATACTTTTATTTTGTTCCTGCTGATCTTCATTCCCTTTTTTGCAGTATTAACCTCTCTCCCTCTCTGAATCTTTTTCCTCTCACCCATGCACACTGTATTATCTGCAAAAATCATGCATTAGATACCACTCCTTGAATGCTTTCTATAATGCACTGAGCACCAATTTGAGCAAAGGGCTTAGTGATTCTGACTTACTAGAAACTATTTAGTTTCTCTCCTTACCCTATCTATGGACAAAGCAATACCACACATATCCTGGATGAGTCTGATATAATCTTTGAATGTCTTTTTCATTCTCAATACTACCTGATAAGTCCTCTCAGAATCTGATCATAAATCTTCTCAAAATTGGTGAATATCACGTGCAAGGTTTTCCTTCTATTATTTTCCACAAGCAAGCAATACAACTGCCTCAATGTCAAGCATGTATGATAAAAGATCTACTGCTTGTATCAACTTCTTCAGAATATTAAATTCAAGTTAAAGTTTACATCACTCTTTTGCATTCTTATAACTGTTTACTCTTATTTGAAGACTACAAGCATCTCCACCATCGGTGTCAATTCTGTGGGTGCTCTGGGGCTGGAGCTTCCACAGAGGAAAAACTAGTGGGTGCTCAGCACTCACCAGCAGCCAAGCTCCTCTCCCTCCCTCCCACCCAGCTCCCCTCCTCCCGCAACTCCTGCCGGTCAGAGATCCCCACCAATCAACTCCTCCCTCTCTTCCCAACACCTCCTAATACTGCAAGTCAGCTGTTCCTGTTCTTCAGTGTGTAGAGGCACTGGACGGAGGAGCAGTAGGAACAAGACAGAAAATAGGTGGCAGGGTGGGGATAAAGCCGGGGGACGGGGGGGAGAGGCAGAGCAGAACCTGGGGTTAAGTAGGGGCTGAGCATACTCAAAGAAAATTTGGTGCCAGTGTCTGCGATCTGCCCCTTAACTTAGTGGGTAAGAGAGACACCTAGACTCCTGTTCAGCCTGTTTCAAAACCATGCTAGCCAGCGTTCTTTTCCCTTACCACTTGGAGTTCACAGATGTTAATGCTCAGAGAGACCACTACAATCTGCAATATACAGACTGCAACTTCTCAGTGAACTACTACGAGAATGTTTCTCTAAAAGATAAGCCCTATGATGCATAAATGCAAACGGTATTCTTATTTTTATCAACAACAACAACCACCACCACCACCACCACCAACAGGAGTTTGGAAAATGCAAGTAGAACATTATCGCCTTCTATATATTATTATTATCTATACATTATTAGTGCTCAAAGGCACCAGGTGTTGCATACGCAGATAAGAAAAGTCTCTTGCTCCATAGAGCTGACAATCTTCAGAGTCTAAGCTTTAATTAAAAATAAGTTACATTTCTAACTCTTATGGTTGCATAAGCATCACACGAAGCATGAACAGAGTTTAAACCACCACAATGCTGTCTCCCTAACCCTGCAGCGTGAGCTCTTGGTGCTCAGAGCTATCCTGTTCAGAATCCTGTTAGTGGCAGTGAAACTGACAAGAATCCCAATAATGCCACACTATGTTCAAAAAAGTTATGAGGAGCAACAGAGGCAAGCAATGAAGCTATTCATTGGGTAGGAGTGTTTCAAAGCAGAGCAGTCATGTGTATGGTAGAACAGAGTCCCAACACCACAACCCCCTCCATCAGCCAGGAGGTTACAGGGAATATGATGTTTCCGCTCAAACAGTGCTGCTGACTGGAGAGAAAAGGGGGGGCAAATTTATTAGATACCCCATAACCAGAGCCTATAGAAGATGGGAGACCCTAAAAAAGATCCAGTAATAGTGGCCAAATAAACACTTAAGCAGTTTGAGGATAAAGGGTTTGATTTCTAGATTGGGGACTGCTCCGAGTACTTGGGCCCCTCATATTGGTTTAGTCCTCTGGTTATTCTGTAAAATTTCACAACTTTTACACAAAGGTCTGGGGGTGGATGAGAATGAAATCTTTTACACTTTTAATGAAACACAAAAACACCGTTTCTTTCATTGTGCATGTTAAAAAACAGCATTAATGGGAAGTGAAAAAAATTACTACAGCATGCACTTTTCTTTCACTCCTACTTCAGGTTATACACTATTTGGGTTCATTCACGTACCTCTTGTAGTTCAGCAGAATGTGAGATGGTGATCATACTTCCTCTTTCAAGGTTGATTTTACATTAATTCTACAAAATATATGATGTCGTATGTATTGTAGATTAACCGAGAACTAAGAGACAAAAGAAACTGTAGGCCAAGGGTGTGACCATCATTAACTACCATTAGCCAGCCTTTTCTTTTAAACATTATCTTGGTCTGTGTTTCTGCCATTGCACATTTCACACAAGCTGGACCTCTTACTGTACACCTACCAATTGTGAATCTTCAGCTTGATTGATTTTTAGCTTTATTCCCTTTTCCTTCATCTCATACATTAGTTCATTCAACATGTGAGTCTGTGCCAGATTCTTAAAGAGACAAAAAAAAAGTTTAGACACACTGGTCTCTTAACTAGACCATAACTCCTTCACTCAAACTGTTCACATGTACAAAAGTATATTTAATGGAAAGACTTCAAAGAATATTGACTCAGACCCCAGGAAAAAAGTATCCCCGACAGGAAATAGCTCTCACAGTTATAAAAAGGTGTAGTTGTTGTTAAAGTTCCAATAAAAGAAACAGAAGTAGTTGGAACTGCAACTACTGAAACACTGCCTCTTAGGCTATTTTGCTTATTATTTTCATTGTAGAACAAATTTTTAAATTTTGAGTTTTCCTAAGGCTCGCTCCACACTTAAAATTTAGGTCAGGATAGGTGCATTGGTCAGCAAAGCGGAAAATCTGTACCACTGACCAACACAGATATGCAAATCTAACTTCCTGTGTAGACACAGTTATGCTGATGTAAGAATGTTTCTGTTGATGTAGTTACAGTCATTCAGAGGCAATGTTTCTAAACCCAAGGGAAACCCTCCCATAGACACAACCCATGTCTACAACAGGCAATTATGCCAGCACAGCTGTAGCGACACAGCTATGCCAGTCTAGTCTCTGTATTGTCAATACATCTTAAGTCACAGGGCCCTCTAAAGCATAAGAGCTTTTAGGAGACATACAGCATGAGTGAATACCCAAATACCCCACCTAAGTAGGGTTTATACTACACAACTTTTGTACTGGTAACTATTTCCATTAGAGGTGTTCTGTTTTTTGTTTTCTTGGGTTTATATTCTTTTTTCTTTTACCTGTGAAGACAATGCCAAGGTGCTCGATATCCTAAGTCATCTATAAAACACCCTTTCCCCCACCCCACCCATAAGTAGGACAAGTTCATGACTACTTAATACGGAATTGCAAAGATCACACATTGAATTGCAACAGTATACACCTACAACTGCCACACAAACCTGAAGTGTAATATCTGACATTTCCTTCTGTCTCATTCATTTACAGAGCACTGCTTATACTGTTAATGAAAAAGATTTTTAGGGGGAAGGGTAGGCAAGGAAAGAGGAAGAAAAGGTTGGGGAAAAGCTACTAAAACAAAATGTCAAAAAGGAGTGATTAAAGTTATATCATAGAAAAATGCTTTATTAAATTTACATTTGTAACGCTTAAATTAAATATTTCTAAAAATGCTATCAACAAGGAAATCTGATGTTATTTTTGCATCTTACCTGCATTACAGCATTAAAAAAACATGTATTTCCTAAATTATTTATTCCCTTAACTGGAATTGGTGCACCATTTGCAGAACTTTTTCCTTTCAATATCTCACTTCCTTCACTATTTTCTTCATGAAGTTGTATAATTTTTGATGATGAACCTATAATTAAAACTGCAGATTAATATTAACAGTGACCAAAAGACAAGATTCAGATATTTAGCATCAAATACTGATTCTCTTCCCCTAAAAGTGATACCAATTTGCTTATTTGAACAGCTAGATTTAAAGTTGTTAGAGAAAAAACAAGTAAAGGTTGCAAACAAGCTAGCTTTTATGTAAAATCTAGTTTCAGTACCCAGTATGAAGTTAAGTGTGTTTAATTTGAAATATTTTATTCAATTGCTGAGGTGTCTACTTACCAAAAACAGTAGCTTAACACCATATAGATCATGACCTCTTTAAAGCAGGATATGTCTTTTTTCAATAAGAATGCACCACGCTTACCAAAATGAGGCCCTACACTCAAACGGAAAGTACAGGCCCTAATCAAGGAAACATTTACACACCTGGTCCACGTAAAGTCCACATGGCCCACATAAAATTTAACTGACGTAAATGCTTGACCAAAGCTAGCATAGACTTTTAAGTGTTTGCAAAAATAAGATTTTACTTTTACCCTATTTCCCCCACTCTTTGCACTGATTTACTTATTTATTGCAATGCATAACATATACAACCTTTGCTACTGAAAGTACTTTGGACTTCCTTTGAAATAACAATACAACAAAATAAGCAGTAAATCCCTAACTCTACCATCAAAACAACCCAGGGAGTGAAACTTTTCCCACCAAACTTCTACCCACCATATAAAAAAAGAACAACCCCCCCCCGCCCCGCATCACCAAACACGCTTCACCCTCTGCTACCATCCACTCACAAAGATGGGCCTGGCACCATGTCCATGTAGATACTAAGACCTGTAAAGAGTTAAGATGTATGTGCATTATACACATACTAGAAAGACAGGGTGACCATATCTCCCGGTCCCAAATATGGGACCGGGAGATATGTGGGGGAGGAGTGGCTCCACCAAGCCCCGGGGAGCCAGGAAGGAGGCGGCAGCTGCTGGCGCTTCCCTGAAGCATGGGGAAGCAGCAGCAGCGCCTAGCGCCCCCCAGGAGTCCTGCAGAAGTGCACCTGCCCCCCACCCCAAGCCTCGTGGAAGCTGCAGCCGCTGGTGCTCCATGAGCCCCAGGAAGGTAGCAGCAGCCGCTGCCCCAGGGAACTGGGAGCCCTGGGGAGGCTGCAGTTGCCGGTGCCCACCCCCCCAGCCCCAGGGAAGCCGCAGCTGAAAACCGCTGGAGAACTCTGGCCAGAAGCTGCACAGCTGCTGGCAGAAAAGGTCAGCGTGGGGATGGACCAAATAAGAGACAACTGGTCCTTTTTTATAAAAATAAGTCAGGACGCCATGTCCCAAATACGGGACCATCCGACCCAATACAGGACAGATGGTCACCCGAAAGAAGATCGGTAACAGCTACTACTTTGCTTTTCAGTGTTATTGAAGGGAGGTACGCAAAAGCTCCCACCTCATTACAGTGCATCTCTCTCCATTACTGTACAAGTCAAACTGAACAAAGTACAACCCATTCCACAGCTGGATATAAACTGTCATCCATTTTCCCAGATGTAACATACACGTCTCCCCTGCCTTGTCACTGGTACAGGATCTATTAATCTATACCCAGATGCATAATATACTGCTATCTGATTAAATTTTAACCAAAAAAGCAAAGCAAAACAAAACCAAAAAACAAAACAAACCACACACACAGATTTAATAAGCCATAAAAGAATGTGCTACCAGTAACGTCCTTGTATTTTCCTACTGGCCTTCTTACTTAAATAGACAAGGGGCAGTGAAGTTAGGCAGTCATTAACTTGTAGCCTAGAGGTAATGTAAAGACTTGAGATACACTATTTAGCCTAGAATTCTACTAGCAACTTTCATATTGTCATGATTGCTCTACTAAATACGAACATTACTGACATCTGAAGTGTTTTAAGTATTGATTAACAATGCATGTCAATGTAAACGAGTTATGGACTTAATGGATGCCAAGCACTGTGATGTTTCCATCTACATCTTGACATATGAATTCATGTATTTGTTCTAATGAGTTATAGTGACGTCTCATTAAAGTGTTCTTGAGAAATAACTAACAGATCTATTTACGTTAATGAAATGCTCATGCCAAAAGGTTGTTTTATGTATATTCCTAGGTACTAACTTACTTAGATTATGGAAAAATATAATTAAATTCAGAAAGAAAACAAGATGCAATTTAGAAATCTCTATTATGTCTGATAACAAACCTTTGATGCAATTTGCATACTTACCTTAAGTCTACCAATGCATAATTATTTTTGAGTTATTTATGAGTTTGTCAAAATGCAGTTACAGGAACTTGCCACGTAATTTTGAAAAATGCTCTCAATGATATAGTCTACGTCACTTACAAATATTCTCTATTCTATTGGAGTGGAAACGGAAGAGAGTACAAGGACACAGGAAGAAAGTAGGCTCTCAACATTCATAATGGTTCCATGTTGAGAACCCTCGTGAATGTTGAATTTTGCGAATATGGCAGCCACTCCCCGCCTCGGGGCCCTAGAGGAAGCGGTGGCTGCCAGCACTCCCTGCACCGGAGAAGCAGCTCGTAAATAATTGAATTTGCAAAACTTAAAGGTTGAGAATGTTGAGACCCTACTGTAAATTCTACTTGAAAAAAGTAGACAGAATACTGCTGAACACAAAAAATGGCAAACAGGTCAGGAGCCTTTCATAACTGAAATGGGCTCCCACAAACTAGGACACATGCAGTAATACCCTGTCACCTACATGTTTACAGCATGCATGCTACAGTGTCTTGCGACAGTGCCATCCATATAAAACTCCTAAGGCAAGGAAAGCATGAGAGATTGGGGGGGGATGATAATATCCAAATATCTGCAACCTTACGGTACCATTCAATATACGAAAATGAATACAAATCACTGGGCTCCTTCCCCCCGCCCTCCTCCCCCTCCCCCAAAAATGGTACTATAGGTGGAGAAAATTGATGGTTAAAAACAAGCCATAACTGTGTAAATAATTTGTGTATTGGTATACCACAGTTGTTGCATTTATCCATCGGCATTCAAAAACATCTGGGACAGCGTCTTAGAGTAAACAATGTTCATAAGGCCATCTGGACAAAACTGAAGGCAAAAATTAAAACATAAGCATATGGAAAAGCAGATTTTTCTCTTCCCTTTAGCAGTTCAGGATGACAAATGTCAAACCTAGATCTGTCTACGCTTCACTGTGCTATGCTTTGCAGCACCACCTGGCTCTCCTTGCACAGCCACCAAATATGGACAGCACTGCCACAGCAGACCATATCTGCAGGGCAAACTTAATAAAAGCATTTCACTTCATGGTTAAATGGCAGCTTCACACAAGTAGTGAGGTTCCATTTACTAAGTCTCATGTGTAAATAATTTCAGGAAAAAAACAAAACAAAGAAAACCAATTTTGTTATTAGACTTGAATGCTCATGTATTACAGAATACGGTAAATCAGACCTATACATCTGATTTTCATATTAGCTAGATAAAACTTATAAAGATAAAAAACATGATTAAATAAATAAAAGCTGTGCACATGCTATTTATAGGAATCTTTCCTTCACAGAGATATCAAATGTTGCCTTCCCCCCATTCTTTAATAGTTTTTTTTTCTCCCCCTCAAATTACACGTTCTAGGAAAATAAACTATTTTTGTCTGAAAAACAGACAGCTGTAAACTGGTCCCAATACAGACACTGCTTAATTAGTTCATTTTGTACAGAGAGTTGTACGCATATTTATATATCGACAGGAGCTCCAATTCAAAAGGCACAGTGTTTTTGAATTAGTTACTGAAAAGCCCCAAGAGGGGTGATAAATGGCAGTTGGGTCTTGGACTGGTGAGGCTGGATATATTTGGTGGGCATGCATAGAGCTGGTCAGCTAGCCTCCAGCCAACTTAATAAGTGAGACTGGTAATAACTGCAATTGCTGATTGTTAAGAGTTCTGCAGACTTAAATTGCAGGGCTCCATTGAAAAAACCCCAAGGATAATAGCAGGCTAGAACCTAAACTTAAAAAAAAAAAAATTAAAAAGTGCTTGTGGATGAAAACATTTTTACTGACTCTTTTTGATTCACTGTGGCACATACTCAAAATATTTTGTCATTCCTCTTTTAGGAATGCAATGTGACTTTTCAAACCAATACAAACACAACAAAGGTTCTATATAAAAGTTAATTCTTCAAAGCAGTATGCTACTACCAACACATAGCAGAAAGGATTCTCAATTTCGAGGATTAAAAGAAAATAATTCTTCCTTCTATAAAACAAAAACAAATCCCAAGAAACAAAATTACAGGAGTTTGGATTAAGAGAACAACAAGAAGTCCTGTGGCACCTTTATCTGTTGGTCTACAACTCCTTGCTGTTCTCGAAGATATAGACTAACAAGGCTACCTCTCTGATACCTGGATTAATAGAAACTCTATACAGAACTATTCATGGTGACTTTCAAATTACTGGAAACAGTCTCAAAATTACTGATGACAAAGATTTTAAAAAGAATAAGGTAATACATTTAACTTGGGACTCAAAACATGTCTGACGTACTGGAACTACTACACGCGACTGTAATACAAATAATAAAAGACCAAGTATTTTTCACATATGTACTAGTCAAAATTTGCAGTAATGTCAAGCAATGCCCAACAAAATGAGTAAAAAATATGTTTTTCTGAGTGTAAAATAATTGTAAATACATCTTCATAATTTTCAATATTTTTAAACTTAGAATTCATTATCCTTAGAACCTATGCATCCACTCTGTTAGACAGATTTTTAGGTGGCAGAGAGATTTCAAAAAGTCAAATGTTTTGCAAACTAACCATCTGCCTCTATGAACACAAACTACTTACAAACAGAGCTTCATTTTGAAGACAGGTATACCAGCAGAGTTATCCCCATCCTACTTTGAGTTCCTTAGCTTTGGTAGTCCCATAATCAATATTAATGTACACGATACAGTGCAGTCCATTTGAACAGAATGAGCTTAACTGGGGGGGAGGGATCAGCTAGGTAACTGATTTAGTCTAACAATATTGACCCGTAATAACTGCTACTTCATCTGGGCAAAATTCTCATATATTTGGCTTCATGAGAACACATTTAGCCAATATCAATTAAATTGTATTGACCCAGGTGATAAAATACATTTGAAATTCTAAGTTCAGGTCTTTAAAGGCAAAAGTTACTAAGCACAAATTCACATTAAGGAAACAATTTAAAAACAAAAGTGAAGTACCTAGATATTTTTTCCTTTTATTCAGTGTATTATGAGCATCATATACAGTATTTTCACTCCTTTAAAAAAACAGAGCATCTCTTCTTTTAATTGGGACAATAGTCTTAGTGCTATATTACGTTGGCACTGGGGGAGTTATTTAAGGATATAATATGTTAAGAAAAGTTTTTCTACATTAAAGGTGATTTGCAAATGGGTATTAAAGGTATTTGTATGTTTAAAAGAACAGAACAAAGGAGGGTGCAGAGTCTGAGGTGGATTTTTGTGTGCTTTGCCTTTTATTTTTGTTTTACGTTAGGAATGTCAGGCCTCACCTCCACCACTGTTTCTCAACTTTTTTTTAAAATGTACCCCTTTAAAAAAAAAACAGTACCCCCAGGCTTCTCTCACATACAGCTAAGGGCATGAGTACCACTGGTTGAGAAACTAGGGCCTAAAGTAATCTGAGCTCTTGAAACCAGTGCTGTTCAACCTTTCCAGATTACTGTACCCTTTTCAGGAGTCATATTTGTTTTGCATACTACCAAGTTACACCTCACTTAAAAAACATGCAAAAAGCATCACAGGTGACTACTACTGAAAACTTGCTGACTTTCTACCATCTTATCAAATAAATTAATTGGAATAGAAATATCGCACTTGCATTTCAATACAAGCTATATGAAGCAATAGAAACAAGTCACTGTCTGAATGAACTTTTAGATTGTGATGACTTTACTAGAGTTTTTAAGTAGCCTATTGTAAAATTAGGCAAATACTTAGTGAGTTGAGGTATGCCCTGGAAGATTGCAGTGTACCTCCAGGAGTACTCATACCACTGGTTGAGAAAACACTGATCTATACTACTTCCGAGTCCTGATTTTCCCATGATTTTAGACTAAGTTCAAACCCTTTAGGGTTATGTCCTGCAGTCTTGGAACTTGGCCCTGCAAGATGGCAAGCAGTGCTATCAATAAGAATTGAGAGTGAGCACCTTGAAGAAACTGACTCTTAAGAAGGGTAGGAGAAAAGGCAGAGAGAGTTGTTTGGCTAATTTAGTATTGCTTACAGATAAAAGGCCTGAACCTCAAAGTCTTCCACTTGCAGAACACTTTCAGAAATCAATAAGAACTGGGAAGGTGAAGGGCTTAAGGACTGAGCCCAAAGTAACTAAATACCACATAACTCACCAAAATTGAAGAGTTTAAGTTTACTTTCTCTTTACAGTTCATTGCAACATTTATCAGGTTTGCAACAAATCTTGCTAGCAAAAGCTCAGTTCAGATTATGCACTGGATTGAAAGTTACCAGCCCAAAAGCTGAAGAATAATGCAACTCTGAAGTACTGATTTGCATGAGAAACTTGAGATACCTAATGTAGGTTTTGTGTCAATGTATTTTGATTGTATTTCATATACGTGCAGTGTGTGAATGCTTCAGAAATATTTGGCTAAAACAGAAATGTACCTGGAGATACAGATGGTATGCAAACAAAAACATAAATGACAATCAATTTTTCTTTCAGCTGGAGATTAACCATCTTTGTTTATTTTTTCAATACAACTTTAAAAAAATTAAAAAAGGAGAGTTCCAGGAACATGTACCCTTATTCCAAGGTCAAGCCTTTTCTATTGAGTATATCTCTGGTACTTCAGCTGAAGGCCTTCGTGGAAAAAGCAAGGTTAATAGATTTCCTTTCTTTTCTAGTAAATTCTCATCATGCTGCATTATGTAATACTACTAAATTGCCTAGCAGATCTTTTTTATTTTTCAAAAAGGAACTAAAAGTAGTTCTTTCAATGTTGTACAATCATGGAAACCTAACCCTCAGGGGAAAAACTGTTCTTTTTAAATGGCTGCTAATTTTATGTTTTAAAAGCCAATTTTTTTTCTTGCATTGCTAAAATAATGCCAGGATTAGAGAATGCAAAGTACGGTTTTATTTCCATGGAGCTGCCAGAATGTAATAAACCGAAAATTATATCTGGTTCTTTCACATTGTTGAGCTATTCAATCACTAATTTTGAGTCTTGACAGTCAGACTATTTATACGTTTGTTCACTACTAAATATATGAGGGTGAAAGGAGGGAGAGAGAGAAAACAAAAATCATTCTTCAGTGAGAACTTGTTACATTTTGTTAAGAAAAAACAAATTGGTCACCAAGTTCACATCTCTTTTTTCTCCCCAAAAGTGATCTGTTTTCTTAAATTACAACAATGAAATGCCCATGTTTGTCAAAGTGGATTTCAGGTCAACTTACAGAAGTACTTTTTTTGGAAGTGAATCCCTTTTCATTTTGTAAGGGACATATTAGTGTCAGTGATCACCAATGTGTCCATACATGCACACAAGTGTCCACAGAAAAAAAATGTGGAGGTCTGCAGTAATTTTTCAAAAAAAACGAACGACTGAATCACATAACTGTCCCTGCTCCTTCCCGTCTGTCTCTAAATATGCTAACTTTGTCAGGTGCCAGTTGTGCAACATGGTGTTGCTGACCCCTGTTAAGTATTGTTTTGCTTGTTAATTTTATTTCTTAACCTAATGCCTTGTCTACACAGTTTTAGCAAAGCATACCAGGAGGGTGGGATTTGTAAAGCACCTGACCGCCAAAAGGATCTACACAGAGCATTGTCTAAAAGATCCCTGGTTCATGTTAATTTTTAGGTATCTTTTAGAGCAGGGGTGGGAAACCCATGGCCCGCAGTCTGGATCTGGACCCCAATTTGTCTGGATCTGGACCCCCAGGCTTGGGACCACCCTCCAAGGAATTTGACCCACAGTGGCTAGATGGCGCCGAGCACCAAACCTTGAGAGCTGGATCAGGCAAGCCTCAGTTCAGATCTAGACCGCAGGCTCTGCTGGGCCTGGAGAGCCAGAAGCGGCTCTGGGGTGGCGGTGGGGGGGGCCTCCACTGCCAGTCAATGCTGTTCTTCCAGCTGGGAGAGGGGAACGGGAGCAGTAGCAGCCTGCCTGGAGGCTTCCTAGCACTAGTCCTTTTGGCTGCAATCAGAGCAGCAGAGAATGGTGCCGGGTGTGGAGGGGGAGGGGCACACAGCCATGTTCATCTAGGGGGTGCTGAAAAGGTAAGTGTACCCCATCGCCCAGACCCTGCATCCCCAGATAGCTCCTGTGCCCCCTCCCATCCAGATGCCTCTCACCCCCAGCCTGACCCCTAGTCCCCACCCCACAAACCTTCCGGTATCCTTCCTCTCACCTAGACCCCATCTCCCAGCCTGCTCCTGCACCCCCTCCTGCCCAGATCTCCACCCCTCCCCTACACCCTCCTCTCACCCAGATCCCCCACCCAAATCCTGCTCCTGCACCTTTCCTCGTGCCCAGACCTCCCTGAAGACAAATCATTCAGGCACAACATCAGTGATATGGTTTTTTGTTTTTGTGGCCCCCGACTGATTTGCCTTTGGGTCAGTGGTCCCTTACCGACCCTCTGAGCTGCATACTATAATCTTTGGAAATTCAAGTTCTCCAACACGCAGGACATGGCCCATGGTGCAACACCTGCTGGAGTGTGCTCCTGGCTGATGCCCCGACCCCTGGCATTCCCTGCCATGGGGTTAAAGCCCCAAGAGTCTGCTCTCTGAAGGACAGAAGTCACTAGCTCCACTACAGGGATGAAGACCCAGCCTGCTGGTTGGTGGAGAATGAGGGGTGGGAATGTCTGGATGAGAATGCAGAAGCCTTGTGAGCCGCACTTTAGCTGTACAAGAGCTGCATGTTGCTCAAGAGCACAAGTCTGGCCACACCTGCTCTAGAATAAATACAACTGGTTATTCTTGCACCCTAATTTTTGAATTATATGTTCTACAAAACAGCTAGAGGAAAAGCTACACTTTTTCATTCAGTGTAAAATATGGTCCACTCAACTGCTCACCCATAAAAGTGGAACAGGATATGATTCTCCCCAATGCAGTTTCACCCAAATCTCCTACTTATTACAGAAACTCTACTATAGCAATTATATCTATGAACACAAATTAAGTTCCCAGCTTTGCCTCTAGTCTGCTGCTTTAAGCAGAGCAGAACAGCTGAACTCTAACAGGAAAAGCCCCTACCACTACTTGGCCTCCCCAGCAGGGGTTATGATTGCAAAGCCTGAGAACTAAAATTAGCTCTTCTCCTACTTTCTATTCAAGAACCACAATGGGAAGAAGTGACAGGTTTAAATGTAATCATTCTTCTTGGCTCAATCTTCAGCGTTCAAACATTTCTCTCTAAAATTCTATGGCGACAAATGTATCATAAATAAATTTCAAGACAGCAAAACAATTTCTTATTCCTCAGACAACAATCAGGCACTCAAAGAGTGGCATCTCAGCATGGTTTCTATGTAGTACATGAGCATTATGTTCCTGTGAAGCTCACAAGTGTGCCCTCCTGACAATACTGCACCTGCCTTCCTGTGAAAACCATTATGGCCTGCTACCCTTCTCTACAAAACAAATTTCTGGATGGTGCACTCTAGAAAGCAATCTTGCTTTATTCTTCCATCTTGTGCCCAACATGACCCCCTAACCAAACAGACTTAAAAAAAAATAAATAAAGACATTGCTGGGTACAGCAAACCATAGGATCAGATGTGAAAACCACACAGCTGCAAGCATTCTTTTGGGAACCCAACATTGGAGTTCATCTCAATCGCTTAATGTAATTACAAAACGCAGTCATGTAGTAGTAATGTAATTTGCACATTTCTGCAGCTGAAATGAAGTTCAATCTTTATGAGAGACTGAGTAATAGACAGGGGTCCTGCTGCCACACTATTCCACCACATTAGTACCAAATGACAAGCATTTTGCTTTTGTTTATTCTCCAAGATGCACTAATTAGGAAATCTATATAATCCACCCTCTTTCCTGTTTTAAAATGTTTTATCTTTACATGGATTCTTGATTATCAAGAACCTGACAAATGTAATGGCTAACATCTAATACCCATGTATATACTATATTTGTACAGAGACTTCCACATAATATTTATATGTTATGAAGTGACATGCCAGCTGTCAGAAAACAAAAAAACCCAGGTTCTACATTTTTTTATAGATGCCACACTTTCTGTGATGAAAAATAAACAGCAGCTCTCCCACTTCAGTATGCTTACTCACAAACAGGAAGAAATGGGGGAGTAAGAGGAGAAAATAATCAATCAACACCAGATTTATTTCAAAATATTTAGCACTGTTGTTGGTAGCAAGTATTGGTAATCAATACTTTCATATTTATCATTTAAAAAAAATCACATTTAAAATTTTTTCTAACTTCATTACCTATCATTGCAAAAAATCAAAATCTTCATTAATGTATTAAATACCAAAAGAGAAAAACAAATCACCAGCACTGCGAATTAAGAATTTAAACAAAATTAAGAATTATGGTAAAAATTACTATTTAGCAAGAAATAAAGGCCTCAGATCTATCCATAAAAGACTAGAAGACTCAAAATTAATGCATTTAATTCAGACCATTATATTTTATCCCCTTTTCTGCTTGGGTCTCAGTCAAGAATTTCAGCATGTCATCTGGTTTTTTTACTCTTCAAGATCTAAAGGCTCAAATTATGTTCTTTTAGAGGAAAAATTAACTGTTTTAACTTTGAATGTAATAAATCATTTTGTGAAGAACAATTATGGCAACTAAACTTACCAAGCTGGAACAAGACAGTCAACCTTATTCAGAAATCTGCCTCTCTCACGCACCAGTGATTTATTAATAGGTCAACTCCTCCTAGACTCTTCTGGCAGCTGTACCAATTCACCAGACTAAGACCTCAGCTGTACCTGTCAGAGCCCTCTCCGGCTCCTCTGTAACTTGGAACCTCTTCCTCTTACTTTTGTAGTGATAAAGATACAACCTCTGAGCTCAGTCTTTCCAAATATTTTGTGCACTGGCCCTGATCTGAGCCACTTAAGCATGGGATTGAACGCTTTGTTGAACAAGGGTCAGAAAGCTGGTCACTATACAGGATCCAGTCTTTTGCACTGAGCCGTCTGATTCTTCAGGCTCCAAATCCTGCTAACACTTAAATGATTTTAAGCTCGTGAATAAGTGCACTGAAGTTAATGTGACTATTCACATATACATACTTTGAGTGTTTGTGATATGAGGTTTATTTTTGGACTTATAATTACACGGACATAGACAACTATTAGTAGGGTAGGGGGTGTTGGCACACAGTCCTCTCCCCAAACACATTTTCGGGACTATGTTAAAAAAAAGAAATAAACACTGAGTTTGGAACACAGTCTAGCTAATCTCACTTGAACAGTGGTCAAATTTAGTTCTGGTACTAAACTCACTGAAGTGATAATAAACCAATATTTTATTATGCTTTAATTCTAGTCCCCAACTCCAAATAAAAAAAAAATTGTCTATAGCCTGAATTAAACAAAGGGAACTCAAAATCCTGCAACACATCAGAGATTGCAAGGATGGTATTTAGTGCTGCATAGGTTGCACTGTACATAAGCTCGAATGAACAAGACATTAGCAGCAACATACTGAGGATCACTAAAATAGCTGGAGCTTAGTTCACTATCACTGATTGAAAATTTCATTCTGTATAATTCAATATCTTATGACAATATTACTTCTTCATTCAGAAATGTCTTACAAACATGTTCATGTCAGGAAAATCTCCTTTTTTTTTTTTGGTGTCTCACTTTTAATGCCTGCATTCTTAGACAGTGGTGAGATTTTCCAATTCTTGGATCAAATAAATAGGACATAATATGCTTCTATACTAAAAAAAATCACCACATATAAAATTCTGTTCCTTTGTGTGAGCACTGGGCCCAACATGACTCGACAATGACTAAGATTTTCAAAACTGGCCTGTAATTTTTGGTGGGTCCAATTTTCAGAAAGTGATGAGCAAAATCAAGACATATTGAAAGCATCTCAAATTGGGCACCTAAAATTTAAGGCATCCAAAGTCCAAAAATTTTAGCCAGTATTTTTTTGGGGGAAGGTGGGGGTAGGGGGAAGGGAAAATGAGCTTTTATTAATCTGAATATTTTCCATGAGAATATTTGAAACAATGATGACAGTATTTAAGTGGTTGCAAACTAAATATTACAGCATTCTACTAGTGCATGAGAATCTGAAATTAAAGAGAGACTATAAAGGAAAATGAAACTGAATATGTATTTTATATTCGTATTATAACCTAACTGTCTTCTATGATGAGATAACTGGCTTTGTGGCTAAGGAGAAAACAGTCACCGTGAAACACCATGACTTTAACTAACCTTTTGATACATTCTTCCACGGTGTTCTTGCCAGCAAGTTAAAGTAGTATGGTTTAGATGAAACTATAATGGATGGAGAACTGGCTAGATCATTGGGCTCAATGGATAGTGATCAACTAGCTGGCAGCCAGTACAAAGTGAAATGCCTCTAGGGTTGGTCCTGGGGCTGGATTTGTTCAACATCTTCATTAATGATCTGGATAATAGGATGGATTGCGCCCTCAGGAAGTTTGTGGATGACACTAAGTAGGGGGAAGGGTTATAAGTGGACATGCTAGAGGACAGGGATAGGCTCTGGAGTGACCAAGACAAATTAGAAATTTGGGTCCAAAGAAATCTGATAAAGTTCACAAGGTTAAGTGCAGAGTCCAAGCACTGCTACAGGCTGGGGACCAGCTGAATGGCAGTTCTGCAGAAAAGTACCTGGGGATTATAATAGATGAAAAACTGGAAAGGAGTCAACAGTGGGTCTTTGCTGCCAAGAAGGATAACTGCACATTGGGCTGCATTAATAGAAGTATTTCCAGCAGACTGAGGGAAGTGATTACTCTCCTCTGTTCAGCACTGATATGGCCACATCTGGAGTCTGCTTGCAGTTTTGGGTTCCCAACTACTTAAAATAGAGATGTCAAAAGTGAAATTCTGTGAGAATTACATTAACATGCCCAAAACATTACTCCTAAGACCACAATGGAAAGCACTGCTGGGAAAAAAAATGATGATAAACATTTGTATCAACACCATCCATAGTTTTTCAATTGTATTATTAATAAAACCAAAACCTGACATGCCATTTCTAAAAACAGAGATATATGCAATTGACATATTAAATAAATTATTGTAACTTACTTGGTTCAGTTCTAGTAACATGTTTCTGAAGAAAGTCAACTATCTGAGCCAAAACCTTCTTGTTGCAGTGAGTTGACAACTCTTCATCACATTCATAACACCTAAACAATGCATAAAATTTCAACAAAGAGAAATAGACTGGAATTCAAGAAATTGGGGTTCTCTTCCCAGATCTGACAGATTTCCTGTGTGCTTGGGCAAGTCACTTACGGCCAGATCCACAACGGAACCCGAGCACTTAATTCTAAGCTTTAGGCACCATTAACTCCACAAAACCCCTGTGTGGCTACCACCGAAGTATGTACACATCTAAACTCACTCGGTGCCTAAATCTTCTCTGTAAAAATAGCTCTGGTGCCTAAGTTTCTGCATCTGGGCATGTTCAATGCTGTTTTTCTCTAAGCATCCAGACACCTAAGTCCCTCCACTATTCATTAACCAGGAGAAAATAAATGCCCCTCTGCCTATTTAGCCTATGTAGACTGATCCAGCATATGTACACAGTGTTCCCTTACTTCTCAAACAAGTGCCCACTAGATTAGACTATAGAACATTTTAATGAGTCTCTCTCTCAGTCTCTTATTTAATTCAGTTGGAATAGAACCATTGAATGAAGAAGAGGCACATAAATAATAATAATAGTGAAAGGTGTTGCATTTTTAAAAACAATACACATGTAACAGGGCTTTGCTGTACGCATATATTATGCAATTTTACAAAAGGATTAGCAAAATACAAAAACCTCAGTCAATTCTTCCATTCAGCTTGCTTTTCTGTCAAAACTTTAAAAATGAAAAACTAAAAATAATTTTGGCTGCATCTACACTACAGTGTTTTGTTGAAAAAACCTGGGGACCATCCATACCTAAAATATGTTTGGTTGAGAATCAACTGATGGAACGTAGCAGTTTTCTTGGGAACGTTAAATCACTCCCATACAAGGCATAATGCCTCTGTCAACAGATTCTGTCAACAAAAAAAAATAGCATATACACTCCGGGGACCCTCTGTCAATAGACAGGGCTTCCGGTTCACCAGGCAGCCCTGTTTGAAGAGCTTCCAGTAGGCCATTCTGTTGAGAGCTGGGAAGTCTGTCCCCACTCTCTGTTGACAGAGCGAATTGCTCCTTCAAGCTGCTTTTACGTGCAGAGGCAATCTGTTGACAGAGGTTTTGTCAGAAGATATCTTCTGGCAGTAACTTCTGTTGACAGATCACTATAATGTAGATGCAGCCTCTGAGTTGATTTTACCTCTTTTAAATTCTACAGCAGTGAATTGCTGATGCAAAACTTTATTTCTAGTAGCTCCGTATCTATATGCAGGAGAGAAAAAGTGTATCCGATTTTTTATTTGAACAGACTATATCCATAAATCTTCTTAGGCCAGAAGTTTTGATTTTTTTCCATTACGTGAGCCAAAAAACAATCTAATACACCGTTGTCCTCTCCCCTCTTATTTGTGACCACACAGCATACATGGGGTACCCAAAGCAGACAATTTATAAATAAAACAAAAAATGTTAGTTTTACAGTGCAAGTATTTGTAATCAAACTATAATATAAAGTGAGCATTCTGCACTTTGTATTTTGCACTGTAACTGAAATTAACATATTTGAAAACATAGAAAACATCCAAAATATTTGTAATACATTTAAATTTATATTCTATTATTTTAACAGTGTAATTAAAAATGCAATTGATCACTATTTTTAATTAAGTTAATTTGTTTTGAATTAATTGCTTGAACTACCTACAATTACTTGACAGGGCTAGCAGAAACATAAGTAGTACTAAGCCAGAGCTCTGCTATACTAAAAATGAATGTGGAGTACACAGGGAAAATGGGCACTAAGCCTTACTGCCTACTAGGAACAGATCTTTTCTGGAACTACATGGGAAGCCATGGAGGAGACAAGGGAATTGGTATAGGTCTCGTTCATTTGAGCCATAGACTAAAGTAGAGTTTATGTAGCTTTTGACAAAGAGAGCACTTCATTTAAATTAAAAATGAGCATTTTTTAATATTGCATGTGTGAGTATGTGCATCTGTACAATGTGTGTGCTACACAAATAATCCTATAACAATCTTACCATATGATCCATGTGCTGAGATTGATTGCAATGCAATGAGGTTCTGTGCAAGCAGCCTGGAAATGTTTCAGAGAATGTTGGCCTTCTGAGTTTTGACTACAACCCTGAAAATGGTATCATTACGAAAAAAAAAAGAAAGTACATATTTTGTTATTTTACTTTAGAAAACATAACTGAGGATCATCTTCTTGAGAAAGAGGTAAGAAAATCATCTAGAACTCCAAAAAGTAGGATTCTTATCCATTCACTTTACTAGTGCTTACACACAGGAATGGAGTTTGTACGCGAGAGAGTGCTCTGCAGGACAGGATTAATATTTTCCTTAGAAAAAGCTGCTGAAGCACTCATGTGAAAAGTGGAATTTCACGAGTAAAAGTAAATGTTTTATTTAAAAGGACACTATCAACTTCTCACCTAGTAATTAGAAAATAATTAAAAGTTGTTTCAGGCACTATACCACTCCTAAAAGCATGAACAGTTTTACAATTGTATCCTCCTATATTTAGAACCTCTCCCCTCTCGCTGCATTAGAGTTACATTGGCAAAAGGAGGAACTGTATACTAAAGTGACAACAGAGGAAACAGTGATACTGACTACACAACCAGCGCTGCCCAAATGCATAAAACAAATGTAGAAGAAATATGGAGAAAACTATTTGCTTTAATCTTTCAATGATAACGATGTTAGGCATTATTTCTAACAAAAATCACACACACTATATTATCTATTAAGAACATACTATATCTGCCAGATATCCAGAAACTGTGTTATGCCAGCAACATTTACAGTGTCTTTCTGAGGATGTAACCTCCTTATTGTTAAGCCCTGACCATCCACTTTTCCATGTCCAATACTCTTGAAGTAAACTTAGGGCTACTTCAGCACCTGTTTCTCATAATGGCTCCTGGCAGCTCTACCTCTTTGTCTTTCCAAAATGTCCAGGACTAAGGCCAGGTCTACTCCACAGACTTATATCAGAGGTGAGAAAAAATCCACTCTCGTGAGCAACACTATTGTAACTGAGCTGATACCCGTTGTAGACAGCGCTGTCGGTGAAAGAGTTTCCTCACATGGACCTAGCTACCCGCTCTCACGGAAGCTAATTAACTATGCTGATGGCAGAAACTCCTCCATCAGCATAGGAACATTTTCACTGAAGCACCACAGCTGCACCAAAGGTGCATGTTTAGTGCAGACCTGTCATGAACTTCATTGGACTAGGCAGCAGCATTATTACTGATGTCTGCTATCACTTGAGTGCTTTGTATCCAGTTCCAGTCAGGGTGTTTTCACACGTCCCTCCCTGCTTGACTGGCAGTAATTTCAAGTTTGTGTCCAGCTGTTGACCTTCTATTGTATCTGTAAGGTAGATTCATCACATGTTGACAGTTCTTAATAGACTATTCATACCAATTGGCCTACCTCACTTTCACCTAGTCACTGCATTGCTTATCCTCTGTTTCAGGAAATAAATCAATTCCTTCACACCCTCTCGGTAACAATACAAAAGTGAGCAGACAAACAGTCATACACACTTTTAAAAAAATAATAAACATTTCTCCCACTTTCATTTATAGATAGGAAGATAGCGATCACACAGTCCTATCTCCACTGTAACACAAACAAAAGAACTTCCATTAATTAATTCCAATTTAAACCCAAGCATCTTTTTCAGAAGAACATTCTATCTTGGCTTAAAATTCTTTGATGGAGAATCCACCAAAGACAACAGTAAGGTGTTCCAGTAGTTAGCCGCTGTCGCTGTTAAAAATGTATGCCTTACTCATCATCACCATCATCAACCATGGACTCAGAGCCCACTGGTGTCCGATGCCTCCCTCACTATTTCCTTCCATCTTTCCCTGTCCAGTGCGGAGCGTCTTAGTTTCTGTAGACTAGCTCCGCACCAATCATCTACCCATTCTCTGTGGGGTCTGCCTCTCCTATTTCAACTGTCCATTGTGCCAAATACTAGGATCTTGAGTCTTCATTCATCATTTATTCTGCAGATATGCCTGAATAGCTGTAACTTCTGTTGTATAACCTTCTGCAGTAGGTTCTCTTTTGGCTGTATCTTCCTATATAACTCCCCGTTGGTGTCCTTCTCTATCTATCCTATTTTCATGATCTTTCTAAAACAAGCACCAATATCCTCTTCAAATCTTTTATTACCCATGTCTCACATCCGTACAACATGGTGCTGAATACACATGTTTTCAAGATGCTCAGCTTCATTCCTAAGCTAATCATTTGCTTTTCCAGATCTTATCCATTGCCTTCAAACTCACTCTTGGTTTCACTAGTTGCTATTTCCTACTTACAGTCTAGATCATATGTCATGTATGCCTTATTGCCAATCTAAATTTGTCTACTTTCCCTGCTTGAATCTAAAGCAGGCAATGAAGGGTGAAATTGTTAGTCTATAAGATGCCACAGGACTTCTCATTTTTACTTGAGTACTGTCAGTCAGTATAGATCTCCATTCTTGAGAAAGTGATCAGCAGCAGTAACCATCTAAAGGATGGGGTTAAGACAGATTAATTGAACAGTGACTGTTGGTTTCCTTTCTCAACCAGGACAACAGATTTAGGGGACAGATCCAGAGTAATGTTTTCTACACATATGGTTACAGTTCTACATATCTGAACAATAGGAATGTTATGGATATAAGCCAATTGTATTCCAATACCTGCAAAATAATACTATGTTTTATAACTAAGGAAACAGATTCTGTGACTTTACCATACCTCCATGATTTCAGCTTGAGCAGTCACAGGTGGGGTAGAGCTGGGACTGTGATGCCCATTGCTGCGGCACTTTCTGGGCCTGTGCACGTGCACACACCCACCCACACCCACGACTTCTGCTGGAGCCAAGGCCAGACTCACTGCTGTGAAAGACAACACCTCCATCCAAACCCTTAAGCAACACAAGTTACAGCAACCTACGAACTTTGTTGGTGGGAGAAACTCTCACATTAGCATCAAGCATCTTCACTAGACATGCTGAAGCTGCACCAACATAGTGCTTCCAATATAGATCTGCTCATAGTCTCTCTGGAACACAATAAGAACTTTCTCCATAAGCAAGGATGACACGAGACAAGCATTTGTTAAACCTAAGTTTTGGGTTAGATCTGGCATCCTTTAGGAAGGGCAAGTACTAGCATGGAAGGGAAAATACAAGAAGGGGAGGGAATAAGAATAAAAAAGAAACTAAAACCCCCACACATTTGGCAAATTCACAGATTTCAAGACCAAAAGGAACTACTGTGACCATTTAGTCTGATCTTCTGCAGGACAAAGAATTTTGCTGAAATAATTCCTAGAGCATATATTTTAGAAAAACATGCCATTTTGATATTAAAATTGTCCTTGATGGAGAATCCACCATGACCCTTGGTAAATAGTTCCAATGGTTAAATACTCTTGCTGTTAACAATTATGTCTAATGTGTAAAGTAGAGACCAGAGGGAGTTCTGACTTGCAGCTTTGGTGTCTATAAAGAACCGTGGGTATACCAGGGGAACGGTGGCATAACCACCTCCTTGTGTAAACTGGCATGGACAGTTTGTATAACTTAAAGAAGGATCAAACCATTCCCATGAATCAGTGTTTTCCAGAGGGTTTCAACCTCTAGTGCAGTTCAGAGATTTATCCTAAAAGCAGAGCTCGTTCTGTGGTAATAATACTTCAAAAAAAGTTGGAATTCCATGACCCAGATCACAAAGGGATTCAAAAGCAGACTCCTTCCACTTGGGGCAGAATCCCATTGCTCCTGCTCAGAATTCCACAAAAGCCAGTCAGAATCCATGCAGAAACAATAATCTGCATTTGCAACTCCTTTCAGAGGATAAGGGTCTATATTTGTCTGTAAATTTACAGTACACATTTCTTTACCTGAAAGCCACATTTGAGGCACAGCCATACATCAGAAGGAATTATTGGGTCGCCATCATTCATTCTCCTTTCTTTTAAGCATTCTGAACATATTGACCAAATATTCTCAGCTACTGCCCTCTTCACATGATGCACATCCACTGCTTGGCTCACATGTTGGCAGGTTAAACCTACAGCATAAGAGACTCTCAGTGATAGCCACATAATTAAAAGGAATAGAATTATGAAACAGGAAACGTTCACTCCCTTAACGAAAGCCAGATTCAAAGTATATTTACAAGGATTCAAACCTTTTTAAAGTGCAGTAATAACACATGACATTACATTTTATGCTGATTAGCTGGCACTCACCACTGTAAAACATGACTGTAACTTGAGAGGGCAGAGGTACAGTGACCTTGCTTGTTCAACATACAATGTAAGGGCTTCCAGACACAGCACTTTCTTCCAGAACTCCACTCCAGCACACAAGGGGATTACAGCTATTACTTTGAAGGTAATTATTCCTGTAGCCTATCCTCAACTCGTTTAACAAAATTTTATCATTGTAAAATATTAGTTGCTTGTTATTTGCATACATTATACCTCACAGCACAACTATCTAGCCATAGCTACATGGTTTTTAAAGGCAGGACAACATTAGTTCCAAGGATGCAATCATGTCCATTCTCTGACGCATCAGAAGTATCCTATTTCCATCTTTTTCACAAGTACTATTTTTCTGTCCAAAAAACAAAAACCAAAAAAAATCCCAAAAAGCTACAAGCAGGCCCAACAGATCTGAGATAAAACAAAGGAGAAAATTACTACACATTAAATTTTCCCAACTTTTGTGAACTCTGTTAACATTACTTAAATCCATTTCTGTGTCTCTGCACATGTAAGAGTGTGTGTGAGAGAACACAGATAGACTGGACAACCTTTCCTACCCTTAAGGAAGGCCTTCTCTGTGTTCTACATACATCATTTTACTGTTATCCTTACACCTGCCTCTTTAAAATGTTAATATGGCCAAGTTATCCTCCAGTTCATTAATTTGTGCACCAATTCCCTGAGTGCAATGTAATGACAATTCATCACGCCATAGATATTTGATTGTAAGCAGCTATGTTGCTGCATTCAACCAACACACAGTTCACGGTTCCCACATGTGTCTTCTGCTTTGTTGACTAATGAAAACCATATGGACACAGTTTTCTCTCACTCTGGATTGCCAAATGTCACAGAATTTATTTACCTGCAATGTCATCTGAAGAGTCTTCATCCTGAGGCCTATTGGGCCTTTTGTTTCTCTTGGTTTTTTCAGGGTTAGCCCTCGATGGATCTTTCACCCGCATCTGTTACCTACTGGGAAAGGAAAGAAAAAAAAAAAAAAAAACACACTATTTCACCTCCTATATATTTCATCAAATTTAAGGATTTAGAGTCTCAAAGCATGGAAATAGCAAATCAAGTATTCACAAAAACATAGTCCACAAAATACATTTTATATAACAGATTACCTTTCATCTAACTTCAACTATTTTGTTGTGAAGAATGCACACAGCAGTTTTGTCAAATTAGGTCCTGCAACACTTCGAAACAAGAAGTAGCTGATTTCACAAACTAGAAATATGTTTTATCACATAGCCACAAATTTAGCTAGTAATGTTACATATTTTTAGTCATAAAAAGACAAGATGCTATTGCGCATCCATCTGTAGAGCATCCATCATAGTTTACCAAAGCAGTTATGTTAAAATGAGAAATATCTCCTTTTTTTCAAACATCAAATTGCCCATTTTGCACTTTTTATAAAAAACAGCACAATATTCATAGCTCACCTATTCCTTCCCATAAAATCAGAATAAGAATAAATGGATCTGTGGCAAGATGGCCTGGTGCCAGAATAGGGATATCATCCACTACTATTGAGATATACAGTAAATTCTCTTTTAACCAGTATTCGAGCTATCGGAACTCTCAAACAACCAGCACCAGCCACCACCCTGGTGCCTAGGCCTCCTCCTCCAGGGGGCTGTGCCACTTGCAGCTGCCTCCCCAACCCACTCCTCTCCCGCCCATTGCTCACATGGGTAGCAGAATTCAGCTGCCACCCAGGGAGTGGTGCATGCCTGGTGGCCCCCAGTGATGGAGCACCCGTGAGCCAGCAGCCCAGGACAAGGCAACCCCACCAAGAGGCAGCACTACGTTATCCGGACAGGATTGGCTGCTCTGGTTGGTGCAGGGCACTACAGGCCCCCCCGAGTGCCTAACAGCACATGGCTGGGCTGAAGCTGGAGACAGCTGGAGAGCAGCGCACTCAGGTAAGGGGAAGAGCTCCACCATTCAGGGTAGGCATGACGGGAGCAGGAGTGGCCCAGTGAGGCCCCATTACAGGCCGCAGCTGGAGGCAGGAGGAGCTGCTGCACTGGCCAAGCTGTGAGCGGGAGGGAGCTCCTGCCTGCCACAAGGTAGAGACAGAGCAGCCGAGCAGGAACTCAAAGCCCTCTAAGTCTGCTTTTGCAGCACAAATCAGCACTAAGCTTTTCAGAATAGACAGCTGAGGATTCTAATTCTACATAAAAGACTCTCCTAAGCAGTATATTTGTCCCTGTACTCACTTCTCCTAGCTCCAATAGAGGGCAGTTGGAGGGTAGCCAAGCCAAGCTGAGTAGTAGTATGAGAGTCCCCCTGCAGGCAGGCACAGAGCTGTGTCAGGGACCAGAGGAAGATACCTCTCCATCATCCAGCACATTTGAATATCCAGCAACCTCCCTGTCCCAGGCATGCCACAGGTCAAAGAGTTTACTGTATCACTTCTTCAAATCCCTCTCTTATTTCTTGACCATTGCTAAGAATCACAGTTCTGTCCAGTACTCAATGACAACAGCCCTCATTGTGGATTTTCCAAATCCAAACTGCCCAGTGACTGACAGCAACCAGGTATTTCAAGTTTCCATGTGATTGCCACTCACTTCTCCTCTGTAGCTGTCAATGCAACGCTCAGTCTGGGACCCCTTTCCTGGAATCTGGCGCTGGTCTGGTACACAGGCTCAGAAATGTGCTCTTTTGCATCTGGATGTTCTTCTGCCACTGCTCATTACCTCAGCCTGCATTAGGATGTCAACCCAACAGTTAGTGCGCAAGACTTAGGCTCAGAAGCATGGATTCACCATGTGGAAATGCTCCCTGAATCTAGCAGCAACCTGGCATTTCTATTCACTATGTCCATCACCATCCAGTCATGGTGGCTGAACATCCCCCCTTCTTCCTCCTCAAAATCCCACGAGTAGTACTCTAACAGTTTGTCTACACTAGTAATGCTGTAGTGGCATTTGAGAATAGATACCTCCTACACCAACAGAAGAGATCCACCTCCCCAAGAGGCAGTAACCAGGCTGATCGAAGAATTCTTCCAACAACCTCATGTTGTCTACATGAGGACTTAGGTCAATTTACCCAGATGCCAGAGCATCATAGTTTTTTCATACCCCCGTCCTAGGCAGCTCTTCCCTTCCTCAGGCTGCTGTCAGCCTGTGGTGCCCCCTACCCAGCAGGGCATAGTTGCCTACAGCCCTCACACACTGTAGTGTACAGCTCGCTCTCCCCTTACCCATGCATGCACTGCACTGCACAGCGCCTGGGATCACAGCCTTGATGGCACCATCAGGGAGAGGGAGATGGGACTGGCACACAATGCAGGAAGCTGGAGCTTCCTCTGCTTTCAGGATGCCTCAGCCTTGCTGCAAGGACTGGGAGTCAGGGCACTGGATGCCACGGATGCAGCCTCACAGACCAGGAACAACTGGGAGCTGCACGACATGGTGTGGTGTCTAGCTGGAGCCTGCTAGCTCTGCTGCATGGTGCCATTGCACCACCAACCAGACAAGCTGCCAGCTGTCGCTGTTTGACCAGGTGATCCAGCACCAGACACCCAGTCACCCTATCTGCAAGGCATTGAACCAGATGCAGATGCAGCAAACTGTAGGATACCTATTTGCAGAACACCACTTTTTCCATCAACACAAGCACCCAGGGTGACTATGCACAGTATCAATACATACACTCATCCCTTGCTATATGAGCAAAATTGGTTCCTAACTTTTTGCTCACAGGCAAAAACTCATAACAGGGATACTAAATTCCTATTAAAATACATGTAAAAGACTGACTGGTTCCAAGTGCTCGGAGGGGCAGCAGGTGGCGCTGCTTTTGAAAAGTAAGTGAACCTGTGGTTGGGAGGGGGTTAAAGGCTGGGGACAGTTTGGGGCCATGAGCAGGAGGGAGAGTGGGTTAAAACCTGTAGGCAGCTCAGGTGGAGGTACCTGGGGGGTGCAGGGGGTTTGGAACAGAACAGGATGGGGTGGGTGTTCGGAATGAGCTCGGGGGGGTGCGGGGAGCTGTGGGCTAGCGGAATGTTGGGACTCTGGGGGGGCTGCAGATTTCCCCACACCCTGGCCAGGGACCCCACGGCTAGCTGGGCTCCAGCCACAGGGCTGCAAGTCTTCCCACGCCGGGCCAGGGACCCTGCAGCTGCCACGGAGCCAGCTGTGGGGCTGCCACTCTTGCCACTCCCCTGCCCCCAGGACCCTGCAGATCCAGCAGAGCCAGCTGCAGGGCTGCCAGTCTCTCCACTCCACCCCCTGCCAGGGACCCCACGGGGCTGCTGGACTCCCCGCCTTTCCCACGCCAGGGACACTGCGGCTGGAGTGGAAGCAGCTACAGGGCTGTGGTCGCACAGCCCCGGCCAGCAGCTGTCTGTCTTGCACTAGCAGGGAACATTCATTTGTCTAGTGAACATTGGTACGTATGTCCCCCTTCATTTTAGCAAGTACTCATTAGTCAAGTACTCTTTAAGCGAGGGATGAGTGTATAAGCAGCCAAGCATGCAAGTGCCCAACAATATATAAAAGTCAGCAGTTGTACACCAACATATATTTAAAAGTGGCCACCCTGCAACAAAAAACTTCAGAAACAGACTCCAAAGGGAATTCATTTGAAAATCTGACACCATCAGTAAAGGATTGAACAGACACCGGGAGTGGCTGGCCAACCACAAAAGCAGTTTCTCCACTCTTGGTGTTCACACCTCCACATTAGCTTCTGGAAGTGGGCCACACCCTCCCAGACTGAACTGATCTCATCAACTCTGGACCCCCTCCTCTTCATGAGCATGTATAATTAGACCTCTGGAATCTCCACTACACTGCATCTGATGAAGAGGATCTTTGCCTACGCAAGTTTATGCTCCAAAATACCTGTTAGTCTAGAAGATGTCATGGGATTTCTCATTGTTTTTGCAGATGCAGACTAATATGGTTACCCCTCTGAAACATATCTTATATTGGCATATATAAATATAGCCTGAGAGGCCTACACATGTTCCTTCCCCCTTCCCCGCTTCTTGCCCTCCTCAAGGAGGCTGCACCCAACTCTTTGAAAATTAATGCACAGGTTGCACTCTCTGGTCTGGCAACATCCCCCATCTTGCAGGACAAGGATTGTTCCTGGACCACAGAGCCATGATGGGAGGGCAAGTGGAGCCAAACCCCTGCCAGCCCCATGGGGGTCAGCCCCACAGGGAGGGCCAAAGCACCAGCATCCCCCAGCAGCCGTGTGAGGGGGCCCGGGAGTCAGCTGTGGTGGTGAGCCACAGATAGGGGACCAGAAGGTGGCTAGGGATGAGGAAGTGGGGCATTAACTTTCCCTGATCTCCCAAACCCCTCGCTCAGGACCACTGATGTCCTGAGGGTGCTCGACCACGGACGTGCAACTAGTAGCACATAATGGACCTGTTTATCCAGTAAAAAATACCTTAAGCTTTCTTATATAGTAAATTAAGAATTCTCTGTAATTACATCTCTGATCCAGCCTACACCAGAGTAACATTAAGCATATGAGCAATGCCACTGACAGAAGTGTATAAAAAGTTACTCACAGTATGTTTGCACGAGCAGGACCTAATGTTGTGTGTCTGTCACAGCCAAGTCTATGATGAAACATGACTCACCACCCCTCACCCATAAGTATCATAGGGCCTGTTTTACAACTACATTATGTTTATTATTTCCCCTAAGGATTTTTCTATTGACCTGACTATTTCCTCTCAAAGACACAGATTTAATACAGCCACGGACAAAGCCTTTCTATTGCTGTAGAGCTTGTAGTACAGACATAGCCCAAGATAAAAACCCTCTAAATATAAAGAAGTTTTACCTGTGGAAGATCAGGTCATGAGTTACAGCTGAGAATCTGTGGGTTTTTTGCATTACAAAATATTTAGCAACAGATTAATTTCTTGCACAGGAAGTGAAAGTCCTCCCTCAAACACTTGTATATTTTTAACTGATTTTGGGAGAGGAAAGGCCTTCTCTAGATACCACAGAAATTTCAGATAATATAATCTGGGCGGGTGGGGAAGAAATTGCTTTAAATAAAGGAACTCAATCACTTCCAGATCAAACAGACTAGAGATATAACACTACTTATTTCCATACTGGAAGTGACGAATTTCAAAATACCTACATATTTACAAGCCAGGTTGCTAGAATATCATTTGCTCGTCAATGAGAGAGACTGAGGCTGAAAAAGAATCTGTTAGCAGAGATCTCCTGGTTGTGTGCAGACTAGAAAAATAAGTGTTTTTTTTAAAACATGTTAGATAAGTTTTAATTAACATGTTTTTAAACACCACTTAGCACAGAAAGAATTCAACATGGTTAGAAAGTATTATGCAATTAAAATAGACTCCAGGGATGGGCTGCCCGATTCACTTTGTTTGCCACATGTGGTGAACTGGACACCAGCGTGGCAAAATGTGGCATGTGGAATGCCCTCTGCCTGCTCCATGCATGCGCCCCATCACTTGGTGGGACAAGCATGTGGCAGCAGCAGTGGCTCCTTTTGTGTCTCCAGCCTAGAGCCGCAGGCTCCTGCGGCCCTGGCGGCTGCAGCCTCCCTCAGCCCCATATGGCTCCAGCTGCAGCCTCAGGCACAGCGGCGGCTCCAGGTGCAGTCCAGAGCAGCTCCAGCCATGGCAGCTCCCATGCTGTCCTCATAGAGATGGTTTATACGGAGTGCTGGGAGAGCTCATATTCCCGCCTTATCCACACTTTCACTATAAAGCACTGTCTTTGCCTACACTTGCAAGGGATCAAAAACTTTTTATCACTCACAGGTGCTTATACAGACGCTGGATTTGTGGCTTATTCCAACCATTTGTAACCTGCTATTCCTCCCCCTCTTATTTAACCTATGATTGCAGAGATGCTAACGGGCCACTCTAAGAAAAAACGGTCTTAGGGACCATTCAAGGTAACCTGTGTTCAGCAGAACACTGGTGTTCCGTGGACAACTCGCACTTGTGCTGCAACAGTCTGACATGTTTTTGAGATCATACATTGATGGTATGTATTTTCTTTTATTAAAACCAGATACGGTACAATCTTACTTCTTCATTGCCCTGATACCTGATGACATTACTTTCTTCTGTTTTTGCTGTCTACGTTGCTGTTCGTTTTGTTTGGTTTTGGTCCGACAATTTTTCTGATTTTCTGATTTATGTGATTCCACATAAAAAAATATTATTGTTTGGTGTTCCACAATCTCAAAGTTTTACAACATATACTGTTTATACTAAGCAATCTCTTCCACCATTAGTTCCCCTGTGATGCTCAGAGAACCTTTCAGACCCCCTTTTCTCTAACCAACAGAAGTATTTCCAATAAAAGATATTACCTCATCCACCCTCTCTCTTTAATATCCTGAAGCCGACACAGCCACAAATCTATTGCACATTTCACAACAATCCATTTGTAGCAGGAATATAGCATCGATAATGTGTATATCCCAAAGTGATTTCTCGCTCTCTTCAGGAACCATAAGCACCAGCCACTCTTTATCTGGCTGCCAAAAAATTCAACAACTACAATGCAGGTTTACATTGTGAATACAGAAATCATTCCATCAGACTGAAAATGTGGAAACATGATCAAGGAGGGAAATTAATGACTAAAACAAGTAAAACATGGCTGCTGTACTGATTAAATGCAACTGCTGCAGGCCTTCCAACATCAGGTTGCCACAGAAACCATAGGACTTCGCCACAGAATTTCGGTACAGCTTGGCTCAGAGCACATGCAGCCTTCATTATAATGCACAGAGAGGCCAAGATATTCTGCAGCTGCATTTGGAGGAGAGGACCTTGTGCATTTCCTCAAATCTGGCAAAGTACAAATGAATATATTCCTGTGTACCGGTAGTGCCAAATCAACATATCTTCTGTAAGTATTGCAGAACTACTGCACAGCTAACGTAAATTACATTTAGAAAGGTTTGGATTGCTTTTCATAGCTACCTGTGGCATTTTGGCTGATTCACTGCTGAACCGAACGCTACCCAATCAGAGAAAGAGCAGCATTCATCGCGACTAGCAACAGGACAAGGTCCTCAATCAGTAGCTCAAGACTTTCACTACCATGACAGCCATGAAAGCCTTTTGAGCAAACAAGTACTCACAGCCTGCTAGAGCAATAAAAGGACCAGAACTACTGACTGGTAGTGGCAGCAACACTTCTTTCACTGAAGACTGTCATTTGAAATTCTGGTAGTGTCATATCCAGGATCTTCTGGCACATCTTACACTGTGACTTGAGCTCATAGTCCACTATTGACATCATATTACAGTCTTAGAAGAGTATCGGAGGGGTAGCCGTGTTAGTCTGGATCTGTAACAGCAACGAAGGGTCCTGTGGCACCTTATAGACTAACAGAAAAGTTTTGAGCATGAGCTTTCGTGAGCACAGACTGAAGAACTGAAGAAGTGAGTCTGTGCTCATGAAAGCTCATGCTCAAAACTTTTCTGTTAGCCTATAAGGTGCCACAGGACCCTTCGTTGGTGTTACAGTCTTAGAAGAGGGGCTGTACTTTGGACAAGAAGTTAAACAGACATCGCTTCCTCTCTCATACAGCTTTCCACATAACAATTAAAGATCTTGTAGCACTTCTCACTTTCATCCACTGCTATTCAAACCATGAGAATGGGCAAAATCTGTGCAATTCCTCAGATTCTTCATCCTGCCCTTTATTTTGTGATTGTCTATATTTCACAGAAATCAGATTCACATGCTCAGTGACTGAATTCAGAAGCTATTTTAACGGATATATACTATGCCAAAAGTTGCCAAAATCTTGTTACAGAGTGTACACAAGTATTTTTAGACTAATGGCTAGGGTATTTTATGTCAGATGTTAAACTGATACAACTGTCAACATACAGTTTCATGAAGAAAAAGTAAACTAACCTGCTTCCCATCCAGACTCCAAAAAGGAAAATACCAAATTAAAAGAGGGTAAAACTAATTTGCTAGGCATATTTTGTGGTCTACCTGGATTTTGCTAGAATATTCACTGAACATATAAAGGTCCAAGATAACTAGGTGAGAAGTGTGGTTGTGGAATTACTATACTGTGACCCACAAGAGGTAGCAAATCAGGATGAAGAACTGAGAGCCAGAAACCTGTGAATACTGACATCTGCTATGACACTAACTCACTGTGTGGCCCTAAGCAAGTAGTTTAACGAACTACTGTTTCCCTGTTTGTAGAGAGAATATTTACCTACTTGACAAGGATTAGTTAACTATAGTAATAGAATCAGAAAGGTGAAGTGGTACAAAAAAGTCTATGTATTAATGCTATTTCTCAGAAAGCCAAAGACTAGCTGCCAAGAGCATAAGATAATATCTAATTTTCTTTTTTATATACAAGAATGTCCCAATTTGTTTTTATCACATGTCAACCCCAGATCAACGGCAACTTGTTCTGCGCTTTAGACATTGCCAGCAAAGCTCAAGAGACAGATGCTGTACTGCCACAGAACTCAAGGGGGAACAAATCTGCAGAATACCAATTTTGCAATATTTCCTGAAGAAATCTGACAAGACATTTACAAATAGAGTAAATTATAAAGTAACCTCATAAGGCATATTGCGTAACTAGCCTAGCATACTTGTCTCTCCACTTAGCTATAAAAGGGCTTTTTCTGAAGGACTGCATTTCAGTAGCTTGTGAAATTACACGATACTTATAAAAAAAGTTGAGCAATGCAGTGGATACTCATTTTCATTGGTTTGATTTAGAGTTAATTGCAAGATAAAGTGAATACTGCTCTGAAACTGAGGACCAAAAGTAAAACAACTTTTCCTGAAATACAGCATACAGAGCTGCACTTGTGATTCTAGCATCCTTAGAAATTTGACTTAAGATACGCAATTACAGCTACGAGCACTGCAAGAATTACTCCTTGCAACTTCGGGGATTACTCGAGTCAACAGAAATGTCCTCAATGTTCAATTTAGCGCACGCCTACTAGAAGTGCTAAATGAAACCATGGAAGATTAATCTCCAGAGCACAAATCTCCCCATAAGTATAGATGTGCCCTTAGTATCAAACTAATTAACTGTCTCTTCTTTGGATTTTCCTCCAAACACTACTGCTCAGCTCTCAAACTTGAAATGAGAAAAAAATATTCATGCACTTCACGAATTTGTGTCTAGTGATTTTAACAGGTTACAGGATGCATATTGCACACTGTTACTCAACCCTTCCGTCCCTCCCAGAAGAGCGGTCCAGAGCAATACCAGGGAGGCTGTGGGATCATCACCAGGCTGTCAGAGAAGAGCAAGAATCAGCTCCAATCGCAATGGGCCTCATGGACCATGAAAGAAAACCAATTTTCTTTGTTAACTTGACTAACAAAAAGTCAACAGAATCATCTTAGTTAAATCTATAGTCCACATATTAATCCAACAAATTGTGACGCTAGTGTTCCATTATCATTAGACACAACTAGGGAAATTACTTCATAACAAGTACATTTTCCTGTTTTTGTTGTACTGTATTTCTTAAATAACTCAATTCAGTTAAGTCATCTTAGGCAAATTAAAAACACACACACAAGTTACACTCTTCCAAATATACAAGAAACAAATCTTTAAGACAGGAAATGGAGTTTCACGGGGCCTTACTTAAAACACATCAAAGGTCATGTTTTCCCACAGGTGACTAGGAAGGGTCCAGATTCTCATGTCATGAAACCTACTTCCTCATTCTTCTCCCTTACCTACCAACACCCTGCCTGTGTGACCACACAATACACAACAGCAGAACAATCAATTACAAGTAGGAAGCAATTTGGTTTCTTTATACAAAGGAAGTTTCTGGTAACTTCATTCTTGGGATTTGACATTTATGAAGACAGGACTTTGCATGGGACACAGAGCCATAGGAAAAACCTACAGCCCTGAGATATCTAGCTGGACTGATCTCTAGGCCAGTGGTTCCCAACCTTTTCGGTAAGAGACACTTCAATGAGACAAGCAAGTCCATGGCACAGCCACTTGTTCAGCTGAATTGATTGCTCATAAGGTCGTATTCACTTAGGGTGAATCTACACTATGGAAAAAAGTTGATTTCAGATACAAAATTCAAGCTACGTTATTAGCATAGCTAGAACTGACATTCCAGAATCAACTTTCTTCCCTAGCGTAGCCCTGGGCTCGGAAGTCTCGTGTCAACATCCCTTACTCCACATGAAGATCAATCTTCCCATAAGTATAGATTAGCCCAGGGTTTCCCAAACTTAAATGCAAGTTTCACGCAACATGTAGCTGCTGGGCTGTTAGCCTGCCTAGCTTTCTGCAGCTGCGGGCAGCCAGGCAGGCTAAGCACCCCTTCCTCTTGCCTTCCCAGAGCAACACTTAGGCACCACTCTCGGAAGGTAGGGGAAAAGCTTTTAGCTCACCAAGCTGCCTACCCCCACAGGCAGCCAGGCAAGCTAAACCCCCTTCCCAGAGCGGTGCAGGGTCCCAAGGAAGCGTCAGCCACAGGTGCTCCCTGCCTGGAGCCCCAGGGAAGCGGCGGCCAACAGCACCCCCTGCCTCCCTCCCAGGACCCCAACCCACCCCCAAGCCCTCCCCGACATGCGAAATTCAAGGTACGCAAGAGTTGCGTGGAACGTACCTTGAGAGATTACTGTATTTGGTAAGGACCGGTATTGGGACTGTGGACCACACTCTGGGAAACGCTGGATAGCCCTTACATTTACTACAGTTACAGTCTTACTAGAGAGGTTTGCAACAAAGTAGTGTATACAACAAGCTAAACCAGAATCAAATGCATGAATATTTCAAATCCACCACAGAATACACCATCTTAGACACAGAGAGGTAGCCATGTTAGTCTGTACCTTCCCAAAACAAAAAAGCAGTCCTGTAGCACTTTACAGACTAACAAAGATTATTTATTAGGTGATGAGCTTTCATTGGACAGACCCACTTCTTCAGATCTAAGTGCACTGTTATTCTTCAAAGTGCTACAGGACTGCTTTTTTGTTTTGTACTGACTCAGACAGCGAGCACAGACACATTTTCAAAATCTGCTCAGTGCCATGCTAGGAATGTTGTGTAAATGAGTAAACACTGAAATCAGGCTCCCGTTGGAGACAGGACATGGCATTTAAACTGCATCCCAGCTCAAACTCCCTCCCCATTGACACAGGAGGGGGTGAGGGGTGGGCTGTCCACCAGCTCATTCAGGCTGGGAAGCAGCATTTCACCTGCCTTCTGACACAAATAGAGTCCTGCAGGGTTGGCATTTCTCCTCACCATGGCTCTGCAAAGAACAACCATGTATGTGGTGGGGGGGGTGGAAACTGATGAACCCCACACCAGTGGGACTCAGGAAGCTGCTTGAGCCCCACCTCCTGCAGCATTGTCAATTTCCTCTCCATGGCTCAGCAAAGGGACACAGCGAGGGGAAACTGACAAAATTTCAGGGCCCACTGGGCCAGTTCTCATGGCACACTGGTTGAAAACCACTGCTGTAGACCATGGCAGAGACTGCCTCCTTCCACCTAGTGCTGTTTCCAGAATCATCCTTACCCATACACAGAATACACAGTTGCATGGGGCACCTGAACATTTTGGGGGCATCATCGGATCTTTATGTCCACCCACCCGCCTCTTCATATCCCTGTTCTGTGGCTCTGCTTCCTTTTGAGAGGATGCACTTAGCTCTGGCAGCCTTTGCCACTGTTATTAGCTGAATCCGTTAAAGAGCCAGTCAAGGATATGAAGCCATTTAACAGGCATTTGCCAACCCCAGGTACACACTGTGGCTAGGCTGACAGAGTTGTCTCATCAGAAACTCTGTTGACAGTGCATCTACACACAAAAGCAGACTGACAAAGCCATCCGCTCTGTCAGCAGAGAGCAGGCAGACTGCCCTGCCCTCTGTTGATAGAATGGCTGACCTGAAGCTCTGCAAATAGGGCTGCCCAGGAAACCAGAAGCCCTCCCTGTCACCAGAAGCGTTATTACTCAAATTTTCCAGGGATAACACTGCCAAGACAATGCAAAGTTCTGTCAAGACTCTGTCGACAGGACGCTTTGGCTGTGTCTAGACTAGCCTCCAACTTCTAAGGGGGCATGGTAATTAGGGTGTTGGGAGGTTACTAATGAAGTGCTGCAGTGTATGTGCAGCACTTCGTTAGGCTAAATATCCCTCACGGCAACTTCAAAGTGTGAAACTTCGAAGTGCCCGCTTGCATGTAGCTGTGGGTACTTCAAGGTGCCTACGCCCCTTCCCTTTACTCCTCAGAATTTTGGGACTTCAAAGTACCTGTGGCTACGCACAAGCCAGAACTTCGAAGTTGCACACTTTGAAGTTGTCGGGAGGGAGACTTAGCTTAATGAAGTCCTGTATATGCACTGCAGCACTTTATCAGTAATCTCCCAACACCCTAATTACCATGCCCCCTTCGAAGTTGGGGGCTAGTCTAGACACAGCCTTTGTGCATGTAGAGGGCTCCCTAAGTTATATCAGCAGATGGCCCCTTCTGTCGACAAAACTCTCTAGCATAGACACAGCCACTCAGTTTCTGAATTTACTGTACTAGTGGACAGCCCCTTAGTTTAAAACGTGTTTTGAAACTATTTCCGTGGCGTGCTGCTGCAGACTATACAATCACGGCTAAGAAATCTCACACGCGCACACACACATAGAGGCAGCTGTCCGGCACACGGACAAGCCGTTTACTCATCCTGCACAGGGCCCCGCAAATCCTCGGCAAGCTGCAGCCTCCCTCCCACCACTTCCATCCCTGCGAATGGGGCTCTGCGCCCCAGCGCGGCGGTGGCCCGGGGAGAAGCCCCGCGCGCTCTGGTCGCCAGGGAAGCCACCAGCTGACGGCGGCGCAGGTGACATCTCCCCCCCGCGCCCCAGGGGCTCCCGGCGGACAAGGCCACGCGCGGCCCCCTGGTATCGACCTGGGCCCAGGCCCCGAGGGCCGCACGGGGAAGGAGTGACCCGCCCTCCCGGCTGCCGGGTGAGCTAAGCCTGGGCCGCAGCCCGGCAGCGGGGGCTAATGGCGCCTGCGCGCTGCCGGCCGAGACCAGGCGGGACAGGCCGCTGCTCGCGCCGGGGAAGACGCAGCCCAAGAGGTGGGCCCGGGATTCCCCCGCCCCGCCGCAAGCCCCTCACTCACAAGCTGCTCCCGGACAGGCAGGCTGCGGCGGCGGCGGCGCAGGAAGCTGGGCCTCGGCCGGCACCGCGCCTGCCCGTCCCGCCCCTGGCGGCGACGGCGGCGGCGCTCACACCCCTGCAGGGGGAGAAGCCGGGAGTTGCTTCTGCCGGCCCAATAGGGCGAGGACGGGGGCGCCGCTCCTGTGGGCTCCTCCGGCCTAGGCACAGGAGCCCCGTCGGGCCCCGCCGCGGATAAACCTCTCCCGATGCAGATCCACCCACGCCAGCTGCTAACCTATCCCTGAACCGCTCCGGGGGAAGGGAAGGGAACTCCCCTCCCTCACCGCGGCGAAGCGCCACTGCTGCCGGAAGAGCACTGTCGGGGGCATCTCTCTCTGGTCCCCAGTCGCTGAAAAGCACCTGCAGCTCCCTGTGAGCGTCTCTTGGCCCGGGTCTCCACAAGGCATTGCTGTTCCTCCTGCTTCTCCACTTCAGGAGGCTGCCGTCCTCCTGGCTCTGCAGTGCGGGTGGCGGGGGTATGTGTAGGAGAACCCCAGAGCCTCTTCTGAAAAGCTTTTTAAGTTCTTGACGTGACCAGTGACTTGCTGGGGAGCCGGATTGGATAGCTTGCCTTACCCTGAGTGCCAGCTCATCCCTGGCTTAAGTCAATGGTATTACAGCAGGATTGGTGTTATGTCTTAATTACTGTACATGGTCTGGAACATGAAGATAATACATAAACTACTTCACAGGGGGTATTAAAAGGACACCACTTTTGAAGCTATAGAGTGAAGTAGTTGGATTTGGTTGGGAAAGGAAGCCATTGTAAATCATTTTGTTTAAAAGCTACGTCTACGCTTTGGACCATACAGTGGCACAGGGACATTGCAGCTCTACTCTGTGGCTACACGCTACAGTGATCTGTCGACAAAAGTCAGAGTTGGAAGAGATTTCTCAACAAAACTTCTGTCGACAGAGTGCAGCCATGCACAAAAGCCCATCGGAGCGCGCTCTGCTCTGTCAACAAAGTGGCCAGACTGCCCAGCTGCTCTCTCAACAAAACAGGCACCCTAAAGCACAGCAGACAAGGTTGCCCATTGTCAAGAGAAGGCCCCGCCCCAGAGCATCCATACAGCTTTTTTGTCAACAGACTATGTGGACAGCAGCATTATGCCTCATGGCTGAGAGGCAGAACACTGCCAGCGAAAATGCTGAGTTTTGTTGACAAACTTGACAAAACCTGTTTTGTGCGTGGACGTTCCATCACTTTTGTCAACAAAACTGTTTTGTCAGCAAAACTTGTTGGTGTAACTGTAGCCTGTAAGGACTCCTGTGTAGCCTAACAAAGCCAGCAAAAGAGTTCTCCTCCCCACCGCCCCCAGCATACTTACACTACCCTTCAATGCGGCAGTAGTTATATGAGCAGGAAACACTCTCCTGCAGGCATAGCGCTGTGCATGTACGTGCCTTAATTGGTGAAACTTGGCAGGGTGTGGTTTTTCATGTCCTTGATACATACAAATTGTGCAAACAAAAGTGCTAGTGAGGACTGGGCCTTTGTGAAGACACCAAAATGAGACGAATTGTAGGATTTGGAGTTAGGCTGCAAGATCTTCAGGTTAGGGCTTTTGTTTCTGTATGCATTTAGCACAATTCTGACTTGGGCCTGTAAGCACTACTGTATCAGAACAGTTAAATAATGGTAACAGTAAGTGCAAAGTGAGTTTTTTGTGCAAGGGTTGCTCCATTGTCTGACTGAATCTACCTGTGGCTTCATCTCCTCGAGCTCTCTACATTGAGCTCTGTGGAAAGGCTTCTAGTTCCATCAGTCCTATTTCTGCAAGTGTTTTGTTTATATCTGGTCCTGTGACTTATTAACTATAAAGTGAAGACAGTAAATTAGTCAGAATGCTTTCATATGCATGTCACAAATACTCTTATTTTATTATGTTAAAGGTCTGACTGTTATCAACATAGAATTACACATTGTTGGGTTGTTTCATTAAAAGAATCTCAAAAGAGGAATTATAGAAGTGTTTTATTCATACCCAAATCATGTTAAAGCCATAAATCACAGAAAACTGCAACTGATCTTGGGAGTTTTATTCCTTGCCTTTAAAAGATTTGCAAATTTGCAAATGTCTGTTGAAAAGAATGCCATATGGAAAGGCTGGCAGAAGTGCAACTAGTGAACCAGCTATATGTGCCAGTTTCAATTTGTCACACTTCTCATTTCTGGGAAATGTTGGATTCTTGTTTTGAGCAAGAAAACTCTCATTAGGAGCAAGTTAACAGCACATTCTTCAAAATACATCCTTTGTGAATGGAAAAGAAGCAGGATGCCTCTATGTGCATAACTCCATGTATGAAGGGGAAGAGGCAAACACCCACAAAATTGTATTTAAATATTTAAAAGGATTAGTAATGTTGGCTTGCCCACATGACCATCTCTAGATAGTAGCACTTTTAAGTAAAATAGAAGAATGAAACCTGTCCTAAAATCCCTTTTTCTCAAGGCTATGTCTGCACTAGAGCAATCTGTTGACAGAAGTTACTCAGCAAAACTTCTCAACACATCACGGCCACACATGAAAGTGGATCACTCTGTTGACAGAGAACGGTCGGACTGCCGCTCTCTCGACAGAAGGGCCAATGGGAAGCATATCAAACAGAGGGCCCCTTGGAGCATCCACACGGTTTTTTGTCAACAGAGTCTGGTGAGAAAGCTGTTTTGCCTCATGGGGGGAGGCAGAAGGATGTGGACAAAAGTACTGCATTTTTTGTGTGGATGTGCCATGAGTTTTGTTGACAAAACTCTCTAGCGTAGATGTAGCTTAATTGTTTTGTTCCTACTTTTAAAGCAAACAGTACTCTGGTTTTAAAAATGCTGTGTAGTCTCAGACTCCTGAAGGGAAGAACTGCAGGTTCCAAACCCAACTGGAACTGCTTGGTAAGCATCATTGATAAGTAGTGTACGGGTCCTGGAGTAGAATTATACCTCAGAAGAAGCAAAGACACAAGGTCCGACATTGGAGGTGCACTATGTGAGACCAGAAAAGGGACACCCTGTGTTCACAAAAAGCCTAGTCACCTAATTGTAGATTTAGTGTACTTCTCTTTAATTCTGGTTTCGAACGAATTCAATTAAATTTACTTTTTCTTTAGTATGATTAACAGTTTCTGTTGATGTAAATTGCATGTTTAAAATTTGTATATAAAACTTTATTCACAGTACTACAGTGCAACCCTGCTTTTTCCCCAGCTGCTGCTGATTGGCTAGATTCTGATCTTAGTGGTAGCAGTAAAAATTTGGAGCAATCCACTGAACTAAAAAACTAAAAATAGACATACTGAATCTGTTGATTCAGCAGCAAAGCATAAAAGATTTATTATACAAAACAGCAAATAATTACTATGTGCATAAGCTATTTATAAACTCACTGAGTTCTTCCTAGCCCTTAACAGCCAATGAATCATCTTATGATAGTAAGTGCTATTCCAGTAACAAGTTTTTTCAAGGTTGAACCCTTTGGTGTTCATCTAACTCTCTGAAGTCAATTAAAAGACCGTCTTTGACTTCAATTAAAGTTGAATCAGAACCTTAATCAGCAAAGTCTCTTCCTGACTTTCATACATGTCATAAAGGTAAGAATGAAGCAGGTACAATAAAAAAACAAAATGGTTGATCAAAGCAAGACAATCACACTAGCTTTTGGAATACAACCCAGTGCTGAGTGTTGTCCTTACCACTCCAGATCCCTTCACCAGTTTGACCTTTAACTACCTTACATTTGTTACAGTTTAAAGTGTTGGCCATATTCAACTCAGTGGCAGAATCTTGATTGCTTGCAGGTGGGGCCAGGATTTCACCAGTAGAATTTTTGTGCGTACCTTCTGAAAACCTCATTGGACTTCTAGTCACCAGCCTTATTGTACACTTGTCAAATCCAAGACAGGAGTTAACCCGACATTTGCAGAAACATAAGGTGGGCCTCTAAACCAGGGGTAAGCAAATCTCTTGATCTGAGGACTACATCAGGGTGTGAAAATTGTAGGGAGAACATTGCTCAACAAAACTGGAGTTGGAGTGTAGGAGGGAGTGAAGGCTCAGTTGGGGTTGCAGGCTGTGGGGAGGAGCTAAGGATGAGGGATTTAGGATGCAGGAGAAGTGTGCAGGGGCATGCAGAGCAGGGATGAGGGATTTGGGGTGGTCTGGGCTGGAATAGAGGGGTGCACAGGTCTGGAAGGGGTTTGGAGTTGGGGTAGGGAGTTGGGAAAAGGCTGCAGGCTCTGTGCAGCACTTACCTCAGCTCCTGGAGGCCATCACACATCCCTCCAATCTCCTGTGTGGAGGCACTGGCAAGCAACTCTGCATGTTATCCCCATCTGCAGGTACCACCACTACAGCTCCCATTAGCTGTGGTTCACAACCAATGGAAACTGGGAGTGGTGTTTGGCACGGGGGGCAGCTTGTGGAGCCCTTTGCTTGCCCCATGTGTAGGAGCAGGAACAGGATGTACTTCTGCTTCTGGAAGCTGCATGGAGTAGGTAAGCCCACTGCCTATCTCCCTAGTGGGAGCTCAAGGGCTGGAATAAAACAGCTGATGCCTGGGAGCTGTAGTTTGCCCACTCCTGCTATAAACCCTTTTACAGTGAAACATGGGAAGTGAAGACAAACATAACACAAACATAAGAAGGGCCTCATCCTACAAGTATTTTGCACAGAATTCTTAAATCAATGAAAACTGTGAGTGGATGCATTGCAAGATATGGCCATAAATTATGTTTTTATTTAAATACATAAAATAATCATTATTGGCAGTGTTCCCTGGAGGCTGAGTGCTTGGGCAACTGCCCAGGACAAATGTAATGTCACCCAGCTGATTAGCAGAGTTCCCACCGCCACCATCATGTGTTTCTCCTAGTGGTGCACATCTACACATGCCTTAGTGAACATAAAAATTATCCAACACGTGGAAAAAAATTAGAAGGAACACTGGTTATTGGCCAAATGTTCTCCTGAATTCCATGTATGTACATAACCCACATGAGTCCAATGGGAATCATACACATGTACTTGAAGGTAAAAGGTGTTATATGAAGTGAAGAATGTGTAGCTAATGGAGGCTCGGATTATGAATATCCAGGATAACTGCAGGTAGCAAGACCCCCTGTTAGTTAATTGTTACATGAAATGTTTTAGTTACTATTAAGTTTAATATTTTACATAAAATTCTTACAGAAACAGTAACCTGCAAAGTTGGGGATACTGGATTAACTTTTCCAGCGGTTGCCTTCAGGATCGTTCCTGTCAGAATACAGAATAGATGATAATCAAGTTACAGTGTATTGACCAGATGCTATCACTTCATCAACAATGACACTCTCCATACTAAAGCCTAACTGCTCCCTTTGTATCTTTCCCTGTGCCTTCTTCTATGTTGTCCTGGATGTCTAAAATGTCATGTTCATGCCCCCTTCCTCCCTAATCCAGGTCTTTTATTATTGTACCCATTCCTTTTTCATCCCACTTCAGAATTGTTGGGAAGCTTAGCAGCGTCAACCCACTATCTAAATAGTTGCTTTTAGTTATCTACTTTTAAAATCACTCCTGCTCCCTTGTGTGATTAAATCCATCTCCTGCACACCTGATCCTCTGCTCCTGAAAAGCCATTTATTACTTGTCCCTTTGGATAATAAGCTCCATGGAGCTGGAACAATGTCGCCTCCATTTTTCTGTGTAGCGCTCATGAGAGTGGTGTCAGTTCTCAGCAAATAATGAACAACGTAGGATTTCATCCTCAGAAGTTACAAGTCACTGCCATCATTTCTTAATTTTGTTTTTTATTATGCAGCATATTTACTGCAACCATTTACATCTTGGTTTTTATTTGCAAATATTTGCAACTTAAAGCAAAGAATGTCAGACTTCTGTGTAAATTAATTCTTAAGAAATTAATCTAAAAATGATTCATTCATATGGAACACGATCTGCCTCACTTCTGTAGCTACAGCAGCCAGATCCAAAGTTGTCAAATTCTAGTTGACAAGTGACCAAAGTGCTAATCAACACATATTTTACTTTCCATGGAACTCTATAATCTATGACATAGTTGAGAGAGTTTGTCTGTGAGTCTGTCTGTTTACTCCTGTTTACTTAGAACTCCTTCTAAATGGCTAGAGCTAGGATCACCAAACTTGACATACAGCTTCCTCTTATCATAATTTTAAGAAAGAAAAGGGTTTGGTTGTGCCGGGGAGGAGGGAGCTGAAGCTCTCACCCCCAGATTTCTTGCTTTCTGTTCTTCCTCACAGTCAGAGGTTGAGGGTGAGGAGGGGCTCAGGGCAGGAGTTGCGGGGTGGGAACAGGAGTCAAGGCAGGAGGCTGGGTATGTGAGGGGCTCATGGCTGAGGATTGGAGGTACAGGGCCCAAGGCTGGGGGTGAGGAGCGCTAGCGCAAAGAGTAAGGGAGGGGGTGCAGGTGTCAGGACTGATGAGGAATGAGGAGATGCTCAGGAGTGTGGGGAACACAGATTTTGAAAAATACAATTGTTTAAATAAAGCATGTGCATTTTCCTTTCACTTAAAACATATTTACTTAGGTCCTAAGAGTGGATAAATTTGCTAGTAGGGCTATAAAAACATGGGTGATATTGTTGTAGTGTATTGACAACCTGAAAACTACAATTAGCTCAAATCGAAGCTTCCCATGAGTTAGGTGGAGCAGTTTAATGTGAAAATATTACATAAAAAAATCTATATCTGACTGCATATTTGGTAATGAGGCCATTTCAATATCAAGACTCTTTTTTGCAAAGCCATATCTCAGTGAGGCCTACCTGTTTGAGAGAAGACCTCTTCCTCTATGCCCATCGCCAGCAAATGTGCAGTGTTAATGAGTGTCTATATCCAAACTGGCAAGGTCAGAATGTCCTCAATTGACAATCTTAAGCAGTAGATTTCACTTCAAGCCCAAGTCTTATTACTGTTAGTGCACTAAGTAAAGGCTCAATCCTGCAAACACTTATACATGTGCTTGATTTGCTATCATGAGTAGTCCTATTGATTTCAGAAGAACAATTCACAGTAGTAATGTTAAGCTTGTATGTAAATGATTGTGGGATCCAGACCTAACCTGATTTCTAGTAGGCTTTCTTCTAAGCACTGAGTGCCAAAGGGTATGTTTACTGCAGCTGGAAGTGAGGCTGTAGCTGCATACTCAAGGAAACTGCCTTCTTTGCCCCATTCGTGCAATCAAATTTGTGCAGATTTGATTGCAGCACTGGTGACCTACATTTGATTTGTCTTAAACAAGTGGTTTTAGTCTTATGGGGAGAGTAGCTGTGTACCTTTTTCTTGCAAAAACCAATGTACTTCTGAATTAGCATAAAAGCATCTAGATAACATTGTAATAAGATCTTTAGAAATACTATTGCAATGAGATAATTTTCTTATACTTATTGATAAGGCTTGTAGTCAAAGGGGAGGCTGGCTTTTTTGTGTGGACATTTGAGGTTGAATTTTGACCTTCCGAAGATCACACATAAATTGAACACGAGCAGCTTCTCCCCACCCCCCACCCCCCGCCTGGGTTAAAAAAAATAAGGCACAATTTTAAAACTTGCCCATTTTAAGCCAATTTCATGAAATGTGGGGGTCTGGTTTGAAACCCTGGAGACCCCATGTGCCAGTGCAGAGATTGCTGTAGGCTCAAGAGCCTGGTTTCTTGACTTCTAGTTCATACTTTCACTCTAACTATACTACCTCCTCTTTTAGGCTGAGGGCCGGAAAACAGTTTATTTATATGATGTGACTGCTTTGCACTAGTGAGAGGTCTCCCATGTGGAAATGTGCAGCCACCACATGTCACTTGGCTGGCTGCTAGAATCTTTTCAAAAGCATTATAGAATACTCATCTTCTCAGTGATCTACATTACCTTGTACATGCAGAGAAAAACACTTAAAAAAAACATATGCCAGATTTCTTGACAGAAAAAGCACTGCTGATCAATGGCTAATATGAATTTCTCAACTTGTGTGCCAAAGCATTTTCTTTTCCTCTTACCAACCTGTAGCCTCAGCAGGTAGCACTATCTTTGTCATGTGGGAGTTTCCACTTTCGAGTGACTTTTCTTCCCTGGGCTAGCTTAAGGGTAGTGTAACCCACATACCTTGGGGTGTGGTTCACTGTCCCATGTAGGGGTACCTAGGCCAATTACAAGAAAAAAAAATTTCTTCCATAACCTTAACTGAGCAGCAGGTGCCTTTTTAGCTCAAACTGTGAAGGCTCCTGCATTAAGGTCCAGAGGTCCCAAGTTCCAGTCTGCCTGTGGGCTGTTACAGTAAGGGTATGCCAGTACTATGGGGGCAGGGGTGGTGAACACACGGCTATCAATCTTCTGGGGATCAATTTTGCCACTTGTGTGAAGATGTGGCAAAATTGATCTCTCTGGGCTTAGCTATACAACCTGGTACTCCACACTGATGCAGGCTGTGTCTATACTATGGGGGGGTGCTTGAAGCACTGCAATCGATCTTCTGGGGGTTGCCCATCAACTCTGGTACTCCATGCTAACATGTTGGCTGAAGACAGACAACCCCCTGCCCCAGCGTCTTGGTCCCCAAACGCGAGGAGTGAGGGCAAGGACAGCCTGCTGCTGTAGCCCTACAGGCCACTGCCAAAGGTTATTCCACCACCCTTGGCAAGGCCTCTTTTCCCTGCCACTTAAACCTCTCCTCCCTCCAAAGTAAACTTTTTCTTTTGAGCTCAGTGTGAGTTTTTGGCATGCATGAGGGGTGGGTTACACAAATCATTGCAGGGAACTGGGTGCCGGGGGTGGAAGGCTGAAAACACAGGAGCCCACCACTATGCCAACGTCCACAGAGGACTGGCAGCAGACAGAACAGGGCGGGGTGGTGATGGGTGGAGGGATGAAAGCAGAGGTGGCCTCTTTTAGGAAAATAACCCTTCCTTGACATCCATTCTCCTTACTCCAAATTAGCCCCCGCCGCCCCCGCCAAGTAAAAGCATTCTTTGTGTAAGACATGGCCTGATTTATTGGTTCACATATGATGTGGGGCAGAAAGCAGTTTGGGGAGTGGGGCTTGGTTGGTAGTACAACAGAGAAATACATCACTGTCATGTGCATGACAGATCATTCATGGAATTATCTTTTAAAGCATCGCTTATTGCTGATCCCTCTGCATGGTTACTGATGAATGGCCCTGTACGTGGCTGTGAGTAAGCTCTGCTGACAGCCTCAGCCTTGGAATTCCAGATGGATGGGAAATTCTCCCATCTGGATTCACAAATGTTGTGCAAAATAATGGATGCTGTTATCACGGTGGGGACATTAGATTCAGAAAGGTCCAAATGAGTCAATAAGCATCTTAACCTCACTTTTAAATGGCCAATGACACATTCCACCACCATCCTGCACTTATTGAGTCTGTGACTGAAGTTTTCCTTGGTGCGGTCCGCAGCTCCTGTGTAGGGCTTCATAAGGCAAAAGAGCAGAGGGTAAGCAGGGTCACCCAACATTACAAGAGGCATCTCCACATCACCAATCTGGATTTTCTGGTCTGGGAAAAAAGTCCCACCCAGGAGTTTTCTGAACAATCCAGAATTTCTGAAGATGTGTGCATCTTGAACCCTCTCCCACGTTGATGTCAGTGAAACGACATTTGTGATCTACCAACACCTGCAAAACCATACAGAAGTATCCCGTTTGGTTTATATACTCGAAGGCCAGGTGGGCCTGAGCCATGATGGGGATGTATGTGCCATCTATTGCCCCACCGCAGTAAGGAAACCCCATGGCAGCAAAGCCATCCACTATGGCCTGTACATCTCCCAAGGTCACAGTCTTCCTCAGGAGATGCTGACAGATTGCATGGGCCACCTGCATTACCACTGACCTCACTGTAGAGCTGCCCACCACAAATTGCTTTGCTACTGACCAGTAGCTGTCAGGCATTGCAAACTTCCACAGTGCAATTGCCACTCACTTCTGAACTGTTAGAGCCAGCCTCATCCTTGTGCTGTTGTGCCTCAGTGTACAGGCCAGCCCATCACAAAGTTCCATAAAAGTGGACTTGTGTATGCGAAAGTTCTGCAACCACTGCTCGTCATCCCAGGACTCCAGAATGGTGTGCTCCCACCAGTGTGTGCTGGTCTCACAAGTCCAAAAACACCGCTCCAGTCAGTGATGCATGCAGGGTAGCCAGCAGTTTTGAGTTCTTGGACCACAGTACAAAGATTTGCTCTTCAAAACCAGCATCATCGTCGTCATCATACTGAACCATCACTGTGCTTTGCAATAGAAAATAAAATTGCTCGTCTGGGAAGTTGCCACAATGGTGTTTGTAATGATTTGAAACAATAGGAGATCCATGCTTGTGCTAGTGCTGTGCCAGAGCAAATGGCACAGTCTCCAGTTCCTTTTTGCGTGGTTAGTGGGTGCTCTGAATTCTGGGACAGTGCATCGTACTCTGGGGTTTTGACAAGAAACACCCACAAGCAACCGGAGCTAAGGCACTGTGGGATAAGTATCCATGCTGTTCAACTTGCATAGGGCAATGGAGACGTGGAAACTCGACATGGAGAAACAGCAGCTTGAATTTCCAGAAGGTTTGTAGACACTTAAATTCGACGTCGTAAGAACAAAGTTAAAAACTGGAACGTAGTAAATGTCGAATTTATCTTGTAGTGTAGATGCAGCCGCGTGGTGTAAAGGGTGTTGGCACGAGCCTCAAGATCCCTGATCTACACCAGGGAACAAAGTCGATCCTGATAGGTGGACTCTAACTGTGCTAATGGTGTAACCAGAATTGCGTATCTGGGATTGACTTTGATCCCTAGTGTAGACGAGGCCTCAGAGGAAAGCACGCACTTGTTTGCTTGAGCCTGCTAATTTTCACATTCATTGTCAAACGTTGGGACTCCACAACAAGGACGAGTTTTTAAAGAGTAGAAAACTCGAATACTTGCATGGGCATTAACTGGCCGGTTTCATGGGAGGGCCCAGGGACTCGCCTGCACCTTCCAGGCTCCAGCACCCCGGAAGGCGGCTCAGCCCAGCTGTCAGGCGCGAGCCCTTTAAAGTGCGTGCGGCGGTCAGAACAGTCTGCGGAAGCTGCTGGTTGCAGTCATGTGGGGCTACCGCGGGCTGAGCTGCGCAGCTCGGGTGGTGCTCGGCGCTCCGCGGCCGGCCGGGGGTTCGAGGAGCGGCCGCTCTCCGCGGCAGCCTGGTAAGTGGTCGCCGTGTAGCTGGTTGGGGCGACAGTCTCCGAGCCCTTCCTAGCGGGAGGGGCGAAGCTTCCTCCAGAGCGGACCAGGGAAGGGCGCAAGGTTTGGTGCCCCTGGCGGCGCGGGAGCGCGGTAACGCTGGGCTGGGGCGCGTTTCCGGCAGGTTGCGGGGCTGAGCCTGGAGCCTGCCGCCTGCCGCCTGCCCTGCTCGGCGCGTCACGCTCCCGGGTTGTTAGCAGCCCAGCTGCGGGTGCTAGGGCCCTAGACTGCCGCGGTGGGGGGAAGGCGATGGGCTAGAAGTTGGGCGGGTGGAATGTCAGCATTATGGGCTGGCACTGGCTTCACTTGGAACCGGAAGCATGGGGAGAGGCAGCCACACCACAGCGGGGGCGAGCGAACTTTCTCTGTTGGGGGGGCCCCCCTTTTCGTCCCTGCTCAGCCTGTCTAATGTAATCCAAACCCATAGAAATTGGGGTTATGCTCACATAGAGTTGAAAAAATACTCTTGGCATGTGTATTAAAGTCAGTGTTTTGCATGTAAAAACGTTTTTATAATTGGTATATAAGTATGAACATACATAAAACAAGAGCATATTTCAACATTTTTAATGAGATGGCTGAGCCTGAGACCCAGCAGCAGACTGTGCTCCACCAACCCCTGCCTACCCCCAAGAGGGCTGTCCCTTACTTTTGGCACCTATGCACTGCAGTACTTCAGTTATGTAAACTCTTCGTGATTTGACTGGACTCTGACATCTTTTATGCTTTATTTTCTCTGGAGTCTGGACCAAGAAATTAGGACTCTGACAAAAAACAGACTTCACTGGCTTTGGGATGACTGTAAAAGTAAACAAGTGATAGCTGGAAAGTCAAGAGAACTTTAGCAGTTATAGGAAAGCGACTTTTAATCACTGTTAAATTTTGTGACTCCTTCTCTAAGTTTAAAATTACTGTGACCCAATTTTTAAAAACCATTTGAGTGCTGTTAAACTCAGTCCCATTGACTGTCAATAGGATTTTTGGCCCCCTAAGTGATCAAACTGCTTTTGAAATGATTTAGACTCTTAAATCAGGTGGATATTGGAATGCTGAGTGCAGCAACCAAAATACCTTAACAATTGGAATCTAAGTATTGGTGCCCTTTATCCAGAGTGTTGTGTCCCTTCTATTAGCACTCCCAGTAAATATGCTGGCCTACCTTCCACCAAAACAAACCCAGGCAAGCAAATAAGTATTTTTCAGGTCCTTTTTGTGCACATCATAGAAACAGAAAATGTCTTCAAAAACTTATGAACAAATGATGATAAAAACCATGTTGTGTACAGAGACATTTGTACACAAATGCAATGGTCCCATGACAAGTCAGTGGGAAACCAATGATCTAAAAAAATCGGTATCCATTTTTAGAGCGCTACAATGTATTTAACCATTTCCGGCTGAGTTTTATTTTGATGCAAATGAATCTGAGGAACAAACACAAGCCTTAGCAAAAATATTGCCAGAATGTTTGTGGTTAAGGCCTCTGCCAGCGTGAACGGTAGGTTTTTCCCTTGTAGCTCCTTTAACAGGTTAGGAAGCAAATCCACGCTCTTTGAAGGAGCCCCAGCATATCTTTTAAAATTCACTTCACCTCATAAGGAATGAACCATCCAGTCCTTTCTGACTCTTGGTGTAAACATATTTACACTTGTCTCTAATTTTGGGAGACACTAGGACAACCATGATGACAGGTAGTGGAATAACTCAGGCTCACCTTAAGTGCTGTAAATTTGCCATTTATTGAATTTTTCAGTGGTAAATTTGACCAGGTTGTAGTATCTTTGCTGGTTTTCCTGAGACTTCTAGAAACTGGTTGTTTTTTGTTGTTCTTCTTCTTCCTGTGGGGTAACAGTCCTTCTCTTTTCCTAGGTCTGAGAACTGTAAATCTGATCTTCTGTAACTTTAGCACTGCTGCTGATTATAATGTTTCCTATGAAGAACTCAAAGGCTTGATAAAATCACAAATCACTCATATTGATGTTCGAGAGAAGTGGGAAATCGAACAGTTGGGAAAAATTCCTGGATCTATCAACATACCAGGTAAGTTATATGTATCACTGCATAGCAGTAAGATCAGAAGCTTTTAAGCCTAAAGTTGCAAGCAAATCTTGGTGATTGAACAAAAGTTGCATGCACATGGCACGTTCTTCTGGAAAACTAAGTCATGTAAATCTTCATGAATAGAACTCCTTTATGAATTACACATATTTGGCTTTGCATCTATTTTTGCAGTAGATGAGGTTGTGGAAGCTCTACAGATGAACCCAAAAGACTTTAAAGAACGGTATAATCAAGATATGCCTGCTAAATCTGACCATCTAGTCTTTTCCTGCATGGCAGGAGTGCGAAGCAAGAAGGCACTGGATATTGCTATGTCTTTGGGCTTCAGCAGGTACGCTGTCAAGATGCTATCTGGGTAAGCCTCTGTATGGAGGGCAGGATTAGTGAGAACCCTTCTCTGATAGGCTTAGGGAGATCAGAGATGCTCCAAAGACTGATGAAATGCCCCATTTGAATTGCTACGTCTACGCTACATGGTAAAGTTGAATTTCAGACAGTTAATTTTTATGTCATTGTCTCACTGTAAATACCATTAGCTAGACTTTTTTTTTTAAGGGAGCACTAAGGTCAATATCATAACATTGTTGGAAGCGGCTGGGTGTAGTGTCAAATTTAAAGTTTGTATTAAAGCTAGTGTGAAAACACCATGTCTTTATTAGCCTCCAGAGGTGTCCTGTATGTATCCTACAATGCCCCACAATCCTCCCACTCTGGGCCCCTTCCATCTCTGCTGCTCTCCAGGTGTGCAGGAATTAGGTAACAAGAAGCCTGTGAATCTGAATTTGGCACCAGGAAGCCCACAGATGTGGGGCCATGCTTCTATGAGAGGCTGAGAAACTTCTTTCCTTGCTGTGAGCACGTCTACCCAGTAAAAATAGCCCCCAATACAGAGTTCATGGTTCTGTGTCTACCTCTGCAAGCTGAGCACTTGGATTATTATGTGTGGGGTTTTTTTTTGTCTTTTTCTCCCCCACCCCCAGTGCTGGTGCCAGCCCGGCTGTGGGGGGTGTTTTGCTGGTATGAGAGGCCTAGGAAAATTCTTTTCTGTAGTTCACATTTATGCAGGACTACCCCTGCCACCCCACAGGTACCATGCAGTCAAGGTCTTTCCCATGACCCATCACATAGCTAGCCCCGACTCAAACACATGCCAGCTAAGATTTCTGGGGGATTAGGTGCTGCCTGGTGAGGGGGGGGGGGGGGGGACCATGTCAAGTGGCTCTGCAGCCACAGACATCACACCCCTGAGGGTGATGAGGGAGGCCTGCCTACTTACAATCAATTGGGGCTACCCCACCCCACCTGATCAACACTGACGGGACCATGCCAACTGGCCCTTCATTCTCTGATCCACCCCCCCCCCCATAGGAATGAGGGGGCAGACCCCAAAAGTCAATCAGGGCTGGCCCCCCTGCCTGAGCAAGACAGCTTGTTGAAATTTGGTGAGCCCCATCCTGTGTTGGACAACTCTGTGTAGTGAAGTGGGAAGCCAAAAGTCTTTCTCTTAACCTTTCTATCTCTTTGAGCTTTGGCCTCCTGAACACAGGGGAAAACGGGCTGGAGGACCAGCTGAAGATAGCCACCTGCTACTTTTCGTAAAATCTTTGACGTTTGAGTTGTAAAAGCTAGAGATTTCAGTTAATTTGGCAATCTTTGTTGATGGCCTACTTTTCCGTCTGGGAAAAATGGCCATTTGATTTCCACGGCAGGGTGGTGCAATATGGGATGATGGCATCACGTGCCCACAATCACTTGAGGCTTTGTTTATTCCCCATGCTGTGTCAGCAAAAATAGCCAGGCTGAGGGAACTGTAGGAAAAGTTCCCACAATGCACTGTTGCAATGGTTGATGTTTGGCAATTGTGTGGCAGCAATAAGTTGACCTTTTGGGGAGGTGAGGATACTCAAATTTGAATTTTATAAAACCCAGAGTTAACCTCAAATTTATTAAAAATTGATTTTATTGCCTGGGTACATATCCCCACAGGAGGGGATGCTCAGATAAAACTTCTACATGCCATAAATATCTGATTTGTAGAGCAGCTTCTTCTAGATCATGCAAAGGAAGAGGCAATCTTTTATTAAGTCCTAAGTCGTGCACTGGCTGTGGCCCAAGAGGGAAATATAGTTGAACTGCTTACTAATAGCAAGCATAATGTAATTAAACTTAGCATCCGTTTTGGGGGCGGGGGGGAGGAAGAATGCGGGGGGGGGGGGGGAAAATCCAACAACCCGCCACCCTAGTATTTAAGAACAGGGGAAGGACACAAACAAGGAAGCTAAACAAATCAGAGGAAGCAGTCACAAGGGTGAAATGCCTGGAAAACTGCATGAAAATTAATCAAACACCATAACGTGGGCTCAAACTAACTAAAAGGTAACAACAAACACAAGCTAAAAGGCAATTACAGGCAAAAAGTCATCTTTTAAAATTGGATGTCAGATCCTAGTGAGGAAAATAGATGCATAAAGTTGAGCAAATTATGTGCAAAAGTATAATCAGGCTAAGGGCCGGGGGGAACCTAGAAAGCTCAGTACACCAGAAACCAGATGATAAAGGTGCTAAAGGAGTAATCAGGAGGAGAAAGCTGTTACAGAGAAGTGAAACAAACTCTTCTAGTAACTTGCTGCTTACTGAGGGTAAAGGGGTGGTTTGTTTTGACAAATCTTAGGAGCTGTCCCACAGATTGAGGCTTCAGAGGAGATTTTGGCATGAACTGAAATGCTAATCACGATGATCAGATGGTCTTCATTAAGACTTCAAAAAGCACTCTCATGACATTGCAAACAACCATTATTAGTTTTATCACCTAAATGAGTCCCTGGCCCAGACAACTAGAGGATAACTAATATAACACCACCTTTTTAAAAGGCTCTGGAGTGATCCTAGCAATTATAGATCAATAAGCCCACCTTCAGAACCAGGAGGATTGATATACACTACAGTAAAGAAAAGAATTAGCAGCCCTGCAGACAGACATGACTTGTTGGAACAGTCAGCATGGCTTTTGTGTCCTGTGGTGTGTGTGTGTGTGTGTGTGTGTGTGTGTGTGTGTGGTTTTGTTTTATAATTATGTATCACCAGTTTGATGGCATTCCTTGAGATGGGGTGGGGGAGGTGTCAACAAAGGTGAACAAGAGTGATGCTGTCAGTATGGTGTACTTTGAATTTCAGAAGGTCTTTAACAAGGTCTCACCCCATGACTGCTTAACAGCCTTTGGTGAAAGAGGGAAGGTCCTCTCCTGGATCTATAACTAGCTAAATGATAGGAATCGAGAAGTAAGACTAAATGATCAGCATTCACAATGGATAAAGATAAATAGCTGAGTCCCTCAAGAGACTAGTAATAGTACTGGTGCTGTTTTGAGGCCTTATAAATCTTGGAAAGGGGGTAAACTGAGCTGGTATAATCTGTAAATGAAAATCTATCAAATAAGTTTCTAAATCCAGTGCTGATTGCAAAGAGTTACAAAGGGATCTCAGTGGACTAACTAACAAAACTGTGTTAAGAAATTACAGAAGTAGCCCATGGCAGGAGGGGGCTCCTAATTAAATATACAAAATTCTATGTTAAGAGATCTTGTGCTCAGAACAATCTGCAAAGACCACATGTGTGGTGTTGGCAATGGCTGCCAAAATTAATGGTAGGCATCACTAAGAAAAGGGATAGACAAGCAAAAACTGCATCTGACAAAGTGGGTCTTAGCCCACAGAAGCTTGTGCTCCAATAAATCTACTAGGGTTTGTCTACACCAGCCCCCCCCTACACTAGCCCCCCCCCCCCCCCCAGCAGTGCATTAGAATAATTCTCACCACACAAACTTTGGAGTTGCCAACTTTGAAGCACCAGTAAGTAGTCTAGCTATGAGCACTTCCAAGTTCCCTTACTTCCAAAATGCTCAAAGGAGGTGGCTAGTGTAAATAAGCTCTCAGTCTATAAGGTGCCACAGGACCGTTGTTTTAAAAAGAATTATCATAATGCCTGGCTATAAATAACTAGTACCTAAATTGCAGTGTGTATGGCTGTATCTACACTGAGCCCTCGTGCAAACAATTTGATTCAAATAAGCAGTCTTGAAAATGCAAAACGGTAGCTTGTTGTGCATATCCATGAGGTTAATTTGCATATTCACAGCAGGACCCAAGCAGTGAAGACATGATTCTGCTGGCAAAAAACCCGTTGGCATCCCTTTATGCCTGATTTTTTTTTTCCTATGAATATGCAAATACCTTCATGGATATGCACACTAGCCACACAAATATGAGAACAAGCCACCATTTTGCATTTTTGAGACAGCATATTTGCATCAAACTTTCAGCAGTAGGGCTCAATGTAGACACAGCATATGTCTACTTTTTTTTTTTTTTAAAATACTTCTGCAGATTTCATCCCAGGATGTATTGACTCATCTGGTTAATTGGTAACAAGATCCTCTTCCTTCCCCCTAGCTGTTAATTCAGATGTTCTACTTTTCAGAGTTTTTGTGTATCAACAAAATTTGGCTAACTTGCAATTGCAGTGACATTTGTGCAACCCTATTGTCTTCAAATCATGCCCTCAATTTATATAATCCTTCAATTTACTCAGGTGTATAGTAATTGAGGTCATAACATGATTGCACAGGCTTAAAAATGAACAGCACTTAGTTTTCAGAATTCTCTTACTTGGCCAATCAGTCTTTAAGGCCCTATGTTGAGTTTGGAGAAGCGGCAGTCTGTTCTTGTATACTTAGCAAATATTGAAGTGGACTTCCTCCTAACTTCAGTCTTGTACTCTACTCTGAGTAGAACTGCACTTAACCATCTGCAAAACCAAACTTGTTCTTCCACCCCCACCCCCTTGAAATTTGGTTACTTTGTAGTTTGGAAATCCACTCCCCCCCCCGCCCCCGACCTTAGTTAATGTGAGCACAACTTCTTTTTAAGCTGGCATTCTGGCCCTAAATGCATCACTGCCCACCCACCAGTCTTTTTTTTTTTTTTGGTATCCTTCAGGTAGTGCAACATCTGGGATTGGTCTCTCATGCCTATCATACAGTGTGCCTTCTTTCCCTCACCTACAATGAAATTGCAAATATCCTTACTGGTAATACCTGAATCTGAAACTCATATCACAAACATACAAGGCTTCTAGTTCCCCATTATCTAGCCTCTCTTTCATGCATTTGACTTTTTTTTTCCTTAAACTAGTGCAAATGGAAGGTCAAAATTGTTTTTCCTTTTACTAATGGCTTAAAATGTTAGCACTGTATTATCAACGCATCCAAGATGCTTTTAAATGTCTCCCTTAGATTTGTATCAGACCCATACGGTTTCTGAGTCTCGCTGGAAGTGAGGTTTGGATGATGAAATAGAAGTACTAAACTGATGCCACTTAAATCTTCCAAAGTAAAGTGGATCTACTATTAAACAGCTAATTATTCAAAATGTATTTAAATCTAGCCAGTGCTTTCATTTTTGTCTTAGAATGCAATATGTATGGACATCACCACGTGTTTGAGATTTAGTCCCCCATGACTTGTTTTTTTTTTTTTACAAACAATTTGTTCAGTGAAAACTGTTTATAAGGTGAATGTGTATATCGCACTTGAAATTCCCATTAATTTCAAGTTTAAAAAAAAACCTGCTTCCTGACTCCCAGAAAAATCATCTTATTTTATGATTGTATATTGTAAAATGTGGAGAAAAAAATTGAACACAATTACTTTGACATTTATTACCACTAATCAGTCCTTAAGTAGTGGTGAAGATAGTGTTGACAAGAGTTCATGGGATCATCTACATCATCATCAGAAGACAACTCAGTAGCAACTTCAGCTTCCTTAATTGGGGTTTTAACTTCAGCAAATGAGCACTAAATTCTTGAATCTGTTCAATGTTATCGGGAGTTGTACAACGAAGAGGGCTGCAGTGTAAACTTATTGTGTATTTATTTATTTTATTTATTTATTTTATTTTTTTTTCCAGCCCTCAACCTTACCACCTCCCCATAGACCCTCAAACCTCAGCCTCAAAAGCTGAACTCCATTCTAAGTTTGGGTCGTTGTCATAAAGAATTTTGTGTAGCTGCCTCCAATGCACTGAAGAATTCTGAGTGTTTTAGTGTCCAGTGTATTTGTGGTTAATCCAATTCTTTGTTCTCCTTTTTCATAATTCAGCTGCATGCAGAAAGGTCAGTTTCACCATATGACAAACAGGTCTTGAACATCATCTGACTAACTTATTGAAGCCTGCTTGAGTTGCCAGTTGCACAATAGTCTTTTGAATGTCTTAACTTCACTCTCAAACCACAGAAATCATGAACATATTTCAGCAATAGTATTTTTTTAACCATTTGAGTGAGTAACTTTATTCCATCCAGGTGAGGTTTTTGTATAGCCATGTTGACGTAGTTCACAGCTGCTTCATTGTTTTGTCTTCACTATCTAATGCAGATACACGCTACTATCTGCAACTGGTGATAAGATTTAAATGTAGGAATGACACCTTGATCTGTTAAATGAAAGGTGGAAGTGATATTTGGGGGCAAAAAACCCACTCAAATGTTAGCGCCATAGTCTTTGACTTTGATAGGGTGAGCAGAAGCATTATTGAGCATCAGCCGACATTGTTTCCAGCACAATAGTTAAAGATTACATAACAAGCTACCTTTCATCACTAATCAGCCAAAACTTGCTTTGCCATACCATCAGTAATGATGCTTTGTTTAAGCCTTTAAGCACTTTGATTCTTTTTCATAATGATAAACAAGGAGTGGCTTCAATTTCATGTCTCCTTCCCAATTTCCACCAAGAAGTAATGCCAGTCGATCCTTCAAAGCCTTGAAACCTGTTGCTTTTGTTTCATCCCTTGAAATAAAGATTCAAGAAGGCATTCTTTTCTAGAAAAAGCCCTATTCTTGTCAACAGTAAAGATCAGTTTTTTGGAGAATATCCACCTTCATCAATCATTTGTTGCAATGTGGTTGGGGAAAATTTTAGCTGCCTGAATAGCAGCAGATACCACTTTGCGTGGAACACGAAGACTGATAATGTGAACACTTTTTAAAGCACTCAAACCAACCATGACTTGCTTTGAAAGTTACTTCGGTGGCCCCACCTTGCCTCTCCTCAGCTTTCTTCTTCCTGGCATCAAACAAAGATGGGGCTTTCTCCCTTATGAAGAAGTTCAAAGGCTTACATTGGATTGACAGCAATAATGAATTAACTGTCAAGTTTACATGCTATTGTAGCCCTGGCTTTTGTTACTTGATGCAACCTAGCTCCACCAACATACTGTTCTGCCATTTCTTATCTTTTCTTCCTGCAGGAACATTGCTTGTACTGTCAATGCTACCAAGTTCACTGTCAAACATAGGTCTGTCAATCACTGGACCTCTGCAATTCTTTCAGTAACAAGGCATATTACTTTTCTTGGCCTTAACACCTGCTGAAGAAACTTTTTCATGTTTAGGACCTAGGATGATTGCATAAAAGAGATTTCAAGACTAATATCACTCAGTCTTGATGACACGAACACAAAGCATGTGAGCCAAAAGGGAAGAGCAGGGCAGCTGAGGAAAGTGTGAAAGCCTGCACCTTGTGTACTGCTTTTTAAAGCCAGCTCCTTGCCCTGCCTCAGCACCCCACAGCTGGGGCAGCAGGGCTCTGTGCACCAGCCACTTGGCTGCCAGGGTTCCCCACTCTGCTCAACTCCCTGAGGCTGGAGCTGCTGGCAGAGCAGTGACTGCACAGCCTTCCTCTGCGGATGCTTGGATGAAGATCAGTTCTTCACTGTAGTGAAAATTACGTTTATAAATTGAAAAATAGGTATACATTTACATGGTTTATTTGTAGTGAAAGCTTGTAAATTGAGGGATGGCTGTATTTCAATGAGAGAAAGTGATTAAGCCATTAAAACTACAGCAAAATACTCATTTTCCTCCTGTGAAACCAGGAGCAATTAGATTTGGTGGTGGGGTTTGTAGTTTTTTTTGTAGTGAACACTCTACCACTTATTACTGCAAAGTCTTATTCAGGAAAATTTAGATAACACTCTTTAAATACAAGATCCAAATAGGCTTTATTCGTACTTCACAAAGTTACCTTAAGCAGCCTCTTTAAAACACTGACGATCTTCTCTCTCTTTTCAGAGTTCAGCACTATGCTGGTGGCTTCGAGGAGTGGGCAAAATACGAACCATCAGATTTAAAAAAATGAGTTTTTTGAACATTAGCCTTGTTACTGTATCTCAACTTGCAGCTGGCTATTTATCAATAAAATTGACAAAAGAGAACAGTGTGAAAGGGAATGTATGTTTATAAGCCTAATAGGCACTGTTAAATGTAGCAGATTATTCTGAATTGAAATTGTGATTGAGCAGTGAGTAGAATATTCATTCTCCTTTGAGCATGTGTTTTTCAAAATTACTATGGACCTACTTCATGAAAATGTAAGGTCTCATGTAAAAACTGAACATACTGCTCTAATATTTCCTAGAGTGTGCAACAGGATTGATTAAATATACAGTGAGTATATTTAATGTAACATTCCTTTTGACAGTTAATTAAAAATCTGACATTTCTAGATGAGTTGGAATGAACTTGACAATTGGCATTAACTTACATATAGCAGCTGCCTATTCTTCAGGAGGGTGAATACAAAAACAGGTCCTGTAAACGGAAGAGGTGATGCTCCAAAACTTGACAGCAAAATGTAATGTGTGGCTACAGTAGCTTTTTATGTATGAATATTTCAAGAAAGCTTAGTAGCCTTCCTTGTAAAAGCACATAGAGAAGTTTTGCACAGGAAACTATGGACAATTTATTTCTCAGACTTAAGGCTTTAGGCCTATGACATGGTAGTATAGATGTGATTGATTAGGGTAGGATTTTGAGAGTGCAAGGGAGCTGGAACCAGCCAAATTTCCAGTGTGAAATGCACATTAGCACCCTTGCTCAACTAAGTTCACTTGCTGTTTGTTACAGTAGAATCCTTATTTTCCAAACTACTTGGGCACTTAACAAAACTGGACATGATGGTAGGCATGGTTCAAGTTGCAGTATGATGCATATTGTACTTACTACTACTGCAAAGTGACTTCTGGTGCACTGAAGGAATCAGAATATTAAGGATTTTTTTACATGCTGCACTTTGACATTTTAATTATGCAATATATAAACCATTTTTCCTGGTGGGGAATATTAGTTGTAGCTCTAAAACTGGCTTGGCTGTGCTTAAATTTATAATTTTGTTAGAGTTGATCACTGGCTGCTCAATGAGCAACTTTGCCACAAATTTACCTCCCATTTGCAGGTGGACATGTGGATTTTTCTTTTAGGTCTGTCTTGCTGATTACTTGTGCGGAACTAGACAATTGTAATGCTCTTTCATGGGCCCACAGCTATTAAGCAGTAGATTCAGTGTGGAGCACACAATTATCCTGTTTACATATTGCTAAATGAGGAAGGAGAGAACTAACAAGATTCTTGCTCAGTGGGAAGAGTGGTTGTATGGGGAAAAGTTGGGAACCAATGCAAGTTATTAGAGCACAAGTTCACTGGGCTTTGTACAGTAACTGACCTACATGTGCCCTAAGCTATAGAAATAGTTTCCCTGTAGCACTGGAGTTTTGACTCAAAGCCCTCTTTGGCTACCTCAGCCTCCCTATGTGCATACAATCCCTAAACATGTACTAAGCCAGCCATCCCCTTCCTTTTAAAGGAAAAGGGATGCTGTTGAAAGGTACTTTTCAACAGTAGAACTCTTCCACCTAAGGTTTTGACAGCCTTGATCTGCTAGTGATAAGGGCACACTATAGTTCTTCCTTGCAGGTTTTATTGAGGGTGTTAGGAAGCTTGCTTAATGTAGACTTGCTTTAGAGGGACAGTTTGGTAACTATCTTCAAATGCTTGAATAAATGAAGGGGGGACAGACACTTCAAAAACTTTTAAAGGTGTAGAGGGTGTACTAAACTGTATTAGAAACTAGCTTTTTGTCCCTTTCACTGGAGCAAGGCTTTCAGTTTTACTTTTTATATGTATAATCTATAGATGGGTCCTTTTAGGTCTAAAACCTGTAAACCTGCTTCTGCTGTGGGGCAGATAATACTTTGTTAGTACAGTTACTACTGCTGAGGAAGGACCAAAATACTACGTCTAACACTTTGCTGTTCAGGAATAATCAGTGTTAGGAATTACATATAATTGATTTATTCCTACCCATCATGTCCACATTACATACAGTACACTGTTCAGCTTCCAGGACCACAACCCGCAGTTTCCAAGTGCAGAATGACAAAGGGTCTAACAATAAAAGTAATGTAGGATCAGGCTAAAGTGATTCTCACTGTAAAGTGGGTTATGATAAATCGCATTAAATGTGTTTATAAAGTAGCTAAGTACAAGTAGCCTTAGTGATTGCCTACAAATCCACCTCTAGTTGCACTTCATTGAAGGAGAAGTCCAATAGAGGACTGCTAAAAGGATTAGGTGGTTTTTAAATGGTCAAGTTTTAGAACTAACTAATTACTTCCATTCATCCAGCTTTTGCAGTCACTTATTTTCTATAGGTTTAGACCTCTCATGTGTTACTGTGGTTTGGAGAAAATCATATAGGACAACAAAATTACTGGACTTCAATTTCTATCATTCAACTTTTATTCATGGGCAAATTACCACTTTCAGTTAAGCATTCAATAGTACATAGAGAATCTTGATCTCTAGGGCCAAATCCTGACATGAGATCTGCATGACTAAGGAATGCCAGCTACAGCCCATAGGTTGCAGGAAATTCATTTTGTCCAGTAAGTCAGTAACAAAAGAATCCTATTGCAATAATTAAGATATTCTTAAAGTCACATTTTCAAACAGCCAGGATGAAGCTTGTTCCTTTCAGTAAACATTTACAGAATCTCAAATTCATACCAGTGAAGGCCGACGTAACAGTGCATACCTTTTGTGCCCCCCTACCCCCACAAAAAAAACCTCACACAGTAAGATTAGTTGTTTCTGAACATTTGAGGAGTGCACAGTATCATACTTGCAAATAATTTATAAACTTTAATTCTAAATATTTAAAATGGTGAATTTTTTTTCCCCAAATGTCCACTACATATATTGCACTTCTCTGGTAAGCTGGGCTACTAGGTTTTTTGGAAAAATATCCAAGCTACATATAGTGAGTAAGACAGCATTGTTTGAGTCCAGAAGAGGAATTTCTTTCCCACACTTTTCTTTGAAACTAGCAATATTTTTTAGGGTTTTTTTTTCAGTCTTTGTTTCTGAAAGATTTTAGGCTTTTTTTTATGTTAGTCCTTAGCTATAAAACAATTGGAAAGGTAAATGAAGAGATTTATACACTATCCTCTTTAAATAACAAACAATGATAAAGACAGAGGGTCAGTAATATTGTTACATTTGACACTCTTACTGTACTTTAAATAAATCTCACTTTAATGGCAAATTAATGTTTTTCTTAAAGCAAACAACAGTATTCAACTATTAATACTGAAGTGGATGTGTGAATTTTTTGCAGCTCTGTTCAAAATTGTTGAATTCCTTACATTTGAAAAACTCTTGCTAAAGTACATGTTCCAGTGTTAAAGGGGGTTGATGCAGTTTTAAAGAAAAAGCTTTTGATATGCTTGATAGAAACAAGCCATTTATTCTTCAAGTTCTTTGTCAAAGACATTATTGAAACCTTTGGTCCATTTCATGAACAGTTAAGATCTCAGTATGTCTTGATCAAAAGTGGTCCATAATTACAGTTCTTTGGAATGTCTTAAGACTGGCTGTAGCTGGAGTTCTGACTTCCATTTGGACCCTGTTCTCCTTCACTGTTTGGAAAGAGAAACATATATTTCAGGAAAACAATGCACTAAGTTACAATGCTAGCTTTTAAGAAATGAACTGGTGTTGTGCAATAGAAGATAAAGTACTAAAAGCCTCTTGAAATCAAGAGCAATTTTTTTTTGCCTTTCCCAACTCTACAGTAAAAGCCCCACTGTTCTAATAACTGTCTCTCTAAAACAATTCTACTGGAAAGTATGCAAAATGACAAAGTTGTAGAACCTGATTTTCAAAACTGCATTTGTAAAAAGCTGTGTCTAGCTGCAGATCCAATTTACCTCTGCAGTTAATCTCACATATTTGCATCTTTCTTGTGATTTGCATGTGCAGACTGTCCATTTACAACAGACCCAATCACAGTACCTACAACCGTAAACTTTGCATAAAATTGTACCTGCAGACTTCTGAGCAATCAGGTCTTCCTGATTATGGGGAAACTCTTGTTACTTGAGTTCCTTATGGCTGCTGAACTGAAGATGTCCTCATTACATTTAATTTAATAAAAAACCTAACGTTAAAAGTATTCTATCAACGAGAAGCAACTCTTCTTCATGGTTCCCAAACTAATAGACAGGAATGAGTCTATCACAGATAGAGCTGCACTGTACAGGTATTTACTACACCCCTAAGGAAAAGTTTACTGTGTTTTAAGAGGAAGTTTCTAGTTTAAGGTATTTCACAATATACAGCATGGCATGAGAAAAGAAAAAAACTAAGTACCTGTTTGGAGGTGGTTTCGGTTTAGGCATCTTACTAAGAATAGTAGCCATTTCCTTCCGCTCATCAAAGTTCTTCCACTGTTCATACAGCTTTAGAATGACCCTGATTATTTCCAAAATCTAATCAGAGATGGTTGAGATCAGATACTATGATTATGTTCATCTCTACCCCTATAAATGTGCAGCCACCAACCAAACAAAAGGTGTGACATTTTCTCTATATCAGAGTGACCTTCACATCAGTCTCAACAAGTTCATAATCATAACTGTCCCCACAGACAGCTGAGTGTGGCTCAGTCTATCTCAGGCATCCTAAACCTTTTCCTAAAGGTAAATTACATCATAAGTCAGAGTGGTCAGATATGGTCTAGATTCACTTAGTCCTGTCTCAGCACAAGGAGCTGGACTTGATGTTTAAAGATTCTTCCAGCCCTGTATTTTTATGATACTACAAACAGGAAGTATCACTTCTGCCACTGTGCTGCCCATTCAGAATTACACAAACTACCTTCTTCCCTTCAAAAACTGAATATCCCACTTGTTACATTGAACAATAATATGAGACACATAGTTTTAACTTATTTTAAAGCTATTGTGCAGCAGATAACCAGGACAAGCAATAGCATAAAACCAGCAAGTGGTGGTCCATAGATCACCAGCAACTGGCCTGCACATCAGAGGTGCTCCATGGACAATGGTTTGAAAACCATTTGTCTTAGTGCCCTAAAAGAGGAGGACTGAACAATGCACAACTACGCTGTCCTATGAAGTATAACAGCCTTAGGGCAGTTCTTTTGTTTTGTTGAAGTACTATCCACCAATTTTTGATTTCATTGCCTATTATAATTTCTCTTTTTACTCATACCACTTACTTTTTTGCTTTATGGTCTCAGCTCTGCCTGCACCCTTTTCCTACTAACCTATACAACTTTGACTTTCTAGTGCAGTATTTTTACTAAACAGAGGTTGCATGTGGTGTATGCCTCTCAAACTGGCAATCACTGACTTAAAATGTTTGATATTAAAACAGACACCAAAAAAGAGTTCAGAAAAAGCATTAAGCACCATGGAAGCAATATATAATCTCTGAAATCAGAGTTACAATTAGCTAAAATGTCTGGTGATAGGAACGGATAATTCTTGTTAGTCTCAGTATTGGAAAGTCTCAATACACAAATCTAATCAACTAGTGTTGCCTGTCTCCTTAACTCAATTAAGTGGATTTTTCCCTAAAGGAAAAGAAAAAAATGTACATACTTTATTTAAGTGATTTTATTTTTTCAAAAATGATTATTAAATTAATTTAATTTTTATTTCATATATTAAACAAGGCATTGTTAAACCATTTAATTTTTTTAAAATGGGAATTCTATCAAGTGTATTTTTTTTCTTCATCCCTATAAACTCTTATCATCACTGGTTATGTCCACACTAGAGCAATCTGTCAACAGAAGTTTCTGTCAGAAGATATCTTCTGACAAAACTTGTTGACAGATCGCAGCCGGACTGCCAAGTGGATCACAAGAGTGATCCACTCTGTCAACAGAGAGCATCTGTCTGACTGCTCTCTCAACAGAATGGCCAAGTGGAAGCATGACAGACAGGGTGTCAATAGACGGCCCCCTGGAACGTCCAGATCAGCGTTCTGTTGACAGAGGCATTCTGCCCACGAGATAGAATGCCTCGAGAATTTGGAGACCCCATGGGTTTTGTTGACAAAACTGTAGTGTAGACATAGCCACTATGTTTTAACAAAAAGGGCTAGAGTCAATTTAGTTTCCAGTAACATTTTCTTCTGGTTTTCAGAACTTAAGCATTGATTGAGCTGCGCCAAAACACAGCACTATTCCAAATTTCTCTCTTTTATCTCTTTTCTGTAAGGCTTATTGACAAATACTCCAATTCCAGGTTTGTCTTATTTTCTGGTTCACCTTGGTTCAGATTCAACATTTATTCAGTTATGTAAATTTTGAGGAATGTGCTTAATTTGGTGATTCTCTCTCTTTGCATCTGGCCCACACTGGAGTTTGGCCAGAATGCTTAAGCTAATAACTTTATTGTGAGAAAAATAGGAGAGGCTATTTAATGATCACAAGTAAGTCATGTGTTTTATCTGAAAAATGGTAATTCCAACTTGAGCATTAGCTCAGAGAACAGTAGTATACCCTGAATCATTAAAGTCCTCTTTTTCAAATACATCTCCCCTACAACTCCTGATTAGGTTTAACAGTCCATAGTGTGCTTCACCTAACAAGAGTACAGATTTAAGTGACAGGAATGCAAAATATCAATTTATAATATTAATGACATCTTCTTCTGACAGTGTATATCAAGTAAGAAAAAAATACCTTCTCCATGTCAACAGACAACTCAGCAAACCACTGTCTTGCATCCTTCTGCTGGACAACACAGGCCACATGTAGGCAAGCTGCAAAATAAAGTAAGTGTAGGGATATGTCTACTGAATAAACATTAGTTTGTTTATTGTAAACAGAACAAATATTTGTAAATTGAACAAATTAATTTTCTACTAGTGTCTCTTCCTTTATAACTGGGTGTTTATGCCTCCACCTTTTCCACTGTCCCATTTACAACACTTCCAAGTCATAGTTTAAGGTTTAAGATCAGAATTAAGGTTTCCAGTTTCTTGCAAGATGTTGAAGCCATCAAGCAGCACTGTCAGTAACACCTGAAATGCTGACTGAAGGAGTTGGTGAGGATAAACAGATCTATGTTCTTCAGTATTGTGGATTTGCTAAAAAATGCCAGTTCCTGTAACACCATACCGACTGAAACCATTCAGACATAATGAAGTAATTTGAACTTGTTACCTACCTAGGGCTATCATGAACGGAGGGTACAGTAGACAAAGATCTGTTCTATATGTGTCATTCACTATCCTCCTGTGCAAACAAAATTAGTAAATAAACACCCTGTTGTTCAGCTTTTATTTCCATTTTACTTCATAAGTTATCTTCAGTTTTTAGTTTAAAAGTCAGAAGGATTTTTTTTGTCTTTTTACATTAAGACAATCAGAAATGAAGGTAGGGAAAACCATGAAAATCTAGGTCTATGTACATATATTTCTCCTGAATCTTTGGATTTGTTCCCAGGTGACTATAGTGATGGCTTAATTCTAAACACTCTACTTGGAAGTATATTTTGCTTCCTAATAAAATGTTGCTTTTAAGATACATAAAACTGTCAGCATCAACCAGTTTTACAGCTCTCCCCTGAAGTAGTTTTAGCCCCATTTTATGGGGAAAGAAATGAGGGCAAAAAGAGTAAGCAGCTTGGTCAAAGCTACAGAGGGAGTCCATGTCTGAACTCAAAATTTAGGAGTTGCATGAGCTACAGTTGCAAGAGGCCTGGGCTACGTTTTTATTGCATGTTTTTATTTTTAAAAATAAATCTCTGTTAATCTAAACGGTGGTTTTCAAACTCATATTGCAAGCTCTTGTTGGGGCACCCAAGAAAAATCTTGCAGTGGTGGTCAATGCATTTTATTTAGTATATATAATTTTTCAAACTGTGGGTCATGTGTGCCTAAGTCGGGGGGGCGGGAACGGAGGAAAATCTGGGGAGGCGGGGTGAGTGGCAACACTAAGCACCTTGGGTCAGACCCCACAGCTTGGTTTGTGGAGGGTGCAGCTGACTCACCTCAGTAGGCCACATGATCCACCTCAGCAGGCCACCTAGCCTGTCTGGGTTGAGGAAAAGTGCAACAAGTTGAGTGCTGCCTTTGAGTCACCACTTTTGGTTGTTCCCCGCCCCCAGTCTGGACAGGCTTGGTAGCCTGCTGAGGTGAGTCAGGTGGCAGCGCTCCATCCCCAAGCCCCACCATGCAGGGCTGGTCCAAGATGCCTGGTCTTTCTGCTTGCCTCTCTGAATGTTCCTTCATGCCTCAGTCATGGGGGCACCCTCCTCCAGTCTGAAATCCTCAATGGAGAGCACAAATGTGACATGGCACATTATGACTGCCCCTGCTCTGCCTCCCATCCTCAGTGAGCTCTGCTGTCCCGGATGGGGGTATTTGATAGACTGCATTATTTGGAGAGAGGTATGCATCCTAAGAAGTTTGAAAATCACCAGGCTGAAAGAACAGATCAACTGCATATGAACCCTGACATGTTCTACTGTGACAAGATTTCACAAAAAGCTCTCATATGAGCAGGGAAAAAGCATCTTGATTCAGTGTTTGTCATTTAGCAGTGCAGGCACTGGACTACTAGTTGTGATCTATACGCAAGTTTAAAAACAACAATTATACCATTGTCAACGTCTGGGAAGACACATTTACATGAATAAATTTTTGAAACGTTGTGTTGAGAAATGGCCAAACCAACTAATTATGTGACCATTCCTGAAGAGTTAGGTTTCCTTCTGAAAGGATGCACTAGCATTAACTTTGTCTTCATTACCATGCGAGGGGTAGCAGCATGTCTTCTTGGCCCATATCCTGCACATATTGGAGCAAAGGTCTATAAGGATGATACACTATCAAACAGCAATCCTAGAAACAAGTTTTATAAAAAAAAATCAAATTATAATTATTATAGAAAATGTGTTGTCATTGGTTTGCATTACAAACATTGATTTAAAAAATCAGTGTTTTTTTTTTAACTTCCCCTTTCAGTTTTGTACATTTTAGCACCATGACACCCTCATTCTGGGCTAACAAGGGGACCACTCTCTCAATCAAATACCACTATACACAATGACTGCCAGTATGTCAATGTCCTGCCCTTTGCTCTTCTTCTCCCTAAGAGAAACAAAGTGCCACATCTGCAGCGCACTGAAACCACATTTGCCTACTAACCCATAATTCCCAACTGAAAACACAGAACACTGCCAGAGAACAGTCTGCCAGTAAACAACACCACACATGAGATGCTTACCAAAATAATTGACAATGGTTTAAAATATCTACACAGCTCTGATTTTTCCCCCTTACTTTTAAAGTTGCAGTGCACAAGAAAGAACAGAGACCCCCTGCTTCCCTCCCCACCACAGCCACTTCCTGGTATGCAACACTACAGGGCTGCACCAGTGCATATGAGCTACATACAAAACTGAAATTAAATACTGCCAATGCCGTGTTTCAGGGGAAAATATTGTTACAAAAAGTAACTTTATTTAAAAGTCAGTGCCAAGTGATGTCTGATTATCAAGATCAGAGACTGTTCCCAAGCACAGAAAATGACAGTAATATTCAAAACACCTCTTTATCTTTGTCAACAAAGGCATTGCTATAGGAACTTCGAGCATGATTAAAATAACTTCTATTCTTCCATATTCTCAAAAATTAACTTAAGTTCCATATCCTTATCATGCATTTACAAGCACCCCTCTTTTTGGGACTAGTTGTGTGAGGAGACTCCCTGCGCGGTCTGGACGAGACACTTACTCTTCTTGCCTCTGTTTCTCTTCCTCTGCTCTAAATATTAAGAAAATCCCAACAACCACCCTACCAAATAGACAAGTTAGGTAAATGTTGATGTGATGTTCTGAAGATGTACATACTAACTACATTATTTAGTATTTACATAATTCCAAGCACTGCATGCCTGTAGTGCATGCATTTACTGGATAGAAGCAATGGTGGCATTACAAATATACCTAGTGTACAGATGCACCATTATATATGTAAAAACCCGTGTTAGAACAACATTCAAAAGTTTGCAGCCAACTCCAAAGCATAGGCCCCCCACTGGAGCGCAGGGCTACCGCTGTCCCGTGGTGTGGGGCTGTAGCGTGGGGCTGTAGTGCAGGGCCCCTGCCAAAACGCCGGGCCTGAGTGTGGAGCCAGGACCAGAGCCCCTACTGCACATCCTCCTCCCTTCTGCAGCACGGGGCTGGGCCCAGAGCTGCCACTCCTGAGCCACTGCTGCTACATGTCCCCCGCCACACCCTCCACAGCACAGGACTGGGAACAAAACCCACATCAGAGCCTCCACCACGCATTCCCACCGCATGCCTTTTTCAGTCACTTAAGGTCCGCTTTCTATGCCCCGATTTGTCCAGTGCTCTGTGAAGCTGGGAGAGTACCACATGGCTTTAGAACGAACAAACAAATCTCCGAGAAGCAGCAGGAGAGTTGAGGGAAAGGCACTATAACAGCAACAAGATTGGTCATTTACTGTGTCATCACAAATAGACTGTTCCTTTAACAAGCACTGTTTGTTTGTTTTTTAGAATCATTTCCCAATTTGGCCCCTTGTATGTCTCCTATCCACAAGCAGAGTATTTATCTCAAGGCTACATGCACTGCTATGATGCAACAGGTTCACTGCCAAGCATTCAAAACTCATAATTGTCCTAACAACAAATTTATGTTTGATGACGCCATGCTCCATTTCAACCTGTTAAA